>NC_081420.1:45837563-46437563 GCF_949786415.1 Peromyscus eremicus
TATTCCTGAAGACATCCAATACTTGGGATACAGAGCATGAAAAATTCAAGTTGGCACTGGCCTGGAAGTTTCATCCCTATAACCTAGCTTTCTTGGTGCTGGAAGATCCTATGCATACTCACAAAAGAGAAAAGTTATAAAATTTACTCTTCTATAAACCCTGCAAACTATAATAATATCTGGCCTGGCAACATATGCTCACTGATGTAATAGTGGCATAAATGTTATTAGAATAACTAACCACTTTTTATTGAATTTAAGACCTGCTTTAAAAAAGAAAGATCACATCTAGCACTGTTACCAGGTCCAAGAACCTGTAGCTAGACAGGTCATGGGCCCTCAAGAAGAATCTACTACTTTTACTCTGCTAATAATATTCATGGTATTAAATTGAATCCTAATGATTTATTACTGTACCCAAAGTTTAGTGCATATCTCAGCCCTCACCAGAGAAGCTTCTTTCGGCAGTAGATAGTGATCAACACAGAAACCTACAACTGGCCAAGGTGCAGAAAATATAACAGACTGTGGAAAAGTCAACCCTAGATTGCACATTGGTATCATACTCCATCTTCCCAAGTCTTGGGGATCATTTTGGAAGAAGGGGCATAAAAACAATTAGAGCCAGAGGCAGTGGATGAGTGTAAGAACTAATTTTTTCCAGACACAGCAAGACACTTGTACATATGAACCCACAGTGTTTAGAACAATATATACAAGACCTGTGCAAGCTCAAGCCAGAAAAAAAAATATCAGCATGGAGAAGGGAAACAGTCGTGCAGTCTCACACCAGCTGAGGAGCTATTGATGGCCGACAACTGCTGGAAGAGAGAAGTTTTCTTCAAAGGTGTGGCCCCAGGGTAGATGGATCCTGTTCCAGTGGGTCACCATACAACTCAAAATATATTGCCAGTGCAAAATGGACTCATAGGCTTTAAAATGAGAGAAAGTATGAGGACACAAAGCTGGATGGGCAGGGAAGGGGAAGAGGATCTAGGAGTAGTGGGGGTGCTAATATGGTCAAAACTATGTTGAATAAAATTCTCAAAGAATTCATTAAAAATAAGATTGTTTGTGTACCTCTGTCATGGAGAAATTTCATCTCTAAGCTCACTATTTTCCTTTGTTACTTTATACAGAGATGCTAGAACTAACCAGACAGCATTATTTTAATCCTTACTTAACCAAAATGTTCCTAAGTTTTAATATCAAGTTACTAAATTTCTTGCTCTTCACAATAGGAGAATGGAGAGTATCAAAAATGCATTTATCTTGCATAGTTCTTTAAATAGTTCACTCTATGGATTATCAGAGCTCTATATGCTAAGAGGAGAGTCTTTCAAAACTGTACATATAATCAAATTAGAGAACCAACAGCAGATACAACTAAACCTAGTAGAGAAGTTCATTGTTCTATTTCTCTAGAACCACCTTTGGTGTCACAGCCTGTATTAGTCTTGTGCTACATGGTATCAATCATCTAACAATATCTGTCTGCACACTGGAAAGGCTGAGTACCTGGTAGCCGCCGAATCCAAGAAGCTGTGTGCGTCATCAGCCGCACTTTGGCATGGAAGACTTGGAGTACTCCTAGGAAGTTGCTGATTTTTAGCTCACATTAGAAGACCAAATAAACTGGGTTCCTGCTGTGGGATGTTCTGTATTGCAAATGTGTTGCTAATTAGTCAATAAATAAAACACTGATTGGCCATTGGCTAGGCAGGAAGTGTAGGCGGGACAAGGAGGAGAATAAAGCTGGGAAGTGGAAGGCTGAGTCAGAGAGACACTGCCAGCCGCCACCATGACAAACAACATGTGAAGATGCCGGTAAGCCACAAGCCATGTGGCAAGGTATAGATTAATGGAAATGGATTAATTTAAGAACAGTTAGCAAGAAGCCTGCCACAGCCATACAGTTTGTAACCAATATAAGTCTCTGTGTTTACTTGGTTGGGTCTGAGGCTGTGGGACTGGCAGGTGAGGGAGATTTGCCCTGACCATGGGCCAGGCAGGAAAACTCTAGCTACAGGTTCCAGTGGAAGCCAGAGATAGAGGTAGCAGCGGTGGGAACAGCAGGGCAGATGCGGTAACCAGCTAGGGATGAAAATGAGCAGGCTAGAGCAACACGCCTTCCCACAGGGCCTGTTGATGTCTGGGCCACCACCAAAAGTTCCTGTTCACTCTGGGAGAAGATCTTCCCTGATAGTTAATCCTCCCTAGAAATACCCTTAAAGACCTACCCAGAAGAGTCTTTTTGTTGATTCCAGAGACAATCAGATTGGTAGTTAAGGTTAACTACCATTCCCTTTTTAAAGTCTATCATCCTGAAATAATATCCTGTACACGTTATCTTTTAAACCCAGTCTTTAGATAAGGAAGGAAGGGAGGGAGGGAGGGAGAGAATAGAAGGAGAGAGGGAGGGAGGGAAGGGAAGGAGGGAGGGAGGGAAGGGAAGGAGGGAGGCAGGGAAGGGAAGGAGGGAGGGAGGGGGAGAAAGAGGAAGGAAGGAGAAAACAAAAACAAAACAACAAACAAACAAAAACATCTCTCATTGGCTCATAACGCAACCCAGAATAGAGTGCTGTTAAGCAAAAACTGTCAGGTCAGGAAAATGAGCAGCTTCTTCCTCTATCACCATCACAATCTGTTCTTATCTTGTTTAACCTGGTACCCTTCCTGAAATCATGTCCCCACTTACCATACCAAAAAATAAATATTTAAGACACCACAGGCCCAGTACCACCAGCGGAGGGGTGTTCCCGTGGAGTCCTGGACTTTCCAACCCAGCTAGCACAGAAGCCCACATCCAGGGCTTTGAGTTGGATCACCCCAACATCTACCCCATCTATGACCTGCTGGAATGCTTGAAGGAACCAGTCCTGTGTAACCATAGCAGCAGGATCTCCATAACTCGGGGCAGTAGCAGGAATATCTGAGTGGAGTTTCAGTGAGGGTCCAGTAACGATGGTGTAGCAGAAGTCAGAGGCCTTGAACCAGATCAACAATGAGATGAACACTTATAAGTTCAGCTGTTTTGGCAAAAGGGCGTACTGTGTGGCACACCGCAGCTCCTAAGGCCACTAAGACGAATGAATCAGTGATGGAGAGGCAGGAAAGACAGAGGAGGGAAGTGATTTTTTTTTAACTTTCATTTTTTTTTATTTTCTTTTGAGGGGAGGTTATAAGGTGGAAGGTGGACATGGAAGGACTGGGAAATGACTGGGATTGGGGTACATGATGTGAAAATCCCAACGAATCAATAAAAAATGATAACAAATAAGTATTTAACAAGCAAACTGTGATAAATCCAAAATGGGAATCCATCATAAATTCTGTAGGGAGCTCATACTCTAAAGAGGAAGAGAAACTACATATATAATCATGGATAATTTATGGCTGGCTGCAAGAGCCGTTGTATAAATCACCTCATGATAGACTATGCTTGATAACAAAACCACGGGCTCTTGGAAGCAGGCACAGTCTTCTGTGGTCAGCTGTGCCTCTGCTCCACGCTCTGTTCCTTCCTGGAACCAGGCTAAAGGAGCAGCGTGATGGAGCAGCTGGGCCATGGCAGTGCCATGTGCAACAACTTAAAAGAGTGTCTACACAGAACTGGCACATGACTTCCCCTACACTCCTCTAGCCACTTCTATTATCTGTAAATACCCTGGAGGGACCTCAGGGACCAGTATGGTTACAAAGAAAGCAAGAATATTGGAAGTATGATGGAGTCTGTCCATGAGTACAAATCACAAGACGAGGATGCAGGGTGAATTTGGCAACATGAAGATAGATGCTAGTGGAAAGACAAAAGGAGAACTTCTAAAGGAGGTGATGCCAAGCTGAGTTTGGAAACTATGGCGCCAGGGAGAGAAGAAGTTGAAAATGCTAGGAGCAAGGTCTTAGGAAGTCCTGTACAGATGGAGCAGAGAATGAAAGAGAAGGATTGGGAACAAAATGGAAACAGGATTGAAGACAGCACCAAATTCTGGCTAAGGTACCAAAACTTACCTGAGGATGACTCATGCAGAGGTCACAGCAAACAGATCAAAACAAGAAGAGATGCCACTGGTGACAGTATGAGCTCGAGGCTGAACGTCACAGACCTCCTCCCCATCACCTGCTCACTTCTCAAGACCAGTGTCCCTTTGTGAAAAGTTAATTGACCATGCATTTTTATATTCATAGTCCCTTTACATTTTTTCTTAAAAATGTACTTGTTTATCTTCACTTATGTGCATTCATGTGTTCATTTACAGAAATAGCATCCTCAAACATGAAAGACAGAGAGCCTTGCCCTCATTTTGAAATTACTCTCTCTCAGGACTGTACACAGCTTTGTTTACTGAAAGGACATTTTGAATGATACTTAGAGGCTCAATTGAAGGATGACTGCCATAAACCTGTTAACAGAGTAAAAAAAAAATGTAATAGAAGAGTCAGAAGAAATATTCTGGTTAATTAATATTTACACATTTATGTGCCAGTAAGTCCAGAGGTGGTTTATTTTATACTCTAATGTACTTATCCTTGAATTCCAACATTAGCATTATGTAATGAAAGCCAAGTATGTCACACTTACCTAAGTCAGAACATACATACTTGGACCAAAATTAACTTGAAAACCCTGGAGGAGTAAAATGTATTCCAGTGAACAGAAACCTACTTCTCACATCATGTCTTACGCGCATTCACGATAGAATGAGGCCTGTGGGGAAGTGCACATGGGGAAGTCCCAGTTCCTAAAACCCACTTATGTATCTGCCAGGCCAACTAACCACAAATAATACTACGGCCTGAAATCCCCTGTTGTTGTGAATTTTTCATTAATGGTATTTCTCCAAGGTTTTCTGGAATTTGTAGCTCTCCGAACTGTTAGAAATAGGAACTTGTCTAATCCCAGAGAGAGCCCAAGGATGGTGTGGATTGCAGTAATCTAAATCCTACACTTAGGCTGGATTCTGAGAACCCCAGTGCTGCAGGACACAGTACATCCTGCAGTGCCGCTGGTGACCCCGTGCTCTTCAGTGAGGTTGTCCTAACAGATGGCTATGAATGGGGGAGTCTCAAATGTGTACTCTCACAGCTCCGAGGCCGGCAGCTTGATATCTAGGAGTCCGCTGGGACACGCTCTTCCTGAAACCTTTAGGAAGGCATCCTTGTCTTTTCTGGTACTTCTAGAAATTCTCAGCATCCATCAGCTTCAGACTGTGTAAATTCTATCTCTATCTATGTCTGTTTTCATACATCTTCTCCTTGTTTCGTCTGGATCTCTCTTCATTCCTCCACATAAATTCAAGATGGCCTCCTCTGGGTGGTTTTTTTTTTTTTCAATTTTATGATTTATGATATTTTTTGTTTCTACATTTGTTATTTATACTTTTTTTCTTACAATATATTTTATTCTTTTCTTCCCCCAATGCCTCCCAGATCCTTCCCTCCTCCCTACTCACCCAACCTCATGTTTTTTCTCTCTGAAAGAAAAATCAAAACAAACAAACAGGCAAACAAGAATACCCAAACAAAACAAATCTTCAAAGACTCAGTTTCTAATTAAGGACACACTCAAAAAATAGCAGATTGGCCTGGATTTAAGGAAATGCAGCTTAACTTAGATGAGCAGATGTCAGTGGTAAAGGTGGAATGCAGAGCACTGAATGTTATCTAATAAAGCTGAAAGCCGACCTCATAAAAGACTGGCACATCAATCTGAGAGGGAGACAGGGAAGAAACGTGGGAAGGATTGTAGGAAAGAAAGGGAATGGGGGAAATGATATAATTGTACTTTAATTCAAATATATTTTAAAAATAAAAGACTAGCAGAAAAAGCTAGAAATCTGAAACACTGCATTGCCGTTTGACAAGGCCAACAAGAAGCAGTAAGACTATCGTGTGTATTCTGAACCACTGTCCCTGAACTCATTTCTGGGTTCTTTGTCTATCAGTGAGTTGATGCTGTGTTCCATTTAAGAAGGCTTGCATAACAGACCTTACAAAGGTTTCCGTGTTCCAAAGGAATGCTAACTATTAGTCTAAGAGGCAAACATTACAGAAAAGACACTGCCTACAGATTCAAACTCCTCACCAAGTAGGCTGAGTAGCAGTTATTTCCCTAAAATGAAAAGAATTTAAGCCGGGACAACTTCCTTCTTTTCAATGCACATGAATGTGAATGTAAAATTCTACTCATCCAAACCCATTTATTCTACTTTATAAAAATGTCCTAAACTCACACTTTTCTGAATGATGGAGCCTGGTGTAGATACTGACACTTAATTCACACCTCACTTAGGGTAGGGCAGAAATTCTCTTACCCCCCCCCCCGCTTCGTGTGTGTGTGTGTGTGTGTGTGTGTGTGTGTGTGTGTGTGTGTGTTTGTATGTCTGTGTCTGTGAGACACCTCACACACACACTGCCATGAGGTTTTGGTACCCAGAGCACACAGAGTACATAGATGGTTTTTCGATGGTGACAGTGAAAACTGCTTTCATAAATCCTTAGGTCACAACTGACACTTCAATCCCAAATGATCTAGAGAAGATTCAAGTCATCAAATCAGACTCTGGTCTGAACTTACCATCTGATGATTCTGTCCTTCAGGATTCTCGACTCCCTCATTGTTAAATTGAGACATGACAGTGATGTGTTTCTGAAGGGTCTTTCACTTTACCATTTAATTATAAATATTTCTAAGCCATAATAATATCTTTCTTAAATTTCTATTAAGAAAAACACAATTGGTTAAAAACTCATTTTAATGCCTCATTAGCTTAAATTCTTAGTTGAATGAAATCTGATTTCTTACAGACCCCTGTCAATCTAAGCAAATGAGGCAATACCTTCAGCATAGGTTAAATTTTATTTTGTCTAAGTGCCCTCACAAACAGCTGTTTCATTCTGACAATATTTTTCCAAGATAATTAACAGGGTGAGTGTGTGTCATGTAAGCATAAGGTACTTGCTCAAGTGCACCTTTGCTACTTGTCCGTCAAGCCTCTTTTCGGACAAGACCTCCTTCCTTTGAAAGAAAACCTTGGGCCCATGTTTGGCAGATGGTTAAAGCAAGGCCTGTTTGCAGGGTTTTCTTTGACCCAGTAAAATCAGCAAAAGGGGGAGAGGGAGAAAAACGTAGTGACTTCCCTCTCTGCAAAGATTTTCAATCTTAATAATTGTTGTGCGGACACCCCAACATGAGCAATTTGGGTTCACATTGGCAAGCATGCCATCAGACAACCTAGCTGAAGGGGCTCCGTTTAGTGAGACTAGTTGATTCATAGCCCCGGAGTAGATCTGCTTCTTAAATGTGAGAGAAGCCTTTCTGCAAAACCTGGACTGAAGGGTTAAGTTTTATCTGACCCTTCCGCATCATGTGGCCACCAGGGAACCTGAACACAAAGTCACCAAACTTAAACTACATAAGTTTAAGTAGCCTAATAAATATTATTGCCTTTTCACCATAATATCTACATAAATCTTATTAAATTTTAGGAACATAAATGTATGACTTTAATTAGTAATTATATGAATTTGCTATTATAAATTTATATATATATATATATATTATATAAAATTGCTATTATATAATTGAGCAATAATTAAGCATTTGTATACACTTGGAGAGACACAATGATCAAATAATAATATTTAAAATAATTTTTATTTGGAAACTAAATATTTGGAAAAAAAAAAAAAAGAATCTGTTTGGAGCTAGATTTCTCCAAAATTCAAATGTGCTTATCACAAAAGAAAAAAATCTAACCATTATAAGTATTCATATCAGAAGATCATTTTTAGACTCACTTTTTTTACATGCTGAGACCAGACTCCCAACACCAAGGTGGGTTATAAGTCTTGTGTAGTCATTCTTAGAAACACATAGTTTCGGAAAACACCATAAACATGACTGTTTACAGAATGTAGTACTGAGTTTTAAACATGAAATCTCTAAGTAATAACAACATAGTTGGCACTAAGACAGTAATCAAAGAAAAGAGAAAAGCTTTTAAATAACAAGAATAGGGAGGTCACAATCTCTCTACTGGAGAAAAGAATAAAAAAAAAAACAGATTAGTCAGGATGTACTGGTTTAGAATGATTGCTTTTAGACACTACCCGGGTGTGTGCTCAATCTGTTTATTGTGTGGTTGACTTAACTTGTCCCACTCACAGCCCAGCAACCCCAGAGGCCTTCTTAACACTGGCCCTTTAGCCATGTATCTCAAGATGCTGGATTTTCCACTTTCTTCTCGAATTATAAGGATGGTTTTGGTATCCTTCCAACAAATTCCCCTTTCAAATATCTCAGTAGCACTGGTTTCCAAGATTCAGAATAAAAATAAGTTCAACACATGAGTTAACTGCCCTCCATGAATTCATTGCAGGATGAATGGGGTAGGGAACAATGTTTGCTGGGACAGCTGAGTGGTGGTAGGGGGACCCTTTGGCCACCACCACAGACAACGCATTGGTCTTAGACTTATAGAAGGAGAGCGCTGCTCTGTGGGAAGTAGATTACTTCCAGAGAGGACTCCTTGGCAGTGACACCTGTTTACAGACAACACAGTGAGAGCAAGGATTCTCTTTTCTGGTGCAAAATTATGGCACCAATTTTCCAAGCCTGCTTTACTCAGGGAACCCAGGCCTCCTCGCTTCAGCAACCACACTGGACATATGATGAGGAGTTAAAATCAGTACCACTTGCAGCTCATTTGGAATTTACGGCTTCCCACAACTCCTGTTTTCTGGACTCAGACTCAAATTTATGGCCTGGAACACAGAGTTTCCTACAGGAAAAACTTTGAAATGTGCAGAAAAAAAAAATGCCTCTTGGAGAATATTAAATATCTCTTACAAAACACTATACTGATGAGTAAATGAGAGTGTAAATGAACCCAGATAAAAAGTTTTGGGTTTCCATTGAAATACTCAGGGGCTTAAGAGTTAAGGAGGAAAGTTTTGTGAAGAAATGTGTCTTAGGTTATGCCAAATGCAAAACGTGTGTAGAAGCATTAGAGATGTTTTTCCTAGATTAGGATTAGGATGCTGCCACTTTATCCTCCTCAGAAACTAGTGAATTAGACAAGTAAAATTTATCTGTAAAATCAATGCAGTTCATGAACATGAATAATGATCTTGAACTACAAATTGCAATTAAATACAAAATATTTGTAATTGCCCTGGAGTAAACTCCAAGCTCTAAATAAGCTGTGAATTAGACCATGAAGAAGATGAAGGCACTTACAGAATCTGATTTTATTTAAATGTGGTTTTCAGTTTATTCATCTAAGGATGTGAATGGGAAAATAAAACTGAATAAAACATATTAAGTAGGTGCATAGGTCAACTCCTCCTCCTTTATAATCCCAGAGGAAGACAAAAGCAATTAGACATTTATGTAGCACAAAAATAAAGCAAAATAGAGAGCCACGTTGTTGCATCGAATTGCAAGTTCTGCATGTGACTGTGCCCCCTCTTTGACACAAATGAATATAGTACATCTTTTATATTCTGCTTGCTCTGTTTCTTACCTATGATAACTTCATGCATGTACACAATGTGTTTAGATCATATCCACTCCTCCTTCTCTAACTCCAACTTCTCCTGAAAACATCCTTCTCCCAGCTTCACGTCCTCTTCATTTTTCATTTAATTTTTATAGCACACTGAGTCCAATTAGTGCTGCCCATAGCTCATGGGTATAGAGCCAACCCCTGGAGGATGGCCTGCTGACTCCCATGGGCCACACCTTGAGAGAAAATTACTCTCTCTCCCAGGAGTGATCAACCACCAATAACTCTTGTGTGTAGGGGTGGAGTCTTGTGAACTCCTCCCCATCCATGCTAGAATCTGCCTGGCTTGATCTTGAGCAGATCCTGTGTAGACAACGACAGCATGAATGCAGACATTCTGTCATGTCCAAAGATGTTTCTCAGTAGCTCTCCACATCCTCTGACTCTCATTATAATGGGCACATTTGCCCAGTGCGTGTATGAAAGAGACACCAGGATTTGTCACTTTCTTTTCATTGAGACTTTACTAAAGTCTCCTCAAAGGCAGACCCTGTTCTGTCTGCTCCAGAGATATACAGAGAGTGACCAAGACCCGTAGTTTTCAGAGGCTGATGATATCAGAAAGAGAAGACACCCAATTAAAAAATCCAAAAGAAAGAACCAAAACACCAGGAAGGTCTGGAAGAGTATGCAAAACATTCGTGCACTCTATTTATGTGATGAAACTTCTGCAAAAAATTTAGCACACACTTACATCCTTTTAACTATCTCTACCATCTCAGTAACATCCATCAATCAGTCACTGACACGGTCCAAGTGTATCTCTTGCATTTATACTTACTGGTCCCACAGGAAGCTTCTTGGCAATAGGGTCAATTTCAAGAGTCATGCTTCTCTAAATTCTCATCTATTATTTGCGTGACATCGTATGTAATAATTACTTGCTAACTTTAAAAAAAACAAAGAATGATTGTGAAACATGCTCATTAAGCTTTGTAAATTATTTCATTAAGCCAGATGCATAATCTTCAATGTAATAAATTCATAGTTCACCAAAACTATTGGGTAAAATTCTCCCAGGGAAAGATGGAAAAAATGTTACCCATGTGTAATAAGCTTAATTCTCATAGGGATCTATGCAGAATTATGCATGCTTTTGTTTGGTTGGTAAGGGTAATCCCACCCTCAAATGTGTAGCAGAGAAGGGTAATTCTTTCTAAAGGTCCCAATTGCTTCTGGGAGGACAAATTAAATGAAAATCATACCCCTCACATTTTCATTATGACAAATGCCAACTCTGACCATAATTTGCTTTCAGTGTTTCCAAGCAAAATACAATTCTATGGAGAAATTACAATACAAGGGGGAGGTTCTTGCTAAGACTTCTGAGAAACACAAGCTTCACAGTCAATCCATTGTGCTTTGGTTCTTATTCTAAACATAATCTAGTTATTTAGTGAGAGGGGTGGGTAAAGTCAAAACCAGGCCAATTTTAGCCTAATACTATCAGCAAGAAGAAAGAGGTGCTGAGATCATGTGGGTAGGATTCTGAGTTGCCTTTTCAAATGGTTCCCTTGACAAATGGCTAGAGTCCAAGTGAATATGCATGGAGGAAGTATCAAAATAGCACTTCCCAAAGCTCCCCAATGAGGCCTATTTATGGAGCATTCCAAAACGCTGTAGCTAAGACCAATTACAAATAGACGATGTTTTTGAGAGTTGGCATGAAAACAGAATGCCAACCTTCAGTGTAAATTTGGGATTTGAGAAAAGGCAATGTTGTAGAAGCTACTTTTCCCAAGCAGAAGGTACTTCCCAACATGGCACTGCTGGTGGCATTGTGAGCCATCAGAACAAAATCTCTATGATGTGGAAAGCTGGGGAGTCCATTTCTTGAAACCAGGCAACTTCCTTAAGCTTCAGGTTGCCATACACAGAAACAAGCCATATCTTTACTTTCATAATTCCTTGGAGAATGGTTACTCAAAACTTCTTCAATGCATTTAATGCCCCTTCTCCATCATTCATCTCATGCAACACTTACAGAGCATTTCATAAATACCAGACACTATATTGAGCGATGAGAATGTAATGGCAATACAAGCCCTGACATCAAGGAGCTTTCTATGTAGCAGAGGAGACAAATGCACCCCAAAATGACTGTACTAAAAAAATAGTTCTGCTAAGCAATTTTCCCACTGGGCACTATTGATGTTTTAAATTGGATATATATTTGTTGTAGGACATACCCTGTGCATTATTGAATATTTAACATCCCTGCTCACTACCTAATAGCTTTACCAGGACCCAGGTATCAGGAACACCTTATCAAGGTGACAACCAAAAGTATCTCCATAAATTTTCATGCATTCTTAAGAGACAATCTCATGCCTAGTTGTTAGCCATGGAATAAACAGTGACCCAAGAATATGAGAGAATGGAGGATGCAATCCTTATCCCATCTAGAGGAGTTATAGATGCTTTCCTCGAGTTTTGAAATTCATTTCTTCAACAGATAAAGTGAGCACCTACAGTATAGCATGAAGAAAAGAGAAGGAAGTTATACAAGAGGATATAAAGCTAATTGTTCTTCTGGTTCTAGATTTGTCATGGATATTTTGCTTGTTTTTGTTTTGGGAGGTGGAAAAGGGCATAAAATATACTCAATACTGAAAGCACTAAATTTAATGTGAAGCACTACAGTTTCCTTTCCAAGTGCCTATTCTCTTAAGTGTAGGGAAGTTCATTGAGTAGTGTAGACCTTGGGTCTGTCTAATTTTGGTGTGTTATGTGTTTATTTGCAGTTTGTTTCATATAATAAAGTTTATGAAATATTTTAAAAGAGCATCTACCAGATACAGAGATCCAGATCATGCATGAAGATAAGGAGTTTCTCAGGGGAATAGAACCGTGTGTTCAGGAAACTGCAAGGCATTCGGTGTCTGTTGCCTGTGAACTAGGCAGCAGAAAAGAAAGCTAGATGGCTGATGATGACCTAGTTCCAGAAAAGCCGTGGGTCTCATGCCAAGGGATTCAGGGGCTTGGGTTTCACTCTGTGGGTGATGAGAGGCTACTGAAAGATTTTAAGCAAGAGATTCGTATGCATGAATCACAAAGACTGTGTGTTCAGTTGGCAAAACAGTTTATGGGAAAGTCAAACATCCTGTCAACTACTGCCTTCCCCATAACAAATAACCGTTGTGTCTGGGTCTCCTCCCTGAACGAGTCTCACAGATGATGTCTCAGAATCAAGTTCCTGGGGTTTAGCCTGCCTTCAAGAAAATTCATTGCTGCCCTTTCCTCTGTCGGATTTGACTTGACAACAGCTGTGACATACAGGTTCACTGTTACATTGCTGGAAGCCCTGCCATCCAGGAAGCAAAAGGAAGAAATACACATGGAGGAGAAACACAAATGGATAAAAGAATTTTCAGAACTGTTTCACGGATGCCCTACTTACTAAATTCCAGTATATAAATTTCCCTTCTAGAAAAAGGAACTTTGCTGCTTGGATCTAGGTGGCCTGTGGCAGCCTGCCAGATTCCCAAATCAAGTAGAAGTCATCATAAAATGCTTTACGTATGAGAACCATAGAGGCTGCTCAGTGCTATTTGGCCCTCTAACATTAATTCTAATTATCTCAAAATGCAAACATGCTCAAATTTCCAGCAGATGAAATTTTCTCCTTGACATCAGACACAAAAGAAAGAAAAATAAACAGAGAACAGTGACAGCAGTGATCTGGTGATCATTTTTCCTTAGTATTTCAAATTCAATTCCACAGCAGTCTGTGTTTCATGCTAGAGATTTGGATAGGAAGATTGCCGTCCTGGTCTGATGAAAGTCTTGCCTTTCCAGTTAGTTTAATTAAGGGAAGGAGAGGAAGCCAGGAGAAAACGGTCTGCTTTAGATCAGAGTTAGAGTCTTGGGGTTTGCAAACACACCACAGATTTTTGTTGTTTTATGTTTTAAACATTTTTCTGATTCTGGGTAGAAAGTCCAGTTCCATTTTCAAAATAAGCTAACCCTGTGGGTCCAGGGACTTTACATTTTGTTAAATGTGTGTGATTTCTGAGGCAGCAGACAAGAGTCAAAGAAAGAGTCTGTAGGCTTCTCTACAGACTCCACAATCTAAGAATGGATGGGTAATTGTCACTGCAAGAGTGAGCCTCTGGCCTCAAAGCTTGTAAGCATAACAGAAATTGGGCTGTTTAATAATAAACTTAGATCGCACCTAAAAATCCCTTAATGTGCAGCTCGACCTGCCGTGGTCACTATGCTAAAGTGGCCTCTAAAATGTCAACTTGATGTCCAGATGCTTTACTTCTCCATTGCTCTGTAACACACTGTTCCTGTGTGTCAGCTGTATGCTCAGCAGAATCAACCATCTTGACTTGTCTAGGACTTTCTTGGTTTTGCTAAGAACTTTGGGGTTTAGCCCTGAAAGCCCATCTTCCTAGTTCTAAAACATACCTAAATCAATATAGTAAAGCAAAATAATGAGATCATCTTTTTTATACTACACTCAACAAACAGTAATTTGTGGGGAGAGAATGGTGATATATTAAGCAGTCTAACGATTCATCTCCAGAGACTAGTCAAGAGCTTTGTTTTATCATAGATATTAACAGTTATATGGTGTTCAAAATTTTCCCCATTTATAGTTTGTGAAACTGACACTTGAGTCAGTCAGTGTTGGGCAAGATGAAAAGTTCCATTTACTATTAATAGTGCATAAGAAGCAACGAAGTGATGCCAAAGTGACCAAGCACTTTAGCTCCTAGCGTCCTACCATAAAATGTCTATTTTCTCATGAGCAATACACATTTTATATGTAAACACGCGGTCCACTTGGGGATGGATGCTGCAGTGGGCATTCTGTCCGTGGACTTGCTATTTCAGATAAGAAGTTTCACACAGTCCACTCAAAGACAATACACATATTAATGTACACATGATAGAGTTCATGTTCAGTGATGGCTAATTAATTACATACCTCTGTTTCCTAAACTATTGACTTATTATACATTGGTTGGTCATTTGCTCTGATTCCACTGTACATTAAAGCAAGAATTCCAATGGAAGATGTACGAAGACCTTAACAATATTTACTTTCTTCATCATGGAGATCTGTTGATGCTAATTAATTCTTGAAATCAATCTTTGGAGAAATCAGAATTTAAAAGTGAGTTAACACTGTCCAAGTATCTACTGAAAACAATGTAAAAGAAAACACTGCATAGAACAATATCTGGAAATAAAATAAGCAGCACAGAAACCTTAAAAATTAAATAAATAAATAAATAATAGGAGGAAAGCCTTCTTACAAAAACAAGTATAAAGCTGAAAAATTCAACTATATGTTATAAATGACTGATATATTGAAAACAACCTAACATAAAAAAGACTTCTTAAAGAAATGAACTTAGTCAAGGTAAAACATTTTCAAAACATGAACTGGTTTAAATGCAAATTTCAGTAATTTTTCACAGGTTTGTATACAGTTTAAGTCCACCACAAGCAAGGTATTGAACTCAGCATTATCTCAAGAAATTTTCTTCTAGTTCCTACTCCATAGTTGATATTGCACTAATGATTTTGAAAATACCAACTAAATAAACGATTGCTTAAAACTAGGATTATTAAAACAACTTAAATTTTTAGAAAAGTTGAGTAAACCAAAAACTACACAACATATTTGAAAAGTTGGCAATGTCAGATAGTTCAAGGAAGAGTTTCCAGGAACTGTTAAAATGAATAGGAGTAGATAAACCATTCTCAACTAATTGTCCCAAGTTGGAAGTAAAATCTGACAAGGATATTAAAAATGAATACGGGCCAGGCGGTGGTGGCACACGCCTTTAATCCCAGCACTTGGGAGGCAGAGCCAGGCGGATCTTTGTGAGTTCGAGGCCAGCCTGGGCTACCAAGTGAGTTCCAGGAAAGGCGCAAAGCTACACAGAGAAACCCTGTCTCGAAAAACCAAAAAAAAAAAAAAAAAAAAAAAAAAAAGAATACGGGATGAGAGAGAGAGAGAGAGAGAGAGAGAGAAGACTAGAAGCTAATTTCATTTGATGATTATGTATAAAAATTCCAAATCATATTGTACCCATGTAATTTCAACAATATATAATAATAAAGAAACTAATGTGAGATCTAAGTTTGAAAAGAAAGGAGCTACTTACTATTAGTTAACTGCATCATGTCACATGTCCATTAATTTGTCAACTTTCTATTAAAAAATGTATAAATTGGTTGGGCATAGTGGCACATAACTTTAATCTCAGTACATGGAAGGCTTATGAAGGGAGATCCTGAGGTCTTCCTTCTGCTATACAAAAATAAATGTATTTTTGTATACCCACGGTGTTCTGTACAAAAGTACCCTGTCTCAAGAAAAAAAAAAAGCAGCAATGAAAGCATACATAACAAAAATCTATAATCTTAATGCAATTTAAATAAAATAAAAATGAAACATTTTCCCCTAAAGACTTCACAATTGCCTCTTAAATTGAGGCAAGAAAATAAAAGATGAGGTAAGAAAATAAAATATTTGGGGTGAAAAACAAGGAAAGAAATAGATCTGTAAGATAAGTGAGAAGGAGGGAATAGAAGCCTACTCTCACAATACATTAGTAAATAAAATGAAATCTCTCAGCAGAGGTATGTACACACAGAGATTTTATATTCCTTATATTTAAAGGGCCGGTGTGAAAAGTTCTGGCCAATAGGATGTCCGCAGAAGTTAAGGACACAGTTTCATGCCTTACCTATAGGAAGGTATAGGGAGGCCTTCCTGTGATCTCCTGCCCATTCCTTATAGCTTCCAGTTGTTGGGTTCGAAGAGAAAAGAACAATGCGGTGGAAAGAGCCAAAATTCCCAAGTCATCAGTTGGTGGAGGGAATGAGAAAGGAGCCACCAACAAATGATGGCATCCTGATGCACGTGCTTAACAATCCACTTGGACGGTGGTAAAAGAAGAACAAAGATGGGTATCATTTGTAAATTTCTGTAATACTCTCCCTGTGGCTAATTTCAGGCAGCCAAAGTAATTCTATCTATCTATCTATCTATCTATCTATCTATCTATCTCTATCTCTATCTCTATCTCTATCTATCTGTGTGTGTTTATGTGTGTGCCACACATACAAATAAATAAATAAATAGATAGGTAAATAAAATTTCTTTTTTTATTTTTTTTACTTTATTTATTTATTTGTTTTTGTTTTTGTTTTTTGAGACAGGGTTTCTCTGTGTAGTTTTGGTGCCTGTCCTGGATCTAGCTCTGTAGACAAGGCTGGCCTTGAACTCACAGAGATCTGCCTGGCTCTGTCTCCCGAGTGCTGGGATTAAAGGCGTGCGCCACCACCGCCCGGCAATAAATAAAATTTCTAAAAAGAATAGATAGGGTTAGAAACTCCATTCATGTCATCATAGTAGGCTTAAGGATAAGAATCACATCAGCATTATAATAGATCCTGAAGAAGCAACATTCGATCCTTGAATGGCAGGTAGCAACTCTAAGAAGAAACCACTACTTCCACAGCATGAGGAAAGAAGTGGAGAAATACATCAATAGCTGGCAGCACTGGTGTAGAAACAACATTTGACGACAAGGACACTCACTTTTCTTCTTTTGTTTGGCATTGATCTAAAGTCATAGTATTGTACATAAGGAAAATCTTATTTATTTATTGTTGCTCTCAGTGTCTGTGCTACTGGTATTATATTTAGGAAGTAGTCTCCTGTGCCAGTGCATTCAAGACTACTTCCTACTTTCTTGTCTGTCGGGTTCATTATAACTGGTTTTATATTGAGGTCTTTGATCCACTTGGACTTGAGTTTTGTGCATGATGATAGATATGCACAGCCTTGAGGCAGGGGGAGTTGCTTGGACCTGCCTCTACTAAATGTACCACCCCATGGAGGCCTTACAAGAATGTAGTGGGGAATAGGAGGTGGGTTGGGAGGGGGAGACTGGAGGGGCGGGAGGAGGGAAGAGGGGTATCTTTGATTGGTATGTAAAATTAATAAAAAAAATCTTAATTAAAAAAAGAAAAATCTTAAGTAATAGAAAAATCTTATCAAACCAATATTTAAGGAAAGTATGCACAGCTATTGTATCTTGCTCAGTAACTTTCAGGTCTAAAATAGAATCTGAGGATGAAAAATTCTACGTAAGCGTGTGAGAAATGCAACTGGAGACCAGAATAATTACATAAAGACATGCTTCTCTGACTCTCTGCTCACTCTTTCTAGTCTGTCCATTCGGCTCGCTCTCACGCTCATGTTCACTCTGCCCCCACACACACACACACATTTACACACTGTGCACATGTATACAAACTTAAGAGACTTTGGTCATCTGATAGACATGAGAAAAATAACATCTTCAACTATTTGATCTTTCATGCAGAGAATTGTGACCACAGCTCAATGTTTATATTTAATTAGAAATATTCTGGAAAACAAAAATCAAATTTTAAGTTTTCCGCTGAATTATCCAGTTCTGATGGACAGAACCACTTCCTGTTTCACCAATCACAGGGTAGGATAGCTGCATGGAGACTGAGAGACTGCTTCATCCCTTGGCATGTAGGACCGATGTTTGGAAAGTGTGAACTAGGGTTTGGGTAAGAGGCGTGAGTCCAGCAACGAACCTATTCATTCTCTTTTCAAACTGACTCTTTTGGAATCTCACCTGCACAGACTCACTGCTAATTAATGCTAATCAATCAGTTTCCTCGCCAGATGTATCTGTAAATATCTAACTCTCTGTATCACAGTCCAAGTAAACAAGCACCTCTGTGTTTCCAAGCCCAGCACTTACTTTTCTGCTATTTTACTTGACCTCCAAGTGGCATTACAGGCAGCTTCCGGTACAGCCAGCTGGTCCCACTTTCTGGCAAAGCTTGTTTGACTGCTCTGCTTCCTTCAGCTTTGGCATCTTCTCTTTTGTTCCACTTTGCTGTGCAGAGATGACCCCTGACATTGGAAGAATGTGGAGTTACAGATGCAACAGAAATTTCCCAAGACAATAAGACGAAAGGAGAAATCACTTATAGACCATAGGCCTTAGATTGGAACCAAAACTTACCCTAGACTTAAGGATGGGCAAATTCATTTCACAAAAATGTAGACACTAAGCAAAGTTTGTTTTAAATTATGGTGTCCTTCATTAGAGAAGCTTTTGTTCTCTGTGTGAGAGAAAGAGGCGGGACAAAGGAGATCAAATTGCTGCCATGCTGCTGAGTTGTCCTCGCTTCGATGATATACAGTGCTGAGTGGAAAAGCCCTCAGGAGAAAGGATGGCAAATCCGACTGTCTTATGTTTTCTGGCCAGCAACAGAGAGCTTTGTGTACAAATTAATGAAGGTTCTGTATTGGGTATTATGATGGAACCAAACCAGTACAGATATAATCCTAGTCCTGGATAATGTACTCAGGAGAGACCAAATAGTCATCTTTAGTGATGAGACTGGTTGCCCATACAAGGGAAAAAAATTAAAAAATCTCATGGACTATAAGTTCCTGGTGGAACACTCAGCAAGGAACTCCACAAACCTTAGGGAACAAAAGAGGCTTCTTCGCAGAAAGACAGGGCCCGGGGGTTGTATAGTATTTATAGGTGTGACAAGGAAGGAAAGGGGATCCAGATGAAAAGGACAAGAATGTTCTGACTCCTGTTTTATTTGTCAGGGTCTATCTCCATTCTCCAAATCCCTCTGTCACATTGACCACCTCAAACAGCTTCCATTCTCCAGAGGAAGGCTGTGTCTGCCTGCACAGTACTCAAATCTCCGCACTCATTGAGTGAGACCTGCCTAAGTCTGAGGGTGGCCAATTGCTATGCTTCCAACCATAATATAACTGGGCTTCTACACCGGCTTTTTTACCTTTCATAATCTCTCCTCCTCTGACTCTGGCCCCATACTTAGTACAATATTGTCTTGTGGAAGTCACATATTTTGTATCAGAAGTATCCTCTGCTTGTCACTGTTGTTAAACCCTGAAAACCTTGTATACAGGGATATAGACTATAAATCAAAAGAGAAGGCTCAAAGTAACTATTGAGTTGACTTGTGTAGTCACCAACATTGATGAACCCCAGTACATGCTGCACATTAATCATTCAAGACTTACTATGCCAGTTTTTCCTCTTGTAGCTGATTTCTTATCTGCACCTAAAGGAAAGAGGGTCCAGACATCTCAACACCTCATTTTATGCCTCACATTTCACAGCTGACCATGTCCAGTGAAGGGTATTGAATCTGTTCTCACTTCTCTCACTTTCTCAGAATAGAAACTCTACCCTAATTTCAATTGTCTACATATCATTCCCTCAGGTAAGCTCTACTTACTGTGACTTCCATCCCCCAAATCTTTATTCCACGCACAACCCCAGGGTAGCCACCAGCCAGTTCTACTGGCTGTCTTTAATGATGTGGATACATGATTCTTCCTATGAGGAAGCAGAATTGTTGCCACCTGGGTTCTTCTCATTTGTTATAGTCTAGAAATCTGGCTTCTTGAAACTTCCCACTCTATAGCTCCCTGTAACTGGTGGTGTATTATGAGACATTGCCTTCCAGGTACATGTGATCTCGTCTAACTAAGTGTAACCATGTGGAATACACAAACCAGACTATCATCTAAATAGTTGCATAATAGGCCTTTTAACTAATGTAGGTCTTGGACTAAAATAACACAATGTTGTGTTGAAATTAAATTATAACTGACCAAAGATTGCTTCTGGATTCTAGGAAGAATATTTTCAAAGTGCTGTGGGAAAAGTTCATAAGGCTTCTTGGACATCAAATGAGTCGTACAACAAAGGTTCTGATGAATTACTGTAATTAAAAATGAACCAAATGTATTAAAATTCATCTTTAAATATACAAGGGATGGAAAATTAAGGGATAAAGGGGCAGTTGGCAAAGTACCAGTCGGGACTTGCCAAAGACCAGCCACTAGAAGTGATCATATCTATTACATGCAATACTTTATAAGTATAGTTATATCAGGCAGGATGATGTTCTCTACAAGCTGGGTAACAAATGTAGGTGCAGCCCACACCCATGATATATATTCCGGACCACTCAAGAGTAGAAAGGGTGGCAGAAGTTGTGGTTTAACAAAGTGAGTGCATTAGAGACTGCAGCAGAGATAAATGTAGAACAGAGGCAGGTGTCTTTGAAGAGAAGCCCTCCCCTCCCCCAATCACCAAGCCAGCCCACCTGTGCCCAATCACTTCACATACACCATATGGACATATGGACAACTGAAGTTGGTAAAGAGAGAGAGACAGACAGACAGGAAGACAGATAGGTAGGACAAAGTCTGTTTAAACAAATGATAGCTGCATAAGGGATGAATGGCAATGGTCACTTCTGGAAGGTTTTGCAGTCACTCTGTCCTTTGGTGATTCACATTTGGCACAGATTTCAGAATCTTTAAGGCCATGTGTTTGGGCTATACCATTTTATAGTGCCGTACCCTTATAATTAACATACTGAATACACCCATGTTTTTCTTCTATTCTGCCTGGCAGCTTAATTTGGACAATGGAAATATAGATAAGAAACTATTAATTATCTGCCAGAAACTAAAAATGCTAACTTATCTTTTGGGGAAAAATAGATCTGAGTGTACATGAGAGTTATAACTATTTTGCACAGAATAAATAGCCTCCTTTCTGTGTGTTCTAGAAGGCGTGGGGAGCTGCCATTTATCTCACACTCCAGATCTATGTTTGATCCCTCTTTCACCCTTAATACTTAAAGATGAAAGCAAGACCAGCGTAGTATTTCGCTTGGGATGCTGGTTGTTTTGGGAATAACAGTCAGTGTTTTTGGAAATATCTCATTTTTGAAGACTGGGTGTGTTAGGCTTCTCTAGGATTTGGTGTTTGGCTTGAAGTTCAGCAAGTGAGATTGTGTTTAGGAAGCTGTCATCTACTTTAAAAAGTCCCTCTGCCTGGTAGAAATTTAGAGGAAGCCTGAGGGTCTAGAGGACTCCTCACCCGCAGCTAAGCATAGTACATTGTAGTGTAGCCTTCAGCCTTATCTCATTTTTAACACTACTGAGCCGAGCTGGGGACAGGATTTCTGCTCTGACTCACTTCTCATGGTCAAGCTGACATAACTTTGGCACAATGGTTAGAACATCCCCAACAAGTTTCATGTTGAAATTCCATTCTCACTGTGAACTATTAAGAGGTGAGAAGTGCAGTGATTGGGTCACAAGAGCTCCACCCTCATGAATGGACTAATCAACTCATGGGTTAATGGGTTATGAAGGGAGGAGCTTCCCAGCTCCCCCTGGACAGTTTGTGCTATCTCCACATAAGGTCCTTGCACCAACCTGAGCCCCTGCACAGAGGGGAGTCTTGCCCACAAGAAGACAGTCACAGAGACAATCTCTTCCGAGACAGTGTCTCCATCTTGAATTCTAAGGCTCCAAAACTACAAAAAGTAAAATTTTTCCTTATAAATTATTCCATCTGTAGCATTCAGTTAATGCAACAACAACAAAATGATCAAAACCAACTGTGAACTTCTCTCTGAGGACACTAACATGCTAGGCTCTGTTCTTAAGTTCCTACCTGTGCCCTCAGAATGAAGTGACCTGAGAGTTGGCACACGGGATGAGATGTATCTTTATTTGTAGCTCTTGAAACTCAAGTGAACAAACTGCCCAGAAAATCCTCTGTTTGTCTCCTAGTCCTCCAGGGCAACTGGGAACTTCATACTAGATAGTTGGGTATGTGGATAGTAAAATAAAATATGTAATGCTGGGGACACAAAGAAATTCTCCAGTATTCCCTACAAGCTAACCGCAGGAGCTCTGTCACACTGTCCAAGGGCATTCTCACAGAATGAGAAATTTAACATTTGCTGTCTTTGGTCTGGAAATTTCCCAGAATTTCCTTACATCTTTTCTCCATTCATAAGTGCCGTCTACGGTGGCAAAGGGAAAATTACAACTTAGCATAAATGCTCTTGCGTGTATATCCCTGAGCTAAAAGGAAGGATTGAGTGGCGCACAAGTGGAAGATAAACTGTCAAGGAAAGGGGGCTGTGCATTTTCATAAAACTCTGACTTGATTTAGTTTGATAGCACTGTGAGTAATTAAAGCCCACACCAAATGATGAAGAAGAACTTGCTGAAAAATGCTTTCAGTACACCTTGTAAACAAACACCACCCTTTGCTTTGTTATAAATGCTGCTGGTGACACTATCACACTAAATCAAAGCGTATCTCCAACAAACTCACTGCACCATTTGCCAATGTGATCTGAATACTTTAATTACAAATGTGACATGGTGTCAGTTTAGAGATACCATTTCTGTAGCAGAGGCCAATTAAGAACAAAAAGGTAATTAAAGTATCCCATAAGTGAATAGCTCTTCCCAGGGTATTCCCACAGCTCTGGCCTTGAAAGAAGAGGCAAAGGAATGCCAGATATTACAGGCATATTAGGATAATGGTAGTAAGAAATATAACATGTGTAGACTACTGCGGCAAGGGAACCCTAGGTGACTCAGAACAAGGAGAAATCAGAGGGCCAGAGAAAACAGAAGAGGCATGGTCCTGAGCCATGGTCTACAATTTAACAACCTGTATTTAACAACCGTTAACAACCAGTATGCATCCAGCGTCTCTCTTTATCTATCCAGTAAGAGACAAGCACCGGCAGCATGCTGCAGACTGCCAAATGATGGTGATGCTCAGGGCCCTCAAAACTTCCCCTGCTACTTGCCAAAGGCCAACCCAGTTACAGTCCCTTGAGTCCCTTCACATTATTCTAGTCCAGACAATTTCTATGACACTGCTTGACTTTCTGCCTTACTTTATTTTGCAGAGTAAAAGATTATCAAACTAGCAAGTAGTGAAAGATCTTGATGATTAGAAGTAGACATTTGCAAAAGACATGCAGCAGATGAGGGTGTGTGTCCAGGTGGTAAGGCTGCCAGTCTCTGCTGCATTGGATGGAGAGGGAAGAAGTGAGAGGAAGTAGAGCAGGTACCAGTGGATGGAAGGAGGAAACTCACTAAAGGATTCTGATTGGGATCTTTCAAAAGACAGCCTGACTATAACCTGGACAACAAGTCCATAGTTTATCTAGAGTTACCTGGAACCTGAAGGTAATGAAGTTTGGGGTGTCTTTTACGATAAGCAAAATAATAGCAAGAACAATAACTCCAGACTAAGAATGTACAATTAGGTAGAAAACAAAACAATTTTTCAGAATTAGAAAAAAACATGCCTGGACAAAGTACCAATTTTAGAAAGATTGCAAATACTCAAGATTGAGCATAAGAACTAAGTAACTCTTCTGTGCAGGATTCTTACAGCATGCCTCACTATATGCCGAAAAAAACAGGACTTCTCCAACAAGTTGCTTGTAGCACAAATTGTTAGAAGGTCTTATTAATAAAAACAAACCTGCAGCCAGGTATTAGGGTGAATGCTGAAAGATCAGAGAGACAGAACAGGCCACGGCTAACCTCACCTTGCCAACTTCTCAGCTGATCCTATTTCCTCAAACTGGAAGCCTCTGAATCTTCATCTGGAGTGAATCTCAGCTGAACTGCTGCTGAAAGCCTAAAAGCTTAATCAGACCTAAAAAGCCTCTAGTTCCTGGTCCTTGCAACTTATATACTTTTCTGCTTCCTGCCATCACTTCCTGGGATTAAAGGTGTGTCACCATGCCTGGCTATTTCGAGTGTGGCTTTGAACTCGCAGAGATCCTGATGGATCTCTGCCTCCGGAATGCTAGGATTAAAGGTGCGTGTGCCACCATTTTCTGGCCTCTATGTCTGTCTAGCAGCTGTTCTGTTCTCTGACCCCAGATAAGTTTATTAAGGTGCACAATATATTGGGGGACACAATATCACTACAGTTGTTATTGAAAACAAAGTCTTCTACTGGCAATTATACACATCTGACTTCTGAAGAACCTCCCCTAGAACTGTGCTGTTCAAACCAGGCCTCTTCTTGAAGCTGTGTGAACTGAACATCTGGCATCAGAAGCTGTGGGACACACTGACATCATAAAATGAGCATTGGGGCTCTGCTTCCTGTTAGGGAGATTCCTAGAAGCCATTCGTTCTTGCACAGGAGGGCCAGCACTTGAAAACAATTGCTAACCACAAAAAAGCCCCCAGTTAATGCAGATTAAACAGATTCCCATCTTGACTTCTCTTTAGCTACAGCCCCAAGTGTTCACCACTTTATGGACACCCCACTCCAGCAGGAGGAACATGTAGGGGAAGTTGGAACTGAAACTGAAAACAATCTTAAGCAACAATAGCTAAATATATCTCATTTGTAATAGTTTTTTACAAGGACGTACAACCATGGGAACACATTGCAAGGGCTCCTCCCAGCTCTTGGAAGAAGCCTATGTAACTAGGAGGGCCACAGCACAAGCTTATTTGTTGATTAGCTGCAGGGTAGAGCCTTCTCAGGGCCAATCTGTAAAGAGTGGTAACAGTGAATGACTGAAAGCAACTATGGTGTCCGTGGCCATTAGCAAGTAAAAGCAGGATGATTGTGTGACAACTAGGAATGACCATGGGTGGAGAAATAAAAGGAGCATGGCGCCATCTAATCTGGCATGTAACCTCAAGCTTTAACTAATACATTCCCATTCAGTTTCAGTATGGGTACAGAGATGGCTGTCATACAGATAGAGCCCTGTAAATTAATATCTTGATTCTGTTGATCCCTATCCTCTAGTTCCTTATGCCACGCTCAGTCCTAGGCATTTGTTTCTCCAGTTCTTCAGAAGGTCTGGGGTCTTTCTCTTTGTTCTTGTGCATGAGACCTCTCGTTAAGATGCCTTTAAACTCTTTGCCTCCTGGCACAAGTCCATCTATTGGCTATTTTTAATCCAACACATACTTTTTCTACAACCTGGCCAAAGCTCAGTCTCACAGGGAGGTGAAAAAAAAAAATAGAAGTGTGTTTTAGGTTTGTTGGTGAATGCTGAGTGTACTTCATGTTTTAAATTTTGAAAATATACCCTGCGGAGCTTGATTTCCCAGTCTAGACTCCAATCAGTGAAAATATTGCAGAATCCAGACAGGAAAAAATGTCACCCAGTCACAGTCATGACCCTAGAACTCTGGAGGAAAATGCCCACAGTCCGGCAGGGTCCAGAGAACATGAAAGCCAGTGCTGAGGAAAGTCCACCGAAAAGCTGCGATCAGTGACGCAGCCTGCGTTCCCACAGGTGCTTAATCTTTGCCCAACTTCACAGCAAACATGCTCCTTTCTCAGGACGTCTTTGCTGCTTCTCAAATAATCCCAAAAGGAGACTCGCTGGATGTCTCATAATGAATAAAACTGCTGATGGGGATGGATTTGTAAACCTAAAATACCATATGTGAAGTCAGAACGTTTTATTTATACCTTCGCCTGATGCTTCGCCCACGCACACAGGATTATGGAAGAAATATATGACTGCCTGCTGGCCTAGAACTCTCTGAGGCCTTCTCCAGCAGCCTTGGTGAGAGCAGTGACCCTGGGCCAAACAAGCATCTGTAGCACAACAGGCCTTTTCAAGCTGAAAAGAAAGTAACAGAGATAAGAACTAAAATGGTAAACATACCCCTGTATATTGTGTTTCCGTGTCTGTCTACAAGTGGGAACAAGCCTAAGCAGACTCTTTTGGCATAAGATTATAGGTTAAAAAATAAATCCACCAAGTATTACATAATAACGAGATAAGAATAATTAAGAACAATATATTTCCTTTTATAAACTTTGATGGATAACCTTTAAGATGTTTTAAGGGTTATGTTCAGGCCACACACAGGATGGACAATATTTTTTCATTTTTTTTTTACAGAAAAAGAGCTAATTTTACTTAAAATAGAAAGAAGGCTATGGACCTTGCATTTATCAAAGAAATAAGCATGTTTTATCATTTGAAATTATCTTTATTTCAAAGAAAATTAGAACCAAAGCCAAACCTACAGAGGCATATATACAAACGTTGCTGACATCTGTGGACAAAGAGAGGCTCAGTGGGTCCTTGGTAGAAATTCAGTCTTGTTTTTAGGCTTCTATGACTCCAGAGCTTGAGTGGAAGCAGCCTTGACAAGGACAGTAAACTTTACAGATGCATTTCAACCCATATACATTTCACCCCGTTCCTATTCAGGATTCTATATGCAACCTTGACCTCCACATATGTTCATTCCTTCTATCCCCTTTTACACTCATGGCTGGCCTCTGGAAACAAAAAGGAGGGCTTCTTCCTTTTAAATCTCCCCCCAATAAGGCAGGGACAGAGGAATGGAAGAGTACCTACACTCAGAACCTCTGCTACCACGTGGCATCCTTCCTAAGATGAAGCAGGTCCAGAATAAGAGTGAGGTGGGAGGAGACTCACACTACCAAGAGCCAGGCCAAACCACAGCTATGACTCGGCATGGTCTGCTTTATTCTTCAGCACACCCATGAGCTACATCATCAGTGGGAAGTGAGCAGAAGCTGGGAGGCCTTAAGAAATTCATGTGCACTGCCTTGTATAGTGGAGAAGCTTGTCTGTGCGGTTCCCAAAAATAGCTATGCATCCCTTAAAGATGGGGTTATGTTCTAAGAGATGCACCATTCAGTGATTTCACTATGTGCAAATGTCATCCAGTGTACTTCTGCAAACCCAGATGACTTCACTGTCTTTAGGTATTATAATCTCAGGGCACCACTGTTATGTGTTTTACAGTAGATTATTAACCAAAACTTTCATATGAATGCATTATTGTGATTGGTTAAAAAATAAAAACAAAAAACTCTAAACCAGTGATTCTCAACCTGTGGGTTGTAACCCCTAAGATCATCAGAAAATATTACAATTCGTAATAGTAGCGAAATTACACATATGAAGTAGCAATGAAATAATTGTATAGTTGTGGGTCACCACAGCATGAGGAATGGTATCAAAGGGTCACAACATTAGGAAAGTTGAGAACCACTGCTCTAAATATTGGTGTCCAGCTATTTTTGAGAGGATGTTAACATTTAAATCAATAGAATTAGAGCAAAACAGAAAACTCTGCAAAGTGGGTGGCCCTCATCCCATGAGTTGAAAATCAGAATAGAATGAAAGTGTGAGGTTACCCAAGAAGAGAGAGTTCCACCAGTCAACTGTTTCGGACTTTAGTTGCAACATCAATACTTCTCTCAGTCTGCGTGCAGCCATGGCCTGGTCTATAGATTCCAGACTTGTTGACCCACAGCAGCATAGGAGCCAATTCTTGAATAAACTCTTGGTCTCTTCATAGGTAGATGATAAGGACAGATGATGGATGGTAGATAAATGGATAGACAGATAGGAGACAGATGATACAGGTGATACTTAGACATATAAGGAGATAATAGACACAGATAGGTGATAGATTGATTTGTATATGTTCTGTGTATGTCTGTGCTATATGTCCCAGTGTTTCTGTCTTGCTAGAAAATTCTAACACATCCACTACTACTGGATCTAGGATTCAAATATGTCTTGGTCTGATTCCAGAGCTTAAACTCTTTTCCTGACACCAGAACTTGACTGTGATTGCCAGAGACTGAATGACTCCATTGTATTTAATCCACTCCCTTATTCATTCAGGAAACATTTAGAAAGCAACTATTACCTTTTCAGTCCTGAGCTGGACTACAGAAATTCAAGAGAACAATAAATTCTGCCTTCTCAGAAAGGACATATTTGAACTAGCAAAAAGGAGGAGGATTCTTTGGGCAGAAGGAGCTCTGTGGGAAGCCCCAGAGCTCATGTGTATATGCATGACGTGGAGATGGGGGGAGGGAGGGAGGGAAGGAGGAAGGGAGGAAGGGAGGGAAGGAGGAAGGGAGGGAGGGAGGGAGGGAGAAGCCCCCACACATAAGCAAAAGAATCCATCCCACGTGAGGCAGAGATGGGTGTGTGGGTCACCAGTTCCAGCTCTCCTCCTGTATTCTGGTACAGTCTGTTATAGGGGCTTCTCACCTTGCCTGGGACACAGGAAGAAATGCCAGGGCGGTCTGTAGGAGGCAGTTAAAGATAAAGGTAACTGCAGTCAGGCAGTCAGGCGAGAGTTACTGCTGGGACAGGCAGGGACATGAAGGCTCTGACACCATCAGGGCCTGGGAATTGCAGCAAGGATAGAATGGGATTATGGACGGAGGGACCACACTCACAGAGAAGCAGCAGCAATTTGGGGATAATGATAATAACAGAGACAGGGCTGTCCAGTTTAGGTTTCTATGTGACAGTAGAGGGGGGCTCTCCAGACTCTCTTGTCTTTCCCTTTTTCCCTTATACCTTTCCTCACTTCCCCATCATTCCCCCTCCACCCCCAGCTCTGTGAGTGATATCTGGAGAGCTTACACCCAGGGGAAGAGGTCTGGATCACCTTATCTGACACTTGGTCTCAGAAAAGTCAGTGCTGTGACTGCATATCAAGTCCTTAACTGCCACTTGTGAAGTGGAAATGAACGCTTGCCCCAAAGCTTCAGCTTAGGTTTTTTTCATTCAGCAGGAGACATAGATATTGTACCAAACACACCAATATCTGGCTACCTCAGTTTGACCCACTTCCTTCCTAGTGTGTAGCTGAAGGCAGGGAGTAAAAAATAAAACAAGAAACAAAAAAAAAAGAAAATCCACCATCTATCTGCAGGAGAGATATGTGAAATGACCCCAGCACAATTCTACAAGTTCTGGAGTTGAGGAATATGCCATAATTCAGCCCCTTCTGGATCCCTCCTGGCAACTGTACTATGCCTCTGTATTATGCCTCATAAGGATGGCTCAGATCATGTGACACAGCAGTGTTGGTCAAGGTAAGTCGTTTTGGCGACAGCTGAGGGGAAACAGCCTCAACAGGTTACTCAGGAAGTGTGTAAGTCAAGCACTCCATGAGGGCCTTCTTGTCACGTCCCTGTGGATCCTTCCTCTTTAGGTGGCCTCTGGGGGCTCTTTCCATTTGACACAGGGGGGTATTAAAGAGCAAGGGAAATGGGTGCAGTCAGACGGGACATTAAAAAAGAGAATGATTTCCTTCTGTTCACCCTGTACCTTAACCTTCATCATCATTCAGAAAACTTCTAAGATGAAATTGAAGACTCGTTAAAAAAAAGATCCTCTTTCTCAAATCCCAAAACATGTTAAGCAAAACAAAACCTTGTAAACTTTTCAGTGGAAGACTCTGATCAGTTTGCCTGAGCTTCTGGGTGCAGCCCTCATTTGCTGTGCTTTGGCTTCTTGGCCAAGCTTCCTCTTGTATAGACAACCAACCACTCAGCAAAGAAGAAGTACCCAAAAATGGGTCCTGGACAAGAGGACCTCTGTAGGTGGACATTTCTTTCCTGGCAGTGCTCCCAAATAACCACTCAGAAACTTAATATTATTTGTAAATGCTAAGCCAATAGATAGCTCAGGCTTGTTACTAAATAACTCTTAAATTTTAAATTAACCTATATTTCTTATCTATCCTCTGCCACATGGCTCATGGCTTGTTACCTCATTTTCTACATATCCTGATTCCTCTGCATCTCTGGCATCTCCTCTAACTCTGCCCTTCTTCCTCCCAGCATTCTCTCTGCCCCAAAAATCCTAGCTATCAGCCAATCAGCTTTTTATTAAACCAATTTGAGTGACAAATCTTTACAGAGTATAAAAAGATTATTCTGCAGCAGCCCTCCATGGATCCTTAGGACCCAGTGTCCCCTTATCTGCTGGGATCCACTTCTCTAGGGACTCAATGATTCTCAGCAGCCCTCACAGCAGTTTCTACAGCTGAGGGATCTAGGCAGGTCTCTGATCAGACTCCTCCACCTTGGTTCAGATTTACTGGCTTTGTGTTCCTGCTGCAGCCCCTGCTCTACACACATAACTAGATGTCTTAATCACTGTTCTATTGCTGTGAAAAGACACCATGACCAAGGCAACTCTTACAAGAGAAAACATTTAATTGGGGACTTGCTTACAGTTTCAGAGGCTTAGTCCATTATCATCATGGTGGGGAGCAAAGTGGCCCACAGGCAGGAGCTGTAGCAGGAGCTGAAAACTCCTCCTTAGACAGAGGCAGAGAAAGAAAGCCTGGGCCTGGCATGGGCTTTTGAAATCTCAAAGTTCACTCTCAGTGATATAGTTTCTCCAACAATATCTAATCCTTCTAATCCTTTCAAACAGTTCTACTCCCTAGGTACTACGAAATCAAGTAGATAAGCCTGTAGGGGCAATTTCATTCAAACCACCACACTAGGCAACCAGGAATGTTCTCTCATTGCAGGAGCACTATAAAGAATGACTTCCTCTGGCTCAATGGTGCACTTAGCAGGCAGAAGCAGAGGGGTTACAGCAAAGGCACAGGGTGTCTATGTTGTCTGAGAGTCTTTGGTTTAATGGGACAGAACCCTTTATCTCGTTCTTCCACCAAAGCGAGAGACTCTAAGGTCTTTAGTCCTTGAATCCTGAAGATCTTGTATTACTGATTTCATCGTGTTCCTGCGAAGTCAAACGTTGGGTCTGTCTCCAGCAAACACCCAGAAAATTCCACTATCCATTTAATACAAAATCCTCATCTGTGGCTTCATCTTCTCCTCCTATTTTATCTTCCATTCATCTTATTTCTTCACTTAGTTTAACTTAATTTTGTTTTGCTGTTTATAGTATTTTTGGGTTCTCTATTGTATGTTTTAGGTTCTTCTGTGTTATTATACAGGCAGAAAATTGGCTGTTTAGCTACTGAGTGATCATTCTGGTCTGCTAGACTCCTTAGGTGGAGTGCTCCCAGGTCATGGCACCAAGTCTCACTCTTTCAACATTGTTGACCCTGTGCTGAAGGGCACAGATCATGTTTCAAGAGACAACTTTAGACCCAATGCTCATTAACTTTGGGCACTGAACCTAAAAACTTGTTAAGCCCTCACAAGCTAAGAGGAAAAGATTGCTGTCCTGGCATTTCACTAACAGCATCTTTTTTTGTTTGTTTGTTTGTTTGTTTGGGTTTTTTGGTTTTGTTTTGTTGTTTTAAATTTGTTTGTCTCTGCCTGACAGAGAAATGTTTATTTAAATCTTGTTTGTTTGTTATTTGTTTTCTGTTTTCGAAACAGGGTTTTTCTGTATAGCCCTGGCTGTCCTCTACCTCCTGAGTGCTGAAATTAAAAGCATGAACCACCACTGCCTAGCTATTTAAAAATCCTTAACAAAAACTACAAAGTAAAGTTAAAGAGGTAAAACATATATTTGACATATTTTATGCCTTGTTTACATATTTTTATTTTTTATATACTGTAAACAGTTTTTTCTAAGAACAATTATTTTAGTTTGTATGCTTTTAATTAAATATAATTATATACTTCCACCCTTTCCTTTCCTCCCTCCAGCCTATCCCAGGTTCCACAGTCTCAAATTGATAGCATCTTTCTCTCTCTCTCTCTCTCTCTCTCTCTCTCTCTCTCTCTCTCTCTGTGTGTGTGTGTGTGTGTGTGTGTGTGTGTGTGTGTGTGTGTGAATAAATACATAAATACAACCTGCTTGAGTCCATTTTTGTTATTTGTATCCATGTGGTTTCAGGGCTAACCACTTTACATTAGATAGCCTATTAGGGGGTCTCATCTCTGGAAGTTGCCTGTAGTTTTGTTTAGGGATAGGGCCCAGAGAAATTTCCTCCTTCTACATAAAAGTAGCTTTTGGTATTATTATTGTTTAGGTATTCTTTAGGCAGCCATATTGTTGAGCTATCATGTGTGCAGCTTTCTTATTGTTTCTAAGAGACACAACCTCACAGCAGGTTTCCTGTCTTCTAGCTCTTACAGTCTTTCCTCTCCCTCTTCCACAATGTTCCCTGAGCCTTAAGTGTGCAGGAGTTGTGTTGGAGATATAAGACAAATGTTGCCTGTTCTCTGTCATCTGCATGTTCCTAGTTCCACATACTCAGATGTGAGCATATAATCTGGAATAAAACAAAGAAACTGGGAAACTCAGAAGGGACCATGGGAGGCAGGGATTAGAGAAGGGGGCACTTCGGGACATAAGTGATGTGAAGGGGTAAATGGGGAAAATGGAAATGAGGGGCTTTAATTGGGGTGGTGGAGGGAATCAATAAAGAAGGAGAGGGAGGGAGGAGGGAAAAATAGCACTAAGGGTGATTGAAGAAGCTTTAAGGAGTCATATTATTTTATATTTGCTTAAAATTACGTATAATGTGCACAGGAAAATACACACACACACACACACACACACACACACACACACACACTTCTCTTGGGCTGACCATGTTCCCCCTAAGAACCATAGACTATACAATAAAAATTCCGGTACCAGTCATGAGAAACCCCCTTTAAAGTTATTAATCAGGTAAGTCGAAGAGACTCCAAAAACAATGTAGGCTTTTGCCTCCCAGAGATTGAAGGTGAGTCCCTATTCAAAGATTCTAGCTCCATCCGGCATGGAAGACTCCTTCCTGAGCTCTAGCTTTCATAGTACCAGAAGACACTGTGCAAACCACCTAGGGAGGGGAGCAATCAATAGTCCTACCCAGCTGTGATGCCTATGAACCACAGCAGTGACTAGCCTGGCAAGATGACCCTAGAGGTGCAATAGAGACTCATATCTTGGCAATAACCAAGCTATATAATTGGGCTAAAGGCCAGATCAACAGGGGAGAAAGCACACTTGAAAATGGAAACCTAGCCGACTACCCAGAGCTAGCGAGGTCCTAGATCTTAGAGGAGAACCTACTACCACCACTTTACTAGGCCAGCATTAATTCCTAACTGCATTCTAAAACTTATCCTTACACCCACAGAGACATGTGGCTCTCACCTCTCAAGATGATAACAGAAAACCACAACTGGTCAAAATGCAGTGATCCACTGATAATGGGGTGCCACACATCTGACTTTTTAAAGATAAACATGAAATCATGTATGATCCTCCCCATGCCACAGCACCCTTCCTCCGCCACACACAATGTAAGTGGCTGAGAACACTGAAAACACGTGTCTACTGAGAACTCAGTTAGTCTCAGTGTAATGACAGGTCTTCTAGAACCACTCTCCTGAGCGTTAATGGAGAGGCTGTAATTCTGTAAGAGATGGGGAAAGTGTTCTTTCACCCATAAGTCATTATCCAAGCAGTAACTAATTAAATACGTAAGTGTTAGATCACCTGTGGTTTGCAATACTTCTTCAACCATGCAAAACCCATCATGCTGTTTTCTGGATGCAAGTAACTGTGTGTGCTGAGGTTTCTATTCTGCTTTTCAGGATTTTATCGGGCGGGGCGGGGAGGGGATGTGTGCAGCCAAATAACAAAATCTATTGTAAAATATATTTTTGTCTTTTTACAAAAGAAAAAAAAATAAACAAAAAGTAGTTAGCATACTAAAAGTCTCATGATCAGACAAGGACTAAGTTACACCCTAGACTCAAAACTCTAGACTCTAAATACAAAGAGCTCGCATAGAAAAACACTTCTACTGGGTTCAAAAGTTCACCCTGGAGCAGAAGAAAAATGTAAGTATTTTTCCAGGCAGAATATGAATGAGGTAGGGCTGGCTTGCCAGCCTTTTGTTACACTGCTGTGTGGAGGCCACTTTCTAGATGGGAGGTTTCCCTGTAGAGTATATAACCAAGCTGGGTGCTGTGAGGCAGAACAGAAGGAGTATCAGAATGTGGGACCCTTTCTCCACTAGAACACGGCCCCTGCATGTTTAGAGCACAGCACTGTCTTCCGAAGGCCCCAGGGAGGGGGAAACACCCATACATAGGCTACTCAGCAGCATTGCCTTTGTGATCTGCTAAGCCCTCAAGGGCTTCATAAACAAGAGAGCGGTGCAGGCTAAGCAATGGCCATATTTAATGCACTGTCTTAGAAAGCCCTCACAGTGCTCCCTTTAACTTTGTGTGCTCACAGTGAATCCACATGCTGCTCTCTTACCCAGCCTCCTCATTTTCCCCTGAGCTTGTTTCCCATCCACTCCACAGCAAACATTAGTGAATTAGGTGTTAGTTACTAGAAAATCTGAACACTCTTGGGACTCATCAAAGAGCATAGCCTTAGAGGTACAGCTCATCATCACAAATGACCCAGGTCACTCAGGTGGAAGAAACTTCGCAAGCAAGGAACTTGCAGAGAACTGTGGCACTTGATTCAAAGAAAAGGGGATGTAAATAGTCTTGAACCCGACTCGTTTTCTTTGAGTCACAGCTATCAGCACATGATACAGCACACAATGGAGAAGGAAATTACTTCTGGATAGTCTATCACCTTTGAGGCTGTTGTGAATGGGAATGTGTCCATGATCTCTTTCTCAGTGTGTTTGTTGGAGGTCTACAGAAAAGTTACCTATTTTTTAAGCTGATAATGTATCCTGCCATTTTGCTGAAAGTGTTTATCATTTTCAGAATTTTTCTGGTGGAATTTTGGGGATCTCTTACATATAATATCGCATAATCTTCAGAGTTAACCTCTCTTTTCCTATTTGTATTCCTCTAATTTCCTTCTTGTGCCTCCTTGTTCCAGCGACTGCTTTGAGCTATACTGAAAGGAAGAGGGGATAGTGGACAGCCTTGTCTGCTTCCTGATTTGAATGGGATTACTTCAAATTTTCTCCACTTAGGATGATTCTGGCTGTAGATTTGTCATATACAACTTTCTTATATTGAGGTATGTTCCCTCCAGTACCACTCATTCTAGGAGATTTTTCAGGAAAGCATGTCTGATTTTGTCAAAGGTTTTTTTTTTTCTGTATCTATTAAGGCAATCATGCAATTTTTGTCTTATGTGATTTATTTTATTCATTGACTTACGTCTATTAAACAATTCCTGCATTTCTGTGATGAAGCCAACTTGATCGTGATGGATGCTCTTCTTGACATGTGCGTATAATCCATTTGCTAATATTTCATGAGGATTTCAGCATCTATGTTCATCAAGAATACTGGCCTGTAGTTGTCTTTTTTGTTATATCTTTAACTGGTTTGGGCATTAGAGTGATACTGGCTTCATAGAAGGAATTTGTTCTTTCTGTTTTATTTATTTATTTTTATTTTTAACAATAATGTATTGATTGTAGATTAATTTAAAAATGTGGTAGAATTCAGTGAACCCATCTGGGCCTGGACTGGTTTTATTCAGGAGGCTTTTTATTAATGTTCCAATCTCCTCATTTGTTATAGGTCTGTTTAGGTCATTGATCTCTACTTAGTATAACTTCAGTGATTTGGATAAATATAAAAATTCCAGCCTTGCAGTGGTGGTACAAGCCTTTAATCCCAGCACTAGGGAAGCAGAGCCAGGTGGATCTCGGTGAGATCGAGGCCAGCATGGTCTACAAAGCGAGATCCAGGAAAGGTACCAAAGCTACACAGAGAAACCCTGTCTCAAAAAAAAAATCCCATTTCTTTTGGATTTTCAAACTTAATGGAGTATAGATGTATAGATTTTTAAAAGTATTCCCTTATAATATTCTTAATATCTTTGGTGGTTGTCCTGTTTCCCTATTCATTCCTGGTTCTGCTACCCTGAGTCATATCTTTCTACCTTTCAGTTAGCTGAGCCAAGGGTCTGTCCATCTTGTTTACCCTTCCAAAGAACCGACTCTTAGGTTCACTGACACTTTGTATTGTTTTTGGCTTTGTTTCTATTTCATTCATTTCTGCTCTTATTTTTGTTATTTCTCGCCATCGGCTGCATTTGTGTTTCAGTTGTTACTGCTTTCCCAAATTATTTTTAAGAGAAGCAGAGCATTTGATCTGGGACTGATTTCAAAGAATCTCAGTGTTTATCTTGTATAGAAATGAGAAAATAGACATTTGATAGATGCTGAGAAGCCTATACAACACTGAGATCTCATTGGACATTTGTGTTAATTTTTAAATTAAATACAGTGGCATCACCTCAGCCTTCCATGCCATCCCTTCAATGCTTTCTGTGTTTTCTCTTATATGTGGTTCTTAATTTTGAGCTTTAAATATCTGTGTTTCCTTTAGAATATCCACAGGGGTTAGTTAACTAATAAGGGACCAAGGTGGGGGAGTGGATCTTTCAAGGAAGGGAAAATAGAATATAATATTACAAGGAAATACAGGGAAATTTAGAACAGGAGGATTAAATGGAAAATGGAATGGAAGGGTAGGGTAAAGGAGAAAATATGAGGAGGAATAATTAATGCTAAAGGCCTTTTTGGAAAAGTCTTATGGAATCCTATTACTGTAGAGGCTTTCTAAAATATATACACATAAAAAAGGAATTTAAATGGGGTTATCATATAATGGTGTAGTCAATACCTTAACTAGACATCTTATGCTGTCAATTAAAACTGCAAGTACCAGAAATGGTTTACATTTTTTTTGAATTGTTGGTCAAAAGGGTCACATAGACACTCCCTGTCTTACTTAGGGTTACTATTGCTGTGAAGAGACATCATGACTAGGGCAACTCTTATAGTGAAAACATTTCATTGAGGGGGCTCATTTACAGTTCAGAGGTTCAGTCCATCATTGGCGGGGAGCATGGGGGCATGCAGGCAGAGGTGGTGCTGCAGCTGAAACTGCTACATCTCACAGGCAACAGGAAATCCACTGACACACTGAGTGGTATCTTCAAAGCCCACCCCCACAGTGACACACTTCCAACAGAAGGTGTGGCCCAGGTTAAAGGTGTGCCCTCCAGCCTCAAGGTCTGGATTAAAGGCTGTGTCATCCAGCCTCCTCCAACAAGGCCGCACCTCCTAATAGTGCCACTCCCTGTGAGCTTATGGGGGTGAAATACATTCAAACTACCATACCCCCTAACATTATGCATTATGAAACATTGCCAATGGTTACCCTCCATAAGCTGATGGTAAGACCTACTGCTAAAGACACCACATAATTATGTATTCTAATATGGAAAAACAAAGCTAGTGCTCAATAAGAAGCTTCATCCCTGCTGATTAGCATTCTTCTAGATGAAAGGTACTGTATATACTGCCAGAGAAGAAATGTAATCATCAACTCACCCAACTATGAATCCTGTGAACTTCAGTAGCAGCCTGCATGCCAGATATGCCCCCTGGTGTAAGAGTGGCACAAATGTCAGAGGAATAACAAACCACTTTTTAAAAAATTGGACTTAAGGCCTATTCTGTGAGATGTAATCCATACACGACACTGTTAATGAGGCCATATACTTGAAACTAGGTGAGTCATAGGCCCTAGGGGAAAACTTACCACTATTATTCTGCTAAATGAACACAGCAATCAATGAGTCCTAATAACATATTGTTATACCTACAGATCAGTACATTGGTTCAGCTCTCATCAGAGAAGATTTTTCTTGCCGTAAATAGTAATTAGCACAGAGATCCAGTACTTGATAATACATAGAAAGTGAGAGACTTTGGATCACCTAGCCCTAAATAACATGCAAAAGAGAAGGCAGAAAGATTGTAGAAGCTAGAGGTGGTGTACAACTCCAAAGAACTAGCATTTTCCAGACACAATACAGCTGGTGCATGTATGAACTCAAAAAACCTGTGGCAGTATGCACAAGACCAGACAAAAATCTCAGCATGGAAAGGGGGAAGTGATCACAAAGTCCCACTTCTCACTAGGAAGCTATTTGCAATTTATAGCTGCTGGGAGAGGAAAAATAAGTCTTCACCAACACAGTGACCCTGGGGACATCAATCACACTCCAGGGCAGATCTTATGCTCAGGAGTAATTGACCAACACAAAATGGACTCTATGGTTTTTGTGTGCTTTTTTGGTTGTTGTTATTTTGATTTGGTGTTCTTTTATTGTTGTGTTTTATTTTCTTTAGAAAGAGAGAAAGAAGGTGAAGTTGTGTAGGTATGGAAAGGGATTATCTGGGAGAGGAAGAAATACTACTAAAATATTCATATATTTGGGGAGGGAGTATTTGTCTCTGTTTTCTAAATTTCTTACAAATAAAGATATGACATTGGCTCAAAATAAACTCTGAATCTGTCATGCCCCTTTGTTTATCACTTAGAAATACATACCAGGCCATAGATAACAGTGTGCCTCAACATAGGTGTCTCTGCTTCCTTGTACTTCCCACTCCTGATGGCTTCCGAATCTTAGCTGTAAATTTTAATGTGCCCTCTCTAACCCCTAACCCCAGGAACTTAATTCAACAAAATGTGCTCTAATGGAGTTTGAATTGGTCATTCTTAATAAGAGTTATTGACCTACTAAAATCCTCTCTGAGCATAATTTTGTTGTGCACTATACTGTGTCCTTCCTCATATTCAGAATACTTATAGGCTGGGCATTATATTTTAGGCCTTTAATCCCATCACGAGGCAGAGGCAAACAGATCTAGGTGATTTCAAGAGCATCTTGGACCATACAGAGAATTCAGGCCAGACAGAGATACATAAGGAAACATTATCTCAAAAATAAAATAAAAATAGAATGTTTCTAGCATTCAAGAATAAACACAGCTTTTTAATTTTATTTGCAGAAGACAAAGACTTAAGCAACTAGTTTTATATAGAGTTAGCTTTCCTGGTTCTACTTCAATTGTGTATAGATCCATATAAGATGGCATTGCTATTAACCCAATGTTTTCATTGCTGGGATGAACTGGTTCCTGCAGGATAGTGACTACCCAGCACTCTGTCATGGAATCAAACACATTCACTGCATCCTAAAGAAGAGTGTAGCCATCCAAGAATGTGCATACATATTCTAAACCACACCTTTTTGGAGTTTCTAGTAGAAAAGCTCCTAATTACCAGAACTAAGATCCAGATCCATGTTTTGGATCACAGAAACTCTACACAAATCTTTAGAAACCATCTTAGTCAGTGTTCTGTTGCTGTGAAGAGATGCCATGACCATGGCAACTCTTACAAAAGGAAACATTTAATTGGGGCTTGCTTACAATTTCAGAGGTTTAGTCCATTATTCTCATGGCAAGGAGCACAGTGGCATGCAGGAAAACATGGTAGCTGAGAGTTGCACATCCTGATCCACAGACAGCAGAAAGAGAGAGACTAGGCCTCGTTGAAACCCCAAAGCCGACCACAGTGACACACAAACTAGAACAAGGCCACACCTTCAAATCTTTCCCCAAGTAGTGCCACTCCCTGATGACTAAACATCTAAATATATGCACCTATGGGGGCCATTCTTATTTAAGCCACCACAGAAACCTTGTATCTAATAACAGAACAAAAAATTATGACCCCTGGAAGAGCGTGATTCAAACTTCTCTCTCCCAATACTTTCAGCTGTTTCTAAGTAGTATAAAATATTCAAACCCATGCAGCCATCCACTCAAATACTTTCCAATTATCATCATCCCAGCATCTGTTTCCCCATATCCACACCAACATTCATCATTCTTCTAAATTTCCACCTTTCCTCCCTTCTTTTGGAATGTTAATTATTTAAGTCAATGCCCCTAGATTCAGGATTGTTTATGAGTTATCAGGTAGGTAACAATGCCCAAAATAGTGACATATTAACAAGATAAGTCTAAATATGGAAACTCAGTCTCCAGATTCAGCATAGAAGTCATGAATAGTGGCACACATCCAGGCAATTGAGGCAGGAGGACCTCAAGTTGAAGGTGAAACTGAGACACACACTGAGTCTATATCTGAGAGGGAAATACAAGTCAGTGTGGGAAATAGTCCTTCTTCTCATTATTCATAGTAAGGGGCAAATGTAGGTTTTAAAAAAACATGTGAGCCCTTTACATTCTAACAATAAACTTCTCATGTTCTACTAGCTGGTTTTGTCTGTCAACTTGACATAAGCTAGAGAGGAAGGAGCCTCAGTTGAAGAAATGCCTTCATGAGATCCAGCTGCAAGGCATATTCTCATTTAGAGATCAATGGGGAAGGACCCAGTCCGTTGTTGATGGGGTTATCCCCTGACTGGTGGTCCTGGGTTCTATAAAAAAGAAGACTGATCGAGCCATGGGAAGCAAGCCAGTAAGCATCATCTTCCATGGCCTTTGCATTAGCTCCTGCCTCCAGAATCCTGCACTGTTTGAGTTCCTGTCTTGACTTCCTTCAAAGATGAACAATGCTATGAAAGTGTGAGCCAAATAAGCCCTTTTCTCCCAATTTTCCTTTTTGGTCATGGTGTTTCACTGCAGCAATAGAAACCTTAACTAAGATACATGTAAATAGGTATAATGGTTCTGTGAGTCTAATCTATCAACTTCTGTTATAAAATTATTCATCCATATTTTAAATCTATCTCAGAATCTACAAATGCTCCTTGGATATAGACAATAATGTTGTCCTAATTATTATGGAGATGGACTATGGAAAAAAGGATCTATATGGTGGTTAGTATTGGGTTCCCAACTTAGCAGAGTCTGGGATGACCCAGGAGACAGTCTGTGAGTCACTGTCTAGATTAGATTAATTGATGTGTGAAGACTTATGGGTGACACCATATCCTGAGTTGGAGTTCTATACTAAACAAAAAGGAGAAAGTGAGCTAAGTACCCACACTTACTGCTCTCTGTTTCCTGATTAGGCACAGTATGACCAGTTGCTTTAAGCCCCTACTGCCATGAATTATCTGAACAGTGCCCTCAAACCATGAGCCAAAATAAACCCTCACGTATTCAAGTGACTTTAGTCAGATATTTTGTCTCTGCAAGGAGACAAGTAACTAATACACCCTCAGAAAGGCATTTTCATAATCATTCTAGAAGTATCTAAATGTAAAATGCTAGAATGACTGATATCAAATGATCCATGAGCTAAAATTGGAATGGCATTGTTAAATTTAGAAATGGAGTTGGATTTATGAGAGAACCCAAAGTCCATGTGGAAACAGAAATCCTGGTGTCTCACGCTACAGATCTGAGCATTTGCAGTGGTGGCCCTAGACCCTGTCATTATCCAATGATCTTTTGGATGGTTTTCTCCCTTGACACACTAAAAGACCCCAACAGGGAAATGTCCAGAGCCTCGCTAGGATTTGGTTTGATATTTATGATGCTAATTTATTATTTCTCCTTAAATAGTTGTATTCCCAAGTTTAACACAGTATATTCTTCCTAGGAAAAGTATTTATTCATTTGCCAATTTATAAATTATAATAGTGTCTCGTTGCAACCATGTTCATGGCTCCCCAAACCCTATCTGGTCAGAGAAAAATAGGCAGCTCAACCTTCTTCTGGTAGAGTTCGAAGCATAGTTAAAATGGCGCAGCTGCCTCGCCTTTTTCATCAAAATCCTGTATTGCAAGTTCTGAATTACTTTTTTTCTGTTGATTCACCAAAAAATTAGCCAATAGTAAAAGGTGATTGAATGCATTTGGCACACATTGAAAAGAAAATGGTTTGTTATTTAATTTCCCAAATCAAGAAAAAAAAATCCATGAGGCTACACTTTTTTCCAGATATTCTTGGCAATTGTCACTGTAAAAGAAAACTTGTTTTTACTTCTCCATCTAACCAACCAGCATAAAGGTGCTAAGCCAAAGCTTCTGAAAACCAAAAACAGCCACCAACACAGAGCAGCAGGAAACAAATGGGGGAACTTGAGATGTCAGCTTTGACGGAAGCTGAAGATCAAACAAACCAAAATTGTTTCTCTTTTATGCACTCCCTGATGAATTCGCTTTTAAGTACTGAATTCTCCACGACTTCCACATATACAGTGGTCAGTGTCCAAGGATATCTATCTAGAATGAAGCAAGGAGAACAAAGGGTATTTTTCCTGTCCCTCATCTCAGAGGATCTTTTGTGGTTTCCTGATTGTGTCATCATATTAAGGTCTACCACAGAGGAAGTACATACTCGGACATCCAAGAAGATAGACACAAGGGAGCTCAGCCTTCATATTCTTAAACCCCACTACTGTGTTGACTTTTATCAGCCTCACATGGTAAGCGTCTTTGAAAGCTTTTATGCCAAGATATGGTATATTCAGAATCAATCTGTGGTTGCCTACTACTTCCAAATATTTGCAAGATTTTGATTATAGGAGAGGAAAAGGAAAAAAACGGGAGGGAGGGAGGGAGGGAGGGAGGGAGGGAGAAAAAAATGGCCACTAATGTGCCTGGTTTCAAAATTCTCCATTTCTTTCCCAAGGGTTAGCAATAACCTGTGGAAAAACTAGCAACTGTTTTTGGTGCAGTGAGAAATAAAACAATATGATGTCAATTGAAGAGATATTTTTAAAACTCAGTTTATTCCATATAAAGACCATCATTTTATTCCTTAATTATTTACTTTTCTGTTGGGGTGACAAAATGTATTTTAACAAAGCAGTGATTATGATGGGCAGTGCAATTGTTGGTGTTTTCATATCTGTGCTTCATAAGATAAAAATGTTGATGTTGCTGAGACTAAAACACATTACATAATTACAGTGTTTTTTTCTGTTTCTGTGGTTGCCTGGGAAATTTAAATGATGCTCAGCCTCTACCTCAAATCAGTTGCATGAGCATCTCTAAAGTTGAGGCTCCTCATCACTATGCTTTTACAGTAGTCCTGACATGAAGCTCATATGGAGAACCTGTGAGCAAAGGAGCTGCATAGATAGAGCTCTGTGTGCTTTCAACCTTGTGGGTCTGTACTTCAAGGTAGTACTGCTTAACTGTCAATAGACCAGAGGAATGTCTATGTAGTCCTAAGAGTTTGAAGTGCAGTAAGTAGCAACTATCTGTCTTTGGTTAAGTGCTGTTCAGCATCCTAAAGAACCTCCAAATCAAAAGCAGGTCATTAGAAATTATTTCAGAAAATAGAAAAATATGACATGACGGCCTGGCAGCAGGAAGTCAAAGTTCAAAGGAGGGTCCCACACGAGCATTTGTATTTTGTTTTCACAGAAATTATTTTTAAAAATTGAGCTCAAATGTAAGAAAACCTAATTGATAAATAGTGTGAAAAGAAAGGATGTTTTGGAACATGGAAATTGGAAGAAATGGAAAAAGAAATCATCAATCATTAAAACTACAGTACGGTATGACTACAGACTTCTGAGACTGGCTATGAAAGTCAATCCATCAATCCTGATAATAAAAACTATCTTCATCCACTGGGTTTCTGTCACATCAGGGGCAGCCCAGGCGCCTCCCAAATGCCAGGAACTGATTTCCCATAGTTCTGGGTTCCAGAAAACCCAAGATCAAAGCACTTGTGGTTCTGGTGTCTGGGGAGGGCCCATATCCTAGATTAGTTAGGGGTTGGGATTTCAGCCATTCTGGAGGAACACACAAAAACACGGAAATCATGGTGCCAATTGTTGGTAAAGATGCAGAAAAATTAGGATTTTTTTCCTTTTCTTTTTTTTCTTTTTTTTTTTACATCCTGACCTAACATTTCCCCTCCCTCTTCTTCTCCCAGTCCCTCCCCCAACCTCCCTTCTCTCCCTTCCCCCATCCACTCCTCCTGCTCTGTTTCTCTTCAGAAAAGGCAGACCTCCCATGGATATCAGGCAGTTGTGGTATATCAAGCTGCAGTGAGACTAGGCACCTCCTCTTCTATTAAGGCTAAACAAGGCAATCCAGTAGGAGGGAAGGGTCCCAAAAGCAGGCAACTGAGTCAGAGACAGCCCCTGTTCTGCTGTTAGGAGTCCCACAAGAGTACCTAGTTACACAGCTGTAATATATATGTAGAGAGTCTAGGCTCCCTGGTTGTCAGTTCAGTGTCTGTGAGCCTCTATGAGCGCAAGTTAGTTGGTTCTGTGGGTTTTCTTGTGGTGCCCTTGACCCCACTGGCTCCTATAATCCTTCCTCCCCCTCTTCTGCAAAATTCCCCAAGCTCCACCTAATATTTGGCTATGGATCTCTGTATCGGGTTCCATCAGTTGCTGGATGGTGGCTCTCTAATGACAATTGGGGTAGGCACCAATCTATGAGTATAGCAGAATATTATAGGAATCACTTCATTGACTTTTTTTTTCCAGTTGTGTTTGGTTTTATTCTAGGTCTCTGGGTATCCTGCCTCCAGGTCCTGGCCCTCAGGGGTGAGCTCCCTCTCAGGGTATGGGTCTCAAGCTGGGCCAGTCATTGGTTGGTCACTCCCATAATGTCTGCACCGTCTTTACCTCAACATATCTTGTAGGTATGACAAATTGTAGGTCGAAGGTTTTGTGGCTGGGCTGGTGTCCTAATCCTTCCACAGAAAGTATTGCCTGTTACAGGAGATGTCCAGTTCAAGACCCTTATCTCCCTTTGCTAGGAGACTTAGCTAAGTCACCCTCATAGATTCCTGGAGTTGCCATTGCACTAGGTTTCTAGCTCACCCCAGAGATGCTTCCAGATTCCATTTGTCTCTCTCAGTACTCTCTCCCTCCATCCTCCCCTTACCTAATCCCTCCTTTTCCCATCCCTACCCCTGGATCTAGACCTCTTCCCCCATCCAATGATAATGTCTATTCTATTTCCCCTTCACAATGAGATTCATGCATCCCCACTTGAGCTCTCCTTGTTACTTAGCTTCTCTGGGTCTGCAGATTGTACCATGGTTATTCTTTATATGGCTAATATCCACTTATTTGTAAATAAGTACATACCATGTTTGTCTTTCTGGATCTGGGTTACCTCACTCGGGATGATCTTTTCTTTTTCTTTTTTTCTTTTTTTTTTTTTAGGATGATCTTTTCTTGTTCCATCCATTTGCAAATTTCATGATGTCATTGTTTTTAACAGCTGAGTAATACTCCATTGTATAAATGTACCACATTTCTTTATCTGTTCTTCAGTTAAGGGACATACGTATATTGGTGGTAGAAAATTTTAAAGCAATAGCCACTTTGAAATAGTTTGGCAGGTTATTAAAAAGAGAATTACACATGTAGCATAAAACCTAGTAACATGACTCCTAGGCAGTTACTTGAGAGAAATGAATCTATGTTCACACAAATCTTGTGTAGAGGCCAACATTGTCCGGCAATTCTCCAAAAGAAGAAAAAGAGGAAAGACTCCTGCTCTATGTTCTCTAGGCATTTTTAGGAAACACAGCCACATACATATGAATCTAGAAGAAGGGTGATGCTGTAGACAGCGAGAGACTTGCTACTGTTCTGAAAGGAATGCCCCACAACTTTGCCATGGCTACAGTGATACCCAAGACGCTATTGGCATTGTTGTAAACAAGCAAGTGAAGGATAAGATTCTTGCCAATAAAAGTAATATTCATATTGAGCATATTAAGCAATCTAAGAGCAGAGATGTCCTTCTAAATAAATGTAGGGAAATGATCAAAAAAGGAAGCCAAAAAAAAAAAAGGAACGTAGGTTGAACTGAAGTGCCAGCCAATTGCACCCAAGCAGCATATTGTGTAAGAACTGATAGAAAGGAGCCTGAGAGGACAGAGCCCATTCCCTATTCATCTATTGCTTGCTAGATCTACACAATTAATAATTATAATTATAATAGACTAAAATATAAAACCTGTGCATAACTGTTCATAGACACTTTATAATTATCCAAAGTGGAAATAACCCCAAACCCTACTGCTATGGACTGAATGTTCACATCCTCCAAACTGACATGCTGAAGCCCTAATGTAAATGGTTTCAGAGATGAAACCTTTGGAAAATGATCAAGTTGCCTCTTGGCTTTGTGATATTGGCCTCTAAAACACAATGATAAACTCTCTCTTCCAAATGATAGAGTCATTACTCCTATAAAAATCCAAAAGGTATGTCTCAGAAATTTTTCTCTTTTTCTTTTTGGTTTTTTTCAAGACAGCATTTCTCTGTGTAGCTTTGGAGCCTGTCCTGGAACTTGCTCTATAGACCAGGCTGGCCTTGAACTCATAGAGATCCCCCTGCCTCTACCTCCTGAGTGCTGGAATTAAAGGCATGCACCACCACCACCTGGCTTCAGAAATCTTATTCAGTCCTTAATGAGTCAAATCAGTTAAGGGAAAGGCACTAGCCATTGGCACATCTTGTAATTGTTTGCCTCCTTAACTTTCCTTCTTAAGTAGCATTGAATTCCAGAAATAGTGGGACTGATCCATAAGTGCCTTTTGAGGTTGGACTGGAAATACTCCTGAACTGGCTGGTTTTGTGTGTCAGCTTGACACAAGCTAGAGTCATCAGTGAGGAAGGAGCCTCAGTTGAGGAAATGCCTCCATGAGATCCAGCTGTAAGGCATTTTCTAGATTACTGATTAATGGCAAGGGTCTAGCCTGTGGTAGGTGGTTCCATCCCTGGGCTGGTGTTCCTGGATTCTATAAGAAGGTGGGCCGAGCAAGCCATATGAAACAAACCAGTAAGTATCACCCCCTCATGGCTTCTGCATCAGCTCCTGCCTCCATGTTCCAGCCATATTTGAATTCCTGTCCTTAACTTTTTTCACTGATGAACAGCAATGTGGAAGTGTAAGCCAAGTAAACCCTTTTCTCTCCAACTTGCTTTTTGGTCATGGTGTTTTGTCACAGCAATTGAAACCCTAACTAAAACAACTCCCAAGCAACCATTGAGCCTGCAGAACAGGCTTAACCTGAATGGGAGCAATCATTCATAAATATGAGAACAAGGATGAAAACAATCATCTCGCGGGAACCATATTGTTCCCCTCAAGGGACACTATCAATAATAACTTTAGGACAATTTTCAAACCAGAACTGAGACAATGATCAACCTGGCCTCACCTTGATTAGAGTGTTTGTTTAATTATGAAGACTCCTTTTTCCTTCTCTCTCTCCAATTCTTACATTTTTTATTTAAAAAACTTTGTTTTACTCATTTTACATACCAAACACAAATCCCCCTCTCACCCCTCCTCCCACACCCCCTACCCCTACCTAATGCACCCCCAACATACTCCTCATCCCCTCCTCCAAAAGGGTAAGTTCTCCCATGGAGGGGGGACTGCAAACCCTGGTACATTCAGTTGAGGCAGGATCCAGCCCCTCCCTCCTGCCTCAAGGATGAGAAAGGTTTCCAACCATAAGTAATGGGATCCAGAAAGCCAGCTCATGCACCAGGGACAGATCCTGATCATACTGCCAGGGGCCCCTCAGACAAACCCAGATACACAGCTGTCTCCCATATGGAGAGGGTCTAGTTCAGTCCCATGCAGGTTCCACAGCTGTTGGTCTAAAGTTATTGAGTTCCTTTGAACATGGTTCAGTTGTCTCTGGTAGATTTCTCCATCATGATCTTGACCCCATCCCCACCCCTGCTCATATAATCCCTCTTTCCTCTCTTCAAATGGACTCCTGGAGGCTTGGCCTGGTGCTTGGTTGTGGATCTCTACATCTGCTTCCATCGGTTACTGGATGAAGGTTCTATGATGACAGTTAGGGTATTTACGAATCTGATTACCAGGGTAGGCCAGTTCAGGCACCCTCTCCACTGTTGCTAGTAGTCTAATCTGGGGTCATCCTTGTGGATTCCTGGAAAGTTCCCTAGCACCAAGTTTCTCCCTTACCCCCATAATGTCTCCCTCTATCAAGATATCTCTTTCATTGCTCTCCCACTCCATCCCTCCCCCAGCTCGACCATCCCATTCCCTCATGTTCTCATCCCCCATCCCCTACCCTCTATTGCCCCCATCCCCGGTTTATTCATGGAGATCTCATCTGTTTCCCCTTCCCAAGGTGACCCATACATCCCTCTTAGGGTCTTCATGGTTTCTTCCTTCTCTGAGGCTGTGGGTTGTAGTCTGATTATCCTTTGCTTTACATCTAGTATCCAATTATGAGTGAGCACATACCATGTTTGTCTTTCTGAGTCTGGGTTACCTCACTCATAATCATATTTTCTAGTTCGATCTATTTGCCTGCAAATGTAATGATGTCATTGTTTTTCACAACTGAGTAATACTCTATTGTATATATGTACCACATATTCTTTATCAATTCTTCAGTTGAGGGGCATCTAGGTTGCTTCCAAGTTCTGGCTATTATGAATACTGCTGCTATGAACATAGTTGAGCAGGTGTCCTTGTGATATGATTGAGCATCCCTTGGGTATGCCCAAGAGTGGTATCCTTGGGTCTTGAGGTAGCTTGATTCCCAAATTTCTGAGAAGTCACTATACTGATTTCCAGAGTGGCTGTACAAGTTTGCACTCCCACCAACAGTGGAGGAGTGTTCCCCTTGCTCCACATCCTCTCCAACATAAGCTGTCATCAGTGTTTTTGATCTTAGCCATTCTGACAGGTGTAAGATGGTATCTCAGAGTCATTTTGATTTGCATTTCCCTGATGACTAAGAATGTTGAACAGTTCCTTAAATATCTTTCAGCCATTTGGGATCCTTCTGTTGAGAATCCTGTTTAGATCTGTAGCCCATTATTTAATTGGGTTGTTTGGTATTTTGCTGTCTTGTTTCTTAAGTTCTTTATATATTTTAGAGATCAGCCCTCTGTCAGATGTGAGGTTGGTGAAGATCTTTTCCCATTCTGTAGGCTGTCATTTTGTCTTATTTACTGTGTCCTTTGCCTTACAGAGCCTCTTAGTTTCAGGAAGTCCCATTCATTAATTGTTCTCAGTGTCTGTGCTACTGGTGTTATATGTAGGAAGTAGTCTCCTGTGTCAATGCATTCTAGGCTACTTCCTACTTTCTCCTCTATCAGATTCGATGTAGCTGGATTTATAAAATACCTTGGGGTAACTCTAACCAAAAAAGTGAAAGACCTGTATGACAAGAACTTTAAGTCCTTGAAGAAAGGAACTGAAGAAGATATTAGAAAATGGAAAGATCTCCCATCATGGATAGGTAGAACCAACATAATAAAAATGGCAATCTTACCAAAGGCTATCTACAGATTCAATGCAATCCCCATCAAAATCCCAACACAATTCTTCATAGACCTTTAAAGAACAATACTCAATTTCATTTAGAAAAACAGAAAACCTAGGATATCTAAAACAATCATTTACAATAAAGCAACTTCTGGAGGCATCACTATCCTTGACTTCAAGCTCTACTATAGAGTTATAGTAATAAAAACAGCTTGGTATTGGCATATAAAAACTGACATGTGGACCAATGGAATCAAATTAAAGATCCTGACATTAATCCACATACCTATGAACACTTGATTTTTGACAAAGAAACCAAAACTGTACAATGGAAAAAAGAAAGCATCTTCAACAAATGGCGCTGGTATAACTGGATGTCAACATGTAGAAGACTGCAAATAGATCCATATCTATCACCATGCACAAAACTCAAATCCAAGTGGATCAAAGACCTCTACATAAATCTTAATCACATTCTAGTACCCTGAAGATGATCTTGGGGTCACTGGACCTCTTTACTTGTTCTTCTTTCCAACATATTAATTAAATGTCTACTCTTACTGATCATTACTAGTCTCTCTCATACCAAGATGGGTGGCCAGTGCTAAACTCTAGGGAATACAAGAGGTGAGACATTTGCCCTAAAATGTGGATGACAATAAAATGCTAAATCATGTCAAAGAATATTTGAGTAACCATTTATAAATAAATAAATATATAGATATATGTTCATTATTGCAACATTGTAATAAAATTAATGGGTTAATACATTGTATTAATACATTGTAGCTTGTAGCAGCTAACATAACCAGAAATCATAAAACTTGTCATTATTCTCTTAAACATAAATTGTTTGTATCTTCAATAGACAAAAATATTTAACCTCTTCTCTATGATCATAAAACTCCCAGTCAACAGCAAACCCAATCCCAGAGATTCTATAAATGAACATGCAGGACTCTCTTCTGGCCATTGCTCAATACCACAATTTTTATGACAATAATGGAACTTAATGATAGGACTATTGTCCTAGTTTGCTTTCCTTTGTTATAAATGCTATGACCCAAAGCAAGTTGGAAAAGGAAAGGATTTAGTGGGTTACAACTTACAGTCCATCATCAAGAAGCCAAGACAAGAACCTGGAGGCAGAACTGAAGCAGAGGCAATGGAGGAATGTTACTTGCTGGCTTGCTCCTCATGGCTGGTAGGGCTACTTTCTTATACAACTCAAGACCACTTCCCCAGTGGTGGCACCACATGCAGTAAGTAGACTGGGTCCTCTCACATCAATCATTAATCAAGAAAATACCCCCACGGACATGTCTACAGGCCAATTTGATAGAAGCAATTTCTCAACTGAGGTTCTCTCTTCCTGAGTGACTCTAGATTATAGGTTTATGTCAAGTTGTCAAAAACTTAACCAGCACAACTATTAATAGTTCTTATTAGGTTTGTGTGTATGAATATTGGAAACAGGCCCTGGTATAGTCAGCACTACCACTGTAATGCTGGAAGCAGGAGTATGCAATAGAGTCTAATACAATATACTTGCTCACAAGTGAGCTCTCTGCTTTCCAAAAGTCTGGGGAAATTATCCCCAAACCTGTTAACTCTGCATTTGTTAGTTATGTTAATTATCTGATTTTTGTCTCATGCTACAAAAGAACAATTAGATAAGGATGTGATGAAGACCCTTGTTTTAAAGGAAGTGGAAATATCTGACCATTATAAATCACTAAAAAAAAAAAAAAATTATAAACCACTACCATTATCATTAAAAACAAGATTACTAGATAACCAAACAACTGTTAATGACTGAAGAGAAAAATACACATTCTGGAAACATTTCAAACTCAGTTTGTCTTATAAGTGATTTTCTATTCGTATACCATTGGAAGAAATATCTGAGAATTCATCATTGATGATACATTTTGCATTTGATCCTTTTTTTCAATAATTTATTTAAATTTATTTTATGTGCATTGGTGTGAAGTTGTCAGATTCCCTGGAACTGGAGTTATAGACTGCTGTGGATATCACTTTATATAAATAAAGCACTGATTTGCCAGTGACCAGGCAGGAAGTATAGGCGGGACAAGGAGAGAGGAGAATTGAGGAAGGAGGAAGAAAAAGGAGACCGGCTGGAGCCACCACCAAGACAAAGAAGATATAAAGTACCGGTAAGCCACGAGCCACGTGGCAAAGTAAAGATTAATAGAAATGAGCTGAATATCAGAGAAAAACAATGACATCATGAGGTTTGCAGACAAATGGATGGATCTAGAAAAAATCATCCTGAGTGAGGTATCCCAGACTCAGAAAGACAAACATGGTATGTACTCACTCATAACAGGATACTAGATGTGGAACAAGGATGACTGGACTGCTACTCACATCACCAGGCAGGCTACCTGGAAAACAGGACCCCAAGAAAGACACAGGGATCGCCCAACGACAGAGAAATGGAATGAGATCTACATGAACAGCCTGGACAGGAGTGGGGGTAGTGAAGGGCGAGGGTCGAGGGAAAGAGAGCTTGGGTGAGTGGGAGATCCCAGCTGGATCAAAAACAGAGAGGGAGAACAAGGAATAGGAGACCATGGTAAATGAAGACCACATGAGAATAGGAAGAAACAAAGTGCTAGAGAGGCCCACAGAAATCCACAAAGATACCCCCACAACAGACTGCTGGCAATGGTCGAGCGACAATCCGAACTGACCTACTCTGGTGATGGGATGGCCAAACACCCTAATTGTCGTGCTAGAAACCTCATCCAACTACTGATGGACCTGGAGGCAGAGATCCATGACTAGGCCCCAGGTGGATCTCTGGGAGTCCAATTAGCGAGAATGAGGAGGGTTTATATGAGAGAGAATTGTTGAGACCAAGGTCGGATAAAGCACAGAGACAAATAGCCAAACAAACGGAAACACATGAAATATGAACCAATGGCTGAGGGGTCACCAACTGGATCAGGCCCTCTGAGTGGGTGAGACAGTTGATTGGCCTGATCTGTTTGGGAGGCATCCAGGCAGTGGCACCGGGTCCTGTGCTCATTGCATGAGTTGGCTGTTTGAAACCTGGGGCCTATGCAGGGTCCCTTGGCTCAGCATGGGAGGAGGGGACTGGACCTACCTGGACTGAGTCCACCAGGTTGATCTCAGTCTGTGGGGAAGGCTTTGCCCTGGAGGAGATTGGAGTGGGGGGCGGGCTGGGGGGAAGGTGAGGGGGGCGGGAGGGGGGAGAACAGGGGAATCTGTGGCTGATATGTAGAACTGAATTGTATTGCAAAATAAAAATTTAAAAAAAAAAAAAAAAAAAAAAAAAAAAAAAAAAAAAAAAAAAAAAAAAAAGAAATGAGCTGAATATAAGAGTGAGAGCTAGACAATGATAGGCCTGAGCTAATGGCAAAGCAGTTTAAATAATGTAAGAGTCTGTGTGTTTATTTTATAAGTGGGCTCTGGGACTGGCGGGACTTGGTGGTGGGAGCTGGAGGAAAATTCTCCAGCTACAATAGACAGTTATGAGCTGCCTTGTGGGTGCTAGGAATTGAACCTGGGTCCCCTCGAAGAGTAGTCAGTGCTCTTAACTGCTGAGCCATCTCTCCATCCCCCTTGCATTTGGGATCCTTAAAGAGCTCATACTTGGAGAATTTTTCTGATCCAACCTTAAAAGATCCTATGCTTTATGTTAAGATACAATAACTAGGAGATTTTATGCATAATTTTTATTTCTTTAATTAAAATATAATGGTGTTATTCACCACTTCCCTTTCTTTCAACTCCTCCTATCCCACCCTCACAAATTCATGGCTTTTTTCTGTCCAATTCTTATTGTTACATATGTTTATGTCCAGTGTTTCAAATATACACACACATATATATCATATATCAATCATATATCATATATATACACATACATACATACATACATACATACATACGACTTTAGAGCTAACCACTTAGTATTAGCCAACACAGGGACTCATTCCTGAAGATGACTAATTCTCCCTCTCTCAGTATTCCTTGACTACCTAGAGTTCTTTGTCTGGGGTGGAGTCCTACAAGATTCCTCATTAGAATGCCTATTGGTATTGCCCTTTTTCCAGTCCTGTTTAGGCAGCCATATTGTTGAGGTAACCTGGGTGGAGCTTCACCATCTAGGAAACACAATCTCACAGCAGACTTTCTGATCCTCCTGCTCTTGCAATCTTTCCACTCCCTTTTCCTGATCCTCAAATGTAGGGAGAAGTTTCTGTCCCACTAGCAACTCTCAAATATCCAGCAGCCTCTTCCCAAATAATTGATTTGGAGGCTTAATATTATTTATAAATGCTTGGTTAGTAGCTCAGGCTTATTACTAACTAGCTCTTACACTTAAATTAACCTATAATTCGTGTCTATGTTTAGTCATGTGGCTTGGTACTTTTTCTCAGTGTGGCATTCTTGTCTTACTTTCTCTACATCTGGCTGCCAACTCCTGACTCCACCCTTCTCCTTCCCAGCATTCTTGGTTTGGCTTTCTCACCTAACTTCCTGCCTGTCTACCAGCCTATATTCATAGTGTAGAAAAAGATTATTCCATAGCATTTTCCCCCTTTTAGTCTAATTAAAAAGGAAGGTTTTAGCCTTAATATGGTAAAACTATACACAACAAAAACAGTTATTAAATAAGAATTACAGTAGCACCATCTAATCCATTTGCATTTGGCAAAGTTAGAGAAAATACTTAAAATCTTTTCTCCTTGTCTTAGACGGTGTTCCCTGACCTTTAGGGGCAGGAGTTATGTTATAGATGTATTCACTGGGGTTGGGCATTCCACAATCAATTGTTCTCTGTGTTTTACCTAGTTGTGGTTTTCTGCAATGGTTTCTATCTTCTGCAAAAAGAAGCTTCTTTGATGAGGGGTGAAAGCTACACTTCTCTCTAAGTACATACTCAAGAATTATACTGGTTTAGCAAAGTTGGTGGCGTAGGTTCTCCTCTAAGATCCACAACCTCATTTGCCCTGTGGAGTTGGCTAGATTGCCAGCATCTGGGAACCTGTATCTTTATGTATATATTCTTCCTTTGTTTGGGAATTTTCTTCTATGATCACATTGGAGATCTGGTCTATAACATAGACCTGGAATTCTTCTCCCTTATTTATGCCTATAACTCAAAGATTTGCTCTTCACATGCTATTTCAGAGATCCTGCATGTTCCTTTCCTGTTCTTTTTAATTTTTGTACCTATTCTTTGCTTGTGGGGTTTAATCCCTCTACTTTGTCTTCAGGTCCTGATATTTTATCTTCTATTTGATCAATTCTCCTTGTAAGGCTTTCCCTTAAGTTTTCTAGTTGGGTAATTGAGGTTTTCAATCCCATCTAAATTTCAGCTTGACTTTTCTTCAATATTTCTATCACATTCCTGAATTCTATTTTCAGATCCTAAATTGCCTTCATCATTTCATTCTTTTGTGTAATTGTATTTTATTGTATGTCACTCTCAGGCATTTATTATTATACTCTTAAACTTCAATGATGTGTTTATTTATGTGTTCTTTAACATCTTTGAACTTTTTGATAAAGTTTATATTGTTCTTTTAAAATCTGTGTCCAGTGGCTCATTTAAGTAATTCTCAGTAGAGAACACTTCTGTAGGACTATTTGGTTTGATGGGAGACATACTGTCTTGGATTTTCATGTTGGTTTTGTTTTTGTGATGTGACTTGCGCAATGTGAACATCTTTCTTTGATAGTATGTCTGGTGTGAGATTCTAGCCTTCCTTTGATTGGGCTAGTACAGGAACTACATGACCAAAGTCATGCTGGGTAAAGCTAATACAAGACTGGGTTTTTTTTTTTCCTATTTCCCTCTGCATCACTTTTCTATATCCATAGGACTCAGATGTGGCTCTCAGTACCCACATGATTAAACCCATGCTGGGCAAGCTGGTATAGGAGCCACAGTCTGAAGCGAGGCCTGTAGGTGTGAAGATGAAGGAGGGAATAGATAGCAGTAGGAGTAAGGGACTCATCATGTAAAGTCAGAACTGTAGGCTGGAGCTAGACCTATGGGAAGGGATATGGCTGTTGGAAAGATGGGAGTTGGGAGAAGGGACTTACCAGACAAAACCAGTTCAGGTCTGGAACTGTGTGTATGGAGGTGGTGGCAGGGATATATTCAAGTGGGGGTACACACCAGGCAAAAGCAGTTCAGTCCCTGTGTATCTGGAGTTAGGTCTGTGAGTATGGAGATGGTGGTGGTGCTTTATATATAATTGTTTAATGATATCTTGTTTTACTCTACTTTTTTTAAAATGATCAACTACCAGTCATGATCATCTTAGCAAAATATGCTTTTTAATACATAGGAAAGATAAGAATCATGTAAATATCGAACTCTAGTAACAATTAGTTGGTGGAAAAACATCTCAAATTGATAAACGAATAAATATTTGTAAAGGCACATTAGTTGGATAGTACAGTTAAATCATAATTAAAAAATTAATACAAGGACCAAAATACTGGGCTCTGGAGTGAATAGCTTTACAAGACTCAGGCTGGGAATGCTGCTTTGTTACAGTAGTTTATCATTATTTAATTATTTCTTAGGCATAAGCAGAATCTAGGCTCCAGCAGCTCCAACAATCAAGGCTTGACTACCTAAACCCAACATGCCAGTTGATCATATTGGTATTAAAAAGCAGGCTAAGCAAGCCATGGAAAACAAGCCAGTTGGCCACACTCTTCTATGGCCTATGCTTCAGTTCCTGCCTTGGGTTCCTGCCCTATGAGTTCCTGCCCTGACTTCCATCAGTAATAGACTGTGAGGTGAAACTATAAGCTGAAACAAACCCTTTCCTTCCCAAGCTACTGCCAGTCATGATGTTTTATGATAGTAACAGAAATCCTAACTAGGACAAATTATATAACAATGAATGTGTTCTTCATATTTTTCACATTGAAACAAAAGTTCTTTGGCAGTAGGAGAGAATGAAGTCCTTAATCAGAGAAGCAGATCTAGGAAGACAGGGCTGCTGTTGTGTCAAAATACCTGTCCCATCGTACCCCAAGCTATACCCCTGTGTTTCTTTGTTATATGAGCCAAGAAAGTCCCTTTCAGGGTTGGTTGAGTTGGAGTGATACTTCTGTCACTTGGGTTTCCTGACTAATATATGGTTTATCAAAACCATTGCCAGTAAGTCTTCCACAGGAAATGTTTGTAATAGTCTGTGGGAAGACATGCAAGGAAAATATAACAACTGGATCAAATTTGGAAAAACATGGACTAGCACCTCTTGACAAACCATCTAAAAATGTTTGAGTTTATGGGAAATAAACTTGTAGAGAAAAAAATCATCGTGAAGTAGTTGCAATGAGTGGTAAGTGACAGTGAGTCACACCATATGCATTGAGGATCTAAAATGACAAATGAAATGGCCTTTGAGGTGTAAAATAGATAGCAGCCAAAGCGGCTGTTAATCGTGAGGACATTCTTAAGAAGGACATTTTGCAGATCTCATGGGGAGACTAGTCAGAACAATGGAATAAGTCTGGATATCAGCAAAAATGGAAACTACAGAAAGTACACAAACTCATGGAAACTGAATAGTGAACTACCCAATGAAAATCAAGAAGAAAATTAAAACTTCCTAGAACTAAATGAAAAACAAAATCAACCTCCCAAGATCTTATGGGACATGCTGAAGGCAACCCTGGTAGGAAAGTTTGTGGCACTAAATGCCTACATTTAAAAAAATTCCTGGAGAAGCTTCGAATTAGTAGTTTAGTATTGCATCTGAAGGGCTTTGAAAATCAAGAATAGATAATGCCCCCAGCAAATAAACAGCAAAGGGTAAGAAAAGACGGGGTTGAAATTAAAGAAATACACAAGAGGGACTGTAAAGGTGGCTCAGCACTTAAGAACACTTGCTGCTCTTGGAAATGACCCAGGTTCAGTTCCTTGCACCTACATGACAGCTCACAACTATCTTTAACTAAGTTCCAGGTATGTTGCTCTCTTCTGGCCTCTGTGGGCATTGCACATGAGTGGTACACTTACACTCACACAGGCTCACACATATACATCTAAATAAAAAATAAATAAATCTTAAAAAACAAAAGAACACTGCAAAGAATCAATGAGACATAGTTGGTTCTTTGAAAAAAATTAATAAGGTTGACAACGTTTTAGCCATTAATTTAGTCCAGATTGACAAAATCAGATATAAAAAATGAAACACCAAAACTCCTCACATTATTTCATAAAATGTAAAAGGAAGGAATACTTACAAAAAATTTTATTGCCCTGATACCAAAACCAGACAAAGATCCAACAAAGAAAAGGAAAATTAACAGCCAACCTCTCTAATGAACTAAATGCAAAAATTATTGATAAAAACATTTCCATTCCAAATTCAAGAACACATCAAAAGATTATCTATCACAATCAAATCAGCTTTATTCCACAAATGCAGACATGCTCAGCATACTTAAATTAATAAGTGCATTCAACCACATAAACTCAAATATAGAAACCACTTGATCATCTTGTTGGATTCAGAAAATACCTTGGAAAAATTCAACACCCCTTCATAATAAAAGTCCTGGAGAATCTAGGGGTATAGGAGCTATATCTGAACATAATAAAAATGCAACATACTACAAGCCCACAACTAACAATACGCTAAATGAAACCTCTGTTAGTGTGCCACTTATGTTCAGTGCCCATAGAGGCCAGAGCTTTCTTCAAAAGGAAACACTAATTTGGTCCAGATTGACAAAACAGATATAAAAAATGAAACACCAAAACTCCTAAAATTATTTCATAAAATGTAAAAGGAAGGAACACTTCCAAAATTTTTTGAAGTCAGTATCTAAATACCAAAACCATAAAAATATCCAACATGAAAACAAAATTATAAACTAATCTCCATTTAGCATGACTGTTGGTTGTGGGCTTGTGGTATGTTGCGTTTACTATGTTAAGATATGTCTCCTTATCCAAAGACTTGTAAAATAAAAACTAAAACATTGAAGAAGATACTAGAGGATGGAAACCTCAAAGCCTTCTACAAAAAAAAAAAAATCAAGAATAAGACAAAAGCGTCTACTCTCTCATTTCATGTTCAATACAGTGCTTGGAATCTTATCTACAACAATAAAACAAGTAAAGGAGACAAAGGGAATGCAAACACAAAACAAGTCAATTATTATTATTTGCAGATGAAATTATTCTATATATAAAACATCCTAAAGAGTTCACAGAAAAACTCCTACAATTGATAAATATTTTCAGCGAAGTATCGGGATATAATATTAACACACAAAAGTCAGTAGCTTTGCCATATGCAAATTGCAAACATACTAATAAATAAATCAGACAGGAAAAATCTTGTTCATTAGAGCCTCAAAAAATGTACCTTTGGAGCTGGAGAGATAGCTTGTAGCTAAGGGCATTTGATACTCTGCCAGAGGACCCAGACTCAATTCCCAGACCCACACATTGGCTCACAACCATCTGTAACTCCAATCTCAGGGCATCTAATTCCTTCTTCTAGCCTCCATAAGCACTGCACAAATGTGATGCACAGACATACATTCATAACATAAAATAAAAAGAAATAAAATCTCAAAAAATGTGTCGGGATAAATCCAACTAAGAAACTAGATGAGTTGTATAATAAAAAAAAAAACTAAGACATTGATGAAAGAAATTGAAGACGACACCAGAGAATGGAAAGATCTTCCATGCTTATAGACAAGTAGGATTAATATTGTGAAAATGGCCGTCCTACAAAAGGCATTCTACAAATTTAACACAATCTCCATCAAAATTCCAACATAATTTTCTGAAAAATGGAAAACTATCTTTAATTTCATTCAGAAACATACACACAAGGTATCCAAAATAACTATGAACAATAGAAGTAAGAGAGGCATCACCATCCCTGGTTTTAAGCTACAGAGCTATAGCATTTAAAACAACATAAAGACAGACCTATTGATCAATGGAATACAATTGAGGATCCAAATATAAGGTCCACATACCTATGGCCACCTGATTTTTGACAAAGAGGCAAGTACACAGGGGAGAAAAACAGCATCTTCAACAAATGGGTGCTGGTCAAATTTTATAGTCCCATGTAAAAGGGTGAAACTTAATTTTTTTTATATTTCTTTTTTTCTTTTTTTAATTTTTTATTCATTGTACATACTGACCACAGATCCCCTCTCATCCCTCCTCCTGCTCCCCCTTCCAACCTCCCCCACAACCCACCCCTCATTCCCTCCTCCAAAAAGGTAAGGCCTCCCATGAGGAGTTAGCAAATCCTGGTACATTAAGTAGAGGCAGGTCCAAGCCCCTCCCCCTGCATCAAGGTTGTGCAAGGTGCCCCACCATAAGGAATGGGCTCCAAAACTTAAATCTTACCTCTCACCCTGCACAAAAGTCAACTCTAAATGGATCATGGCCTTGACAAAAGGTCAGATACTCTGAATCTGATATAGGAGAAAGTAAGAAATATGTTTGAACTTATAGGCACAGGAAGGGGCTCTCTGAGCAGGACCTCAGCAGCACCAACATTAAGACTAACAGTAGACAAATGGGAAGGGCATCGTGAAGCTTAAATGTTTTGTAGTACAGCAAAGGACATCATCATTTGAGTAAAGAGGCAGCCAAAAAAATTAGCAAAATGTTTACCAATTATACACCTGATAGAAAGATTCATATTTAAAATATACAAAGAACTCAAAAACAACTTAACATTAAGAAAAAAAATCACAACTAAAAAATAGAGGATGGAACTTTTTTTTTGGTTTTTCGAGACAGGGTTTCTCTGTGTAGCTTTGCGCCTTTCCTGGGACTCACTTGGTAGCCCAGGCTGGCCTCGAACTCACAGAGATCCACCTGCCTCTGCCTCCCGAGTGCTGGCATTAAAGGCATGCGCCACCACCGCCCGGCTAGAGGATGGAACTTAACAGACAGTTCTCAAAAGATGAAATACAAATGGATGCAAAACAATTTACTAAATGTTTGATTTCCTTATCTGTTAGGGAATGTAAATTAACACTGCTTTGAGATTCCATACCCTAGTCAGAATGACAAGTATCAAAACAACAAATAACAGCAGATGCTGGTATGGATGTGGAGAAAGGAGGACACTTATTGCTGGTGGGAGTGCAAACTGGTATGGCCATTGTGGAAATCAGTGGATGTTCCTAAAAATGGTGAAAATAGATCTGCCAATAGATCTAGTTACACCGCCCCCCTCAGTCACATACTCAGAGTACTCTGTGTCTTACTACAGAGACACTTGCTCATCCATGTTCACTGCTGCTCAACTCACAATAGCCAGGAAAAGGAAACAGTCAAGATGATCAAATGATGAATGAGTAATGAAAATGTGGTACATTTACACAGTGGGAAATTAGTCAGCTGCTAAGAAAAATAAAGTTTGCAGGTAAATGGACAGAGGTACAAACAGTCATTCAGAGTAATAGAACTCAGACTCAGAAAGACAAATGACACATGCTTCCCCTCAATTATGAATGTTAGCTTTGACTCCTTAGATATGTGTGCTTCATTTGGAATACCATGGAAGTCAGGAAATTAGCAAAGAGACATGGGGATGGCATTCAAGGGAGAACAGAGAGAATACAATGGAAAACAGGATTAGAGGTGAATAATGGGACAAGAAGGAATAATTGGGGTGGGAGAAGGGAGGGCAGGCTAGAAGTGGGAGTATAGGACAATATAAAGATCTTTCTTAAATGACATGAAAACCTACAGCTAGAGAAGCTTCCTAAAACATATGCATGTACATATATTTAAAAAGTTTTAGTGGAGGTACCCTACCAAGGAGAGACTAGACACCAAATTGCTAACAAATACAAATCCCAATACCTCTGTGAATTGTTGGTCAATGGGATCCCATAGACCTCCAAGTATTACAGGTTATTGCAAATACTTTTGATTACCCTCCAGGACTTGATGGTAAGACTGAAGATACTACACACTTAAGTCATAGAACATAGAAATTAAGCTGGTACTCATTTAGAAGCTTGATTCCTACTGGCTAGCTTTCATAATGCTGCATGATGATAGCCAAGTTGGCCCAGGGGAAAACCAAATATAAGTCTCATCAAGCTACAAATCTTGCAATAATGACTGGCCTGACAAAATATTTCCACTAGTGCAGATGGGCATCTGTGTTATGGAAGCAACCAATTGCTTTCTAATTGGATTGAAGACCTGACCTATAAGATGGAATCCATTTCTTGTACAGTTAGTGGGTGGGGCCAAGAGCATGTGGCTAGATAGGTTATGGACACTTAGGGAGAGCCTACTACTATTATTCTGATGGAAATAGTACTAAAATGACCTCCTAATGACTTGTTGCTGCATCCATGGGATAGTTCGTTTTTCAGCCCTCATAAGAAAAGTTTCTTTTCTCAATTGATAATAATTAACATAGAGCTTTTCAAATGGTCAATATTTGGAATATAAGAAACAGTGGAGTTCAGCTCTAAATTGAATGCCCATGTCATACCCCTCTCCCCAAGGCTTGGAAAACTTCACAAAAAAAGGGGGCAGAAAAATTGTAAGAATCAGAGGTGGAAGATGGCTTAAAATCATGATGTTTTCTGTATAGAACTGGGAAGTTGCACAAATGACCTCACAATGATTATGACAGTATGCATACAACTTGCAATAGCTGAAGGCATACAAAATCCCAGCCTAGAGGTAGGGAGGTAGGCATGAAATCCCATCACTAGCTGAGAAGTTATTGGCATTTAATAGCTGTTAGGAGAGGGGTGGGGTCAGATTTCTTTAATGATGTCATCCCTTGTAGGTTGACCACTCTCCAGGACAGACCCCAATCCCAAGAGTAGTTGGCAATAAAAACTGGAAATGAATGGCAAAAAAATAAGGATTGGGGAGCAGGCAGAGGGGAGCAAAAAGAGAAGAGGGGAAATAGGAGGAGAAGGGGGAGAGGAGAAAGAGGAGAAAGAGGAAGAGAAAGAGGGAGAGGAAGAAGAGGAGGAGGAGGAGGAGGAGGAGGAGGAGGAGGAGGAGGAGGAGGAGGACAAGGAGGAGGAGGAGGAACAGGAACAAGAAGAAAGAAGAAAAGACAACTCCTCATCCTCAAGGTTCTGTGAGTAGGGAGGCAAGGGAAGCAAATGTGGACATAGGAGAAGTTTCATGGTAAATGTAATCAAGTTACACTGTATTAAATTCTCAAATAATTAGTAAAAATAATATTTTAAAGAAATTCATATATATATTTTCCCACCTCAATTTCTCTTTCTTGTTTCACTATTCCCTTTTAGCCCTGTATGCCATGTATTCTATCTCTTCTCCCTTGAAAGCCACCCCCATGGTTCCTTACTAATTTCCTGGCCTCTATGGGTGTTCCAAATATCTAAACATAAGTGACATTTGTCTTTCTGGATCTGGGTTTATATCACTCAGAATGATTGTTTCTACGTCTATCTATTTCTGTGCAAATTTCATCCAATCCATTCTAGAAAGAATTCTTCCAACACTTCTCAAACAAGATTTTTGTTGTTGTTGTTGTTGTTGTTGTTTTGAGACAGGGTTTCTCTGTGTAGCTTTGGAGCCTGTCCTGGAACTCATTCTGTAGCCCAGAATGGCCTAGAACTTACAGAGATCCTCCTGCCTCTGCCTCCCGAGTGCTAGGATTAAAGGTGTGTACCACCACTGCCCCACTCAAACAAGATTTCTTAATCATTCACTTACAAGCTACAGTAATGATATTACTCAATGAGTAGAGCTCCCGGAGTAATACTATTATTTTCAACAACAAGGTGTTTAAGTACTTAGATTCATCTAGCATGCTAGAAGCAGAGAGAAAACTAGAAATTTTCAATCTAGGAACTAAGGACAGCAAGAGCTGTTATAAGGGTCCCTTTTTACTCCTTAGAACAAGAGGGAGGGAGGAAGGGACAGAAATGAGGAGGTGGGGTGGAATTCTTAGATTTGTTTTGGTATGGATTTCTTTTGACCAAACATCGTTAGGTTTAACTAGAAATCATGCATATGTATTTCTATTACACACACATTGTTCAAAAGTACAAACTACAGTTTCTTCTTTTCTATAGTACATTCAAGGACTAGAGCCCATGTCAAACCAGATAGTTGTGGCCCCACTGCCATACCAGTGAGGATGGGAAGCAGAAGCAGGGGATTCTCAGAGCAAGCTGACTAGTTAGACTAACCTAAACAGTGAGTTTCTGGTCCATGACAAATGCCAGCCTCAATACAAAAGATAGAGAATTATTGAGAAGTCACATGACGTCATCCTCAGGCCCCCTCACAAGTGTGCCCACACACATGCAAGCATACACAAATAAGAATGCACACCACACACACAATTAGAAACATTAACATGAGCATTAGATTATTAAAGTGACCATCTATATTATCCAACTTAGCTGTTCAGTTACAAAGGCAGTGTAGTAAGTTATCCATGTCTCCCATGTGTACCTTTGAAGTAGATGATTGACAGAAACAGCACTGGGTTTTGACCTCTATGTCTAAGGCTGAAGTTAAGAATGAAGTCCAAGTCTGTCAGGAACTAACTATGTGTATTGCAGTTATTGAATCTCTCTGATCTGTTTCATTATCTATGAATTATTTCCCCACAGTCCTTCCAATTACAGCTTCTATCATTTGAGTCTCAAGTTGGCATGGCCCCTATTCTGAGAAGCCATTTTTTTTTTTAGTACCCCATCCAAAATGGTCACTACAGGTTATCAGCTCTCAGCTACCTGTTTATCTGAATAGTAATTGGGATGCTTTATTGTTGCATGATTTAATCACTGTCTGTTTATAGTTTCATTACCAGCCACACTGGTAGAATAGAAGCATTCAGAAGGCAAAGAGCTTATCTGCCTGTTATTCAGGACATTGAATCCTCCTGGCATAAATTAGGCACCCAATGTCTACTTAATGAATAAATAAATACAAAAAATGCCCTCTACACCATTCCTGATACATTTCAATCTCTTGTGAAGAATAGAAAGAACAAAAAGCTGTACCTGTATCTTTTGAGTGGTTGAAACACTGTAATAAAATGAAACCTTTTATTACTTTCACATTGGTTTTCTTTAAAAACTAACTGCATATTTCTACCTATAACTGTATAGGAGTGATTGATAAATTATATTCAAAGCTAATAAATTAAAAATATGGAAAGCAAGATGATCCTCCAATGTTCTGAGATAATTTCCTTTAGAAAAACCCAAAAGAAAGCAAAATGAAATTTACAAGTACCTTTGCTACAGGATCTGTGTCATGCTCAATTATGGTTTTTAACTAGAGTCATTTCAAACATCCTTGCCTCTGTAGTCAGTGGAACTTGGGGAACTGTTTTCCCACAGCATTCCATAAGAGGTCACCAAGACAAGAGCGGGTAAAGAATACCATGCCAGTATATGTGCCCGTGGGTCCGACATCTCTGCTCTCTTCTCAGATCTGATTCAACTGGGCAGTGATGAGCAAGCAAGTACAGTCAGACCTGACCTTATGCTGTGACTCAGGTCTCTGTGATCTTTCTCAAAGCTGACCATACAAAGTCTTGCCTTTTTCTGAAGGCTTCATGATTTAGAGAGGACTGTAGAATAAATATCAGGCGGGAGTCTTGCTCAACATGTTGTCACTGCCTCAGTATGAATTCCTTAGCCATTGAGTCACATGCTTTTCCTAATAGGGGATGCTGATTTGGAACACTCTGAGATGTCAGTGTGAGATCGTCTAAATCCGCACAGCTTCCTAAATATTATGAAAACATAGTGGTTAAGATTATAAACTTCTAATTCATCCAGGGATGTGTCAGAGGCTCAGCACCATAGCTCCATGAGCTTGGTGACTCTGGTCAGTTTCCATACCTCTCTGAGCTTCAACTTCTTCGACTTTGAATGGAGTGATAGAAGCTAGAGATACATTGGTAGAGTGACTCTCGAGACATTGATCCCTTGGTCTACAACTGCACACAAAGCAAGACTTGGTGATATGCTTGTGATTATAGCACTTGAGAGGAGGAACCAGAAGGATCTGAAATTCAAGCTCATCCCAAAGTACATAGCAAGTTCAACACCAGCCTGGGCCATGTAAGACCCTAACTCAATATAAATAAACAAATAATTAAATAAATAATAAGTGATGATACCAATAACTTAAAGAAATGTCTTTAGAATTTGTTGAGGAGATGCACACAAAGACCTTCACATGGTCCCTCAAACATCAGGCTTAATTGTGGCTAAACATTATATCATAAGGCCACAAATATAGTATTATACTTACATAAAGCCAAGTTATATAGGTGATTTTATATATATATATCAAGTACACACACCACACACACATATATATATATATACATGTATACAGGTTGAGAGAACAAACAAGCTCATTTAAATAATTATCTCAGGTAGATGTAGGAAAGAGCTTTGATTCTTGACTAAAAGCTTTTTAAATACTTTGCTGTCAACTATTTTCCTCAAGTCTATGTGTTAATGTAACGCTGTAGTAAGTAAATTACAATCAGATGCACAGCATTGCATCCTAGTACATGGGAAATTACACATATGCTTTTTAATTATAAAGTGGTAAGGATCACTTCATAAACTAAGTGGACTTCATAGTTGTCAGTAGTTATCTCTAAGGCTCTGTCTCTCTGTCTCCAAACAAGCCACTTAATTCACAGCAGGTTCAGTCTTTGTGATATGTAGAAATGAGAATAAGTCTGTGATTCCCAAAATAAATTCTCTGTTGCATCAACTCTGAGAGATGATAAGTAGTGTTCAGTGCTCTTATTATATTTGGAAAATCCCAGGTAACCTGTTTTTTTTTTCTTTCAGGGGAGAGTGTGAACGCAGTCCCCCACTACCACAAATTATGCAGTCGAGTTTCCCGCATTTGGGGAAATTGCAGGGGTCAGCACATCTGGAGTGCAATGGATAAGCCTCGCCCTGGGAAAACCACCTTCGTGATCATGGTATCTCCCCTGCCAGGTAAGTATCAGGTAACCTGTTTTTACCATAAGATTTCTCAAATGACTTGAGCTCTGATTTGCTAACATTTATTTACCAGAGGAATGAAGCTTTCTGTGTTTCTCAAACATCAGTTTGAGATTGTATTTTTATCATTAAGTATATTATGGGATTGGGTTCTAATAAATTGTGTGTGTGTGTGTGTGTGTGTGTGTGTGTATGTGTGTGTGAGAGAGAGAGAGAGAGAGAGAAGAGGTATGTATATCATGTATGCACTGTGTGATGTATGCATGTGTGTGGTGTGTGTGTGATGTATGTATGTGTGGTGTATGGATGTATATATGTGTGGTATGCATGCATAAGATGTAGGCATGTATGTGGTATGTGCATGTGTATGGCATATGCATATGTGCTTTGTATGCTTGGGTATAGTGTATGAATGTGTGTGGTACGTGTATTGTGGTGTATGAATGCAAAGACAAAAGAAAGATAATATGCCTCCCCACCTACTTCCTTGAGAAATAGACTCTTGCTGAACCTGGATCTCACTGCTTTTTTCCTTGTTTGTTTGTCTGGGCTATGCTGGCTACCAGAAAGCCCCAGCAATTCTTCTGTCTCCCTCTCTGCAGCGTTGGATTTATAGGTATAAATGCCATCATTCTGGCTTTTGTAGGGGGCAGGTATCCAAATTCAGGTCTCATACTTGCATAGCAATCGCTCTTGCCCACTGACCCATATCTCTAAGTCTCTAAGAAAAATTTAATGGGGATCCTTACAGCCCTGAAACCCAAGGCTTTTTCTTTCTTTCTTCTCCTTGAACACTCTGGTCTTTTCCAGAACCATTCTCAGCCTTCTTGCATAATTCTATTTTGCCACAGTCTAAGTGTCCAGACATTTCTCAGTCACCCTGCACTTTTGGTCTTGTGTTATCAGTACATTAATCACTGTGTACTGATAACTGCTAAGATTATCCCAATAACTGCAGAAGTGGAGACATAAGACCCTTGTCTTCAATGTGAGAAGGAAAAGACGGTTCGGGACTTTTCTATAGTGTTTAGTCTTGGTGTCTGTCAGTAATTTTAGTTAACACAACATCCCTTCCTGGTAGGCTGGATGCTGCTAGAGAAACAGGCACTGAGCAATATTGTTTTTAAAAATTAACCAAGAGCAGCAAGAAGGTGGCTTGATTTGATCTCTAAATATCTGAGCTGTCATTGTAAAGTAAGTGCATAATAGGGTCTTCCACAGTATCTGGCAAACCCCGCACAAGGTACATGGGAGTACCCCTGCACCATCCTCTTTCTCTCCCTTTTCCTCCAGAACATTTCAAGGGGGTAATTCATGAAAATGCCTTCCTTCTAAATTAAATTAGTTTTATGACGTGCTTCTACTTGTCCAGAAAGTTAAAATGTTTACTTTATCCATTAGATTAGGCAACGTATAACTGAGGGTAGTGAGAGGAACAGACATACTACTTTCATGAGTCACAGTCAGAGAAACTGTGGAAAAGTGAAAGCCACACTTCCATGATACATTTCAGGTGGTGGGAAACGGGAAAGATGGAGAGGAATGATGTACATGACCAGGAACTGTCTGACGGCACTCATTCCACAGAAGGCCTGTTCTGGTACATTCTATAACTGTGTTTTATGCTTTAGATTCCATGGAAACTTGAAGGAAGTGGCCTGTGACACAGTCCTCGGGACCTGAATCATCAGGTTTTTGAAAAGGAGTGACAGGAGGGCTAGAGGAGGTCGGGGATGCTGCTGTGCTCCAGCACATGGAGCAGCTCCCTATCCTATACCCTCTCTGCAGCCGAGGGACAGTCCTGAAGCCACCTCTCTCCTTCTCACATGGCATGTAACGGAGACAAAGTCCCCATGCAGCAGTCCCCTTAGTCCTCATCACAACTCAGAGAGAAAACAGTCATTGTCTCCACTCTCCAGATGAAAAGACTGTGGTTCAGGCAAGCTTACTAACTAACCAGCCAGAATGTGGGCATCTCAGAGTGAGAGAGAGAGAGAGAGAGAGAGAGAGAGAGAGAGAGAGAGAGAGAGAGAGAGAGAGAGACTTTTAGGGGAACTCATTAATTCTCGCTTCAATTTTCTGCTGCTATTCTTTCACCATTTTATCAATGCTGGCCAGAACCTGATAACACAACCATTTACGGGCCCAAAGCATATTGGCTTACTGATTTTTAGTAGCCGAAAACCTCCAATAAAAGCTGAATTGGTATAAATAAGGAAAGAACACATTCAGTGTGAAAGAGAAAGCCCTTTCTGAACAGAGAATTTACTGCTCTCTCACACATCCACTGATTCTTTAGGATAGAGGACTCTGAAATTACAAGTTTTTCATGAACACTGGTACTTTTTAGTGTCTAGTTTTTAAATTATTTGTGTTATGTCCTTATTAATAGTAATTCAACTTTTTAATACTGTATATACTAGCTACTTTCCTTCTCTTGGATTGGTAGGGATGGAGGAGCAATGTTGTTAGAAGTGGCCCTGCTCATTCCCAATAGACTCTAAAAGTCAAGGTAGTACTTGTGAAGTGGGAGCTACTGAACAGTTCTGTAGTAGATCAGAATGACCAATTTTGCGATCTAGAGAAAGTTCTCTGACAGTAGTAGGTACATGGCTCTGAGGACGCAAAGATGGGATTCAAGGAAGCTCTTGGAATGTTCCAGAAAAGGTTCTTTCCTTCCTAGTAGTGTCAATGAGGAAAAGAAGCATTCAGCAGCCTGCTTGTAGTAGTTAAATATTCTTGAGCTAGTTCTTTCTACAAATTATACACATTTCAAACTTCTATAGCTATTTTTTAAAAGTTCCTTAGACATGATTTTACCTCCATTTTTATTTTCCTCCTACCAAACCATTTAAAGGTTTCTTTCTTAAACAAAAGAGTTCTATCTCAGGTCTTCTGGGCCAGAAGGTTCTGAATTCTAGAATTTTGTTCCTCTCTTCCTCAGGAAAGAAAAAATAAAATTGTGGTGATGTCCAAAAAATCCTAATTACACATTATTTTTAAAAGGAATCTTTGTCTGCCCCATTGCCAAAAGCTGACCTCAGTGGTTGCCAGGCAACACTGTCCACATTCAGACTGTCGCCCAATGGCCTTGCTGAGTCTTCAGTGACTCAAGGCTGGAAAGCATGGTGTAGCTCTGCCCGGCACTGGAGAAGGAGGCTAGCAGGGATATGTTACGTGCAGCACAGCGGGCAGTATTGGCCAAGATCAGGCCTGAAGTGAACTCTTGCGGCTTGAAGATTCCCGAGCAAAAGCAGTCCTTTTTTGAGAAGTGGGATAATTTGTTTTTGGCAAAACACTGTTTCTTTTTTCGAGGGTGAGAAGAAAAAGAGTGTGGGAAAAGCTTTGGAAATCTTGCAAGACCTCTTGGACATGGACTATGTGTTACAAAACATATTTTTGACGAGTTAAGTGTTAACCAACCAAAAACAGACAGATTGTCTTTCCCATGCTGGCTTCAAAATGCAGCAGGGTAAGCGCCGTTGCTGAACACCCTGAGAAGTTGCCGAACCCTGTCATTTTCAAAAGCTTGTCAAAAAGCCCAGAGCACAAAAGGCCAGAACGGAGTTGCCTGTCCCTTTCTGCAGGATGTGTGCAGCCTTCTGGGAGAGAGAGAAAAAAAAAGAACAATACCAAATCAAAGAGTTCCAACTGTCAGTGAAGGGTGGTCCAGAATAAACTTTCAAAGGAAAGAGAGATTCGTTTTAAAACATAATGAGTTCTCTTTGTCATTGAAAATTCTCCCAAAGACGTATTTCATGACTACTTTCGACAAGCAATGATCTGAATATTTGATGTACAGAGACATTATTTTTGCTCTCCAAAAGCTCTTAAGTACTCCCCGAGGAAGTAGAGCTGTAAGCAGATAATTACAATGCATTGTAATGTTATAGAATTCAAGGCAACAAGAAAGAAAAGTCTGGCAAGACTGGAAAAGATCTCGAAGAATTGAATTCTTGGAGCTTTTTTTTTCTTAATTCATTTTTAATTGACACACAAAGTTTGAACATATACGGGGTTCCCTCTGATAATCCTACACACAGTATTCAGATGAGGGTAAACATCTAACTCCTCAAATAGTTATAATTTCTCTGCCACAAAAATATTCTAAATCGTTCCTCTAATGTTGTTGGGAACTAAGTGCACTATTGATGTCTATGTCACTCTACAGTCCCCTAGTGCTCTGCTTCTTAGAGTGTGATTGTGGCGTCCTACAAGGTCCTGTGGCTAAATGTAGAGTTGAAAAATTTTGGCAATAGTAGGTTTTCTGAGCATGAAATGACCAAAAATTAACTCAAAATCAATCTATAACAAACTTAACATGTTTATGGCAGTGTCCCCAGTATTACATCATGTGACTCCCCCATAGCTTTAGTTCTGAGCTCACAACATGCACCCTCTGCCTTGCCCACCCTGTAGCACTAATGCCTCAAACACTCAGCTCAGATTCCAGACAATTGGGTGTTATAATTCGCATTACTCTTTACTGCACATACGTGCTCTGCTCTTGCAGAAACATAACTGTGTATTTACAGAATTATATCAATATATCTATAGATTACACTGTGCTAGAATGTTTGATTTTTAAAATCTTTGGATAAGTTTTCTTTTAAAAATTTGTTAAATTAATTTCGGCTTACTGCTATCTTTCAACAATTTCTGAAATGGCCATAAATATACTGATATTATTTTGTACTATATATTTACAAAAGCCAGAATTCTCAGCACTGACAAGTATAAAATAAAAATTAAAATATTTATTGACTCTGACAAATACTGGAGTTGCTTTATTCTAGCAGCATCAAATATCCAGCCAAGACTCAATTCTTTATGTGAAAATAAACAAGGTATACCCACCTTCTTAATGTAAAGATTTGCTTCTGACTTTAAAAAAAAATGGTAAAAATGTGTATGTGCTAAATAGTTGTCTTAAAACTAATTTCTTCATGATTTGTTATCAATAACTGATTTGTATACCTAACTTATGGACTTGGATACTGAGCATTGTGTAATAACTCCTCAGGCCAAAAGAGTTGTGAAGAAATATTTAAGAAGCCCTGCCATTGAACCCTGACCTCCTCTACTGAACTATACTGTACTGCTTGCTCATTAGCTTCCCCCTCCCCCACTTCCTTTTGCATCCCATACCCCTCCCACCCTCTGGTACCCACTTCTCCACTTTCATCTTCTGTGAGAGCAACTTCTTTAGATTGCATATAATTAGTGAGATAATGTAACACGCGTCTCTCTGGCCCTTGCTTATTTCATTCAATGTAACACCCTCCAGTTCCGTAAATGTTACTGTAAATGACATGATTTTTTTCTTTATATGGCTGAATAGTATTCAGTTGGGCTTAATGTAGCACATTTTCTCTATTCATTTATCAGTTAATAAACAATTGTTTTCTCTGCCATGGCTATTGTGAGTAGGGCTACAGTTAACACAGGAGTGCAGATGTCTTTGATAATTCTTTTGGATATAGAGCAAGTAGTAAGGTTGCTGGACAGAATTGTTTGGGATGTTTTGAGGAATCACCATTCAATTTTCAACAATGGCTGTATTAATTTATACTTAAACTAGCAGTGTGTAAGGTTCCTTTTTTCTCCACATCTTCACCATTTGTTTTTCTGTTTTGGTTTGGTTTGGTTTGGTTTGGTTTGGTTTGGTTTGGTTTTTTTTATGGAAACCATTCTAACTGAAGTAAAGAACATCTTCCTGGTGTTTTTGATCCCTGTTTCTATGGTGATTAGTAACACTAAATATTGTTCATATAACCATTTGCTGTTTTTATGTCTCCTTAATAGAGATGTTTATGTCTTTTCTTAAATCAGACTGCTGCTTGTCCTTTCATTACTGAGTTGTCTGAGGTCCTTCTACGCCCTGACCCCTACCACCTTGTCAGACACATAGTTTGTGGCTCTTTCTTTCTCCCTTTCTGCAAGCTGTTTTTTGACTCTGTTTCCTCTAACTATGCAGAAGATTAGTACTTGTTGCTGATATTCTGTGGAATGTCTTACTTTATTCTGTTTATTTTATTTTTAGTGATGTTTCCTTCTCATGCCTTACACATGCTAGGCACCACTGAGCTCCACCCAGTGCTTTTATTTTTGCTGTTTGTGTGCATGTGTGTGTGTGTGTGTGTGTGTGTGTGTGTGTGTGTGTGTGCATGCGTGCGTGCACACCCGCACACCCACACACCCACACACCCACCCACCCACACACACACACATTAGTTTTTTAGATAGAACCCTGCAGTATAACTCATTCTGGTGTTAAATTTCCTGTGTAGTCCAGGCTGATCTCAAACTTAAGATTCCTCTGCCTCAGCCAGGCGGTGGTGGCACACGCCTTTAATCCCAGCACTCGGGAGGCAGAGCCAGGCGGATCTCTGTGAGTTTGAGGCCAGCCTGGGCTACAGAGTGAGTTCCAGGAAAGGCGCTACACAGAGAAACCCTGTCTCAAAAAACCAAAAAAAAAAAAAAAAAAAAAAAAGATTCCTCTGCCTCAGCTTCCCAAATTTGGGGCTAAAAGTCATTCTAGATTTCTTTCTATTGTTGGTACAAACACCATGACCAGAGGTAACTTAGGGAAAGAAATGATTTAGTGATTTATAATTCCAGGCCACAGTCTATTACCATGAAGCAAGTCAAGGCAGGAACTCAATGCAAGCCTGCTTGTATTTCACACAGCAGTACCTATGACCAAAAAACTCACTTGAAGTCAGTCAAGAAGTCAGCAGAAACAAGGGAGAATTCTGTCTGCTGGCTGATTTAAAAACCCAAGCTCAAATAGCTTTATATGTATCCCAGGACCACCAGGCCGGAGGATAGCACTCCCCATAGTAGCCTTGGCCTTTTCCCATTTCAAGTGACAATTGAGATAATCCCTCATAGATGTGCCCCTAGGCCAGTCTGATCTAGACAATTCTTCTATCTGGATTTTCCCTCCCATAATTCCAGGCTGTACTAAGTGGACAATTACAGCTAACTAGGACAAAGGTATAAACTCCATACCATACCATATTCTCTTTTATGTGATCCCACTTGTCTATTTTTTTTGCTGTTGTTATTGTTTCCTATGCTTTGGATACCATTTTTTAATGTTTTTCCAGTTCCAAGGTCCAGAAATAATTCCCCTGTGTTATCTTCAAGCTTTTTCCTAATTCCAAGTCTCAGATTTATGTCTTTGATCCATTTTGACTTGTGCTGAACACAAGAAGTTAAGATGGGCTCTTGTCTTATTCTAGGTCTTAGAACGCTTCTCCATTTCGTACTGTATTAGTTAATTTTCTGTTGCTATGATAAAACACCGTAACCAAGGCAATGTATAAAAGGAAGAGTCTGGGCTTATGGTTCCAGAAAGATAAAAGTCCTGTGTGGAGGCATGGGCAAAAGACAGGCATGACAGCCAGAGGAAGAAGCTGAGAACTCACATCCTCAACCATAAGCACAAAGCAGAGAGAAAAAACTAGAAATAAGGTGAGGTTATATAATCTCAAAGCCCACCCCCAGTGATACACTTCCTTCATCAAGGCCACACCTCCTAACCCTCCCAAAGAGTACCACCAAGTAAGAAGCAAGTGTTCAAACACCATAGCCTATGGGAAATATTCTTATTCAAGCCAGCACAGGTAAGGTGCAAGCTGTGGACTTATGTGGTCTTTACGTACATTCCTCTGTGTCTAATCTGTTCAAAGTTTCTATCATGGATAAATGATAAATTTTAAGGGAATTTTTCTGCATCTAGTGAAATGATCACATGGTTGTTGCTGACCATTTTATTGATGTGACTTGTCACATCTATTGATATGTGTAGGTGGAACCATCCTTGTGTCTCTGGAATGAATCCTACATCATGGCTGATAGTCTTTTAAATGTTCAGTTTGCTAGTACTTATTTGAAGATTTTTGTATCTCTCTCTTCATCAAGGATAGCTCTGCAGATATTTTGTTGTTTCTGTGTCATGTCTGATTTCTGTATTGGGGTTATGTTATCTTCATAGGATGAGTATAGTAGAACACTTTCAATATTTTAGACTAAGTTAAGAGGAAATGACATTTGATCTATTTGGGGTGTTTGATAGAACTCATCAGTGATGCTATCTGGTCTTGGGTATTTCTTTAATGGGGGAATTTCTACTATTGTACTAACTCAGTCTTGCTGCTCATTGTTGCTATATACTTCAGGTTTCACTTTTCTTTACAGATGAATACTATTCCACTGTGTGTATGCACCACATTTTCATTACCCATTCATCTGTCAAAGGATATTTAGGGTTCTTTTTCCCATTTCTTGGCTATTTTGAATAAGATCACAATAAATACTACCAAGCAAATGTCTCTGGAGTAGGATATCTAGTCCACTAGGCAAATGCCAATGAATGGTACAGCTGGATTATATGGTTGATTTTTTTTTTATATTCTCCATACTGATTTCCAGAGTGGCATACTAGCTAACATTTCCCCTAAGAGGAAATGAAGTTTCCCTTTCCCCACAGTTTGCCAGCATTCACTGTTAGTTGTTTTATTTATCTTAGCCATTCTGACAAGGACAAAATGAAATCTCAAAGCTGTTTTAATTTGCATTTCCCTAACTTCCAAAGATGATGAATATTTTTTGAGGTATTTTTTATCATTTCAATTTTTTCAATGGAGAATTCCCTGTTTAGATCACTAGCCCTTTTTTGTTTCAAACTGGATCATTTGTTTCCTTGACTCTGTTTTTTTTGGGGGGGGTTGTTTGGGTTCTTTATTTGTGTGTATTCTGGATATGAATCTTCTGTCAGGTGTATAGCTGACAAAGATGCTCTCCCATTTTGCAGGATTCTTCTTTACTCTCTTGACTGTTTCCTCAGCTGTACAGAAACATTTTAGTTTTGTGAGTCCCTGTTGTCAGCTGTTGGTCGTGATTTATCCACTAAGGGAGTCTTGTTCCAAAAGTCCTTTCCTAGATATGTAGCTTGTAGGATACCACCTGCGTTTTTGTTTAGTAGTTTAGTGTTTCATGTTTGAAATTATGGTTTTTTTTATCCACCTGGATCTAATTTTCTGTGCAGGGTGATATATATGGATTTAATTTCATTCTTCTGCATGTGGACATACAACTTTCCCAGCATCATTTGTTGAAAACACTATCTTCTTGCCAGTGTACATTTTATTTTGTTTTTCATTCCTCATCATTCTTTTTTTTCAAGGTATGTTTCTTGCCCCTCTGTCAAGTACCAGGTGGATGTATTATGAGTGCTCATATTTGGGTCTTTTACTTTATTCCATTGGTCTATGTGTCTGTTTTGTGCCATTTCCATACTTTTCTATTACTATGGCTCTGTAATATGTCTTGAAGTCTGGAATGGCAATCCCTCCAGTTTTTCTTTTTGATCAGGACTGCTTTAGCTATCCAGGATCTTTCCTGTTTCCATATTAATTATAGATTTTTTTTTCTGTTTCTGCAAAGAATTTTGTAGGTATTTTGAATGGTATTGCATTGACTCTGTACATTGCTTTTGGTAGGTTAGTTATTAACTTAAAAGCCTTCTTGCAGTCTAGCTTCCATGAATACTATGGGAGCTACCAAGAGAGTGAAGCAAGTCATAGTCCTACCCAACAAGGACACCCATGAAACACAATGATCAGCATGGCACAATACATGTAAAGGTACAATAAGTGACACTCACGTATTGGCAGAAACCATCAGCTACATAAGTAGACTTAAAGTCCACTCAACAAGAAGGAAACCATGCCCGATACCAGAAATCTAGTTAACTTTCTTTGACTAGTGAGATCTTGAATCTGAGAAGAGAATGTATTACTGTCACTTTGTTGGGACAGCAGAATTCCTAACTACAGTCTAAGTCTTATCCTTATACCCAAAGATAGATGTAACTATCACTCCTCAGGAGCCTCTCTTTACAGAAATTGGAGACTTTCACAGAAAATCACACTAGACACAATGAAGAGATCAACATTTAAAGGTGAGCCCAGCCACAATGGATACATCTACAGAATCGCTCCTGCATCTATAGCTCAGGGGATGTCATGAAAGAGGGAAAGGAAGATTCTAAAATCCAGATTACCAGGAAGTCACGGTCTCTTCTAGAAATGGCTACATTAAAAAAAAAAAAAAAACTCCAGAACAGCTCTCTTCTCCAGTCAAGCAAGATGCCCAAAGGAAAAAATGCAAAGACAAGGAAGGTGGCCCTGGGCCCCGCCATTGTGAAGAAACAGGAGGCCTAAAAGGTAGTGAATACTTTGTTTGAGAAAAGGTCTAAGAGCTTCGGCATTGGGCAGGACATGCAGCTCAAAAGAGATCTCACTTGCTTCCTCAAATGGCTCCATTGCATCAGGCTACAGTGGCAAAGAGGCATTCTTCATAATGGGCTCGAAGCCATTAGCCAGTTCCCCCAGGCCCTGGACTGGCAAACAGCTACCCAGATACTTAAGCTTGCCTGCAAGTACAGGCCAGAGACAAAGCAGAAGAAGAAGCTAAGGCTGTTGACCCATGCTGAGAAGAAATCCGCTGGCAAAGGGACATCCCAACTAAGAGACCATCAGTCCTTCAATCAAGGTCAATACAGCACCACCTTGGTGGAGATCAAGAAGGCTGAGCTGATGGTGATTGCCCATGATATAGACCTCATTAAGCTGGTGGTCTTCTGCCTGCTCTGTGTCAAAAGATGGGGTCCCCTACTGCATCATCAAGGGTGGGGCAGCTGGTCCACAGAAGCACATGCACCACTGTTGCCTTCACACAGGTTAACTCAGAAGACAAGGGTGCCCTAGCTAAATTGGTGGAAGCTATTAGGACCAATTGCTGTGATAGATATGAGATCCATCACCAATGGGGATACAGTGTCCTGGTTCCTATGTCTGTAGTTCGCATTACCAAGCTGGAAAAGGCAAAGGCCAAAGAATTCACCACTAAGCTGGATTAAATTACACTGCTTAGTTTTCTGCACATAAATATAATTACAAAATTATATTCCACAAAAAATAGACTCCAGAACAATGGCAATATCAGTAGATGTGCTAACACAAAAGGGGGGGTCTCACCCCTAGATAAGCACCTAAATCTTAAGTATACAGAAATGTTAAAAGTAAATGGAGGAACAAATATACTCTGTAAAACCACAATTCAAAACTAGGTGATATACAGTATTAGTATCAGACAGAATTTATATGAAGCAAAACATTTTAATAAGAATAAATAGTGGCCGGGCGGTGGTGGCGCATGCCTTTAATCCCAGCACTCAGGAGGCAGAGCCAGGCGGATCTCTGTGAGTTCGAGGCCAGCCTGGACTACCAAGTGAGTCCTAGGAAAGGCGCAAAGCTACACAGAGAAACCCTGTCTCGAAAAACCAAAAAAAAAAAAAAAAAAAAAAAAATAAGAATAAATAGTGGACATGGTGTATTCACATTAGAGAATAATTATGCATTTGATAGTTATATAAATTTGCGTATGTCCAGCCAAAGCTATTCAAAATATAGAAACCTTAAATTAACAAAATTAGGAGACAATAACAAATTATGAAAAATTAGCATAATTATATCAGAAATTGAATTTAAACCTATAAATCACTAGGTAGAAGAGAGATTCTTTGAACAACTGCATAGTGGATTTCAAGAAATCTAGTATCCTGAATTTATTTTATTTGGAGTCCTGCAGCCAACAGATAGAGATTATGTTTTTGTTTTGGTGGGGGGGGTTGTTTTTTGTTTTTGATAACTCTTACAACTTTTAAATGGCAAATGCATGTTCCTGGGATATTTCTTTTAAACATATGTTTTCACCTTCTTTTCCCTGAATTGCATGCTCTATGACTTATGTCTTCCATGTGTCTACTGAAGAGTCATCCACCAAGTCAGAGGGTGTCTGCTGTGGCTGTGATTGGAGACTGATGCATCTCCTGGGGCTGTCCCAATTTGACCTATGTCTTCCTCTGCAGCCTTTGAGGAGTCATTAGGAGCAGATTGAGTCACCCCGATGTGAATTGAATTGAAACTTGTGGCCCACAGCTCAGACATCTTCACTTTAGTCTTCTGAAGGGAAAAGTTTCCCTGTGGGACCTGGACTGCATTTCAAGTAAGACCTCTGAGTTCAACCATTATTTGTCTCTTTGGAAGTCTGCGAGATAGTACAAGGAATGCAGTATACTAAACCCAAAGATCATGGACATTCACCAGTACCCTTTGTCATTGGCACGTTAGCCTTCTATGGTCTTTTCCCAAACGTAGTGCAATTATCACAGTTGGCCTGGGGAAATGTGCCCTCTGACCTAAGTCAATTACTCCAGGCCTCTGTTACCCGGCTGGGATGCTTCCTGTTTTTACTTTCCCAGTGACATAGAAAAATTAATGTGCTGCCTTTGGAAGTGACAGCAATCTTATGGGCTTATTCTAGGCTGAGAACCCATTATGCCATGATAGCAACCATAACAACTCCTGATGTCCACACATCCTGCCAGACTCTTGACTAATCTGGTTTTATCTGATATTACCAAAATCTTATAATCAGGAAATGAATTTTTGCCTTGATTTAAGAAATTTGAGACTAAAGGAATTGAAAGTGACTCCCAAAACACCACATGGCTGGGTGGCAAATGTATTAGAACACAGGTTTTCTAAGTCAGATGTCACTGCCTCCTTTCTGCTTCCAAAGTCCATTTAGGTGCATGGAGCTCTGTTGTGTTCTGGGTCATCTTGGTCACACCTGGATGTACCCAAATTACACATTTAGCAAAGGGAGAATTCTCTGGAGCCAGAGAGCGGGGGCTCAGATTCTAACCTGTATCACAGTATAAACTTTGCAATCTTGAAAAGGTTTACCTTCTTTATACTACAGCTTCTTTGATTATAAAATGGGAAGGTGAAGTTTATCCCAGGTTGGTGCTGGAATTTATACAGTCACCATAAATTCAAAAAACATAGAATAGCATGGCATGTCTCAACCAGCAAAGAAGACTTTTCTGCTAGAATATTATCATTAATTGCATGTACCAGGATTGTTGGCAGTGAGGACAGGGTTTAATTCTTGTGACCTAAATAACTTATACACACTATGATACAAAGTCAGTTTAAAGTAAAAGGAAATGACTCCCCATTTGAGGATGTGCAGAGGACTATGTACTCACCACAACAAAGAGTGCAAAGACACAGTCTGTCCACAATGCCACATTTTCCAGGGGTAGGGAGATTGCCACTTCAGCCAAAATGAATTTTCTCAGGGCCGGAGGCATAGCTCAGCCATTAAAGGCTAGGCTCACAACCAAAATGGATTTTCTCAAAAGTCAGTCTTTTCCCTTTTCTGTAGCTAGCTCACCAACTCCTACTCGTTCTTACTTCCATGTCCCCTGCTTGCAATTCCATTTGGGAAAGAGTGAAGTAGATGTATGAATTACCAAGAGCCCAATGCTGGTGACAACAGACATCCATCAGCCACTGCACCCAAACATCCTCCTTCCACCAGCTGCTTCCCTTCAGTCCACAGCATCTGCTGCTTCAAGTTCTGAACTTACATATATATGCACAACATATAGAAGTGTTCAGCATGTGTCACTGGAAGCCAAGAGGAAACCCTGGATAATTTGATCTCTCTCAATTATCTGGGGATTTTATTGCAAACATTCCTTTGCGATCTCTCTGTTTTTGCTCCTTTGTCCAAAGCCACTTGCTCCTCCTTTGATTTCAGACTCTACCTGCATCTCTTCATTAGTTTGTGTTACTGTCATGCAAGGCTGCCTGATACTACTACTATGGTGGTTTTATAGGATAATTTGTTCCTCCCTTTAATTTTAACTTTTCTGTATATTTCAGATTCAGATGCCTATGTTTTAAGACTACATACTAAGGAAAGTAGTAAAAGATATGACTGGAGGCCATAGGGGAAAGTAGAATGGTTCCTGCAAGGCACACTAGAAACCACAATGCAATGATTGCATCAAAACTCCAATCATCATTTGAAGACTTAAGGATGCTGGTGCCATGTCCTTCAAGAGATGTGATACTGCCCTCTGCATCTAACGAGGGTAAAATGTAATGTCCAAGAACATATCAGGGAAATACACAAGATATAAAAAGAAAACAATGAATCAGCTTAGAGACATGGAGGTGAATTTAAGCAATCAACATATTGAAAAGAAGTTTCACTAAAATAGCTGGAAGAACACTAATAGAATTAGAAGAGACATTTACAGAAATGATGACCAACATATGTAGATTAGACATGGGTTCCAAATACCAAAAGGGATGAATGAAGATAGATCCCTCCCATAAGCCCTGGTGTCATTATGACATATTAATACAATAAGACTAGGTGAAAAAAAAAACTTAGACACTCTGAGGCTAATGCAGACAGACAATGGCTTACTTAAAGATGTCTTCCAACATGAGAGGAGAGCAGTCATGACACTTGCTGTTTATATTCAGACAAACTGTTATGAATGAAGGAGAGAAAAATAAAAAGCATTTTCAAACTTGTGGAGATTTTGAAACTTGCTTATTCCTAGCAGTTCCCACAAGAGCCATAAGGGAATGTACATCTGAAAGAAGAAAAGAATAACTAGGAGGTGGTGACACACACCTTTAATCCCAACACTCGGGAGGCAGAGGACAGTGGATCTCTGAGTTCAAGACCAGCCTGGTCTACAAAGTGCATTCCAAGACCACTAGGGCTGTTCAGGGAAACCCTGTCTTCAAAAACAAAACAAAACAAAAGAATAGAGATATTGGTTTTTATTTGAAATTATTATACAACTGTGGAAGGCCAACTCCTACAATTCAGAAGGGTTCCTATGAGGAGGAGAGAGAGATAAGAAACTTTTAGATAGAAAGATAGCAAAGAGGAGAAAGACAGAACACAAGATAGCTTCGGGAAGACCTGGATCAAAACCCAATGGTCCCTTTTGCCTCTTCAAAAGGGCTTTTTACAACAATGCCAAAGGATGGGGCAAAAGACCTCCCCCTTGTTAGATCAAAGCACACTGCACAGCCAAGGGTAGACCCTTCTAAACACCTGATAACCGTGTCCATGGTCAAATCATCCCCTTATGCAGCTTTTCTGGGTAAAGCAAGCTCAGATTCTTGGACCCTAAGTAAGTTCTCACTAGGAAACTTCTATGGGTCTCTACATACAATATATTTTTATCTTATTCTTTCCTCTCCCCAAGCTCCTGCCAGATCTTCCCCATGTTACTACCCACCTAACTTCATGTTCTCTCTCTTAAAAGAAAAGTGTGTATATACATACATACACACAAAATAGAGTCCATTTTGTGTTGGCCAAGAACTCCTGAGCATGAGGGAGGTCTTCCCTGGAATGTGGCTCATATACCTAGTGAGACTTCACTGGAGAAAACTGATTTTCACTTTTCCAGAAGAGAACATTTACAAATAGCTTTTTAGTTATGGGTATGTAAAAGAATGTTTCCTGTCTGGACCACCTGTTCTCAAATATCCAGCAACTGCTTCCCAAATTACCACACAGAGGCTTATATTAATTATAAATGCTCTGCCAATAGCTCAGGCTTATTACTAACTAGCTCTTAACATTTTAAGTTAACCTCTATTCTATTTATACTTTGCCATGTGGCAGTACCTTTATTAGCATGGCATGTTCGTCTCCTGCTCCCTCTGCATCTGGCTGTCTCACCCAATCTCTTCTTTCCCTGCTATCAGCCAATCAGTTTTTTTTATTAACTATGAGCATAATTGACAGCAGGGGTGGGACTTTGTGTCTACTTCCCCTTCTCTATTCTTGGATTTTGTCTGGTTTGAACCTGTGCAGGCCTTGTGCATGCTGTCACAGTCGCTGCAAGTTTATATATCTTATCAGTCCTGTTGTGTTTAGAAGATCACAGTCATCCACCACCTCAGGCTCTTAAAACCTTTCAAACTCCTCTTCCACATCAATCTCTGAGCCTTGGGAGGCATGGCTAATGAAGACATCCCATTTAGGACTGAGTGCTCCAAAGTTTCTCACTCTGAACATTATCCAGTTGGGGGTTTTGTGTTAATTCCCATCTACAGAAAGAAGCAGCTTTTCTGGTGAGCGCTGAGCTATGCTCTAAATATGATAAGATCTTGACAGTGCCCTCTCAAACTTGGGAACACTTTTTGTGGTTTCTAATGAGAGTAACCTGACTTCCAGTTACCTGTCCTGTAACCTGATGCCCTACCTCACGTAGGAATCCTCCTCTTTCTTCTCTCCAAGGCAAATACAAACCCCAAGATACATGGTACATCCCCCCATTAGTCCAAGGCATTTGAATGCTTACTCCTCAGCTGGTGACTGTTTGGGGAGGATTGAGAGGTGTGTCCTTTCAAAAGACTTATTTCATTTCCAGTTAGTTTCTCTGCCTCCTGCTAGTGATTCAAGGTGTGAGCTTTCTCTCTTCTAACAACCTGGTGCCTGCTACTTCTGCTCCATCGTCATAGGTTCTAACCTGCTGAAACCTTAAGCTCCAAATAAACGCTTTCTTCTGCAAGTTTCCTTGGTCAGGTGACTCTTCACAGCAATAGAAAAGTAGCTAATGCAGATACAATAGCTCTCTCCTATGTTTGAGGATTCAAACCGCATACCTTAAAACCTCAATTTCTAAACAAAACATAATCTATTATGATCAAAGTAAATTTATGTATAATTTAGTTAGATCAAATTTTATGTTAATACATATTTCAGGAAAATGTATTGGAAAAGAGTCGGAGTTCATAATACATAAAGGAATCACATTTTCTCTCATGTGTAACTTGTGTTCTATGAAGCTGAAACTTCCACTCTAACCAGCAACTTCATTTTAGGAAGAGTCCTTCCTCTGTTTTCACTTTCCATTGAAATTTCCTTCTCCCTCAACCTGTTAGCTATGCTAGACAACCATCCATCTGCTTACATCTTCTTTGCTTCCTCATCTACTCACAGGGAAAGTATTTACCTTTTTCTCCACATTTAATGCCAGCCTACATCAATATATTTCCCCCAAGCCCTCAATCTCCAATGGGGGTGTCTGATTACATCCTGAATCCCCCCAGCCCCTTCAGTGCTGTGATCACCCTCACAGAACTTTCAGAACAAACTGGATACATTGGCCTTTTCCATCATGATTGATGTATGCGTATGTGTCTGGCAGGTTTATTAACAGCAGATTTTAGATGCTAAGATAAAGTTTACATAATTGGGACACTCAGCAGATTAAAATATAGAAGGGAAAATTTGCTGGAATGATAACCATCCTCCTCCTACTCACACAGGGATGTGATATGCAGAGCTAGAAGATGACAGGATGTGAGGCATAAATGAGGAGGATACAAGGATCCCTGGTTGAAGCATCTCCTCCCACCCTCACTCCTCAGCACCAACATGTATCACAGATAACTGCTGAACCCCTCTGGGAGGGTCAGGAATGCCTTTGAATGAATCATGTTTTAAGACTAATAGTCTAGTACAGAAGAGGCCAAACTACTTTATCTCATGTTAAGTGTTTCATCAAATGCTGCAATTTGCTACCAACTGAGAATATTTTCTCAGGAGATGCTGAACAATAAATAGGAAGAATGCCAAAAGTCAACACTGCTCAAAATAAGGGCTGACAAGCTTCGGGCTATCCCAAGGGAGAAACCAAAAAGCCTACAACACTCATTGCCATCTTTACCATGAACTCTCAGCATAGCTCTGCAGAGCTTGTGGCTCTGGACTTCAATAGGCAACATAAGGTTTGTGCACTATCTGCGTTTTTATTTTTAGTTTTATATTTAATTGAAAATTCTGAGTGAATGCAGCTTCTCTCTCAATTCAGCTATCCCATGAAACTAGCCTTCTATACACTTTCTAAACTCTATTCTAAGTCTTCAAATACCCAAGAACCCTCCTTAAATTACATGTCAAACTCCTTCCCCATTCAACCAATGAATAATATAACATCATGAGTGTATGGATTGTTTTGAGCCTCTGGTATTTGCTGCAAAGAACAGCACAGGGTAACAGTTTTCGGCTAATGAGGAGCAAACTAACCCAGCTTTCTTCCTTTTAAAATTATATAACATTAATTTATGTGTATGTGTGTGTTCATGTGTGTGTATGTGTGTGTGTGGAGAGACGCAATATGTGTTCCACAGCTTGCATGTGGATGTCAGAGGACAATTTGCAGGAGTTTCTTCCTTCCTTCCACCATGTGGGTTCTAGGGATCAAACTCAGGTGTCAGGCTTGGTGGCAAGACTCCTTACCCACTGAACCATCTTGCTGGCCTAAAGCAGCTACCTCCTCATTAAAGCTGCATCTGTGTGTCATTGGGTATCTTAGTTACCTGCCTCCTTGTTATGACAAAATACCCTAACAAAAGCAAGTTAAGGAAGAAATGGTTTGTTTTGGTTCATGGTACCAGGGTATTCTCCATCATATGGAAATCATAGCAGCAGGAACTTGAGGCAGGTGGTCATCTTGCATCCACAGTCAGGAAGCAAAGGGAGATGAATGCCTGTGTTTGGCTAGCATCTTCCTTTTTATACAGTCTAGGAACCAAGGTCAGGGATGGTGTCACCCTACTCTAAGCAAAGATATAAGGTGGGTTTTACCACCTTAATTAACTTTATCAAGATAAAGCATGCCAAGCGACTATTATAATCTAAATAATGTTTATAGGTATGTTTGGCGGCTTGTCTGTTATTCTGTCAGCATTTGGGGCACAGAGGCAGAAGGCACAGCTCCTATCACAGCCCATAGACACCCAAAGATTTCCCCTAGACTTTTAGGAATTGAAACATAAGCCAAATCATGATTTATAGCTTTGATACAGAAAAAAATTTTAAGGGCTAGCAAGTTTATGGAGCAGAGATGGAATTTAATAAGGATATTTTAGCATAAGCTTAGACACAAGAGTTAAGAAAAGAAAGGCATTCAGAAGAAAGTGAGACAAACACACAAGATCAAGAGAGTAGACTTTTCAAAGAGTCACAGCTCACTGATTTTTACAGTAACTGTTTATTAGAATCTTTAAAGGATTGCTAACACTGTTTAAAACTCCCAAGTCCAAGTCTCATCTGAGACTGAGACTCAAGTCAGTATCGTAACTGTGAGCTGCTATAAAATTTTTAAAAAATGACTTACATGCTTCCAACATGTAATGGCACAGAGTAAACATTCCTATTCCACAAGGGAATAATGAGAGCATAGTGAAGAATGGTCTGACCAAATCAAGACCAAGACCCAGCAGGAAAAATGTCCAACACCTGGGACTTATGACAGACTCATGTGGACTCCAGAGGCATTGGGTAGCCCCATCCCTCCAGCTCTGCAGATTGCTCTTAATGCACCTCCTCTCTATGTAGAAAGCATTCCTCCATACATGTCCTATGGTTCTGGAGTCTCCAAGATTCTTGGGTCTCCATTTCAACCTGGGCTTCACCTTCACAACTTCACATAGTGGCCTCTCCGGGCCTCCTTCCAGGGACCCTGCTGCTGCCACACATTGCCTGGCCTTGAATGATCTTTAAAATGGTGGTGCAAGACTCCCTGATTTCCTCCATCTTGCATGTTTTATGTCCATGAGAAAGGATATGGGCAACACAACCACATTCTACTGCCTTTGTGACATGTGGCCTGGCCCCCTTGGACCACTTCTGTGTGCCAACCCCAAGGAAATACTTTCCTAAGCAGTTGTTGTTGAAGAACAACTGAATTCTCAGTTCAACCTGTTTCCTTTCAAACAAATGTATATTTTCACAAGTTGGAGCCTTGAGTGAGCTGTCTTCCTTTAGGACCCCTAAGGGTGGCATGTTTCTTATTCATAGTTATAGTTTGTCTATCAGCACACCTTTGTAACAGTTGAACTTGCTTAAGCTCTTTTCTTCCTCTACAAACTGCATGGTTTTTTAATTTTCTGTCCAACTTTTGGGTTTTATTTCAGTGTAGACCTGGATAAACGTAGTAAAAGGAACCATACCACTGATAGGTGTTGAAATTTCCTCTACCAAACAGATTACTCTGTTATCCTTAAATTTAATGTCTTTCAAGTTCTCAGGACATGGACCGAATGAAGAGAGATTACTGGCCAAAGTATCACCCTAGAGCCCTTTCCTAATTCCTGATAGCGTCCTTTTTCTCCTCTGAAACTTTGTGAGCTGGGCCTCCACTATCTGTATTTGTCTTGTCCTCCACCAGAATGGCCTCTTCAGCCCTGTCCCCAGCTTTTAGAGCTTCTCTAGCTCAGAGTTCAAAATTCTTCCACATTCCAGCCACAAAACACACTCAAAGGCCTAAGAACCACATGATTGGGTTTATCATGGCAATGGCCCCATTTCTTGGTACCAATTCTCTTAATTTTTTTGTCATTGCTGTGATTGTATATTCTGATTAGATCAATTTAGAGTAGAAATGGTTTATTGTGGCTCACAGTTCTAGGATACTATCCATCATTCGGGAGTTGTGGCAGGAGTTTGGGGGCATCTGCTCATCTTGCATCCACAGTCAGAAAGCAGATGGAGATGAGTGTTCCTGTTTGGCCAGCTTCTCCTTTTTATTCAGTTCAGGCCCCAAGCCCAAAGAATTGTGCCACTGTTCTTTAGGATGTATCTTCCTACTTCAATTAATGTGATAAAGGTACCTCACAGGTATGCCCAAAAATAAGCCCTCACAAATGTGTCTGGAGACTTATCTCTGAGGTGATCTAGATCCTGTCAAATTGACAATACTATCACACTGGGAAAACGAGTAAAACTTCCTGTGTTTCACTTTCTTGTCTATAAAAAAAGAATATTGGTGTTTATTGAATAGATAATACAATAGTATAGTAATGATGTTTCCCATCTTACAGAGTTTCACAATATTTAAGGAATAGGTAATAATTAACATGAATACTTAGCATGGCTCAGATTCTCACCTGTAAACGGTGATAGGAGAGCATTTATTCTAAAGAACAGAACATGTGCATTAAATGGGTTAATATATGTAAATCACTTACTTACTAAAGAATGAGAATTTGGTAAATATTAGCTATCATGATCATCTTCTACAAGTTTTCCAATATTCTGAGTTGAAGGAAAACAAATTGGGTAGCAAGTTTTAGATTCTCACTAGGAATCTAGGTTGTTAGCATAAGGAGTATCTCTTAGCTTGTAAGAAATAATTCCAAATATGGTCATGGAAGTAACTCATTTTCCTCCTCCACCCATTTGTGCTCTTTCCAATGTAAAGTTTATGCAGGTAGAAGCAGAGAATCATGTCACCAGTGATGAGGAACTGGAAGAAACTACTGTATTTCAGGCAACTCATCACGGGCTTTTTTTTCAGAACTCACAATGCCGTGAGCAAATCCTTCCTGGATGAGAGAAGACATGCATTTGTAAGCTGGAGACAGTAACCGATGAAGTATACAGCTTCCTGCTTTCCTTGGTGAATGCTTCAGAAAACATGATACTGAGAATTTTAAAATTTTCCACTCATTGTCACCACCCACTCACCCACCAAGCTCACTCAGAATGGCTGGGATGAGTCAGGAAGCAGTTTGGGTAGAGCAGACCTGGGGGAGGATTGTAGGCTATGCCTGGCTTACTCAGTAGCTTTCAGAGATCAGTAACCTTGGCATTTTGATGGTTTGGGGACAAAGAAATGTGACTTCTTAAAGTCACAGACTCAAATCCGTAAGGTATTCAGAATCAATGAATCCCCTCTGAGGAAATGAATGCCTACTTTCTTACAAAAATATCTCCTAGTGAGTCATGTCTTCTGATGGTTGGCTTCTAGGTAGGACTGTTTAATTATCTCAAGTCATTTCATTTTCCCCTCCTATGTTGTAGATACTGGGTCATCTTGAAACCTTCTTATAGCAGCTTCATGTAGGTTCCAGCTGGTCTCTTCTGGATTTTCCTTGTTTCTCACTGTGGTGGTTTGAATGAGAATGCACACCCCCGCACTCCCCATAGGCTCAGATCTTTTAACACTTGGTTCCCTAGCTGGCAGCACGTTTGGGGCAGCTTTAGGAGGGGTGCCCTTCCTGGAGGAAGTATGTCACTGGATTTAAAGTTTTAAAAGCCATGTGCCGTTCCTAATTCACTCTGTGTTTCATACGTGTGGTTTGAGATGTGAGCTGTCACCTCACAGCTGCCAGCTCAGCCACCATGCTTACTGCTGCCACACTTCCCTATCATGATGGTGGTGGAGTCTTAGCACTCTGGAACCGTAAGTCCAAATAAAATCTTCCTGCTAGAAGTTGCCTTGGTCATGGTGTTTTATCACAACAATAGAAAAATACCTAAGACACTCACCATGGCTTCTCATTCCCTTTGTTCCTTCTCTCACTGCCCCTACACAATCTCTAGAGCAGTGGTTCTCAACCTGTGGGTCTTGACTCCTTTGGGGGGTCAAATGACCTTTTCATAGTGGTCGCCTAAGACCATCGGAAAAATTACAGCTATGAAGCAGCAACGAAACAAATTTTATTGTTGGGGGTCACCACTATATCAGGAACAGTATTAAAGGATCACAGAGCAGCATTAGGAAGGTTGAGAACCACTGCTCTAGAGTTTTATAGTTTCATATCTAGTCTTTTTCACTTTTTAAGTAGGGCTAGTGGCTCTTAATTGTTTTTAGTAACAGACCTGTGTTTTCTTACTATAAGATTTATATTCACATCCAAAATGTTACACAACCTCAAAGATCCAAGCCTACTAATGTGCCTCTATAACATTGCTGAAGACAAGTATGTGAGAGTAAGAAGGCATCTCCTGCACATAGTAGCCCATGTGACCCAGAAAGCCAGGCCTCCGTACTATTAAATCTTGCTGCTGATAGCAGGATGTTATTCTCTTGCCGGGTATAGATAGTCTCACAGGAGAGCAGCACTACCATCAGACAAGATCATAATAAAGTGAGAAAACAAAAGCCAGTCCACCTTGTCCTAAGAATAGACAAAACCAAGGTCACCATGTAACAAAATATTGCACATCTGCCGTCAACAAATATGATGAACTCTCCAATCACTTCCTAATCAGTTACATTGATGTGCTTATTCTCATCTTTTCTGTGGAGAGGATTTAGATACTCAACTATAGAATTCAGCCATTTTCTTTCAGTTATTTTTACTACATCGGGTTATAATTTTCTTACCATAAAATTCACCTATTTAAAGTATTTGATTTAAATTCAGCATATTCAAAATTGAACAGCCACCATAACAATTTTAGAATATTTTCTCAAATAAGAAACCCAATCACCTGCTTATAAATTGTATATGAAGTGTTCTCCCCAAGGGACCTACGTTGAATGCTTAGACTTCATTAAGAACATCATTGTGAAGGGACTGAAGGATGAGAGTGGTAAACCCTGATGAGTTCATAGCTGAATGGGCTATTAAGAGTGAGAGGACTAATCAGAGCAAGTAGGCCCCTGGAGGCACGACATTGAAGCATACATCTTATTCCTCTTTCTTCTTCTCCACACCCCAGCCCTCTGTCCTTCCTAGCAACCATGACGTAAGTTGCTCTGTTTTACCACATGCTGCTTGACTTGATATTCTAGCTTCTCACTGCCCAGAAACATTGAATCCAAATGACCTGGAATAAAATCTCTGGAACCAGAGGCTAAAATAAGGGTTTTTTTTCTTCCTTTTCAGCAGTTTTCTTGGGTACCTTGTCAAAGCAATGCAAAGTGACTAACAACACCTCCTACATACTCTCTCTGCCCTGCTGGTAACAACCTCTTATCCAATTCTGTTCATGTGATAATGGTTTTGCAGGTATTAAAGTTGCATGATCAAGGGAGACATGAAGAGTAGCTGAGACCGGGAAATATGTGTCAGGGTTCCCAAAAAGAGTCCCTAAGAGACTATTGTCTGCAACTCTAAATGTGAAATCTAGGTTTCAGTAGACACCCCAAGTTACTGGAATTTTCAGTTCCATGAGACATTCACCAAGGAGGGCTTCAAGCATTGAGTGGAGGCGACCAGAAAAGCTGTGTGTGCTGCAGATGGCAGAGCTGGAAGAATGGGGATGCCCAAAGCCTTTGGGTCTTGCTTGATTACGATATGAGCCTCAGGTGCTAGACATGGAGCTTCAAGATTTCATTGTTTTCCCTGCTTCATTTTTATCTTGCTTTGACCTAGTCATTCCTTGCTGTGCCACCAACTGGGGGCCGAGTGCTCAAATACCTGAGCCTATAGAAGCCATTAAAACAACCACACAAAGTCTTGAAATTCTTCAAACCTATGAGGACCTTTAAAGTTGGACTGGCTGGAGTTTACATTATAATATAGCCATTAGTCGAGGGGACAAGTCATGTGTTTGGGTGTCAAGTTGACAAAGAGTAGATTTGTGATGGTTAGTATTGATTATCAATTTGACAGAATCTAGAATCACCTGGAAGACACTTGGGCATGCCTAAAGGAGATTATCTTGATTGTGCAAACTAAGGCATAAGCCCTGCTCACCTTGAGTGGCACTGTGTCCTGGCTGGGATCCTGGATTATAGACATGGAGAAAGGCAGCCGAGGAGGAGCAGGCATTTATTAGTACTTTGCTCTCTGGTTGTGGGCACAGTGTGACCTGCTGCTTCAGAACTTGTGATACTTTGACTTCTCCACTTTACCCACAAGCACCTTTAACTGCGAGTCAAAATAAACCCTTTGCCCATAAGTTTCTCCCGTCAAAGGATTTTATCACAGCAACAGAAGAGAAAGTAAACAAGTTACGTGTTTTCTTTTCCTTTTCTTTTTCAAGATGGACAAAGTCTTTAGTAAGAGATCCTACATGCAGTGGCTGGATGAGGCTCCTTCATATAACACTTTTGCACCAATCATATCACATTGTTTCTTAAACAGGAGCAGACCAGGGCCTTTTAATATGTCCTTAAATAATGCAAATGGTTCTCTTATGTAAATTCTAGGACATCAAAGAATCTGTTGTTTTAATGGTTCCTGTGGTGGGAAAAATGCCATATTGCCATGTTGTACACAAGTTCTCATAGAACATTCAAAACCTATATCCCTAACTTCATGGATCAAGCCCATACTATCCCCAGTAGAGAGTGGGAACTCACTGAAATATAGCTGCTACTGATGGGACTTCTAACTGCACAGTGTCATGGAGTATCATGCAGGCAACAACTGCTCAACATGAACCCAGGTTGATGAACCCTCAGGCCATAAAGTCAGGTGGGAATAAGTAGAACACATGGTCATGCTGGTCAGACCCTCATGCCAGACACATCTATTGTCCTAGAATCTGCTCCTAAGTTCTCATAACTAATAAACAGAAAAAGAATCAGGTTTACCTCACAAATGGTAAGTATGCAGGTACAAGTTGGAAATAGACTATACTGAAATCCAGCCTGACCCAGTCCTGAGAGTTAATGGTGGACTTAAATCCTTTCAATGGACAGACAGTGAGTAGTAACCTTGTCATTCCTATTAGTGACCGGAGGTAATATTTACTGACTTGTGCTCTAGTGAATGGCTTTGCTGTTGATTATATCCCTTGTAATAGTCAGGGTTCTCTAGAGGCACAGAACTTATGGAATATATATATATATATATATATATATATATATATATATATATATATATATATTGGGATGGCTTACAGGATGAAGTCCAACTAATCCATCAATGGCTAGCTGTGAATAGAAAGTTCAAGAATCCAGAAGTTGCTCAGTCCCACGAAGCTGGGTGTCTCAGCTGGTCTTCTGTGTATGCTGGAATCCTGAAGAAGTAGGTTCCAACGCAAGTGAAGGAATGGATATGCTGGCAATGTGAGGGCAAGCAGGCAAAGAAGAAGGACACCTTCCTTCTTCTATTGTTCTTGTATAGTGTAACCGGAGGCGGAGCCTTTCTGTCCCGATCGCCCAGTACCATAAAACATAAGAAGCTTATATTAATTATAAATGTTTGGTCAATGGCTCAGGCTTATTATTAGCTAGCTCTTACATTTACATTAACCCATATTTCTTATCTATGCTTTGCTATGTGGTTTGTGGCTTATTACCTTATTTTTTACATGCCTTGCTTTCTCGGCTGCTGGCTGGCATCTCCCCAACTCCGCCCTTCTTCATCTCCAGTTTGATTGTACTACCTAACCTTATTCTGCCTGGCTATTGGCCAGAACAGCTTTGTTTATCAACCAATGAGAGCAACACATATTCACAGCATACAGAAAGACCATCACACAGCAATATGGGCTTCCAGTAAAGGTGTATCATCCCACCTCAAGATCAGTATCAAAAGCCTATGTCTTCTAGCCTCAGGATCCAAATCACAAGTGTGCCCTCCATTTCTAGATTGCAGTTCATTTCAGATATAGTGAAGGTGAAAACCAAGCCATCACAGCCTTGAAAGGAGAAAGCTTGGAATACTGGCAAGAAGTACGTCTATAGAAAAGGAGTATGGATGAGCCTATGGTGGGCACAAAGCATGGAGATTTTTATGTTATATTTAATACCCAAAAGAGCAGCCACCCTGGGGCAGCCAGTGAACAGCTGAGTAACTAGAATGATCTTAAGGAATAACATCAGCTTCTTGTCATTGCCTCACATCTACCTCAGTGGGCTCATGGACAGTGTTTTCTGAGCCACAGAGAAGAAAGCCACAGATGGCTGCCATAGCTGGCGTCCTGAGCACCAAGGCTGAGGATTAGCTACTGCTGTTGCCTGTGTCCAATATGAAGGCAATAGATACCAGTGCTGAATGAACTATTTGGTGGTATATTGATTACACTAGACTACTTGAGTTGGGAGAGACTCATCTGAACTTGAAGCAAAATTATTCTAAGTACAGGTGTGCCTACCTTGACTGAGGATTATCAATGGCTTTGTTCTGTTGATACAAGATTCCACATGCCATTGTATCAGACCAAAGAGGTGTGACTTTCTCTATGAATTGAGAAACTGAAACACAACAATCTTGTTTACCTTTCTTCTCAGAGGTGCACTTGGGAAACCAGTGTTTCCCATGCTGGGCTCTATGTGACCCAGAGTCCTAATTCCAATAAGGGAATCAACATTATAATGTTTCCTCTGAACTTTGTGACTACAGAAACCTCATGAGTTCAGGCTCCTTGTTTCAAGAATCCAGACATCAAGATGTTACTTCTGTTGTGAAAGTCACTGATTGTTCTCCAGGAGGAGCTCGTGCTACTGTTGTCCAAGAAATTCAAGATATAAAGGTGGCTTCCTAGGGTTCTATTAAAATAGTTATCATACTCTGCAGTTCAACTATATAAGACATGTCAGAACCATGACTTGAGAATGTCATGGCATAAGGAACTCTGACTGTGAGGTGTCGAGGCCTTAGTCACCCAACAGAAAGCCACAAGCTGAGGTGCTAGCCAATGAGGAGGATCATCTAGAATAGGTAATAAGGGAGGGATTCAGGAAGAACACGTTGCAACTCCAAGCCTGCTGTGGCTTCTCCTACTGGCTTTTGTCTTCCTGTAAGTTTCTGCAACAAATAAAACCAACCAGAATTCTGGAACAGCTGTTCCTAGGTAACAGTAAACCCATTAGATGAAGTGGATAAGTTTGAACAGTCCAGGAGAAGAGCAATAGTAGATGCTGAACTGTGTGACCAAATCTCTCTCCCATTTGGGAATACCCACCCCATCAGGTAGTGGGATCATAGGAGAGTTAAGACTGACAGAGGACCCTCTTTCCTAAATTATCTTCAGCCAAAAGAAAATGTCTCTCCCAAGGTTGTGCCGCTTCCCTAGGAATACCTTATACTCATGAGTGGTCTTTCTGGGGACACAAAGACTTAACTCCCTTGCCTCTGTTGGAATAATTCTCAGACCCACTGAAGGGCCAGTACTCTCAGACCTTCACTGAAACTGAAACTGAAGTAGTTCAGCTTCTCTGTCTGCCCAGGCTGCTCCCCTCATCATCTCAGCACTCTCTCCATAAGTATCTTGAATGAAGAGCTCCAGGTCCTGGGGTCTGTTAGAAGATATAACATAAAACAAATGGACAAATGAATACTCAAAAAAAATGATCAGTTTCAACCACTTTAACTGTCATATTTTCATGGGAAGAAACATAGTTTTCAAGAAGCATAAAGATGGCTAGGTGGTGGTGTTGCACACCTTTAATCCCAGCACTCAAGAGGCAGAGGCAGGTGGATCCCACCCCCAATACATCTGCATTGGGATGAAGTTTCTAATGCATGAATTTGGAGGATACATTTAAACCATGGCTATTGGCTAAGCTAGGAATTCCCTGCCTTTTGCTCTGAGTGAAGGAGTCAGGGCAAACTGATGAAACATTCCAGATATGCAGGATTGAGGACAGAGGGTGGGGGGACTGAAAGACAACTTTTCCACTAAAGGGAGAATTTCCTTCTCAGATCTGGTGGGACATTGGCTTGGTGTACCTGTGCCGAGATGCCACAGACAAACAGGGAATGTTGGAGATCACAAGTAACTGGATACTGCCAAGTCTGTTCTCTGGTTGAGGGGAATCTGAATAGAAATAAGAAAGCTGGGCTGCCCACATTTAGGTTGAGTCTTCCCATGTCTATTAACCCAACTAAAGAAAACAGTCTTTACAGGCATGCCTATAGGCCACCTGATCAAGCTGATCCCTCTTTGAGACTCTCTTGCTAGATGACTCAGGATTGTGTCAAGTTGACAGTTAGACCTAACCATCACAGATGGTATTTTAGGGTTACTAGTGCTGTGATGAAATACCATGACCATAAAAACTCAGTGAGGAAATGGTTTATTTGGCTTACACTTTCACATCACAGTTCATCATCAAATGAAGTCAGGACAGGAACTCAGCAGGGCAGGGACCTGGAGATGGGAGCTGATGCAGAGGTCTTGGAGGGGTGCAACTTACTGGCTTGCTCCTCATGTGCTGTGGGATGGTCCTTTTGTATGCTGTGAACATGTGTTGCTCTCATTGGCTAATAATAAAGCTGTTTGGCCAATGGTGAAGCAAGAAAAGGTTAGGCAGTAAAACCAAACTAAGGAGGGGATGAAGAAGGATGGAGTGGGGGGAGATGCAAGCCAGCTGCCCAAGGAGCAAGATGCCAAGGGACCAGTAAGTCACAGGTCATGTGGCAATGCATAGATTAATAGAAATGTGTTAATTTAAATGTAAGAGCTGGTTAGTAATAAGCCTGAGCCATTGGCCAAGCATTTTTAATTAATATAAGCCTCTGAGTGATTATTGGGAAGCAGCTGAGGGACAAGACAGGACAGAGAAAGGCCTCCATTTACATATGGCACTCCAACATGCTGCACGTACATCCTCTTAAAGCCTGAGAAAGCTTAAGACAGGGGAAGGATTCGAGACACACGAAAACAGAGCTAAGAACAGCTTCATAGTTCATGTCTCTCATGCAGGTCTCAGTACAGAGACACTTCTGGCCACTGCATGGCAGATTCCTGCAGTCTCATATGAGCTGTGGTACAGAGCACAAGGTAGGTTTAGGGCTTTTGCTAATACAGACAAGAAGGATTAAAGATACACAGTAAGACAGATTCAGACAAAAAAGGCCTCTAAATGGGTCACAGTATGTTTGAAAAATGTGTATAGACTTGGGAGAGAGAAGAGAAAGGGTAGAGACAGTCATGTATTTAAAAGTAAGTAAAGTCCTCAAAAAAGGAACAGAATAATAAAAATTTATGACAAGCCACATAAAGATGGGAAATACACAGAGAATCTGGATTCTATATTTCATTGTTTTCTTTAAATTTTTTTGACTATTAATGGGCAAATGATAACTACTAAGAGACATTTGATTGTAAGAGGTACTAAATTAAACCAACTTATATATTTTAAAAATATCTTGATTCCAAAATTTAAGTCAAAAGATATGTAACTTTCAGAGAGAGGTTATGTTTTTGTTTCCACAGGAAATGAGAGGCTATAGAGTCATTCTGGGTTATAAAAAATCAGGTTTTGTGGTGTGGTTGAGCATTCCTTGGGTATATGCCCAAGAGTGGTATAGCTGGATCTTGGGGGAGATGGATTCCCAATTTTCTAAGAAAGCGCCATATTGATTTCCAAAGTGGTTGTACAAGCTTGCATTCCCACCAGCACTGGAGGAGAGTTCCCCTAGCTCCACATCCTCTCCAGCATAAGGTGTCTTCAGTGTTTTTGATCTTAGCCATTCTGACAGGCGTAAGGTGGTATCTCAGAGTTGTTTTGATTTGCATTTCCCTGATAATTAGGGATGTTGAGCAATTCCTTAAATGTCTTTCAGCCATTTGAGTTTCCTCTGTTGAGAATTCTCTGTTTAGTTCTATAGCCCATTTCTTAATTGGACTGTTGGGCATTTTGATGTCTAATTTCTTGAGTTCCTTATATATTCTGGATATCAGTCCTCTGTCAGATGTGGGATTGGTGAATATCTTTTCCCATTCTGTAGGCTGTCGCTTTGCCTTGTTGACCGTATCCTTTGCCCTACAAAAGCTTCACTTGTTCAGCTATGTTCATATCAGCATTGTTTGTAATAGCCAGAACATGGAAACAACCTAGATGCCCTTCAACTGAAGAATGGATAAACAAAATGTGGTACATATACACAATGGAATACTACTCAGCAGAGAAAAACAATGACATCATGAGGTTTGCAGACAAATGGATGGACCTAGAAAAAATCATCCTGAGTGAGGTATCCCAGACTCAGAAAGACAAACATGGTATGTACTCACTCATAACAGGATACTAGATGTGGAACAAGGATGACTGGACTGCTACTCACATCACCAGGGAGGCTACCTGGAAATCAGGACCCCAAGAAAGACACAGGGATCGCCCAATGACAGAGAAATGGAATGAGATCTACATGAACAGCCTGGACAGGAGTGGGGGTAGTGAAGGGCGAGGGTCGAGGGAAAGAGAGCTTGGGTGAGTGGGAGATTCCAGCTGGATCAACAACAGAGAGGGAGAACAAGGAATAGGAGACCATGGTAAATGAAGACCACATGAGAATAGGAAGAAACAAAGTGCTAGAGAGGCCCACAGAAATCCACAACAGACTGCTGGCAATGGTCGAGAGACAGTCCGAATTGACCTACTCTGGTGATGGGATGGCCAAACACCCTAATTGTCGTGCTAGAAACCTCATCCAACTACTGAGGGATCTGGATGCAGAGATCATGACTAGGCCCCAGGTGGATCTCTGGGAGTCCAATTAGCGAGAATGAGGAGGGTTTATATGAGAGAGAATTGTTGAGACCAAGGTCGGATAAAGCACAGAGACAAATAGCCAAACAAACGGAAACACATGAAATATGAACCAATGGCTGAGGGGTCACCAACTGGATCAGGCCCTCTGAGTGGGTGAGACAGTTGATTGGCCTGATCTGTTTGGGAGGCATCCAGGCACTGGCACTGGGTCCTGTGCTCATTGCATGAGTCGGCTGTTTGAAACCTGGGGCCTATGCAGGGTCGCTTGGCTCGGCCTGGGAGGAGGGGACTGGACCTACCTGGACTGAGTCCACCAGGTTGATCTCAGTCTGTGGGGAAGGCTTTGCCCTGGAGGAGATTGGAATGGGAGGCGGGCTGGGGGGAAGGTGAGGGGGGCGTGAGGGGGGAGAACAAGGGAATCTGTGCCTGTATGTAGAACTTAATTGTATTGCAAAATAAAAAAAAAAAAAAAAAATCAGGTTTGATCGAGGAAGACACCCTGAAATCCTAACTACAGACAAGGGAAAATAAATCTAAAGTAACTACAAGACATGTAATTTTTGTCTTTGTTTAGAGGGTTGGTTATAAATTGTTATTGGTCATAGTCAATCTCTTTCTAGAAGAAGAAAGGGGAATATGATATAGAAATGATGGACAAAAGAGTAGATTATTATGGTGGGAAAAAAGTAGATTATTGAATTTACTTTAATCCAAGAAACAGCTGTTAATCTTACATATTTTACATTAGTATGAATTTTGGTTTATTGATACAAATTTAAATTTAATTTTGTTATACTGTATGTACATTTCTACTCTTGTTTAAAGTATTGTGTTTGTGCAGCTCAGTTAGAAATGTAGTGTATAATTAAAAACATACAGATTGATAGTCATCTATAATAGTCAAACTTTTAGTCATATTAGTTAGGTTTTCTAAGTGTGCAGAGATATGTTCCAAATAGATAGGTGATCTTCAAACACTTCAAAGACCTACAGAATATGGCATTTAAAATGTTTTAATAATTTAGAATTCTTTTGACATGAGACACATCTGCTCCTGGCAGCACCAGTCTACTCCTGAGAGGCTGATGGTCTCTGAAGACACTCAATATTGAATTTGTTTTCTTTTTGGCAAAACTGTCCTATTGGGAAAGAAACTGTCCTTGCTACAACTGTGGACAGTAAGTATGCTGTCCAATCTGGACAAGCAGGACACAAAGAAAAGCAACTGCTGAACTTTGTCAAGACAGGGTAGGACAGTCCTTCAAACTTTCCTGCTTCTGAAAAAGGTCTGTCAGATATTCTAGGCCTATAAGTCAAAGTTGGATGCCCCAATGTTGCAGAGGAACTTTGGGTGACTATTCAGACAGCTTGAGGTCCCTGTCATTAGGTAAAATTTCATCCTTCTGAAGTCTTTAATGGAGTTGAAGACTAGACAGTTGTAATTATAGTTTTCCTTAGTTATGATAAAAGATAAGTCAGAAATAAAACTTTAGACTCACCAATATAAAATAGATAATTAAATGTTTTCTCTGATTTTGTCAAACACAAATAGACTAGATACTGTAACTGTAATTCTTGCTTAATAACTGTTTTGTTGTATGTAATTTTACTATGTTAAAGGTAAAGTCTTCCTTTTGATTAGACAGAAAGGGGGAAATGCTGTGGGATGGTTCTTCTGTATGCTGTGAATATGTGATGCTCTCATTGGTTAATAATAAAGTTGTTTGGCCAATGGTGAAGCAAGATAAGATTAGGTGGTAAAACCAAACTAAGGAGGGGATGAAGAAGGGCAGAGTGGGGGTCAGACGCAAGCCAGCCACCCAAGGAGCAAGATGCCAAGGGACCAGTAAGCCACAGGCCACATGGCAATGCATAGATTAATAGAAATGGGTTAATTTAAATATAAGAGAGCTAGTTAGTAATAAGCCTAAGCCATTGGCTAAGCATTTATAATTAATATAAGTTATTATTTGGAAGCAGCTGTGGGATGGGACAAGACAGAGAAAACCTCCATTTACACCCATGGCTTGCTCAGCCTGCTTTCTTATAAACGCAGGATCACCTGCCTAGGAATGTCACCACTCACAATGGGCTGGGCCCTCCCCATTATTGCTAATTAAGAAAATGTCCCACAGCTGGATCTTTTAGGGACATTTTCTCAACTGAAGCTCCCTGCTCTCTGATGACTCTAGCTTGTGTCAAGTTGACATAAACTAGCCAGCATAGATGACAAACTTTGATTGGGCTTATTCAAAATGCAGAGTTCTGTCGTCTAAGATTGGGACAGGATAGGGCCAAGAAATACAGAGTTTTGTGTAAAGAGCAGCCAGTTGACTTTGAAACTGAGGTCTCAGAAGGTCCTTTGATATGCAAATTAAGACCTTGTGGTCTAGCAGCCCCAGTATGCTGCACTTCCAGTTAAGCATAGGCTTAAGGCATACTCCCTTTCAATGCCAAGATGATCCTTTAAAACCCAGGCCTAACTGTGCCATTAATATGGTAGTTCCAGCCTGGAAACACTGTGCCCACCCATGACAAGGCTGAACTAAGATGAGACATGGTGTGAATGCAAAATGCCAATGATCTCATTAACAGTCTTTCCCATTGATTACACAGTTGAGAATACATCGGGTTCAGGGGATTAATTCTCTTCTATCATACATCTTTAATGGGGTTGTAAGAAAATTTTAAATTGTATCTGTGGTGTGAATTTGCAGCTGCATTAAATTCCCACTGGTCAGTCCTTTACCTGGGTGTCACTCACTCCTCCATCCTGTCCCCTGATGCAAACGAAGCCCCCTGGAGTCCCAGTGCTCATCATTTGCTGCTGCTTTTGTGCAAACGTTGCCCTGAATACTTTGCCTATGGCATCACATGAATCTTCAGAAGTAGCCTCCTGAAACAGCTTTTTGTAGACCCTCCCCGATTCTAACTTCTCTCAAAGCTTTGGCATATTGACAATGCATTCCCGAAGCTTGAGTCCTCCACCCGACTCCAGGCACTTGGGACTAGATCAGTGGTGTTCAGACAAGCCTCCAAGCACTGAGTCCTTCTGAGCACAGCCAGGCTAAGTGACTTGCGCACTTCCTGGTCACATGACAGCGATGTCTGCAAAGCACCTAAAATAAATAAATACATGAATAAATAAGTAAATAAATAAAATTAATTTTAAAAACTTTAATGACATATAAATCTGTGTAGCTTTTAATCACAGTTCAAGTCAGTTCTCTGGTTTCCTGCAGTAGAAGACAGAGACAGTGAAAAAAGCAGAACCTATTTCCCTTTTTCTGTGACTTTTCCTCTGTGGCTGTGTGTGACTGCCAAGTGTGAAAGGACATTGGTTAAACAAGGAGACTGGTCCCAGTCACTGAAACGTGTTAGGAAGAACACGTTTAAGCTCAAACACCCAGGAAGGAAGAAGCAATGCATTTTCAAAAACAGCTTACTCTATGGGGCCCTTGAGGCAGCTTGGGTGCAATAAGCACTTATGAACACCAGGGGGCAATGTGTAACCACCATTGCCATTCTCCCGTAACAGTTTGGTAGCGAAATTTACCAACCCTCCACCCACTTCCCCCTCCCCCAGTAAAACAAATCTCTTCATTGTTTCTATGCCTTGGTCTTTGGACCCTCTCCCACCAGACTTCATTGCCAAGATGAAGCTGAAATTAATGATGCAAGTGGCTGTATCGTCTGAGCAATTCTTAATAACAAGAGAATATTTTATTTGCTGCATGGATGAAAGCAAGGAATCAAAGAAGAGCAGACCTCTAACAGTCCATGAACAAGGAGCACTCAACAGCACTGAGTCCTGTCTGAAACATTGCATTACTATTCTTTTCCACTCTGTCTTTGTGTTTCACCTAAGGGTAAGTAATTTCAGTTTTAAGGATTGAATGAAATGGCCCAGTCCAAGTCCAGAGTCACATCCGTGTGCTTCCTTGCTGAGACTCACCCAAGATTCTCACCGGATGTCATGCCCTTCTGGGCCAGACCCAGTCAGGAGCCTCACACTTTCACTCTACTGGGGACACTGATCCAGGCCTCTCCCACACACTACTGCGACAGGCCCAGGCCCAGACCCCGCTGGGAGTCCCATCCACCCACTCTGGACGGCTTTGAGCCAGTTCTCTTGTTCAGCACCATACCGCCTTCCAGTCTCTCCAGGCCCAAATCAAGCTGTAAACCACATTCACAAGCTTACTCCATGAGTCTGCCTGGTCCCTTCTCCTTTGCTACCTTTCCAAGCCCAGCTGGGATGCACATGGGGGGACTTCTTGGACTTCCACCCTAGCTGACAGCACCTCTAAGATTCCCAGACACACCAGCTCCCACTGAATCAGAATGACCCAGTCTCTCCAACAAAACTCAGCACTGAGTCTCTGAAGGCCTGACCTAATCACTCTTCCTATAGACCTGGAATCAACAAAACTTCCACTCCAGTGTTAAGATAGACTCCCATATCAGACACACAGCCAGTGACACAAATCCACATGCTCAGGTCCCACCACAAAAACACAAACAATGTGAAAAACCAAGCGAGCCTGCCATCCCTCCCCAAGACTATGGAAATGTTAGCTTCAGGACACAGAATTCAAAAGGACAGTCGGAAACATGATCAAAGAATTAACTAAGTTTAAAGAGGACGTGAGCAAACACTCAATGAACTTACAAGTAATGAAATGAACTGCCTGAAGTCCAAGAAAACACAAGCAGGTGGTTTGCATCCTTTTCTGTGACTGTGATAACACTTGTTCTGCTGCTGTGATAAAACACCACAATTGAGACTACTCGCAGAAGGAAGAATTGATCTGGGCCCACAGTTCCAGAAGGTAAAAAGGCCATAATTGGGAGGATAGCATGGTGACAAATGGCAGCATGGTTGCAGGAACAGAAAACTGAGTGCTCACATTTTGAACCACGAGCAGAAAGCAGAACGAATAAACTGGAAGTAGGCAAGGCGGTTTAATCTCAAAGCCTGCCCTCAGTGGCGTACTTCTTCCAAACAAGGCTGCACCACCTAAACCTTCCCAAACAGTGCCACCACCTGGAGACCAGATTTTTAAATACCCAGGACTGTGGGGGCATTTTTTATTCGAACCATGATATACAGAAGACAGACAGACAGAGAAATAGATATAATTTTGTTCTCCCCAGAAGCCAAAGACTGACCAAAAAAGGAAGGAAGGAAGGAAGGAAGGGAGGGAGGGAGGGAGGGAGGGAGGGAGGAAAGAAAGAAAGAAAGAAAGAAAGAAAGAAAGAAAGAAAGAAAGAGAAAATACAGTGCCATGAAAGTGATATCTTCCTTTGAGTTTTTGTTCTGGTGGTGGGGGTGGCAGGAGACCCCAAAACAATACACACTTTTGCTGTTGCTTCTGCTGGCCTGTCATAAATGACGGTAAGACCTGACTGCCGAAGACCAAACACTACGTTCACAGGAGTTGCAGAAATGAGGCTGGTACTGACTGGAAAACCTCTTCCTTAGGGCTATCTCTCATAGTATCAGAAAATGCTATAAAAGTTATCAACATTCATGCCCAACTAAATCCTATTAACCACAACAATGACCAGACAAGTAAAGCATTTCCAGTGGTGTAAAGTGACACTTGTATTATGGGAATAACCAACCAGCAACTATCTAATGGAACCTAAAGCCTGCTCAATTGGAGCAAACTCATGCCTGATGCTATAAACCTAGCCAAGAACTCATGGATGGAGAAATCAAAGTCTTCAGAGGATACTACCATGTTACTAAATTAATGTGGTTTCCAACTGCCCTCTAAATACTTATCCTTATACCATAAATAAATTTAGCTCTCACCCCTCACAGCAAAGGTGCTTCTTTCTGTAGAAGATAGAGACTGTTAGAGAGATCCACACCTAATCAAAATGATCAAAATGCAGATTATAAGTGGCCTTAGGGTTTCCAGTACCAACTAGGACATCTATAACCCTGTACCTAAGGTTCAGGTTGGAAAGAATATAAGATCTTGAGGATCAGGACAACTGGTGCCGGATAGTGTCTTCTGGACAGGACAGTGATGTTGCATCCATGAGCTCTCAAAGCAACAGACAAAGAGCACGCACACCAGTTAATATGTCAATATGAACAGAGGAAAAGTTCACAAGGCCCCAAACCTAGATGAAGAGCTACAGGCAGTCAGTGACCATTGAGGAACAGAGAACTCGTTTGTTTGTCTGTTTGGCCGTGGTTTTTGTTATTTTGTTTTATTGTTGTTGTTGTTGTTCTCAGGAAGGAGCCTCCAATCCTCAATGATCAGATGTAAACCCACAAACAAAAGGTCAGTACTAATTGGACTCAGGAAGTTATGCATACACACACACACACACACACACACACACACACACACACACGCAAATTATAAAATAAGTGATAGGAAATCAAGAGGGATTGGACCACAGAGAAGGTGCAGGAATGTGTAGAGGAGAGAGAAAAAAAGATGTAAGTACATTGTACTCCTGCATGAAATTCTCAAATAATTTTTTAAATTGAATCAAGGTCCCAGGAGATTAATTCTAACTCTGAGATTCCCACTCACATGAACTTGATTCCCAGAGAATGTGATGTCAGAGAAAGTTGATTTTTTTTCTCCTGGTGCTCTTACCATGTGCCTGTCTCCTTCCCTCCCCTAATAGGCTCTGCTCCTGACATCCTGTCTGGAAGCTTCTCCTGTTCCCTCTCACCCAGGAATCTGGATCCAAGACCCCGGAATGGAACGCCTTTCTTGCTTGCTTGTCTTGCTCTGGACAGTGCCCAGGCTGTGCTTTCACACTGGCCCAGCTTTGCTGCTGATCAATCATGTGGCACTGGCCAGCTGACTCCACCTCTCTTCTGCTCTGTTTTCAGATCCCAATGTCCTCCTTCTTGGGCATCCCCCAGGACATGTGATCACTACAATCCCTGCCTTCCCGTACTTTGTAGGTGGCAAAGCAACGTGCTTCTGGCTATCACGATTTCCCTTAGATTCATATTTTAGACGTTCCCCGGATAAAGATAAAGCAGAGGGTTTGAACAAAGGGAACGTGTGGAAAGAGAGGGACCTTCCTAGGCGGTGTGGAGTAGACGTGAATACAGGCAAAGAAGCTGCATTCCGTGAATCTTCACCATCTCTGTGGAGAGACACTGCCCAGCGTGAAGTTGAGGAAACAGGTTTGCAAAAGGCAGAACTGCTTTTCCCTTAAACCCAAGGCTCCCTGGGCAGGCCTCATGCCCTGTCAGTCTCCCAAAAGGACCTGAGGGGAGCTGTGCTTGTGCAGAAAAAGAAAGAGGGAGAGAAGAAACTTCTGTCTTAGAAGAGAAAAATGACACTAGGAATGCTGGATTGGCTCCCCGCCGGGACGTTGCCAGCTGCTGCTGCGCAGTAGAGATGCCAAACGGGGCCTTGACCCACCCTGTCAGCGGCAGCACTGCTGTCACCACAGATCCGCCAATCCAGCCTGTGCCTCCCGGGAATCCTTGTTTATTTGTATTTCGTGCGAAGAAGAGACTGGCTCGCATCCAAGAAAGCCACTCAGCGAAGCGGCGTCCCTTGAAAGCGGCTTCATACGGATCCTAAATGCGGCATGCCTGGAATAGTTGAACCAAGACGCTCCTTCTCTGCTCCTGTAGGTCCTCGCTAACACAGCCTACAGGGACGAACCGCCCGTGGGGTCCAAGCCAAGGCAAAGCCGGGACCCGTGGGGGGCGGTTCCGCGAGTCGCCGCGCGGTGGCGGAAGCAGCACGGCGAAGCAAGGCAGAAAATAAGCCGCGATTCGACGTCCCGGGAGCTGGGGGCTTCCCCAGCGTGCAAAGGGTCGCCCGAAAGGAAGAAGGACAGTTGCGTTCCGGGAGAATGGAGAGTGATGGTAGCACGTTCCAGAGATGTGTTTTGTTCTTCCTTTCTCTTGCCAACACTGGGACCGGAAGGATTCTCCGGCTGACACCGTGCAACAGACGCTGTCGTTCGATTCAAGAGCTCCGTTATCATTGCATATGAGGCTCAGTCGCCCACGGAAGCTACGATCTGAACTTGGCACCATAACCTCCGATCCACTTTCTCCCATGTTCTCCAAAGCAGACGTCCCAGTTAACTACTCTGCAAAGTCCAGTTCTGAGGCCCCCAAGCCCAGACTTCTTTGTGGGTGTGGGCTGTGTGTCCTAGCTGTAGTCGTCACTCTTGACCGTGTATCAGCACAGCCCCTACTCCAGCCAAGCACAATTCTTTCCTTTCCCCACCTACAGGGTGCATTTTCTAGTCAGCTGGCTCCCTTTGACATCCTCTCCATTTTAACTTCCGAAGGGCCGCCTGTCCGGTCCCGGTACTTAATTCGTCGAATTCGAATCACAATGTGCAGCCTCGTCCTGATGCCCACTGGCATCCTACATAATTCGTTCTGTCTTGGACATCTTGTTTGCTAGATGTGGTCCCACAGCTGAAGTAAGTGGTGAGTGGACAGGACCTTAGACCTCCATCTCCCGGTAACCAACACACTTGCCTTTGCCCTCCAGAGGAGAATGGCTTTGTAATCATGTTCCTCTGTGACCAGTTGTGGCCAGGACTTCATTTCCTAAGTAGGGTGAATCCCTGTTCTGGTATATGCTGAGTGATTCTGGACAAATGACTCTATATCCCTCAACACACACCTCTCTCCTCTGTGTCTGTCACTCTCTTCTCTCACTCATTTTTAAAAATTTGTTTTATTTATTGATTGATTGATTGATTGATTGATTTATTGTGTGTGTGTGTGTGTGTGTGTGTGTGTGTGTGTGTGTGTGTATGTGCACACCACATGTCTGAGTGTCCTTGAAAGCCAGAAAAGGGCATAGTATCCCCTGGAGCTGGAGTTAGCTGGTTGTGAGCCTCCCAGTGTAGGTTCTGGGAATCAAACCAAGGTCCTGTGGAAGAGCAGCAAGTGTTCTTAACTGCTGAGCGGTCTCCACGGTCCCCTTCATTCATTTTTAAAACGTTGTTAATAAAAAGTGACTTTCGTGAAGTTAAAGATACAAAGTATATTGTGTGTCCCATTTGTAGTCCAGCTCATAAAGGAGGTGGTGTCTCTTACCGTAACTTTTCCGTGCATTGCCTGTTACCAGGAACTCACAATTAGTCATTCTGTAAACGGAAAGAGATGCAGCCAAACTCCAATGTGAGGTTACTAAGTAAACAGTACAATTCAAAACCATTTGGCTGAGGACATTAAATATACAGGGAACTGGAGGATTAAAGTTGCTAAGAAATGTTAAAGAGACTCCTTCTTTGACAGCACCCCAGTTGAGGCAATTTCCATGGCCCCGGCCCTGACATATTGCTGCCCCCTCAGGTCCAGATGGAAAAAGTTGGGATCCAAGGAGCTTTCTCTAGTTCTCAGAAAATGAGGGACCTCATTGTCTTTCCATTTGCCCATGTGGTTGGTTTCAATATGTGTGCTAGTGGCAATGTCTCTCCCTCCCCTCAGCCCATCCTTGGGCTGGCTGTGCCAAAGCCTCATTTGCACAATCCAGTCCCATACCCTGGGCTTAGATGTTTATAATGTCTACACCTAGCCAAGACCTTCCCCCTGTAATTGTAGAAGGAGAGCTGAGAAAGAACCTGCTTCTTCAGGTAATTCTGATGGAGAATTTGGGTACTGAAGGCCACCATTTCACTAACCCCGATAAAACTGTCTGAAATGGACAGTGAGGTAAGAGGGTTGAGAAATGGAGTTTGGACCAGGTCTTGATAGGAAAGCATATCTAGAAAAGCATGAACAGATCACAATAAAGTTTAATTGTGGTTTCAGGCCATCTCAAACATCTCCATCCTAAAGGAGCCACGTGCCATATTTCCGTGAGACTATTCTATCCCACACACAACTCATCTCATTAGCCCTTATGATCTACAATGGAGCTTAAAGCACCAATCAGAGAGAACCTGTTATTTGGCAGAAACTATAACAAATACACAGTACCTTACTTAGATTTTGCTACTGCATTTTCAAATATCCATATGTGTCCTGCTATAGTAAATTGGCTCAGAAAGATCAGTTAGCTTGCCCAGGGTTATAGAGCAAGTTCACAATAACAGTCGTTAACAGCCAAGCGCTTGCATGCTGTGGGATCTGAGACTTATGCTCTGCATGGATCATTCATCTTGTCCTCACAACAAGCCGACAGCGAGAGTTCATTTATCATCTGAACACATCCCTGTCTGTCTCCTGCGGAGCCCAGGAACTGAACTGTAACCACCTACAGAGTTTGACCTGGCCTCAGTTCTTTCTGAAGGCTGCGCTCTTTTGACTCCTTCTTCATTGCTAGCCTTCAGCATCACTGCACATTCTTCATCACTACCAGTTTTGGAGATAGCCGTCAAACACGCAGTAGCTTTTGTCCACTTCTGCAGCTCATGCTCCGTGTGAAAGTTGTTAGGATTTTACAGATACACAAACAATGTTGGGAGCAAAACTTTTCAGCTTCCCTTTCATGTGTGAGAATTTGGAAGCCACAGATTATCAATGAACAGATTCTCAGAAGAAAAGACAGCTTGTTCACACACACATAGGAGCACTCAAGATTGAGTAACTCATTGATTAACCAGAAGTAAAGGTCAACGTGTTAACTTAACAAAAGGGCTAAAGACAAAAATTTGGTGGATGAGAACTGAATGATGTTTGTTAGCATCATTTTTTTTTTTCAATATCCCAAAGCCAGAGGGCGGTTTCCTCCCTGCCTAGAGAATCCTCAGATTGTGTAGGAGGAAGGTTGAGGCACCTGCCTCTCCTTTAGACAGATCCTTTCGGATGAGACTGTTATTATTGTTAGCATCCACCACTGGTCTTTTGTTTTGTTTTTTGGTTTTGGTCCCTTTGGAAGACCTCTATTTTTCCTACATTTCAAGCTTTTCAGGAAATTTCAGACAAAAATCTGGGCTGAGTGCTGTAGAGAAAAGTCACAGGTTAGAGCTTGAGAGATGAGAGATCTGCCCAGGAAAAGATGAGTACAGATTAGAGCAAAAAAGGAAGTCAAAGATGAAGGACTGGAGCCGACAGAGGTCTCTGAGTCCAGAGGACGGCCAGCTGAGAAGTCTAACTGGGCTGAAGGTGTTTCTCAATAGTGAAGCAAGAATGGAAGGACGATTTGGTTGGCTTTACCAGGTCTCACATGTAAAGTCTTTGGCAAACTTTGAGAAATTTAATATAATTCTGGAAACATACATACTATTAACATTTTGCCTGTATGCATGTGACCTAGGGAAGGTTGTGCATCACTCCTTATGGGGCAATGTTTCCTATGTTGTTGAACCTTTGCAATTAACGTTTTAATACTTCTGTCTCATGAGAATGTTAGGCTTTGAAAAGCCTTAATTCTAGGGGGTTCTTTAAGAAATGCTAAAGTTGGCCGGGCAGTGGTGGCGCACGCCTTTAATCCCAGCACTCGGGAGGCAGAGGCAGGCGGATCTCTGTGAGTTCGAGGCCAGCCTGGGCTACCAAGTGAGTTCCAGGAAAGGCGCAAAGCTACACAGAGAAACCCTGTCTCGAAAAACCAAAAAAAAAAAAAAAAAAAAGCTAAAGTTAGTCTGAAATCAATATTTTGATAAAGCTTGATTTGGGGGAAAGCAGATATCTATCTATCTATCTATCTATCTATCTATCTATCTATCTATCTATCTATCTATTCAAAATGTATGCAATATATTTGTGTTGTATAACAGCAAAATGTCAAAAACATATCTAGAGGTTTGAATTTTGACTCATACTATCATAGGTCACTATGAAATAATACATAGTTATCTATTTAACCAAAGTGACAAAAACATTTTAAAAGTAAGTTTCTAAGGTAACATGTTTATAGAAACTTAGAAACGTATCTGTCTTCTAAAATGAGGTAACTCAGTTGTCCTTGGCACACAACTGAGTCAGCATGACAGACAGGGAATTATTATAAAAAGAAATAAAACCTGTGCTTGTGGTGGTGAGCGTTTTGACAATTTGACACAAGCTAGTGTCATCTTGGAATAGGGAACTCAACCAGGAAAATGCCTCTATCAGACTGGCCTATTGGCAAGTTTACGGGACACTTTCTTGGTTAATTATTGGTGTGAGAGGGCCCCTTCCACTGTGGATGGTGCCATCCCTGGGCAGGTGGCCCTGGGTTGTGTAAGAAAGAAGATTGAACGGGGCCTGGGGAAAGAAGCCAGTCTGTGGCCTCTGCTTCAGTTTCTGCTTCCAGGTTCCTGTTGTGATTTTGTGCTCTGACTTCCCTGCAAAATGGACTGCAATCTGTAAACTGAAATAGAACCTTACCCTTCCCAAGTTGTTCTGAGTGGTGATGTTTCATTACAGAATAGAAAGCAAACCGTAACAGTGTTTCCCAGTCATATTACTCAGATAAAACCACGTTCACAATACTTTACTATAAGCAGACCAAAAACACAGGAAAACTTTGCAACACAGGGGGGGGGGGGGGGGAAGCACACCACACATTCACTTTGCATTCCATCACCATAGGTATTAAAATTCATTAAAAAAAAACCTTTAAAGTAAATAGATTCAGCCTTGGACAACTTGGACTACATAAAACACAATTGCTTTTGGATACCTTCTTTAGATTTCCTCATCCATTCAGGGTTCATTCTCCATGTCCCTCCTTATCATTCTGGAAACACCACTCATCACTTTAGAACAAAGCTGTCTCCTTAGAAAACACACCCTATAGCTCTTGCATGCTTCCCTTTTTGTACGTGTTCTGGCTTTTTTAGGAATGTTTTTAGTTAGCATGTGAAATCAGTGAGTGATATTTCATGCATATATATCATACTTTGCTCATTCCAGCCTCCTCTATTTCCCTCCTTTTGCTCCCTCCTTCCTCTCTTGCTGGTCCCTTTTTTCCCTTCATCTAGATATGTAGTCTTTCTGCTTTAATCTGTATACACATGGTGTGTCTGCATACTTACGTTTGGATTCCACATATTTGAAAAAACACATGGTATTTGTCTTTGATTCTGTTTTACTTTGCATAACATGAAGACCCCCAGTTCTATCTGCCACATCTTGCACAGATCCAAGGATGGGCCTGACTAGGGCAGTAAGGCAATAAAGAAAACACAAAGACATCAACACCCAGAAAAATGTGATTCTGTAACCTTGGGTCTCTGATGGAGAAGCACAGCACCCCAGAAGCTCAGCGTGTTTATTGTATAGTGTGAACAGGGAGGGGGTTTACTGCAATATGCATAAATGAGGAGGTAGTATTATTGCATAAAGATAAACAAGGAGCCAGGGTTACTAAATACAGCTGAATAAAGATTAGCTAATTTCAGTAGGGGTAATCTCTGTAGGAGAGCACTCTTCAGGCTACAAAAACTCCAGGAGAAAAGGCTATGATGGACATTTTCTGTATGCATTGTCAACATTTGCACTCAGCCAGAGGAAGGCTTTGCCATACCTCTGGTCCACACCTAGGGAAGGTTTGGCCAATTTCCCATGAAGCATTGAAGTCCTTGACATGATTGTGACAATGTCAACACACATTCACTCAGGACTTTACTCCTTCCCCTCATCTGTCCATTTTCCTGAAAATGATAAAATGTATTCTATTTTATAGCTTAATAAAACTTGATTGCATATATATATATCCCATTTTAAAATTGATTCATCAGTTGGTGAGCATCTGGGTTGATGCTATATTTTGGCTATTTTATAAATAGAGCTGTGTAAGTATCTGAGGTCTGCTGACTTAGAGTCCTTTGTTACATACCTAAGAATTGCATACTTTTCATATAGTGTCATTTCCATTAATCCTTAGTTATTTCTTTTTCTTATAATTCATTTCAATTATTGGTGACCTTAACTTACATAGGTTATTGTTGTTTTAAAAAACTATAAGCGTGTGGTAGTTACTGTGCAGAAAGGTCATGAGGCACAAGCCACGACAAAACCCAGTATCAGAGCTTTATTAGGAGCAGGGTGGGGAGGGGGGAGAACCAGGCCTGGGGAAGAAGCACGTGCAGAGAGCAGAGAAAGAGAGAGATAGTAAGGGGAGGAGGAGAGAACAGAGAAGAGAGAGGAGTCTGTGTCTGGCTTTTTAAGGATTCCCGTGCACATGCACAGGTGGGCTTACGGAGCTACGCCACGCATGCGCTGATTGTGTGACCACGCTGCACGCATTTGCGATCACACAGCCCACTGACCATGTAAGATGTCAGACCCCTTGCTTAGCTACTGAACTGTGCATGTGTGGTCATGCAGCTGGAGGAGTGTTAGAATCCTAACGGTTAGCACATGAGCAGTTGTGTTGTGACATTTTGTTACATGCCAGCACTCTATAGAGGACAACAAAGTTTATAAGCATTGTGTGTCACAATATCTATATATTTCTTTATAATTTTCAATATAACCAGAGAATTCAATAACTGTACCCAAATATTTTTAGTCTCTCTGTAAAAGGAAGACGTAAAAAGAATGTAAGTTTAGATTTATGTTTAATAATGGATATTTTAATAGTTCCTTACTTGGAAATAATCTAAATTATTACTAAATATCTTACTATTTGGTATAAGTTTAAGATTGGAAGTCATTAACGTATTGTGGGAATTATTTTGAGCACACAAATTATAAAACAGTGAAATTATTTAAAAGTCCATTAATTTCAACTTAATTCATGTTTTTAACTACTACACTGGGGTTATTCATGAAAATTTCATTAGATATTAAAAAAAAAACAACTCCCATCATCTTAAGTTAGTGTCTGCTGTTTTTGTAACACATACATGTGAGGAAATCATCTTCACACGTGTGAAGAACCTGACATGCTATTTGGGGGGGAATGAGGAAGACCTTGAGACTTTGGAGTAGGAAAGTAGCTGAATGCTATATTTAGAGTTGATGTGGACATCCCAGTAGGAGCTTTGAAGATAGTAATGCTGAGAACTATGAGGAGAGTAGCAGCCCAGCTTGAGAGGCTGCAGAGGGGAAAAACGTTAGCAACTGGGTTTGAGACTATTGTACTATTTTGGTGAAGAATGTGGGTGACTTTCGCCCTTTTCCTAAGAATTTGCCCGAGCCTAAAATGAAAAGGGATGGATTTAATTTAGTTGTTAGAGGAGATTAAGACAGCCTAATAATAACAACTCTGTTGTGTGGTTATTAGTGATCACTTGTATGAATGTCTACAATGAAAAAGAGTAAGTGGGGCAAAAGGAAATACAAAATGTACAGTTTGAAGTGAAAAAGAGCACCAGGAAATTTAATGTTGGAACTCAGGCTGAAAGCAATTAGGAGATCCAGGTGAGGCTGGATCTGTATTGGAATAAAGGGAGGGGTGCCCTTAGGGCAAAACCCCACCCAGCTAACCTCTCAACTTGTGAAAAGAAAAGGCCTAATGAATTTTCCCCTCCTAAAAAACAAGGAACCAAAGCTGTAACAAATGTGATCCATGGGGGCAAGGTTCTATCTAAACTTGGGAGGGTCATCCTTGCGGGTTTGGCTTTAGAGTTAGGAAGGATACTTGAGTAAGGAGTTGTAGAATCTTCCTCCATGGCTATGGAGAACCAGGTAATCTGGAGCAGGGCAGTCCCTGTATGAAGGCCCTGAGAGAGACAGCATGAATCTGTGAAAGTGGATCCTGGATTGTGCTGGAGACATCAAGATGTTTAGGGTGCCAGAGCCGTGGGATGTATGCCAAGGAGAGATGCACACAGGGAGTGCAGCCAGCTCAAGAGAGATGCTGGTTGTATGTTGCAAACAAAAAAGCTTGAAGGGCAGACATGGAGCTGCAGGATTTGGAATTTGTCCCACTGGGTTTGGGTCTAGCTTTTATCCAGTATTTCCTCACTGTGCCCTGATTCCTCCCTTTTGCAATGGTAGTGTGTACTCTGTGCCATTGCATGTGGGAAGTATGTGATTTGCATTTCGAATTTACAGAGGGTTACAGTTAAGAGATTCCCATGAGTCTCAGAAGAGACTTCGGACTTTTAAATAATGTTAAGATTGTGAAAGACATGGGAACTTTTGAAGTTTGACTGAATGCATTTTGCAGTATGATATGGCCATAAAACTATGGGGACCAGAGAGTGGAATGTGGTAATTTGAATGAGATGTCCCCAATAAGTATCAGGCATTTGAATACTTGGTACCCAGTTGGTAGAATGGTTTGGTAAGGATTATGAGGTGTGGACTTGTTGGAGGAGGGGTCACTGGAGACTGGCTTTGAGGTCATCAATACCATTTCCAATGTTTTCTCTGCTTCCTATTTGTGGATTGGGATGAGAACTCTTAGCTGTTTTAGCACCATCCCTGCCTGCCTGCTGCCATGCTCCCCAACCAGATGGTGATGGACTCTTATCCCTCTGGAACTGTAGGCCCCAAGCAAATTCTTCCTTCTGTAAGTTGCCTTGGCCATGATGTTTTATCATATCAATAAAAATAACTTACACTCCTATCTTAGTCCCAAATCACACATTAAGAGAGGAATGGAAAACTCACTAGTTAATGTAACCGTTTGTCCTTGTCTTTGTTCTGCTTTACAATTTTATATAAAGTTTGCATTGCCAGTAGATAAATTGAGGTTACCTGCTCAATATAAATGTCAGTTTAAACATGCATTTTTTTTTTTTTTTGCTTTTTCCTTTTTTTTTTTTTTTTTTTTTTTTTTTGATTTTTCGAGACAGGGTTTCTCTGTGTAGCTTTGCGCCTTTCCTGGAACTCACTTGGTAGCCCAGGCTGGCCTTCAACTCACAGAGATCTGCCTGGCTCTGCCTCCCCGAGTGCTGGGATTAAAGGCGAGCGCCACCACCGCCCGACTTGCTTTTTCCTTTTACAGAGAGACTAGATATTTGTATCTCACAATAGACTTTTCTGGTGGATGATGTTCCTAATGAACAATATTTGGTTCCCCAGGAGAACTTTTTCCCCCACCCTCTCTCTCCATGTGAGTTGGTTCCTGTCTTAGTCAGGGCTAGCTACTATTGCTGTGATGAAACACCATGAACAAAGAAGCTTGGAGAGGAAATGGTTTATTTGGTTTACATTCCCACATCACTGTTCACCTTGAAGGAAATCAGGTCAGAAATTCAAACAGGGCAGGAATCTGGAGGCAGGAAACGAGATGCAGAGGCCATGGAGGGGTGCTGCTTACTGGCTTATTTCTCATGGCTTGCTCAGCTCACTTTCTTATAGAATCCAGGACCACCAGCCCAGGGATGACACCACCCACAATGGGCTGAGACCTCCCCCATCAATCACTGAGAAAATGTTCTACAGAGTTGCTTACAGCCTGATCTTATGAAAGCATTTTCTTAATTGAAGTTAACCCCTCTCAGATGACTCTAGCTTGTATCAAGTTGACATAAAATTAGCCAGCACTATATATCCATATAGACATATTTACATAAGTTCTTATTTCTTTCTATGCTTATGAAAACAGAATCCCTTAAGAAATTTTATTAGCTGATTTGGCAGCTCCACCCAAAACCAGGACAATACCACAGGCCCATTAAAAAATATATCTTTATAAACATATCTTTATAAAAATATAGACACAGATAGAATTTTATGGTTTTCATTCTAAAATTTTAGCACCAAATCCCACAGTGAGGAATGTAAAGCTCACTAGTTAACATAGTAGTTGGTACTTGTCTTTGTGTCGCTTTATAATTTTACGTAAATTTTGCATTCCTAGTAGATAGACTAAGTCGAGGTTATCTGCTCAATATGAGGATTAAGACTTCCCACCATCATCTATACATTTCTTTCTCTGCCTTGGCATATACTTTTACTGGGGGTCTGAATGAAGTTTTAGAAGAGGGATTCAGGTGCATCAAATAGCTCCTTGGACAGTCCCAAGGGATGTCCGACTTCCCAATTGCTCTAATTTGATTCAAATTAGCCTTTTAAGGCCCACACACTTGCTTTTAGAGTCTCAAGAGCTATGATGGGGGGCGGTGTGGAGTCTTAACTTCACATTGACTGCATGGATTGGAGACTGGAGTGGGAGAGGAAAGGTCTTAGAAAAGCCAACTTGGGAGAGTTAAATTGAATAAAGGAGCCATTGACATTCCAAATTACCATTAATTCAGCCATGTCAACAAAAATAAAGTAGATACAGATAGCTTCGTAGTGTTAGACCAGCAGTGATATTTGAGGAGGTAGGGTTTCTGTTGAAGTTTTCATTAGGGAAATAGGACCTAATAGGGAGATCTGAGAGGCCTTGAAACAAAAACATCTATAATTAAATAAATATTGAGGGAAAAAAATGCCCAAAACAATTTCCATTGTGCGCTTCTTACTTGTATGGACAAGCATTTTGTAACTACAGTCTTGAGTCCTCGACAAAAGTCTGAAGGTCTGGGATATAACCCTCACTCACGTTCAGCTATTGATGGTGTTGAGAGTGTCCAAATATCAGCCCCCAGCAGGGCTTTATCAGAAACCTGGGATCTTAGAGCTCCAGGCACATCTTGCTCTTAGTCCTGGACCTGTTTGTTTTCAAGGAGAAATTCCCATTCGTACAATGAAGACTGACCTTACTCTTGGCTACTGGGAGAGAGCCTCTACCTCTGCCTCCAACTATCCCAGTAACAGGACTACTTTATTATTAAAAGATCATAGAGTCACATCTTCATCTCCATTCATACCAGTGATATGACTCATAGTTGCCATGTAGATAGCATCACAATAGGGTCTGGCTACCAGAAGACCACGTATGTGCTTGGAGGGTTGGAACATTGAGCTGGCTTTATTTCTGCAGAAAAGCAGAAACTGGGAATTTCATTAGATCCTGTGGCCAATGATTTAATCAGTGATGCCTCAATAATAAAACCCCACTAAACATCTTCAGAACAAAACTAAGTGAAGCTCTCTAGTTGGACACATTGATGTGCCCACAAGGTGACACACTTGATTCTACAAGGAGAGGGCTTTTTCAGACCTTGGTCTATGTGTCACCTCAGGCTGTTACTTAGCTGTAGTTTTTGTAATGAAATTAAACATGATTGGCGCTGTTCTAAGTTCTGTGAATAAACCTAGAAAACTGTAATGAAATTAAAGGTAAGGATGGCGCTGTGTATAAACTTAGAAAACCATTAATCCTGCAAGATCATCAAAACTCCTGAATTTGCAGCTTTTAGGAAACATCAATGGCCCAGGGACACCCTAAACTTGTGGCTTCCATCTGAATTTTAGGCAGACTTGTGGAGACTGAGCTCCCTACTCATGCTATTATCCAGGTGGTTAGTACCAGAAGTGAATTGCAGAACAGCAGTTGGGGTTGACACCTAGCAACCCCCTTTCTTTATCTGTTTTGCATTTTTTCTTGAGAGAAAAAAACCCTGTGATTGAATGAAGCTAGAATTTTAGTACACGTGGTTGGCAAGGCTACATCAGAGTTAGCTTGTTTTTAAAACCTTAGCTTTGGCTGTGTGTTACAGCTACTTTGATTTAGAGCAGCCTCAGAATGCATTTCAAACTAGTTGGAGTTATCACCATGTTGGAAGCTTTTGGATCCTTTGGTAGGATTGTGCAAAGAGATATTAAATTTTTCAAAACTTTACAGCAAGTGAAGAAAGCCTGGGTCAAGGCAACTGAAAAGTGAAGGCTGTTACTTAACCTTCTGCATTGTGGACCTATGTAGTACTCTTTGCCCTCTGCTTTGAAGATACACTGCAGGTATTTGTTATTTACCCCCAAGATGGGGTAAAGGCAGGTGAAAAAGATCTTAGCTGTTTCCTCAATTCAAGTGACACAATGATCTAAGCTTGACGGGGAGGTTGCGTGGACAGGGTCTTGGGTTTTCATTCCTTCTATAAACTTTAGGGGAAAAGTTTATCGGGATGTTCCATGATTTCATTTTTGGAAGGATGTGGGTCAAATGGAAAGTGTCAGGGGAGCTGGGTTCATGGACACCATAATCTCTTAAAAGTAAAGGGATGAAGAACAGCTAAGCAACAGATCTGCAGCATCACTCCTAGAGACCCCAAAGCACCCAAAGTATGGAGGGAAGAAATCTAATTCAGAAGATAGACTGTCCCTGAGCTATGGCATCCATATTTTTTTTCTTGTCTCCCATTTGCTGCTTATTAAAAAAATCACCCCTGTGAGTTCAACACCAGCCTGGTCTACAAAGTGAGTTCCAGGACAGCCAGGACTGTTATACTGAGAAACCCTGCCTTGAAAAAAAAACAAAAAACAAAAAACAAAACAAAACAAAAAATCACCCCTGGGCAGTGTAAATATTTGGGAGCATAAGAATCACCTTTAAATAAAGATATAAATACTTCTTGCCTTAACTTGTAGAGGACCCCAGCCACAGACTTATCTTGGTCATAAGCAGCTCAGATCCTGTTTTGTTTTTTTTTTCTTCTTCTCCCCAGATCCCTGGCTCATCTCCAGCTCCAAGCATCAGCCAGCAAGGAAGAGAAGGGAGGTAGCTGGCTGCTTGTTTCCAGCTAACAGCAATGGAATTCCTTGGCCTGGACATAGAGTAATTCCCTGCCAGCTGGCTGTGTACCCTTCCTCTGGGAACTCAGTGAATCACACCTCCACAGTGCATTTGGCTCCTACAAGCCCCGGAGGGTTGGAGCCTTGCATCTGCCAACAGCGAGGAGCTGAGGCCCAATTTCTGAGCCTGGATCACGTCGGGCCCCTGGAATTTCTGAGTACAGGAGGTTTCCCAGCTGCAGGGGAAGAGTGCTAATCCAGAAGCAGGGAGTGAGTCTTCAAGCTGGGCCAGGCTGCTCTGCTCCTAGGGAAAGTGTCCCTTCTAGAAGCAGAGGGTCTTACAGGTAGATAAGAAAGCACAGACATGGTTCCCACCTCTCCTCCTTAATGAAAAGATCTGTTTTGTGAGCTCATCAGCTGGTGGGGCCTTAGCATAACACAAGTGATGCTTTGGGCTGGAAATACAGCCAAATGCTTACGTTGGGCTTTTATTTAAATCACCTGGAAACTGAGGATCAAGAGGGCCATAACTACTAAGATACACCTTTTATCCCTGCATTAGAAGTACACATTCTGAAGCTGGACCTTTTCCAAAAGCAGGGGTTCAATCAAGTTTCAGCTGCTTTTAGTTGTGAATCATTCTTTAGCTGGCACGTGAGAAGGAAGCCCCATTAGATACAAGCAGTGTGGGAATTATCCTTACCACCCACAAATCCTGCCTTGGTCCCACTTAACGAAAACAGCAGCCAGCCTCATGTCCCAAGCAAGGCCAACAAATGGGACTGGCTCCGTGCTGCTCTTTGCCTGTTTGGTTCACTCACTGGCCAGCCCATGTCTCACTTCTGGTACTCACACAGCCTTCTCAAGCAGAAGGAACAAGGAACAGGAGAGAAGGCTGAGCTGAGCCCCGCAGAGCTGTGGCAGGAAGCAGAATGATCAAAGAGGAAAGTAGCTTTCTTAAAGTATCCCTGCGATGTGAGAGAAACCTATAGGCACGAAAACACGGAGTTACACCCGACATTTATTGCATATTTAACGATAGTGGAAAAGTCCCGTCTCTGGTCCTGGTTCTTCCTAGTGCTGCCATGCTGGAGGAAGTGGAAGGGCAGGCTGTATAGCTGGATGCCCTTCCTGCCTGCTGTCCTGCTTGCTTCTACAGGGAAGAACTCAGCTTGAAGGAGCCAAGGGCACCCCCATCAGTTCCTCTCTAGTACCCCAACACTGGCCATCTACCATCATTACCAATGGTATTTTAAACATTTCCCCCAAGGAGTTAACGTTAAACAAATCTTGCTTATCAGATGCATTGTTTCATGATGTTTTCTCCTACCTTTCAATTCCATCCTCACATCGTCCACTCTTCAAGGTGGAACCTACCCCCAACACTGCTCCAGTGGCGGAGAAGCTGATCCTAGTAAGTCATGGGCATAGAGGAAAACCAAATACATGTCCTACTGGTCTTGTGTGTATATTGTGATTTCTGATTTTGCTTTTACAGGGTTTGAATTTTTTTTTTTTTTTCTTGCCTTTGAGACAGGGTTTCTATGTGTAGCCCTGGCTGTCCTGGAACTCTGGAGACCAGGGGTGGCTTTGAATGTAGCAATCCACCTCTGCCTCTGCCTCCTAGGGGTTAAAAGAGTGTGCTACCACACCTGGCTGTTTTTATGATTATTGTTGTGTATGTGTAATGTGTTTTTATTTAAATTTTTTAAAATTCTGATTTAATTGGTTTTTTTGTTTGCCTGTTTGTTTTTTAGAGAGAAAGGGCATAGAGTTGGATGAGTGGGGTGGTGCGGAGGATCTGGGAAGAAATGGGGGCAGGGAAACCATGAACAGAATACACTATATGAGAAAAATTTACTTTCAATGAAAACATACAATTAAAAATTAAATGGATTTTGTATAATTTACCTTGCATCCAGTTGCTTAACTCATCAATCCTCATACATAAAATTATTTAGAATCTTTATTATTAAGCACTTACATCACCAGCAGTATTTTCAAAGGAAAACTGTGAGCCATCCCCACGGCTGCCTTCTGGGATTAAAAGGCATTTGGGAAACGTAATAGCTAATCTCAGCTGTCAGTGTGACTACACTTTGAGTAAATGAAAACCCAGGTAGCTGGGCACACCTGTGAGGGATTTCCTTGACCGGATCTCTCGAGGCAGGAAATCTGGGCCACTGCTTCTAGTGGAAGCCCACATAAACTGACCTGCCACGTGGAAGCTTTCGAGTTTCGCCTGCTTGCCCTCACTCTCGTTGGCAAGTTCATCTCTCCTGTTGTTTAGCCATTCCTTCACTGGGATTAGAACCTACTTCTTAAGGATCCCAACGCAGACCAAGGACCAGCTGAGACATGCAGCCTTGTGGATGGAATAATGACTAGTTTCTTGGTCTTTCTTTTGGGAGACAGCCATTGTTGTTAAGACTAGCCAGACCCCCCCCCCCCCCCACACACGCATGCACACTTACCCTATCAGTTCTGTTGCTCTAACAATACAGAACATATGCCTCTTGTACAACCCTGCCTTTCCTCCCTTCATTAGTGGCACTTTCCTTTTTATTCTGGCATGCTGAATGACACATACCTTTTTGAGCTGAATATTTGTATCTGGACAGAGTATAGTCTCATGCTTTCTTATTTTTTTCCTGAATTCATTTGGACACCTTTTGTGAGAAATCTACTTGTGAAAGCAAAGTATTTTGGAGCAATGGAATTTTCCCTTAAGAATCAGAAAGGCACATTGAAGTTCCTGTGTGCCTGTGATTTAAGCGGTGCTCTGATCCCATGACTTGGGGTACCCAGTCAGCAGCATCACATCTTCCACCAACAGTGCTGAGTTGGTGGTTTCCAAGATGTGCTGCTACCGACAATGTGGAATGGAGATCTCTGATGGTTAAGGTGCAGAGCACTACTGCAAACTGGCTGAAAAGCAAAGGAGACAGATTTCTGACTGGAGCGAGTCATTAAAAGCCACATAAAAGCCTCCCTCCAGGGGCTGGAGAGATGGCTCAGTGGTTAACAGCACAGGCTGTTTCTTCCAGAGAATCAGGGTTTGATTCTCAGCATCCACATGGTGGCTCATGACTGAATGCAACTCCAGTTCCAGGGGATCTGATGCCCTCTTCTGGCCTCTGTGAGTTCCAGACATGCACGTGGCGTACAGGCATATATGCAGGCAGGCCACCCACACACATAGAATAAAATGGAAATTGAAGAAAAAAGGTATGTGGGGAGTAAAGCAAGTCTCTATCGTGCCATATTTTCCATTTGTTAGTTTATCTCTAGGTAAAATGATAGTATATAAAAGAGAAACATAGTGTTAGCTGTGAAACCCTATCACCCTTCCTCAGAGTTGGACAAAGCAGTAAAAATAAGAAACACAAGGGCCATCAGCGTGCTCTGTACAGCCCTGTGTATGGGAGGTATACATCTCACACTGCCAATGAACGTGGAGCATTTTCATCTCCATCTAGTGATAAATACAGTAAACTCAATTTACATGATGGCTATTCTGACTTGTCAACTTGACTACATCTGGAATTAACTAAAATCCAAATGACTGGACATACCTGTGAGGAATTTTTACTGAAATTATTTGAAGTAGGAAGACACATTTCTAATCCGGGTCCTTTATTCCATATTTTTTGAGCTGGGAAGATCCACCTTTAGTTTGGACCATACCTTCTGCTGCAGCCTACATAAAGGGCATGGAAGGAGGACACTGTCTCTTTGCCAGCCCTTGCTCTTGCTAGCAAGACAGTTTCTTCGCTGACATTAGAGCCTACTTCTTTGGGATTCTGGAGTATACTGAAGACCAGCTGACACATCTAGCTTCATGGACTGAACTGGGTTCTTTAACTTTCTGTTCATAGGCAGCCATTGTTGGATTAACTAGACCACAGCCTGTAAGTCATTCTAATAAATCAATCTCTCTCTCTCTCTCTCTCTCTCTCTCTCTCTCTCTCTCTCTCTCTCTCTCTCTCTCTCTCTCTCTCTCTCACACACACACACACACATACACACATATATATAAGTTTATATGCATACATATACACATTGTATAAGATCTCTTACTCTAGAGAACTCTAACTAATATAATTTGTATGTCCAGTCTGGACTCAACTGTAGGCAGGGGAGTTTTCCAGAGAAAATATTCTTTTATTCTTATAGGGATTAATTGGAAGAAAACAAAAAGAATCCAGTAAAACATTTCAGTACAAAGTTTTTTTATTGACACTGTAAGAAACATTTTTATTTATTTATTTTTGTTTATTTTTTTTCTTTGTTACAAAAAGACTAAGTGGTTCTGAAAGCCAAGGCAGAGTTCACGTGTCTGGGCTACCATTCCTGCGGCCTATGGGCACTGCGCAGCCACAGGCTTTTCCGAGGAAGGCCCATGGCCATCACAGACCAACTCTACACCTACAATACTTGAATGTATTTACATGTGTTGTTCTTTAAAAAGGATTACACATTTTCTTCTTTAAAAATCTAAAAAAAGGTGGAGAAAAAGAACATAGTTTATCTTACACATTTGCAGGATATACAAGGGTAACTTGTCAGAGGAGAACATCCTCCTATCAGCTTCAAACGACACAGGAAATCAGTCACACGACAGCTCAGACCACTCCAACCCTGGGCTCTCTTCTTGATAACACTGTCTGGACATGCAGCCTCGGAATGCTGACCGGACAAAACAACGGGTCCTTCTCATCGACAAGAGAAACGGAAAATAAGGCACATACATTGCAAGAATCAAAACCCACGGCTCAGGACAAGCCGACATGTGAGAAGCAGGGAAGTGAGTTCTTTACTTCTTTAGAAGAAGGCATGAAAACCAAAAACCACCTAACACAGACACTAAACAAGAGTACAGTGGAGGAGCCTGGCCTGTCACTAAAAAGCAAAAGTGGCACGACCATAAAAGCTGTCTCTCCTAAATGCCACAGCCAAAGAGCAGAAAAAGCCATGCCTGCAGAGATCTCATGTCCCATGGGATAGTTTTAGTGACCAAATGACCTTTCTTGCACTGGGACTATCATGACAGATCACTGAAATCTTGGGACAGAATACTTTCCACCATCCATTTTTTTTTTTAACCTGTATCCTTCTGAAATTTTCATACTGAAAAAGTCAGATATTGAGTGGAAACATTGGTTCCACAAATCTAAAGGCAAGGCTCAGAAAACAAGGATGAAAATGAACAATTAAAGAAAGAAGAAATGAAAGAGGCAAACCAGAAGGTAAGGTGGCACCCGCCAGTGCTGGTTCTATGCACTGCCTATCCCTCTAGGAGGGACGGTAAATGTGGAAAATCATGACACTTAAGACTTCAAGGTCACTTGCAAGGATTATACCTAGAAAGGGCTCTGCTGGAGGAGGCCGGGGTGTGACCAGGAGCCAGGCTCACTCTCCTTGCTGAGGAAAGAGGAGAATCCTGAGGCCCCTTTTTTGAAATTAAAAGTAATAAAGGGAGTGGGCCAAATGATAAGGCAAGCCAGGTAGGACCAGACCAGAAAGTTTTGAGAAGTGAAATTCAGGAACTCCGGCAGTGATTCTGTGATGAGAAAGTGATCTGTCAGAGGACCAGAGAGGCCTTGCTTTACACTCCTGAACCCAGACCAAAAGTTCCCTCTTGCTTATAGACTCTTTTGATTTACAAGAAGCCCCCTGGGAGAGGGCTGCAGGGCATGGAGAACTTACAAATTGCTCTACTGGTCCTGGGGACATCTAACAGAAAGCAAACTGGCTAGCTTAGCCAGGAAGTCCTAAATGGCAAAGTTCCCTCCCTGTTGAAATCTGTGCTCCAATGAGAGAGAACAGAGGAGTGATATTGACTGGTCATAACATTCTTCCAATTCCCTAACACCTGACTTTCTTTCTACTCCGAATTGTAATGGCAGGACTTAAGAGGAAAAGCCACACAACCGTGTCAAGAATCACTTGGCAGAAATGCAGTGTCGGGGCTGATGGGTTAATATTTTATTTTAATCATTTATTACATAGTTTTAAAGTAATATGCTGGACAATCCACGTACTGTGCACACATAGTAAGACTTTGTGTGTCAGCTACAAGTGAGGAGTGGATGCACTGTGTAAATCTTTAAAGTCTTAATCCAAAGCAAAAGGACTAGTCCACGTTAAGGACTAAAGGTATTTGGAATCCACATGGCTACTAAATATCGTCTTTCATGCTCTCCAATGCTAAAAATGATTAAAGCAATTTATTTCCAATGTCAATGTATGTGAATTTTGCCTTTTACAACTAAGTTTTACACGTCTCTTAAAACAGGGCACTTAAAATAGACATATTCCCTTGTGATAGTGAAATTAATAAATGGTAATGATACATCCAGTAGTGGGTTGCTTAAATACCTACTTAGAGCTACATATAATCAATTCTCAGTTATCTATGACAATAAGGAAAGAGATGGGACCAATAATCGGTTATAGCAAATCCACAAAACAGGTCTCAAGCTAACTCTACCCAATTGTTTCAATCTATAATTGGTCTAACTTCTTACAAAGAGCTAAAGGAGTGACTGTCTGAACATCCATCACCTGTCCACTCTCTCATGGCAGGCAGTGCTAAATATCGCTGAATGTTTATAAAGGTCGAGGGGATGCAAAGAAGGTGACTGAGAACTGACCACACAGACGTATGCACGGGATGCATACTTACAGAAGAGTTTAACCCCCTAAAAATCGGCATGAAATACAACGATTTCATTTGTAGGATCCCCAGATTTCCACTTTTGTGCAGCTGTTAAAAGTATGCCCTGAATTGAATCAAGGTGGGGACACATAAAAAACCTGCTGTTTGTACCAACCATAGAGCACCCACAAACAATCTTCAAACCCACCACTCACTCGATTCTTGTACTCAGCGTCAGAACTACACACACACACACACACACACACACACACACACACACACACACACACACACACTCTCTCTCTCTCTCTCTCTCTCTCTCTCTCTCTCTCTCTCTCTCTCTCTCATACAAGTCACTGAGTATTGTGAAGGAAAATTTTAAAAAGGTGGACCTGGAACCCCTTGGTCACAAGCACATCCATTCCTAGTTCCTGGGATAGCAGAGAAGCAGGCCAAATCTTTTAATGTCACGACTTCTCTTCTAAAAGAAAGAACATGCACACCACACATTTACACTGGTTCACTCAAAAGAGGCAGGCTTACAGGTTAAAAAAAGAGGGTGATTTGAATGTCACAATACTGATTCAAAACTGAAATGGAAGACAGTTTCTCCCCTAGAATACCTTAGGGTTTTTCAGAGTCCTTTTCCATAAAAGGAATATACTTGAGACACATCCCAGTCAGGTGAGATGAGATTGCTAAAATACATACAGAACTTAGGGAAAAAAAAAAAAAAAAAAAGGTCCAAACAGTCAATTCAATCTTTCAAGTCCAAAGTTTTACCTCTACTTGTGGTCCTCCTTGCCTACTGCATAACTGCAAGGAACTTGCTTTCTTCTGCAAGGGAGGTCAGCAAAGAACTCATGTCCCCGATAGCCATGTTGGTGGTACTCATGGATAGGGAGGGGAAGGGGAGGGACGCCCGTGGGGTGGTGAGACGGGAGGAGCTGTGGGGAAGGTTCTGAATGATACTTGGGCTCAAGGCCCCTGACATCAGGCTAGTATGGTCCCCATCGTCTATGATGGCATCAAAATCAATCTGCACGCCTTCTAGGTCGTGACTCTCAAAGCTGTCAACTGTGCTTGTCACTTGGTTAGCACCTGGGGAAAGTAACTCAGAGTTTTCAGTGCCAGTCCCCTGCAGCAGGCAGCTGGCATCTGAAAGGGAAAACGAACCAGCTTTCCTGTCTTGCTGACTGAAGCCCACGGTTTGGTCATAGAACTGACCAGAGTAATTCTGCACATTAGAGCAGAGCTGCTGGGGCTGCCCTTGTGCCTCCATCTTGATGCTGTTCACCCTGCTCGTCTGACTCACATCGCTGAGCTGTCCTTGCTGCAGAGGGAGGCTGCCCCTTGGCATTGCCTGGCGCCTGCTGCCCCCATAGCTGGCACAGGGCTGGTAGCCCCTGACCACTGCCATGCTCGATGGCTGGTTGCTGTTGTCCTGAGTCCCTGGCAGGCAGTTCTCTGTCCCTTGATAGATGTTGATATGTGAGGTAGCACCGACCGGCCCTAGGATCTGTTGACCAGGGCGGCTGGCCCCCTGGTGTTGCATGCTGCTGCTGAGTAGCTGATGAGCAATGTACCCCTGTCCCGTTTGATCTTGCGTCTGTATGCCATTCACTGTGTTGCTAGCTAACTCATTCGGTGCCGCGGACAGCCCAAAATCTAGCAAACCTCCATTCTCTTGCAAGGTGTTGCCTTTCAGCTTAGACCCTTGAATCCCAGCACCACAGGCATTGTCTAGCGCACTGGAAGTCAGTGGCTGCCTGTTGAGCTGGCTCCCATACTGCTGGGTCTTATAGGGTTGTTCATGGAAAGCGTTTCCATTTGGGCCAGGTCCATCCCCACCATGGATTACAAAGTGCTCTGGGCCATTGTAGGTACTGCCATTCTCCCCGAGGGTCTGATATCCCCCTGCTGGGCCAGTCCCAACCTTCCATGGATTCTGTGGGTGTACTACCATGTTGTTGTATAACCCAAAGGCTCGAGCCTGCTGTACGGTAGGGCGCTGACCACATTTCAGCTTGGAAGATGACAGGTCAGAGCTTCCAGAACTGACCTCGTTCCACTGGATGGGCAAATCAGTTTTGCTGCCCTCAGAGCAGGGCTGCTCCAGAGCTGGGTACTGCTGGCCGACATGACTGTCTGGCAGCCCTGGTATGTCCAAGTCCTCTGGTCCATGGGCTACTTTGCTGTCTTCAGAGATGCCACTCTGCAATTGTTGTCCATACCCTGTTTGGTTCTGGGAATTTAAATACTGTACCACGTCATCTGGCAGGAAATCTTCATCATTCAAGTTGGCATCAGCATCCATGGTCAGGGCCTCCAGGGCAACATTCTCTGTGATGCTGGGAGGACAAGGGGATGCTGAGAAGTATCGGGGCTGCTGGCTGCCCTCTGGCCGGGTATAATTTTGTAGCACTAAGCTACGCTTTTCCACTGATGGAGGCAAACTTGGAGGATTGAAGTTGTTGAGGCTGCTGAAGCGTTGAACCCTGGGAAGTGACATGTTCTCGGAGACTGTCCTTACAGGGTCACTGGCTCTCCTTACACTGTTTGCTAGTGCATCATGAGGCAGCAGGTGACGCCGGCTATATGTGTGGCCTCCTCCATCACTGCACCTCCGAGGAGGATGAACCGGAGGCAGGGTCACCCCTGAGTCCCTGCCCTCCCCCAGCAAGGCCATCCTGGTCTTCAGGCTCAGCCTTTCCATGTGGGGCAGGGGTGTAGGTGGTGGACCACCAGTGGCAGCGGCGTACTTGGCCTTGAGGCGGTACTGCTGTACGGGTGTGAGGCTGAGCAGACTGGGCAGCCCATCCCCCTGGCTGGCCTCACTGGACCTCCGTGAGGCATCTGTGGAGATAGGGTCATAGGAGTCAGCCACGCTCACGTTCTGGGGTCTCCCTTCAGCCTGTGATGCCTCACTGGACCTGCGGCTGGAAAAGCAGGGGGAGATACCCGAGGATCTGCGGCTGCTCAGGTAGGCAGAGCTGATGGTGCTGGTGCTGCTGTCTCTCCTGTTGAGTGTGTTCAGCACGGTGAAGTCTACGCCGGACAGGTCACTTCTGCTCGGGAGAAGGGTCCCGGGCCCACCCGAACTATAGTTGTTATTGGACTGTGTGCCTGGAGGAAGGCACAGAGGGAGGAGAGAAAGAGAGACGTTAAGTTAAGAATGCCTTAAGTTGGGCTGGAGAGATGGCTCAGAGGTTAAGAGCACTGACTGCTCTTCCAGAGGTCCCGAGTTCAATTCCCAGCAACCACATGGTGGCTCACAACCATCTCTAATGAGATCTGGTGCCCGCTTCTGGTGTGCAGACATACATACAAACAGAACACTGTAATAATAATAAATACATAAATCTAAAAAAAAAAAAGAATGCCTTAAGTTAGGTGCTGACAAGCATTCCCCCAAGCATTAGACTAGTTTGTATTTCCTTGAACTGGGCAAACAGATAAAATTCTCTTGGTTTTATGTTTGGGAAACTAGAGTTGGGCACTAACCACAAATGCACCCATTGCTGAGATTTTGCTTGTCCCGCTGGAATTCAAACGGTATTCTGTTATTATTTCCAAAATATGGACTATCCAGAAGAGCAATGTAAATGGTTCAACATCAACACAGAGAGGTTCTAGCAAAAGTTTAGGATCTGTGGAGAAAATAACAAATATAAAAGCAAGGGCTCCAGGTCATCTCGGCATGTTCTGGCTACACTTAAAGGAAAGGAAATATCTCGAGTGAACAGACATGTGGTCTCAGGTGGAACTTACCATTTCCTATAAGAGGAGACACCGCAGGGGCTTTGGAGGGTAGAATAGGGTTCAGTCTTGGAAACATTCCATTCACTTGTTTTAGCCTTTCAAGTTTGATGTGCTCCATCCATTTGGTCCCTGCCGGGTTTCTCCTGGCTTGCAAAGCAAGGGCTGTGGTTGCCGTGGAAATGGTCGAGTCCATGATTGGGGTTTCATCGATGGCACTGAGGTCTGCTACACTACCTCCATCAGTCAGAGGAAGCTCGAGCCCACTGTTGGAATAGTTGCTGATGGGGGACTGTTGGCTGCTGCATGAAGACTGACCACCAGGGCTTGGCTGAGATGTCTATCAGGGTTAAGGAAAAAAGAACAACATGACATCAGGACAGGTAAAGGAAAGAAAGCCAAAATGACAACTCATGCAAGTCAAGACCTTCAGGTTATCAGCAGGTTAAACGAGAAGAAAAGCTATGTGCTGGTGGATGAAGTAGCCTTTGGGCCAAAATGATAATGGCCCACCAGGCTGATGCACAAGGGGAGGTGATGGATGGTAGAAGATGTTAGATGTGGTGTGATCAGAGTCATCAGCCATGGGATCCTGTTCCAAATGTCAACTGTGCAGACATATTTCCTCATTTTCAATTCTATCTCCAGGACATTATGGGATCAATTGTTAAGAGTTGCTATTGGAAATTAACGTAAATCCCAGAGAGCACCTAAGTATAAAGACCTGGTAAAGTTAAAGACAAGGTCAGAGGCTTTAGTAACTACTGTTCCAACTGGGGTTCATTTTTGCTTAGTTATAACATATATATAGGGGATGCTTCATAGGACATATAATCTCCTTCCAACAAGGGTCCCTCTAGGCTCTTCATACCTGGTTCCAACATTACTCTATCTTTTCCTCCCTGCCATATTTTCCCGGTAGTATAGACCTTCAACCAGGGTATGGGTCAAGGCAGCTGTGACAGGTAAAGCATCGATCACGTTGCTTCTGTCACACTCAGAAGGGAAGAAAGGCTGAAATGGATAGTGGCCCTGACTTTGAATAATGATTTCACTGTTCCTCTCTCAGTGTGTTCTCCAAATCCTAACCAAGCAGACACAGAAAGAAAATTTTCTAACTAATCGAAACTTAATCTTACTGACTAGTCTCAAAGGAAGTACTACTTTCGTCCATGCCAGGGCTTCTGGGCTAGTAGGTAAAAAAGCCCAACCATCTCAGGGTTTGGGAAGCACCATGGGAACAGACCTACAGCACACAGGATAGTTCTCACACTGCATAGCCATCTATGTACAGTTGCAAAGGTACCAACGGATGAAGTCACATCTTTGTAAGAACAAGAAAAGTGATGTTCAGAGAAGTCCAGTGACCACTGCAAATCACAATGTTTAGACCCTCAAGATGGCTAATCTGTGCTCTTACAGTACTCTCTCCAGGGTTCCTATAAAAACTGGAGCTACGAACAGTTATTCTCAGGTGGGATGCACAATTCTGTTAATAAGGTATTTGTAGAGGTAACTCTCTCTGGGAATCCTTTTAGCTCTATTTATTACATATACATACTTTCTTAGCAAGTGCTATATGATATAGTAACTTCACCCTGGGCAACCAAGTAGAGCTAAGGAAGATATGTAAATCTGATCATGAGTATATAAAGTCTTGCTCAATTATTTTGCCTCAGCAAAGTCTTAAGATACCAGCTCTCCTGGAGGTACTAGGAGTTTTTACAGCTTTGGGTAACTTTCATTCTTTGACAGAATACATATGTACATGGATCTGTATATAGGACTATGCTCACACACTTCCACAGAGCACGTAAAAAGGCACGGATACTACTGATATGTACTCAGACAATTGCATGGAGGTTAAGTTGTGGACAAATTTATCTAGGTCTTCTCCAAACTACACAGTACATTTCTGGTCCCACACTTGAATTTATGCTAGTCAGGACAGCAATTAAGTAGAATTTGAGAACAACTGCTTGGTTGGCCCAGTGTGATTTATTATGAAGACCCAGGATAAAGTAACAATGCGTTTCATCATCTAACCACACTTTTCACATGCTATGTTCGAAGGCACAGAGCTGAGCAATGGTCACCAAAGATATCACAAAGCCATAAGAACTAAAGAAAGATGAGATGGGAAGAAAATTTGCATGTTAAAATGAAAACAAAAAAAGAATAGAGAAGCCAAAATTCCCTCACCTTATTACCCACTGTCCTTAGGAAGTGAGAACAAGACATTTGGGAGCAATAGACAGAAGAGGTGTTGCATTAATAAGAAAAAAGAAGAAAGAATTTAATTTATAGCATGATGACCAAATTAAAGACATGTTTCAAAAGAAATAATATTAGAAATGTAACAGTGTTCATTAACAAATGTCTACAAAGGCATCTGGTATTTAAATGTTTGTATGTTCACATAGCAGCTATTGTGGAAATGTGATCACATGACTAGCTTCGAGGAACTTCAATTTTCTCACCTGTAAATAAATATATGGTTCAGTCTTCATCTCTTTGAATGCAATTTTTATAATTTAATTTAATTATAAATATATATATAATATAATTTAATTATAAATATTTACATATAAAGTCATTTTAAGGTAAACTGCTATAAATAATTACTTAGCAATGGGAGGTATCATGGTTTCGGGTGATGTGCAGACCATCTCCACTGTCCCCAAACTGTACTGCAATACTTAATAATAGCGCTGATAACATTGTCACCCACGAATCTCACCCTTGCCATCGTCTCCTTCTGCTCTGGCAAACCCCACAACTGGTACCTCTCCTCTTCCTCCCCTTCCTAGGACCCACTAGCTCTCCCTGGTCTGCGTGCTGAGAACTCTGTCCTCATGGTCTCTGCCCTCAGAGCCCATTGGGAATTCTCCTTCTCTAGAAGGCTTTTCACAGACTTGTGTTTAAGCCCCATGGTCTGAATTGTATTTGTTTTTCAATCTGTGTATTCCACTGAACTGTAAGCAAGCTCCAAAGAATAAGGACTTCATTCAGCTTATTCACATTGGGGTCACCAGGGCAAGGAAGACAGAAAACATATTTGCAGACAGGCTCAAGGAATGATTTTTCTAGAGAGTAGCCACTTTGAGGAGATGACAGCTGTGTCTGTCTGCCACAAGTGGTACAGCTCTGGATCAGTTTTAAAAGTCAGGTAGGAACCTTGGAAACTCCTAAGCAAAGTTATTTCTAAGCAGATTAACTTCAAGTGAGCAGTCTCAATCACTGGGCTCGTGACCCTCAAATCGGAGTGGCCAGATACAACGCAGAGGGGGCAGCTTTGTCCCTAGACATGCTCAGTTGGGTTTTCCTCAATGAGCCTGGTCGGCTCTGGGAGAACAGGAGAGTGAATGACATACCATGGGCTTCTCAGCCTTGACCGTCTTCACCTGGAGGCATTCTTCCCGCTTTGAGGTAGTGTTGCTCAACTCCTTCTGCTCACCAAAGGCTCCCTGAGTCGGCCGGCCGGGGGACCTGGACTGTGAGTGGCTGCCAGAATCTCTCGGGGGCGGAGGCCGAGGGTGCATGTCTCCACGTTGCTTCTTGGTGACATGAGCCTCAGGACCATGCACAGTCTTCACATGTTTCCGGAGAGAGCTGGGGTCTGTGTAACGCTTGGTGCAGCCAGGGATTTTGCATACATACGGTTTCTATCAAGTGCCACAAAAATGAATTGTCGATGGACGGTTATAAAAGTGATTATGACTTAGCAGTTGTTCATTACAATTCTAATTCTTTCAAAAACACTTTTGCAACATTCAGATACCTTTCAGGTCTAATGACTGAGAAAGGCTATTTGGACACTGCTCAGTGTCCATGGAATCTAGCTTAATAGGGTATTATTTTAGGGAGCCACAAAGTGGTAAAAGTGTGTAAATTGCCTTTACATTGTTGAAAGCATTTATGCTGTGAGTGGAAGCATCACGGCTCTCCATCTATTGATGAGGATAATGGAAGGAGGCTTACAAGAAGATGATATTAGGGCAATTTTATACACCTTGCAGGAGATGGTTTGTATGAAGAAATTTTTTATCTTATCTTGGTTCTGAGATCCAATCATTCTTTGCTTGGCAAATGTGCTATTTGTACACGGGTATTATACTAATAAGAAATAACACCAAACTGCCCAGAGCTAATCTCATATTGTTTCACTAAAATGTGCTCCTTTGGGTAGCATTACAACCGTTGAGTGTTCAGGGTTTAAAACCCCCAGAAGGTCTCTGGTCTTTAGAGTTGTAGCCTCAATATATACCAGCCACACACCCTTTTCCACGCACTCTCAGGGCTGGTGAATGGTTTACAGAAAACCAGGACTCCCGGTCTGCTTTCTTCTGACTTTCCAGATCTATACATGACGGAACTACTTCATGCTAATTTTATTTTCACCTGAGTCAGTGATCGTATATCTCTTGATTAGTTATAAACATAGGGATGTTTATAACTAAATATTCATATAGATCATAGAACTGTTCCCTTTGCTCTTTGCCAATGTGAATGGTGATTTAGTTTCCTTGACTTCCAAAATAATACAGTTTTGGGATGTTGGTATGACTAATGCCAGCCCTGCCTGCCCAAGGGCTCTATGTATACAAACTCAACCAACTTCAGATCGAAAACATTAAATTCACACCTGTAGTGTGAAAACCTTACACTTGCAGTGACCATGAATAGAAACTTTTTTCCTGTTGCTAGTCCCTAAACAACATAGCAACTATTTACACAGCATTTACACTGTACTGGGCATTAGAAGTAATCTAAAGTATGAGAGATTATATATAAGTACTGCAGCATTTTATTGAAGAGACTTGTACATTCTCTGATTCTGGTGTGTGTAGAGGTCCTGGGCATGATCTCTTGCTGAATGCCATAAAGGCACTATGTACTTCCACCTCTGTGTACTAGAAGGTAAGCTAGTATATAAGAAATCATCATGAAAAGGCATGATTAAAATAATGTATCTCTAATCCTTGTTAAATGTCCTGTCCTGTAGAATGAATGTCTAAAAGATGCTTTTTTCACTAAAAGCCCAAGACCAGACTGAGTGCAACCTAAAATGCAGAAATTTTGTAATGTAGAGAAGTGAAGATTTCGAACATTATCCTGAGAGACTTCACCTTCAAATGTAAGATTCAGTTGGGTAGAATTGATTCCCATTAACTATAAATTATGTCTACTCAGGAGCTCTGTGATTTGCCGCATATACATGATGAAATGAAAGTACAGGGTTCTATGCATTAGGGACAGAAGAATGGCTCTGACAGTTAGTGCCATTACCTTTACCTGTTTGCACATCAACCCTGTGCCTGCTCAGGGCACTGATGGGACAGGCTGTTTCATCAGCAGAGTGCATGAGGCAGGTAAGTGGGCATGGGACAGAGGCACAGGGAGGGGGCACAGGACATACCTGAAGAGCTACTCTCCCTATAAACACATGCATGTGAATATTAAGATTAGCCTGGAAATGAGGACACAGCTGATGTGTAATGATCACGGAGAAGCTCGTTAGAATTAGCATTTTCAAGACCAATGGCATGCATCAGCACACCTGTAACCATGTACCCTTGCATATGAACGTGCACACTGGTCACCTACAAAAATCCACAAGAACACAGACTCTGGAAGTTTATGCTTTAAAACAAAACACATAAAGACAACTGTGTAGTCTGACCTTGAGATTACATGATAGCAGCAATAAAATGCAATGACAGGCCATGACACATGGCAGACCTGCTGAGCAGTCTGCTTTTCGGGTCCTGGGTCTTTTAACTTCTGACACGACGGTTACCATTTTGACTTGTATACTCAGGTACTGGTGTAAAGCTGCCAACGAATCTTCTCCTGACTACAGAACTCATAAAAAAAAGACAAGCTCTTTTTCTACAGCCCACCCTAGCCATCAATTCATGAGTCTCCTGCCTCAGCCTCCCAGGTGCTGGGATTACAGGGCTGAGCCACTTCCCAGCTAATTTTTTTCACCAGACATCAAATGAGTCCTATTATATGCAAGATTCCTTGTGCACAAAGATGTGTAGCCTCAATGAATATAAAAATTTTTTATGTAATCCTCTATATTTTGTATACAGAATCTTCTTTTCTGGTAGGAAAAATCATACCACACAATTATTTACATTTTCAAGTGTGATGCCTAAAGATGGCCGAATGAAGACTCCATTTTTGGTTGGGATAATTAGGTGTCAGTTATTAACATCTGGGTCTAACTCCCAGATCATGGGTACATAAGGTATATGCAACTGTGCATGACCCATAGTAAACACTTGCTCAGTGGAGCTTTTATTATGAGGAAGCACTTGCTAGGTCTTGAAAACAGACAGTAAGATTCTGAGGAATAAAAACAAGAACAAGGAGATGCTAAAATGGAGGGTCGCTAGCAAAGGTTCTGCTCATGAGAGGTCAGACTGGAAGAGCAGCTGGAGCATGGACATAAATGTAGCTTCAGGAAGAATGCAAACTGTATGATCTGAATGGGGAGTTCTTTCAGAGGCCACTGCTTCACAGCCCCAGAAGGGGCAAGGACAAAGTCATGGACAGAGAAATGCCATAACAGCTTTCATGTATGGGAATTACTCCCTGGATCTATCCTGTTGAATTCTCTGCTATACTTAGCATAGCAGAAGGGCTTGGGACATAACTAGCTATCAATCTTTGCTTAGCAAAAAAGTGAAGGCATAAATAAGAAAATAAATAAATGCAAGTGAGTATTGGGATTTGTCTATGATGGGCTGACCGACTACAAGAACCTGGATTTCCAACACAAGCCTAACCTTGAATCTGTCCCAGCTTTCACACTCAAAGCCCAAGCTGTGCACACACAACCTAACTTCCATATATTTGAGATGGCCCAGGCTTTCATAACCAAAGCCTTGCACACACAAACCTAACTTCCATATATTTGAGATGGTCCAGGCTTTCATAATCAAAGCCTTGCATGCATTATAAAGAAAAGTTACTTGTATGTTTGTGAGTGAACTTTAATTATGTGCTATTATCAAGGTCACCCACTTATATAAGTTGCTCAATCCTGGTAATAACATTATTGGCCAAGACATCCTCTAGTTTCCTGAGACATTTAACTCAATATACACACTGGCCAAATTTCTCTGCAGCATAAGAGCTTGGCTGAAATGAATGCCTTCTCTTACTTAAGCATATGAAATATAGCTAACTTAATTACTATGTTAATTAAATTCCAAGCAGAGGTTCTCAAACTCTATAAATTGAAATCGGGATTGACAGAAAAACAAACTGTATGACTTAGCCTCCCTCACTCAGGATATTTTTCATGTTGTACAATAATTCTAGAACATTTTAATACTCCAAAATCAGCAGTCACTTATTGCCTCAGCCTCCAGCTGCTGGCAAATACTATTTTGTGTCCATGGATTTGCCCACTCTAGACTCCCTAAAAGGTACAAAACAAAAGCATCAAATGACATAGTAGCTATTAAATATAGAAAATGCATTTTAAAAAATGTCCACTGAGGCATTCCTTTTCATTAAAAAAATTTAACCTTATATTATTATGTATGCCTGTCCATGTACCATTTGCAATGTAGTGACCACAGAGGCCAGAAGAAGGTGTCAGATCGCCTGGAACTGGAGTTACAGACAGTTATGAGCAGCCATGTGGGTGCTGGGAATCAAACCTGGGTCCTCTGTAAGAGCACTGAGCCATTTCTTCAGCCCCCCCAGGAAAAAACATTTTTAACAGAAGAAATGAAATGTGTCGCCTCCTCCCCCAATATCTCTTAGGTCATTAACAGGAGATTCAAAATGACCTGTACATCCTTATCATACCACAAGCTTTTGAAAGAGCTGGCATCTGTGGACACACAAGTGTGAGTTTTGAGTGTGACCAGATCTGAATATACATTTTAGACAGTGTAGATAATCTCATTAAAGGTGGGTTTCCTCTCTTATCAGGACTATATTCCCCCGCTTAAAGCCAGGTAGCTCCTGAGCAATGTGGCTCACTTGGTTTAGAGACTGCAAGGTTCTAAGTGAGACTGGTCTCTATCTGATGAGGTCCTAACAGCCACTCAAAGAGTCTCACACCTACAAACTTGCCCTTTTCCAAGGCTGTTTCAAGTCACCCAGAGACACATTTTGCAGGCCTGAACTATGTCCTGTTAGCTATCTCACTTCTACCACAAATGAGGGGAGGGAGCTTTGTTAATCTTGACTTATTAAAGGGACAGTTTACAGAGGAGCCAGTAATTCAGCTACACTTCCAAGGAGACGTTATACATTTGCAGGCAGATATGTATCAAAGCCTAGCTAAAACAAATTGGACCATTTTCATTTTTACACTTATCAGTAATCTGGGAACAATTGCCTAAAAAATAAAAGCAATATAACATAAACCAACTACTACGATGAGGCTTTGCTCATTGTATCTTAAGTAACTGACTTAAGTTTTAGCTGGGCTTCTAAGACTGCCTTCCAAGATCCTTTGGAGTCTAGAATGTCTATAAACTTTATTTAAGCTGTTTGCTCCCTGGAAATAATTTTAGAAATGATGCATGTGATGACACTTCTTTCTCCAAGAAAGCAAACTAAGAGTGTAAGCTTTCAGCCGTGAGCTCTCCACCTGCCAGTGTGATGGCTCTGAATCTCTCTAGTCAGTACAGGGTCTTACTTTGTGTGGACTCAGGCTATTCTGGCAGAGTAGGCCGGCTGAACTCCAAGTTAAATGCTACTACTGTCTGGCCAGTAGGTGGCAGTTCCAAGCAACAGGAAACTAAGTTCAGAAAGGGTTTTATAAGATTTCCTCTTCATCTGCATTACTCTCCAAGCAGGGTCCATCCTTGAGGCCCCAAACCTTCACTTGCAGGGTCAGAGCCCACTCATAGTGAGAGCAGCCCAGAGGAAACAAAACAGCACACACCTACTTTACCATGCATATTCCACAAGAAGGCTCATTGTTTCTGCTTGCGGCTTTGGATCCATGGAGGAGGCTTACCTCATTGGAATGCGTTCTGTTTTGGTGCTTAGCCCGATCCGAAGCATTGGAGAAAGCCTTGTTGCAGCCCTCATGCTCACAGACGTATGGCTTCTCTCCAGTGTGAGATCTCAAGTGCGTTTTCAGGTTTTCTAATCTCGAGTAGGCTTTTGTGCAACCTTCAAACTGAACACAACAGGTAAATCTGGACCACTCCACACAATAGAAGCTGCAGCTTGTGCTTAACCCCCTCTCCAAGTGGATAAAAACTTGACCTTTCAAGGGTCAGCAGCTTTTCAAAACCGTGGAACAAAACCCCACTAAACTCTGCATTTATTGGGATTCAGATGTGGCTTGGGGCCCTTGAAGACAAAGCATTGTCAGCGCCTGTAAAACTCCTGAAGGCTTTTTTTTCCCTTTCCTATTTTTTTTTAATAGACAGCTCAATGTGGACAATGAATTTCATTATCTGTTCACTGATCTCCTCCAATTCCCACTGATTTCAGATTCAGCACAAAGTTCATTAATATGGCTTTGTGTCTATACAAAGCCATGGAATTTGATCATGTTTGTAAAGGGCCTTTAAGATGTAAAGTACCAGGGCTGTGCAGTGCTCAGAGCACCCCCTGAGAGAAAGTGCAGTCTCACTGCAGCCCCAGCCCACTCCAGAGGCTTACACTCTAGCATGGAGACCGAGCAAAGAGCGAGGAGAAATGATGGCCCTGAGCAGCTGAATATGCAGTACCTAAAAGGCCTGAGATAAGAAGTGCCTTGAGTTTTCTTAAATTTCAGCATATATAACATTTTGAGACACCATGGAGACAGACAATAAGCTCATCTGTGTTTTATATATAACATATATGCACAGATTAATAATAATGTTATACAACAGTTTTAGTGCACCTGTGTGGTGATTCCAAGTGGCCACATAACTGGGTTTTTTTACTTGGAACATTATGCTTGCATCTAGAGCCCTGTAAAGAGCAGTTAAGTGCTCTTCCATGAGCTACATCCCAAACCCATCATTTTGAATTTTGTTTTTGATAAAGAATGCTCAACTTAGGGCCCGTAAGATGGGTCAAAGTGCAAGCTGTGTAAACCTGACTACCTGAGTTCGATACCTGTAACCCATATAAAAGTGCAAAGAGAGAATCAACTTTTGAAATTGTCCTTTGACCCCTACATATACAAATAATAAAATTAAACTGAAAAACATATCAACCTTGTGCTTTGTCCTGCAGCATGCTGAACCGCAGGGTTATGGCAGACACAGAAGCCATGAGCACATAGGGTCAGCCACCTTACGCCTGCTTGCCACTATGCAGAGATGTCCTGTCTAAAGCTCAACTTGAAGGCGCTTTCCCTGGACAGTGCTCCATCTCTCTTCTAACTACCACCCAACTGCCATTTCAGGACCTGGGGTCGCTAGCATGCAAAAACCCTTGAGAATGCTAGGAAAGACCTACAGAGTGAAGTGTCACACTCGCCTGCGTGAGGGGACCCGGAGGCTGCCCAGGTGTGTACTCACTGTACATTTGTGAGGCTTCTCGCCAGTATGTCTTCTCATGTGCACTACCAACATGTACTGGGCTTTGAAGGGTTTCTGTTCTCTTGAACAATCAAGCCAGCGACACACAAACTCCTTCTTTTCTCCATGAATATGGTCATTATTGATATGCTGGGGTTGAGAAAAAGAGAAATAAAGTCAAAATGTGTTAGGCATTTCTCAAAACAACAAGTGAAAAAGATGTTCAAATTTTAAGCCTTGAAGACACATGAATAACTTCACTACATCATGGTTAAAAAAAAAAAAATCTAGTACACACATCTCTAAGACAAACTTGCTGATGCTAACTGTGTAGCCAGCATGGGCGACACTATTGGGTGTAGTCTTGGCATCCAGAAAAATTACTTGAGGCTGAAATCTAGAGAGCACAGGTTAAATCTGAGTTGTGCAACGAACGTGTGTAAAACAGGGTGAGCTGCTGTGTACTCTCTGTTCTCCACTGGTCTTTAGCATAGGGCTGCAGGTGTTTTCTCATTCTCCTCTGTGTGTGTGTGGGGGGGGGGGTTGTGTACAGGAACACACATGCACCCCGGATTCCATAACAAGGCCTAAGAAAATGCAGCTTTGGTTCAGATCCAGAACAATCTCTTCTTGAACAATAACCACAGAGAACAAGGTGCTAAGGAAGACAATCTGTGATAGTCATCCAATAATTGGTTGTTTCTCAGTCACTGTTTCCATCCAGTTTTGGAAGTCTATTAACAGGGTACATTTTTTTCTCAGATTATTATGATCACGATGGCTTCACTTGCTCACGTGTGTGTATACTATGTGGGAGCCTGGTATCTGTGAAGATCAGAGAGAAGTTCAGGTCCCCAGGAGTTATGGATGATTGTAAGCCGCTGTGGTTGCTGGGAACCAAAGAATCCAGGTCCTCTGTAAGGCAACAAGTGCTCTTAACCACTAAGCTAATGGTTCTCAACCTTCATAATGCTGCAACCCTTTAATAGAGCTCCTTGTATTGTGGTGACCCCCAACCATAAAATTATTTTTGTTGCTAGTTTTTATAACTGTAATTTTGCTACTGTTATGAATTGTAATATAAATATCTGTGTTTTCCTATAGTCTTAGCTGACCCCTGTGAAAAGGTCATGTTAGCTGCGACCTTAAAGGGGTCATAACCAACAGGTAGAGAACCACCGCCTTAGGGTAAAGGGATGAAAAAGTTCTTCTAAGCAATTGGAACCAATCTACCCCCAGTCAATTTTTTTTTTTTTTTAAATGAAGGTAAATTTCCCCAAATTCCTCATCCATTCAAGGCTCCAGAGTCGGTTTGAATCTACATCTCTATAAGGACATGTGAAGTGTCTTCCAACAGGAGGCATGAAAACCCTTCAGCAGTATCTGGGAAGGTGCAAGGGAGCTCTCCAGATACAACTACCGTGGACATGTCTGCAGTGCCAGTGCCACACGCTGGCAAATGCCAGTACTTGGGAGTCTGAGTGAAGAACACTGCCAACTGAAAACTAGACTGGATCACACAGTGAGACCTTTTCTCAACACCAAAATCAATTAAGGCCTTCTTTAGAAAGTTTAGTACACTACTCAAATGTCCAGTTCTAGACTATCAGAGAGATTTTTATCCTGTTGTTATTCTCTGGCCAAGCTATGTTTTATTTGCCTTACTTTAAGGCTACCAGGTACACATTTTCAAATATACAGATATGCATCCCTTAAAATTCATCCAGTAATTAAAGTCACTGAGTTTTGCCGTAGTAGTGACACAGCATGTGATATGTGCCTCTGAACGCTCCAGCTTGGAGATCTAGTGATACTTTTCTGCTACCAGAATGGGCCTTCTTGATTATTCTTCTAGGTAGCTGATTGCCCAAGGATAAAAATTTGCATGAAAAAAATAATTTTCTGGGTTGCTTCTAGAGGTTAGAGCTGGATACAAGCAGAGAAAAGAAGTCTTTGCTCTCCTCTCCTTGAGCAGCGATCAGAATGCCTGAAGGACTGCAAGCAGTGAGCAGCATGTGACAGCATACACGGAGAGAATCTTATCATGTGGGACAGTGTGCAGAAGACCAGTGTGACAGCAGAACTGGTCTCTTGCTGGACTTCCTATCACAAACCAGCTGTCCTAGGAAGCAGTATCTTAGACATTGCAATTGTGCACATAACCCATCCATAAAGTTGTGCACCACAGGAAATGCAATCCTGCAATGGATAGTCTCTGAGTCAATCACAGTGGCCTGCAAACTGCTCAGGATGGTCCCAAATGTGACCCAAAGGACTGTTGAAGTAAAGTCTGCATGCATATACAACATTCTGTGAGAGGAAAAAAATAGATGAGCACATAGGACCACACCACAAAACTGCTACTGTTTCAATTTCCCCCAGTTGTTGAAAATTAACAAATTGGCCCTTGTTATAAGATACAAGGCAAGAAGACAGGGAACAGGGAGGAAGGAAGAAAAGACATGGAGAGAGGAGGACGAAATACAGAGAGAGGAAAAGGAAAGATTATAACTGGAAAATGCAATTCCATTTGTGCTGAACAGCCTCCCAAGTTGCATACACTCATCCACACTGTGTCCTGGTGCTTGGCAGTTACACAGTGTTTGATGAGCTGATCTGATCTATAGTGGCCAGCAGCAAAGGAAATAGTACCAGCAAAAGATACTGCCCTGAACACTTGTTTATCTTAATGCAACTTTGCTTCACCTGGTATTTAATGCACAGTACTTCATTACTATAAAGTTACTCTCAAGAATTAAAAACAAGATTTTAAAGCTACCCAGACATGGCCCACTCTTCCCCTGGGGAAGTGAAGGGACACAATGATGGTGATGGTTCTCTCTAATGCCTTCAGGGTGGTTGGTGTGTGGTAAGCCTTTTGTACTAGGCCCAGAGATGGGGAGTGAGGTAGATATAATTCCTGCCCTACGGAAATTACAGTCTCCTGGAGGAGAACAGATAATAACTTAAATTACTGTATAATTACAGTTGTGATAAGCATTATGAAGGGAAATAATGGGTTTCATAAAAACACATAACAGGGGTCCAAGATCAGTGCGGCACATCAGGGATCAGGGGTCAGTTCAAATGAAACTGCATTGAAAACAGAATCTGGAAGCTGAATGGAGCGCCACCAGGTGTGCAGGTCAGGCTGGGAGTGGAGAAAGGGGGAAGACTATGGCAGACGAGCGACACAGAAGCACTCACTGAAGGTTAGATCTCGGTGCCTTTGAGGATGGCGGTGAAGCCACAGACAGAGAGAAAGAACTTGCCAGGCAGACCTAGCAGGCTCCAGGCACTGCTGCCGTTGGGCATGGCGAGAAGGCACAGGTTTTCCGTGGGTTAAAGGGACATTGCTCACATAGTCAGGCATGGGCTAGCTGGCCAGGACTCTTCTTCAAATCTCCAGCAAATAAGGTTGTGGGGTTGTAACCAATCCACACAGGCCTTGCATGCCTACCCCATCGAGGACATCAGGATAAAGTAACTGGAGCTACTCAGGGAGCTACCTGAGCAGCAGTAGGAGGTACCAACAGTGGGTGAAGTATAATGAAAGGCTCAGCTTCCTCTGTCCTGCTGACAGACACATCAGAAGAGTTGGACATGAGTGGTCTCCTGCGGCAACCTGGGACCTAGTACTTTCATGTGACGTGGAAGAGGAAGGAAAACCGTGTCCAGCTCCGTAGACACTCGCTGCCACTGACAGGGAGATGACAGCTCTGGAATGGGTCTAAGCTGGACACACTAGGTCCTGAAAGTGCTCAGGACGTTAAAAAGTCTGCATGTAATAGCGCTGAAAGAGTTGTCTCTAAGCAGGGAGAGCCAGCAGCATGTGAAGGGGTACAGTTGTAGGCAACAGCAACAATGTTCGTGCTGCTTCTGAGGGGCATGCCAAACTGAGTGTGTTGTCATCTCTAGCTGGGGAGGGGCAAGGAGGATTTATGTTGGATAACTAAAACTCCACATTCTGCAAGACTAGTTTCTTGGGATTGTCTCCTGCCCCCTTAAGAGTAGACCCCAGTCTCAATACGTTTTATAATTTTCCTGAAACTGCTCTTAAATCCAAACTTAGAGATTACGTGTGTGTGTGTGTGTGTGTGTGTGTGTGTGTGTGTGTGTGTGTGTGTAAAGGAAATCCAATAGTCTATGAGTGAACAGACTCATCTCAGAGGGTGTAGTCAGCTACCATAAGGAAAGAGAGAGGAATCTCTCTGACTATGTAAGACGTTCAAATGTGTTTAACACTTAGGAGGTTTTTAAGATCCAGAAATTAATTATAAATTTAAATTCTAAGGAATCATAAACCCCATGTGGTTGTAAGTTTTAAAAAGTTAATTTTCTTTAAGAGTAACTGTTTGGTCTCTGTGGCTATTGGTCACGTGAGCACTCAGGACAGAAAGACACTGGTGGCCTCAGTAGTACACTGTGTGCCTTGGGCAGGTCATTTGCCAATTTGGGCCTCAATTATCTCATTTGTAAAATTATAGTGACAACCTTACATATATAAGGAGCTAGCAAGCTTTTCCTGTATAAATCCAGACAGGAAGTATCAAGGCTCTGTGGTCCAAGCACCTCTGTCACCAGGTGCAGAATCAGTGAGGAAGTGAGCCATTTACTTAGAGATGTCAGAAATTCGCCCAACTCAAAAGTATTTCTTAACATTTTCTTTTCAGTTTTTTTAAAGCCATAAAAATGAGCCTTAGCTGACGGGCTCAGCTCAAGGGCTACACACAGACACACACAGACACACACACACACCACACACACACACACACACACACACACACACACACACACACACACACACCAAACCAGGCAGTAATCTGGATCTGACCTATGGGACCCATCATTTTCTTGCCCTCAAATTAGATGATTTCAAAGGCTTCTGTCTTATTCTCAGGTTATTTCTCAAACATGAAAAAGGACAAGTAGAAAGAGGTAGGTTTTCATGCTCAAGAAAAGAATTAAGAAAGGAATAAAAACCAGGTTGCTAGAAAAAAAAAAAAAAAAAAAAAAAAAAATCGTGTCCAGGAAAGGGAGAGGGTTCAGCCACAAACACCTCACTATATGCATCATTTTCCTAGGTTTGGGTCAAAAGTGCACTCATTTCTCTCTCTAAAATCCGAGGTCACTGAGAGTAACACACAATGAATAGACAATTGACACTGGACAGGCAGACTGATTCCATGTGAAGCTGGCCTGAAAATCAATGGCTGTGAGTTTATTTGTGGTTTTGCTGAAAATTTGACTTCCTAACAGTGACAATGTTAATCAAATATATAAATAATTTAATTGAAGTGAAAATAATGCATGATTAAATTCTAAACCAATCCAACACTACGACATGCAATTTGCCAGAGGCCCAAGAACCAGAAAGAGATAGATGGTATAAATTACTATGCTGTGTACGTGAACTACTCTAAATGCTCTCTGTCTGAATAAACAGGGGAGCCTGGGACCAGTATATTCCCCACAAAGGCTAAGTACAATGATGGGACTTCCAGTTGGAACTTCATCTGGTCTAGGCTATGATAGTTGATGAAATTTACATAACCCAAATAGTGATCAAACTAAGAGTCGGTATTTACCAACTGTGATCATGCCTTTAGCAGAATGAGCCAAAGTCCATAATTCCATCTTCCCCAACTCTGGTCTGCGAGAGCCTAGAGAAGGGCAGAACTCAGCAGCTTGCTTGCCAATGGAAGAAGTGGAAGGCTGCTCATTATTTCAAGGGATTTTCTTTGGGAAGCTCTGCCCCAATTGTCAACCAAGGAGACTTGGAGAGGGGCAGAAGAGAGACCTGAAGGGAAAGGGAAGAGGAAGCTTTTCTTTTCACTAGCAGAAGTAGAATGGAAGCCTACAATGGACTTCACTGAGCTAATCAGGGTCCTTTCTTCTTGCTTCATTATGTGAGTGAGTTCAGAACGGGCACTTTTCCTAACCTTCAGCTGAAACTCACATGCGGCCCATCCACTCTGGGTGCGCACACAGCCTTACAGAAAGCTGCTATTCAACCAGTTCACGAAGCTTGGAGGTGCGTTGTGCTTTTGTTCTGCCTCCCTCTCTCTGGGCCAGATTCAATTTCCACTTGGAAAGCACAGCTCTCTAGATAAGTAGGTTCCGTTCTTAGTAACTCCCTAAGAGGAGAAGTTATAGTACTCTTCAGAGCTGTGCAGAACGGTCACTCATCCCACCTACTGCCTAGGGTGACTCACTGATTAGTGGAGACAAACTCTGGCTGCCTCCCAAGCCTGTTTTCTCTAGTCAGCAGGAGCAGATTCCTCCCACTACTGCCATGAAAAAATCCCTAGGAAGCACACACAGAAGCAGCAATGGTGGGGTAAGCAAGCCTTGATCCCTTAAAACAACAGCCAGCACCACTCCATCCTTTGCATTTACTTCCTTGCTGGTCTTCCTGTCACCACCCAGTTCCCAAATGACACAGCATAAGGTAGATGGGAAAGCATAAAAGATGGTCCTTCTGTAAAGTGTATGTGATTCTGTCTCTCTCACACACACAGTATTATGGATAGGACAGAAAAGGGACTACACAGTAGTGTTCCATGAATAAATACCAAGGAAAGTGCAGCTGAACCACAGGCCTACAGTTCTCAGGCTCCATAGTTTCTTGCTGTGGCTGAGACACTTGCTCTCCCTTAGTTTTACCTTCTATAAATGCTCTGGCCACATTTTTTGTATCTAGACCCACCAACATGCCATTTTACATGGAACCCATGGAAGTTGTCCTGCCTCAGCCTCCTGAGAGCAGGTGTGAGCCATCATACTTTGCTGCATGATTCTATTTTCAAAAGGAAGGAATAAAACAGAAACATTTACAACAGAATGCTAAACTGGAACTATCTGATGCTTCCTGAATCTTCCCATTGCCAGACTAGTTCATGAATGGGGCTGCCGTGAAGGCACACACGCAATGGTCACTTCTCAGGTTTGGTGAAGAGTTAGGCTAGGGCAGCTTTCTCTCCTGGCATAAGATGAGGCATCAAGAAGAAAATGATCTTAAGAAAAAACTCAATCTGTTTCCTGGGTTTATACATCTATCATCTCTTGACTTAGCTTCCCAGAGACATTTTTGGAAAGGTGGAAATAGAGAAAGTGATTTAGATTTCATTAAAATTGAATGCACAATAAAACCAGTATGGAAGAGAGATAGAAATGATGTACCTAAAAGAAAAGCAAATTCCCTAAGAATTCCTCCCACTTTACATCTGAGCTCAGGTGACATCTTCTTGTGGGCATTACTTGATAAGCAGTATTTCTGAAAAGTTCTATGACTGTCATGGCTTGGATTATGTTAGGGACACATTGTGATTGGATTCCTTAAAGCATTAAGAGGCAGAAATAGAAAAACGGTGCAAATCGCAAACTATCAGGGCTGCAATAGGCCTTATTTATCAATATGCACTTTAATTTCAGATAAACAAAATAATTGAAATTGTTTTGGTGGCACCTGTCAATCTTTCAAGCAGATTATTTAAAAAGCTCCAGCAGCTTGCTGTGGGAGGGGCACGCGCCAAAGACTTCACAGAATGACTGCTGCAGCTGTAGCTGGTTAATACAAATTCTGACACACTATGAAACCAATCAGGAAAACATCAGGAACTTAGAAACAGCACTTTAAAAAAACAGAAAGAATTTCCAATTTCTGGTCTGTGAATATTAAGTATTAGGTGAGACTGAGAAACCTGTGCTTGCTGGTTAGAAATGAATGAATGAGTCTCTGTTGACAGGTGTCTGGCACAATTATGCAACATAATCATTTCTTTTATGGGTTAAAAAAAAAGCCCAGTTCTTTAACAAGGCAAACATTATCTGTGAATGAGGGGCTCTGCATTAAGAACAGAAACGAATGGGATTAAAATACAAATCCCACCCCACTCCCTGCAAACCAACACCGAGGCAAGCTGGACACACATTCCATGGAAGCAAAAACCCACTATCATTCACAGGTAAAAATAAAAGTAGACAAGGAAGAGTAAGGTTCTGGCACACATTATGATACAGATGAACACTGGAGACACGCTGAGTGAAAGGAGCCATGGAGCAAAGCAAAAAATGGTGCACAGTAATTCCCTAAACTCTAGGCTAAGTAAATCTATGCAGAATGAAAGCAGATGGCTACCTGTGGGTGGGATCCATGGAGAAGGCAGAGAATGTTAACTGAGAACTATGGGGTGATAAAATGGATTCAACAGACAAAATTGTTGTATACTTTAAATGGGTAAATTATACAGTGTATTAATTATATCTCAATAAAGGTATCACCCACTTACACACAAAGGAAAAAGAAAATCACCAACATCTATTCTGTAATGGAACCTGAGGAGGATGTGAGGAAGCTATAGATGTTTCTTATTAAATAAGAAACACAGAGCCAAATGCAGAGTTAATAGCCCAAGAGGTCAGAGCAATAGCTAAGAGCTAAAAACCTTACCCTTTATTGCCGCTGCTGTCCTACCTCTCTGCAAGAGACCTCCTTCCTGTGTGTCCTCTTTAATGACTTTCTGTTCTGCCTTTTCATTGGTTGTAAACCCAACCACATGACCTCCTTGTCACTGCCTGTCTGTACAGACCTCCAGGTCTTCTATGGTTGGTATTGAGATTAAAGGCGTGTGTCTCCATGCTGGCTGTATTCTTGAACACACAGAGATCCACCTAGCTCTGCCTCCCAAGTGCTGGGATTAAAGGTGTGTGCCACTACCACCCCCTCGCTTCTGCTATGGCTTGCTATTAGCTCTGACCCCAAGGCAACTTTATTTATTAACATACAAATAAAATCACATTTCAGTACAAATAAAATATCACCATAAGAAGCAGCAAAAGCAACAGTACATGGTATGTGACCTCCCCAGGGCTTCCCTTCTGTAGAGACCAGGAGTGGGATCTGACAAGTGGCTTTCCACACAAGCTCAAGGCTCAATGTAAGCTCCTGACCCACTTCTTCTCTCCCTGATAGGATGAGTTGAAAGAAGACATTCTGAAGACAGTATTTCCTGGTAGATTCTATACTGGACTCAAAGCGAGCAACGTGGGAGCTGCGTGGGAATCACGCCTGCCTTTTCTTTACCTTCCACAGCTTTTAAGTTGTGAAGGGGAGTGGAAAAACAGAGGGGAAATTTTAAACTTGAGTTGTTAACAAAGCCAACCCCCAAATATCACAAACTAACATCAGTTCCAGTCGGGGAATGTGAAATAATGCACAATTAGAAAAAACAGATTCCCCCTACTCCACACTACATCCAAGCACTCTGAATTCAGACTCTCATAGGCCTGCTTGCTGTTATTTCAAATCATGAAATATCCAGGAAGGTATCAACCTGTGAGGTATAATGAAGTTTTTCTATTTGATCCTCTACTCACCCTAAGAATGCCTAGATTCATATAGAGAAACAGTTACCTACGAAAAGGTAAGCTATTTTAAACTTAAGGAAAACCAAATTTTTGAGCCCTAAAATGTTTATTTGTTTATTTGTTTGTTTGTTTATGATGGAGATTGACTGTAGGGCATACACAAGTGTTCTGCCAACATGCTGCACCATCTTCTCTTTTAAACTAACTAAGAGCAAGAAGCTACCTGAGACGGTTCCTGCTAAGTTGCCTGGGTTGGCCTTGGATTTGTGATCTTTGTCCCCCAGCCTCCTAATTAGCTGGAACTGTACCACCAGGTACCCACAAATGATAGTTTTAAAAAGAAGCAGAAAAAAAAACACCCATAAAGCAAAACAAACAAAAAACACCCAGAAAACAAAGCAACAAAAATCCTCATTACCAACACTGTTTAGTAAAAGTTGACAAAGAGAAAGTCCCACTCAACAGTCTGTTAAGGACCCGGGACTTCCCTAAAGCTGCGAGTTCTTAGCTGGTTTACTGAAACATACTCATCACTCTTCTCACTACATTACAGTTTAATAAGGAGACTGTTCTACAAGAAATTTTCAATGTCTTAGCCACACATGGTGCAGAGCACCTGTAATTCCAGGTCCTGGAAGGCTACGGCAGGAGGACTGGATGTTTGAGGCCATCTTGGGTTACATAGTGAGAATGTGTCACAAAACAATAATATAATAACAACAACACTTTTTAAAACAAAACAAAACAAAAAACCTTTTCAGTTTCTATTCTGTCAGGGCTAATATTCAAATGCCATTAAGATGTTATCTAAACATCTGACCTGTCTTCTACAAGGTACTGGGCACATTTTCCTACTTACACCCCACCCTCCTACTTTGTTGTAGGGAAGATGACAGAACCACAAAGTCTTTTAAAGCAAAGCTGATCTGGGCTTAACTACCCAGAAGAAAGACAGCCAGGGAGAAGCTTGAAAGAGCTGAACAGTACTCAAATTCTACAGATTAGATGGAAAAGAATAAATACTCTACCTAGAGGAAGAAGATGGTGCTAATTCTGTCATCATGGAAATGATAAATAATTTAGAAAATCATCTTCTAAAAGACTCATCTATTTCATCTCTTTGCAGTGAACGGACCCAGCAGGCACATGGTTTCCACCCTGTACTAGAGCTGTAGAAGAGGTGGAGGAAAGGCTCCATTCCCTTGCTGCTCCTCAGCTCAGCTCCCAAAGCAGCCAGCAAAACAGCCATAAAATACAACCTCTCCCAGGGACTGGAAGAACTCATCATTCACTTGTGTGGATCATGCCCAGAAATCCAGCGTGTCTAGGAAGTATTACCAAACCCGGACACCAAGTGTTTGCCAAGGTTGAGTTTTCAGAAGCATGACAGTGTCCCAGAATATGAAAATCCTCCCACACTGTGTGGCTTTCTCCAAAAACAGGAAGGTGACTGGAGTTTGTCTATACATGGCTTCTGTATAGCTGCATCTATTGAAATTATTCTTATTTTGTTATAAAACTTTGAAAAGTTGGAAATTCATAAAACTATTTATAATAGCAATTCTTGGATTTTAAATTTTAAAGTGCTTAATTCTCTCTCTCTCTCTCTCTCTCTCTCTCTCTCTCTCTCTCTCTCTCTCACACACACACACACACACACACACACACACACACACACCCCACAGAGCTCTAAGAATGAAGAAAATTCATACTTTATGCCTCCTTGAATACAAAACAAATACAAACTTTAACTCTTTGAAATGTAAGATGCTAAGCCTTCCATTACCTAAAAGTATACAAAATGTTAACTAACCTTTATTTTATGACCCCAGGAATCCACATGGAGCTAGCCATATAGGAACATGTAAGAGGGTTAACACAGATTATGATTATAAGAAAACTAACAATTTAAATGTGGATGGAAGAAATGAGATCTAGCTTTTAGTAGGCAGCTGCTTTCTCCAGGCTTCCTCTACCATACTGAATTTTGGTTCTGAACATCACAACCACCAGCCCTTGAGCTTTCATAGCAGTTTAAATGCTCTCTATCATGGTCTGATCACTGAAACATTTTTTCAATAGGATTAGAGGCATTTAGGTTTCAAATAGATTTGGATAATCTAGTTCTAATAGTTTAGGAAAAGTCAAGAATTTGTTCCCTTTTAAGGGGTGAACATATGAGAGCGAGAGCGAGAGTGAGAGCGAGCGAGAGAGAGAGAGAGACAGAGAGAGAGACAGAGACAGACAGAGAGAGACAGAGAAAGAGAAAGACAGAGAAAGAGAGTCAGAGAGAGAGAGAGAGAGGAGAGAGACAGAGACAGAGACAGAGACAGAGAGCCTCTGCGGGGATATGGAAACAGGACAATGGTGTTTTGCTCTACTATTTTAAAAGAGGGTCTTCCACTGAACCAGAAGCTTTTGTTTGGGTGTGGCTGGCTGGCCAGTAAGCTCCTGTATCCACTTGTCTATGCAGTTACAGACACCTATAGCCATAACTAGCTTTTCACATGGGTCCTGGGGATTCAAACTCAGCAAGCACTCATATACACTAAGCCATCTACTCAGCCCAAGAATTTGAAAAGTAAAATTATTTAGAGAAGAGGTTGAAAAATCATTTTCAAAAGTCATAGACCAACCACATTCTTGGACAGTATTCTGCCTAAAAGTGTTCTGCCAATCATATTGCTGAAAACAGTCTTACATGAGAAAGTGTTGGGAGAATGTTGAGTAGTTAATAAGAGATTAAATGTGTGTGTGTGTGTGTGTGTACAGGAGAATATCAGTGACTGCTGACAGAAATACAGATAAATCTTATAAACGACAGGAAGAAAAGGAGGAAATATGAAATCAGGGAAAAATCTCTTTGAAACCTGCCTACCTTTCCCACTATGTTGACTCTTTCACTACTAACCCCAAGTTTATTTAGGGCATAACAGTTATATCCTAAGCACTGAAGAGGCATGATGAAATAAGACATGCCTACTGGATCTCATCAGAGACTGGCTCCCGGGATGCAGGAAGGAATGCTATCTAAAAATTAGCCTTAGCATCACAGACACCCATGCTCTGCAACTAAACAGTAAGGCACCTGGGTGAATGCATCGTTCCTTTCCTCTCTCACATCCTCACCCCATGAGAAATGAGCATGATTACTGAGCAGGGCTACTCAGGTTCACGTCATTAAATCAAGGGGTGGGGGAGACCTTGGGACACTGTGCCACACACTCTTTTCACCATGTAAGACTCTTAGCATTTTCCAGTCTTCTTCTTCACCAACCACTCCTAAATGTTTCAATCTGTTAGTGCTGCCGTATCTCAGTAGATTTATAACATGCCTTAAGTAATATAAGTACTAACTTCATTTCATCATCAGATTGTAATTTTCTATACCCCTAGTAGAAGTCAGACTTTATAGGAGAAATGCAGGTTTAGTCATTAGTTTATACGCACTAATTGTGTGTTGTGGACAATAACCGACTACAGCAAAAGTCTGAGATAATACTTGAAATGAACAAGTAATTATAATGGGAAATGTGCAAACAAACAAAAAAAAGGGTTGGGGGCTACGTAACTGAGCTGAATCCAGAGTGAAGAGAAATACATTACGCTATGCTGGGAAGTGATGTCAAGTATGGGGAAACTATAAGGGGTGACCAGTGTTCTAGGATACTTAGATCTCAGGTAAACAAGTATTTTTAAGTAGATTTTTATTTATGTGTATGTCTGTTTCTCTGTGTGTATGCCATATGTGAACAGATGGCCATGGAGGCCAGAAGAGGGCATCAGACTCCCTAGGCCAGGAGTTCAGTGTGGTTGCATGCTGCCTGATGTGTGTCTTGGGAACCCAAACTCAGGTCCTCTGCAAGAACAGCATAAAAACTCTTAACTGCTGAGCCATCTCTCTAGCCGTAGCAACCCAGATTTGAATCAAGGTTGTTATAACCTTTTGAAAAGGTTAGTTCTGGCAGTGTCGCCGAGGAACTAAGTAATGCATGGCAATCTACTCAAGCTGCTCTGTCACCCCAGAGATCTCTGTGGCCTGGAAGACGGAGAGACAGCACCAGATTTGAGAAACACTTGGGAATAATTTGTGGATGTTGACTTAAAGGTACTGTAATTTCTAGCTTTGAAGTTTCCAAGACAATATCAGCACTAGGGGATTCAGCAGATATGGAGCAGACTGCTTCTGTTTGAGATAAGACACAGTGGAGGGGCCTTCAGAGCATCTCTGTAGAAAAGACAACCGTGGATACAATGGTTTTATGAATCGGTGGCAGGAATGTAGCTTGTCTAGTGTGCATAAGGTCCTGATTTGATCCCCAGCAACCCACTCTCCATGCTCTCAAAAACAAGCTGAAGATTGCAATCTGCTCTCCTACTCTTTGCTATCGTTGATACCTTTAAAGCATCTACAGAGAATTCTAAATATTTCAGAAAACTGAATTTAAAATTCCCTAATCTATGCCTACTGTGCCAAGGGGTTAAAGGGACAGCAATTGGAGGCCATGTACCATAGTGGATGGAAAAAAGAAAAACAGAAAGAAGAGGAGATGAGGGTGAGGCTAGGGGCACTGGTGTAAGCCTGGGATCCCCACACTCAGGAAGCAAGGTTGAAAATCCCATTCCAGTCAGGTTTACACAAGCCCCCAAGCCAACCAGAGGCACAGAGAGAGACACTCAGGTAGCTGCCTGGTCCCAGTAGGTCTGGAGGATTTACAAAAGCAGAGGGAATGTGCAGCAGGTAGTGTTAGGGATTTAAGAAAGGGCATCGGCTACTCTGGGATTCCCTGTGCTGGAAGGCACCAAGGAACTGCAGACAGAAGTTCATGGCACTTTATTCTTAAGTCATTCATTTTCTGTTTCTCTGTTTCTTCCAAGTTGCCTGTGAAATTCAGTCCCATGTTCCATCCTGGAGTGGTAGCTGCCTACAGAACTGGGACAGCAAGGTGAATGTCAAAGAGAGGACCACACAGAGCAGGTGCGGCACTTGACTTCCCATGGAGCATGGGAAAAAGCAGAGCCAGTGTGGTTAAAGGATAATGCCTCTCCATAGCCTGGTAAGGCGAGAGTATTTGACCTCCGTCATGTGCTTCTTCAAAATTTTCATTGCTTTCTTACCAAGACTTCTCACACTTGATCCTGGTCCTGATCACTCCATTACAGTTCAATTTCCTACTCTGCTGCTCTCTATTTACCCATGGCCTCTATAACTTGTAACACATTACAGCTTGATTGACTCACTGAACTTATTACTTATTACAGCTTCTACTGACCCTTCCTAGAATGTGAATTTTGTAAAATCAAAGATTTTGGCCGTTTTGTTTAAATGATATATTCCAACTGTTACCAGACTTAGGGCCAAGCTTGTGGACCAGTAAGTCATGTCTAGCCACTTGCTCTCAGCAAGCCAATTACAAGAGCCAAATTAAGTAGTGAAAGGCAAAAAAAAAAAAAAAAAAATTCATGTGGTTGCACTGGGAAGAGGGGGGAAAGATCCCGTGATCCCCAAGTCCATCTTCAGGCCTGACTTAAGGTGTGAATTTATGTAGAAGGCCAGAGTTATCCATATCTAAGCAGTCTCAAGTGAAGGGATGGCCCTATCCAACATTGATCCATCAGTGTTTTAGTTCTATCCTCCAGGAGGTGGTCTGACAACTTGCATATCTCTTTCTGGAAGAAAGGTTCCCTTCTGGTTAGCCCAGACTTTAGTCTTTCTCTTCTCCCAGTATGAGAATCCTGAAGGTATTCTACTTTACTGGGATATAGTATTTCTACAATCTGATAACCAAAATAAAGGATGCGGGTGTATGGAACAATGTCCAGCACATAGTAAAGAGTCAATAAAAATATTTGCTACAACAATGTGCTATTAGAACAAATGTGGTCCCAGCTCTAATACCACCAATCTGTGTTGCTGTGAGTTGTACTTGGAGACCCAGAAGCCAAAGGAAGGAAAACAATGTCTCCTGAATGTTCTCCCCCCAACTATCTGAAAAAGCATCTATCAGAGACACCGTATGTCTCTTCCCATAAAAGCCCCCTTTAATATTACAAGTGTGGAATGAAATTTTGGGTTCAGAAAGACACAATTCAGTTACCTTACTTAGTTCCTACTTGTTACCAATGAAAAGAATGCTAAGATTTATTTTTGCCCACTATGGTAATGTTAACATGATTTGAAGTTAAGGGCTTTGGCAATGAGGTAGTAATCTGTTCTGTCAGAATTATGCTCAGCTGGCAGCAGAGAGCAAATTATCTGATGTTTTATAGTAAGTTTGTCATGAAATAATTTAAAAGATTTAGATGGAGGAGAGAAAAAAGATCCAGTTACTTGCATGAAGCTACCCTGGCATTGTCCTCTGGCCATTGCTCCCGCCCACGTTTTACTCCAAGAATTCTTCTCCATGCAGTGCTGTTAAATACAAAAGACCAAAGGGCATATTTTCTCTTTAATTTGCTTGTGGAAATCTCATTAATGTCATGGAAATTTTGCCTCACCATGACTAAAGTGTTTGAAGAAAGAGAAATCAGGAAGTAAGGTTGGTCGCATAAATTTCCATTGGAGAAATAAAGGAGAAAAGTGCTTTACATAGAAATGCTGTAGTTGAAAATGGCCAAGGCTGAAACTTGGCAATTGGAAAAAAAATAGTAGTGAAGGCTGTATGCCATGCAGGTGGCAGCCTGCCTGGAGCTAGGCATCATCAACCCTGATGTGGCAAAACCATTCCTAGGGTTGGGTAACTTCCTAATTTTCAGCCATTTCTGTCTTTTTGTTTTGTTTTATTTTGCCATTACCTCCTCAACAAAGTAAGAATTTCATCCCTATTTATTCCTAAAAAAATATGTTTTTAATTTGGAGAATGATTCCATGAAACTGACTTTTATAAGCATATTTTCATAGGAATATTTGGCTAGTAAAGTGTTCAGCTTTCTCAAACTTTCACTGGAGTCTTTTTTTTGACCCTTCAAGCACATATATTCAAAATATAGAAGGCTTTCATAATGGTCTCCACATTGCACACAAACAGAAAATTAATACAGTGTGCTTATGTACTGGTGAATTATAATATTCTCTAGGGTAGAAACCAGTGAATGCATTTACAAAATAAACCAGACACATGACAACCAAACCTTGCTGCTTGGATACTTATAGGATATTATTTTTATCCCTGTTTTAATGTAAATTAGGAATAAGATGGCATCTGCGTTACTTCATTTGTCATGCAGCACAAACACAATACAGACATCGAGACAATATTCTGCTAAGGAAAGGGGGCCCCTGGTGGGCCCGCTGTACCCAGGCCCTTCTACCCACGGTGGATGGATGTCTATCAGTTGTACAGGGCAAGGCAATATGGCAGTCATATCATAGTCATTCTTAGCATTGTTTTTTGTCTCAGTTTCCAGGGACCTGGTATGCAGGTCACACACACTGTGCCTCTGATCTCACCAATTCTACTGTCTCACCTGTTTCTCTAATGTCTTTCCCTAGTTCTTCTACATTTCTTATCTCCCATAGTAGAGAGTCTCAGTAAGCTACTTGGCAATGTATGTGATGAACTCCTGGCATAGAACCCAGGCCAAAACTCTCCACCTATAGAGAATGAGGGAAGAGTGTGGACTCCGTCTGCCCATTTGAGCCAAGGGGTTCACCAGAAGAGGAAACTGCCTTGAGTTTCTTTTAGTGACACATTATTAAAAAAATGTGTAGACAAAAGAGGATGACATGTATCTATAAGAAGACAAGGCAGACAAAAAGGAGCAAGAGAAAGAGAAGGGTATTTGCAATGATTTCATTATTTTACAGTAACAACAAAGGCCCATTAAGAGGAAGTCACTGCCTCCTAGCTAAAAGAATACAATCTACCTCTGGGGAGACATGCCAGTTTCTCTTCCCTTCAGAGTTAATCTAGTTGGGCTGGCCAATCACTTGGCAAAAAAAAACCAAAAAAACAAAATAAAACAAAGAAACAAAAAAGACAAAAAACATCTCTCAGAAAGGTGGGTTGACCTTAAGCCAAGCTGAAGATACAGGAGGAATAATCAGCTCTTGAATGAGATAATATACTCTTCTTCTCCAGAACGCCTACTGCAGTCTCTATGAAGCACTCAGAGTCCTGACTCAGGTGTAAACTTCTCCTTTTCTTGTCCTCTGTATTTTTCTTTTGAATGCTGGCCAGAGCCCAAGTTGTCCGTTTCTCTGGTCCTCTGTGCATCCATCCTCTTTCTCTGAAGCTCTTCTCCTCACCCTGTGGCTGACCTTTGTGCCAGCTTAACTCAAACCCCATGAGTTTCTCTCTTCCTCCTCTCCACCCCGCTCTTCCATACAGCTGCCTTTACTGTTTCCCTGTTCTGGGGCTTTTCTTTTAAGAATTTTACTCAAGTTTCCTTTTGAGGTCAGACACTTAACCCCAAGAGAGGGCCTTGACTTCCCTGGTAACATATGAAATCTTTGCAGGGATTCCCCCAAATTTCTTCTAACAGTATGACTTACAAATCCCTCCTACTCATGTAGGAGTTTAATCCTCCAAGTTGTATTTATTTCACTAGTATTAAGGGGAATGGAATCTTAAGTGTGATTATCATGTTGAGAGAAGTGGGGCTTGGGAAATCAATTAGATTAGGTCGTCAGGGTAGAGGTCCCATGACTGTATTCTAGTGGTCTTATAAAGAGGGAGAGAGAGAAAAGGGACAAAAGCATATACGCTGTCTTCTTGTGATATGACTCAGCCAATGAGAGTCCTTTCTAGAGCTGGAGGATGAAGTAAATCAAATTAGCCATTGCTTAAAAAAACAGAACAAGCCTGCTCTAGGTATTCATTATAGAGATAGTGTGGTGGTTTGAATAAAAATGACCCCCATAGGCTCATAGTGGCACTATTAGGAGGTGTGGTCTTATTGGAATAGATGTGGCCTTGCTGGTGGAAATGTGTCACTGGGGGTGGGCTTTGAGGTCTCAGAAGTTTAAGCCAGGCCTAGTGGCTCAGTCTCTTCCTGGTGCCTGCCAATCTGGATATAGAACTCTCAACTACGTCTCCAGCACCATGTCTGCCTGCATGCCACCATGCTTCCTGCCATAACAATAATGGACTAAACTTCTGAACTGTAAGCCAGCCCCAATTAAGTGTTTTCCCTTATGAGTTGCCGAGGCCATGGTGTCTTGTCACAGCAATTAAAACCTTAACTAAGACAAACAGCAAGAATATATACATACATACATACATTTATATATACACACACCCAGAACAATGATAACATACATACATACAGACAGACTGACAGACAGACACACACACACACACACAGAGAGAGAGAGAGAGAGAGAGAGAGAGAGAGAGAGAGAGAGAGAGAGAGAGAGAGAATGAGAATACTGATTATATATTGAAGACAGGCCAAAAACCTTGACTCAGGACTTACATTCAAAACCAATAATCAACACAATAATGGTTAAATAAGAGATTCTTGATTAACAGTGGCTTTGACCTTTGGTGGTAACTGATAGTCTGTAAGGAGACATCAAACTTCAGGAAAATTCTCCTCTAGTTAAAAAAGTAGATTCCTCTTCATTTTGTTCCTAAACCATCACTGTTATAAAGAGCTTGGTAACTTCTCTGAATTTTTCCTCTCTTTAAAGTTGTTGGTTATTTGTTTTCTCTTCAAGACTACAGACAGAAAAGGCCTCCACTCCCAGGGTCAGAGCCAATGCTCCTCCCCAGGGACTTCGCTGAGCACCAGCATCTCCACCCAGCACAAACTATATCTTTAAAATGCTCAACAGAGAATCCCCCATGGGTTATTCAACTGCTGGCTCCTATACAAAGAAAATACTGTCTTTTGCTCCAAAGAGCTTTGTGCATCAATTTAAACACAGCAAGACAGACACAATACCCCAGAGAGGAAAGCCTACCTTATTACATTCCTGACCCAAGAGAAAGGATTTGCCTGGAGAACATAAAAAGAACCCGCCGAAGAGTGGAAGACAGTTTCCTAATCCTAAACATAAAAACACATTCTAATGCAGCATGACAATGCTTTAATCGCTGACATAATTGTAAGATGTATATATAATACAAGAAAGGTAAGGCAACTTGCTTTGGGGCCTTAGAGACTCTCCTTCAATATTCTACTGTAGGTCTTCTGGATTTTATGCATGCTTGGGGGGGGGGGATATTGAGAGGGAGGTAATGTGATAGTACAAGGATTCTTTCTCAGTAAAAATGCATCTTGTTCTGATTTGATGCATCTGTACATGGCAAGTATGGTAAGGGAACAGAGCCCTCTGAAGTCAGTGTTTCTTGGTTCTTTCACTGACTTCTGGTACAAGTCCATGTAGTCAATGGACAGCAGAACAGTGATCTTTATTTCTTTAAACAGGAACACGCTGGGAGAGACACTGCCATAGTCTCAGCTGTGAGCAGGAGTGGATTCACCAATTTCCTTTCATGTCTATACAAAAATACTTTCTAACAAATGTTTCCCCATATGATATAACCTCATCTTAACATACCATCTCTCTCTCTCTCTCCCCATCTCTCTCTCAAACCCCCCAAAAACAAAACAAAAATAACAAAGGCAAGTATCTGTGGCTGAAGGGCTAGAAAATGATAAAGAAATAACATCTGGGTAGCTCAGCTACATTTTCCCTTCTTTAATATTAAATATGAAAGAAAATTTATAGCATCCTTGTAAGTGGGAGCTTTGCCAACTTCATGGACTGACACTTTTACACTTGGTTTGCCTGTGACATGGGATTTTTCAGTGTTCACTTTTATTAAAGTGAATTCCACTGGCAGTGCCAAAAGAAGCCAAGGATCATTCTAGAACACAGAGAATCAGGCCGCCACTTTTCTTTGCTTTCATATGGCTAACTAAGGTGAAACAGAAATTCAGAAAGAGTGAGTGATCCAGCACATCTGAGCTGACATCATGCCCTTACTTTGAGCATTAAAATCCCTCCAGCAATGCCTTCTACTCCATAATTTTACATGGGTTTTGCATGTACATAGCTTTGACCTCCTTTCCAGAGCTTCCTGATCATAAGAGACAGCATCTCACCACTCTGGTACCCCCACGGCCTTTATCCTCAACAGGTGCTTATGGAGTTGTGTTCCCTAAAACAACAGGAATAGAGAATGTGACCTGGAAATATGCTTCATATTTCTCTGCTAGAGTAAGGCTGCCTGAGTCAGGACTCCAAGATTTCCTCCACTGACTCAAACCCTGTGCTTCAGCTCAGGCACCATGAATTCTGGGCAGACAACACTTCCTTCCTATAGGTCTGCTGAACACAGAGATTTTTTTTTCTTTAATTTAAAGATCATTTAACTGCTTTATGAGAAACAGGGATTAGGAATCCTTTAAGCTCGTATGCGATCATTAAGCTGGCTCTTTCAAGCCGTTCTAGACCAATGTTTGGAAAGAGGGGATTGAATGATGGAAATGGCTATTCAGGACTTTGAACAGTAGAGTGCTGGCCACACTCAGACAGCTGAAGTAGTCACACTATGCATATTTCTTCTGAGGTATTCCCAGCATAGGTGTAAATCTCTCAAGCATGTCTTAGAAGGCATTGTTTTCTTTAGACATGTTTGTGAAAAATAGCTTTTATGTTTCTTCTCTAGAAAGATTTGTAGAACCCATTCAAAAGATGCCTAAGGTGTATTGTAAGCAGCTGCTCTTCTCAGTATGGCAGGATGTGAGTTTTGTCCAAAAAAAAAAAAAATTTGCTAATGAAACATTAAATGGGTCCTATTCCAGAGTCATGGGTTGAATAATTTCTCCTTCTGTAGTACCTCAAAAATAAATTTCATTTTGAACTCCAATGCCTCTCATTGGACCATCAAGCACAACACGTGTTACTCTTAGGAAGAAAGTAAAATAACGAATCATGGCATTTCAAAGGACGACTCAGCTTTATTGGCAGGGACTTTGGATGGTGTTAACATAATATTGGCATAGAAGAGATTAAACTCACGCAGTTGACTTAATGCTTCAGCAATGGATATTTTTACTTCTACATTACTCAACAAATTATTCATCAGTCTTGGACATCAACAGTAAAAGCACTTTCCTGTTACATAAAGGTAGTAAGCAATATGAAGCAAAAAACCTTCACTTATTTTGTTTCTCTTTGCTTACTTTTTTTCATGCCAACTTCCTTCATTTTCCTATTTAGATATATTTTCTCACATAGCTTTTTAGTCTATATGGAGTAGGATGAATATGTGTATTTTAAGAAGTTTTCAACATTTATATTTAGGTAATCATGAAAGATATATTCACGAGGGTGGTAGGTTTTTTTGTTGAAAAGAGGGTAGACAAGCACATTCTTCACTTTGACTAGGTGTGACTTCATGAGAGGACATGATTATCAGTAGATGTAGAATTATAGACAGCAAAAGTATAAAGAAAAAAAGGGGTGACATTCAGGCACATCTAGAGGCTGCAGGTAATAATCTGGGGAAAGCTGAAATGCAGCAGCGGAACAGTAACAGACACTAAACAGCTGGGGGAAAGCCATATCCAAGGCGCCACAGAAAGGCTGGCTTAAAGCCCTCTCCACAGCACTGGCAACCCACAGGGCAGAAGTAAGCCTCGACTGCAAACAGCTCCCTACTACATCTGTGGCAAGCTCAGAGCAACTGCCTGAGAACTATAAACTGAAACCAGGCCAAAAGAATACTGTTATAACAAGGAAATGGAATTTTGAAACAGATCTGTACAAGATTTGGCAAACTGAAAACCTAACTTTCATGCAGATTTTAAGTGGCACCTGGGACACTGGAAAGAGCTGAATGAGGTGGGGCCAACGTTCACACAAAGAACCATAAAGGCACAGAGAAGTGTCAAAAGTATGTGAGATACCATCTGTGGGGACCCACCCACAAACTGGACCAGAATTTGTAATCTGGTCATACAAAAGAAGACCTGTCTGGAGCGGAAGACTGCCTAGTGCAGAACTGCCTGGAGTAAAAGAGGCTTCTAGAAACTAGGAACTCACTCCAGAGATCCTTGAGGCCGATCCAGCAGTCAGGTCAGTTAGTTTTTATACCCTACATTTCCACCCACTGTACTCTTCGCCCTTTGTTTAATAACAATACAATATCACTTTAGCTGGCTGGCTCCATTTTGACCTGTTCATACCAAATTATCTTTTTTTCCTCCTTCATCTTTCTTCTTTCACTTTCCTGGATGAGTTTCAAGGGTCTCTGTGGCTCACCCCTAAGAGATGGGGCTGTCCTATGTTATCCACAGCACACTGTTCTAGTTTCTTTACTGCTTCTGTGATAAACTACTCAACAAAAAAAAACAGCTGTAAGGGTGAGCTTCTTCAGCTCATAAAGTCAAGGCAGAAACTTGAAAGAGCTAATTACACTGCATCCATGCCAGTAATAGAGAGAAACGAATGCATGCATGCATGCTTACTGCTCAGCTCACCTATTTTATTATTACCCAATTCAGAACCCAAACCCAGGGAAGGGTGTGGCTAACCTTCAGGCAGGGTCTTCCCATATCAATTAACATAGTGACTGCCAATTGCTTGGACATACCCACAGCTGAAACTGATCTAGACAACCGGCATTGAGACTCTGTTCCCAGGTTATTCTAGACTGTGTTGACAAAACTGATTACCACACACACATATTTGTTTTTCTCTGCACCTTCCTTCTTGCTCCCAGTTTCCCTTCTACTTCCATTCTTCCACTATGTTAACATAATATGAATCACTAGTCTTACCCTCTCCCTATCCTCTTTCCTTTTTTACTCATACCCACAGTAACTAAAGTATCAGTACATAATGCACCATCAATGTCCCTTCACTTTCTAAAGTGACTGCTGTTTACAGCATTATTTTGAATGGTCAAGAGAATGATCTACAACAGCCAGGCCTTTCATTCTGAATGAGTGAATGTGCTAAGTACACAGCAAGCAAAAGTAAACGAACAAATAGCAGCGGCAGACAGACAGACAGCAGCAGCAGCAGTCGGAAAACAAAACATCATCAAATTAAAGGCTAACAAACATTCAGTGGAAACTTATTAGGGAATCAAAAAGTCATGTTGGAGTTTCTGATTCAAAGTCCTGGACAGAACAGAACAGTCACACCATGGTTGAGCTCCCAACTTCTTGTTCCCACGGCACACATTTTTATACCACAAGATAAACCATATTAACCTCTGCTGGAAATGATTTACTTTCCAGGTGTTCTCAAGGACATTATGTTTTTCACTCTTGAGTTGGTTTTTACTTCTTCCTGTTATAGATCCAGGGGGCCATCCTGACTCAAGACAGGGCTTTGAGATCCTTTGACATAAACTTGCTTGAGTCTGAGTTAAGGGAGGGCCTGGAGCTCCTAGAGTCTGCTGTCCAAAGAACTCAAAAGCCCCAGTGATTTACCAACATAATGTATACCATAGGCATGATTCAGATTTTAGTTGATTATTAGTTTATTTTATAATGGACCAAACACTATATAGTAACTGTTGTAGAATGTTCTATTCTCACAGAGGTAACAGGAGTGGAGTAAAACAATATCTCAATCTACTATACACCCTAGCTCCTCCAGAGCATTGCAAACTTTTTCACTGAAAGAGGAAAGGCTACTTAAAAAAAAAATAAAGTCAATCAACGACCTAACACCAGACATGTAAATTCTGATGCAGAAATACAAGTAACACGAAAAACCAAAGCAAGACCCTTCTCAAGACCAATCCCACAGTAATGGCTCCCAGGGAGAGGGACTTACTAAGTTCTTGACAAAAATTTTGTAAGAATGATTATTAAAATCTCCAAAGAAACTACAGAAGATACAAATAACTCGTGATTGACTCCCAAGAAAACCCAACAGCTGAATGACATAAGGAAGTGAAAAGAAGCACGAGAATGCATTTCTATAGAGGTAAAAATTCTGAAGGAAAATCACACTGATCCTGAAATGAAACATTCACAAAGCCAGCGTAGGAGTTCAGCAGGAAGCCTCACCCACAGAATGGGTCATGAGAAAGACAGGGCTTCAGGAGACACAGAAGAGAGAAGGGGATGTTCATGTGTTGTGTACATGTAAGATTTTGGAACGCCATGAAAAGGGCCAAATGATAGGAACACAAGGAGGAATGATTTCATGCCAAAGGTATAAAAGACATTTTCAGTAAAAGAGAAAAAAGTCTCATATGGGTGAAGAGATGTTCACCAATGGACCGTAAATAAACAGGACTAGAAAAGAAACTCCCCACATGTTGCAGATGAGAACACTAACTGCATGGCACAAAGAAAGTGCACCAAAAGCTGCAGCAAGAGAGGAACACCAGTGAGTCACACACAAAAGCAGGCTCCTCAGAAAAACATGATAGCTCAAGAGAAACATTAAAACTGAGAAGGGCTCAAAACCGTGTATTTCAAGTTCTGAAAGATCGGAGCTGCCGACCCAGACTATTATATCCAGCAAAAATATCCATCACAGTTGAAGGAGAAAGGAAAACTTTCCATGATAAAAGATGGCTAAAGAAATTCATTACCACTAAGGCAGCTCTACAGGGCACTGCAAGGAATACTTTTGACGATAAAAGAAACACATTTAATAGGTCACAGAAGAGTAAAATACACTGGAATAGTAAGTAGTTAAGCTAAGCAAAAGAGGAAAGCAACACACACACACACACACACACACACACACACACACACACACACACACACGTTAACACAGACCTTTCAATAACAATTAATATTAACAGTCTCCGCTGCCAAATCTAAAGACAGACTGGACTAGTGAGATGGTTCAGTAGGTTATCTGGCCTTGCATGCATGTGTGCCTGCACTTAGATGTGCATGTACACACATTCACACACACAAAAAAAAATAGAAATAAAATAAAAAAATTTAAAGACGCAGACTAGCAGATGGCATTACAAAACATGATCCATCTATTTGTGGCCTTCAAGCAAGATACCTCATCATCAAAGATGGAGACTACCTTAGGGTGAAATATGGAAAACAGTATTCCTAGCAAATCAAACCAGGAAACAAGCAAGTGTCATGGTTCTAATATCTGACAAAACAGACTTCAAACCAAAACTAGTCAAAGAGACATGGTCATTTCAGTGAGCAATCCTTCAAGAAGATATTACAGTTCTAAATATACATGCATGTACCAAACATGGGTAGACTTAGTTTCATAAAACAAGTATTAACAGACATAAAGTCAGAGATTAACCCCAATAAGGTAATATTGGGTGACTACAATACCTCATCACTCTCACTAATAGGTCACCTTGACCAAAATATATCCCAGATTGAAAGAGAAAAATCAGTAGCCATCTTGAGAGATGCTTCCCCCTCCCCTCCTCCAAAGGTATTTGCTGAATATTTCTAAAACCAGCAGTTTTAGAAGTGACGACCAGAAGCTGAACTTAAAAGGCTGTGACAATAAATCTAGGTATCCTGGACTTGGCAAAACAAGATATGGGGAGTAATGGGCTCAACTGACCAGAAATTGAACTTATGGGAGAGTAGGACTGGAACAATAAATCTGAATGTATATATCCTGGGTTCAACAAAAGCAGGACATATGGAGTAAAAATTTATGTCTCTGTAGGTACCCTGAATCCTGTTAGCCATCAGTAACCTCATGCTTATAGTTCAGCCAGTAACTTCAAAGAACTACCTCACCCCTAGCCTCCTCGTCCAATCCCAAGCTGCATATAAACCTTTCCTATATAAACCCCTTAAAGTGAGTGCTCAGGGCCGTCCTCCTCCATCTGCTGTGTCAGATGTTGGACTCGCAGACCAAGTCCCGGGCTTGCTTGTTTTGTTATTAAAAAACCTCTGTGTGCTTGCATCGGATATCGGCTCTGTGGTGGTCTTGCTTGGGGGTTCTGCGACCTGGGCACAACATTTGGGCGCTCATCCTGGATACCCCTGCTTCCTCCAGACCCTAATCCGAGGGGTTTCTAACTGGCCAGTAAGTTTCTGTGTGTCTTTGTTTGTCCTTGTCTTTGTGTGGCTCTGTACATTTATTTTCTGAGGCACGCTAGATCTGTGAAGTGGTCCAGTAACCGTCAGTGCCTGTGGCAAGCAGCCAGCAGATGTGTTGGTGAGCCAGGATTGGGGGGGTGGGTCTTGGGAGATGTTCCTTCTGGGCTCAGAGAGCCTTGAGTCTGGACGGTTTTTGTTGTGACTGAGCCTGGAGGGTCGCTCCCTCCAGAGTGCATCAGGCTGTCATTGTTCTTGGAACTTTGTTGGTTGTCTCTTGGGGCAAAGTTTGTTTTGGTGTGTCCTTGGTCTTGTATGTAGCATGTTAATTGTTATTCTACAATACCCCATCACTCTCACCAATAGGTCACCTTGACCAAAATAAATCCCAGATCAAATGGACCTAACAGACAGACATCTACAGTATATTCAATCCAAAATGACAAAATACATTCTTCTAAGCCTCCCAGGAAACCTTCTATAAAACAGATCATATATCTGGAATCAAAGCAAGTATCAACAAACACTGGAAATCTGAAATTTAATTTTTAATTTTCTATTTGACCACAATGCAGTCAACAGCAAGAGAAACTACAGAAAAATACACAAATGCATGGAGATTAAACAACAAACTATTGAATGACGAAGTTACTGATAACATCAAGGGAAAATAAAACTATTCTCAGAATCAAATGACAAAAACAGCACACCATTACATTTGGGATACAAAGATCAAGGTCACTGAAAAGATAAGAATGATAAACAACTTAGCCAAAGTCACCAAAATTAAAAGACCGGAATTAATAAAATTAGGGATGAAAAAGGAGGCACAACGGATACCAATCAAATTCAGAAAATCATGGAGACAGTCCTTAAAAACTAACATTTCACTACACTAGAAAATGTAGAAGAATCGGATCAATTTTTAGATATATACGATCTATCAAAGTTAAACCAGGATGAGATAAACAATTTAAACTGATCTAAAACAAGCAGCAGGACTGAAACAATAAATAGTATATTTTCATGCAATAAAAACAAAGCTCCGGAAAGATCCCTGCAGAACTGTACCTGATCTTTAAAGAAAGTGCTTCCTTTTTCATGAAGCCACTATTATGCTGATACCAAAGCCATTTTTTAAAAAGGAAGAAAACTGCAGATCAATTTCCCTCGTGACTACAGATGTAAAATTTCTCAGAAAACACTTGCAAACTGAATGGAAGAACACATCAAAGAGATCATTTACGACAATCAAGTTGGCTTCATCCTAGTGATACGGGGATAGTTCAACATATGCAAATCAATAAATGTAAATGTCATATAAATAGACCGAAGGACAGTGATTGAGACAGCATACACAAGATCTGTGAAATCTCCAGCCAGACAAGATGCCAGCACAGAGGGGGTAAGATGGGCAAAAAAGCAAGAGCCATTGGCATTTGAAAGCTGTTAGAAGAGGGAGACTCAGTTTTCTTTAAAGATAAGACCCTTGGTAAAACTACCATATTTAAGAGAAGTCCCCACTCCCAAGACTATTTGGGCAACATAAACTGGATTTGATGGGAAAAGAAAGGAAAAAAAAAGATATCTCAAAGTTGGGTGGGAAGGGATGGGAGGACGGTTACAGTAGGAGTCAGAAAGGGTGCAAATGTTCAAAATACACTGAATAAAATTCTCAAAGAATTAATGAAAGTATTGTTTGAAACACCAAACCCCAAACCAAACCTATATTAATCAGGAAAGAAGCAGCAGCAGGCGGAGGGAAAGGATGCTATGCTAAACACACACCATCAGAACCAGCTGAGACTGGGTAAACCAAATTAACGTGGCATAAGCAAGACTTGAACTTCACAGCCTCATTTATAGCTTGGACAGAAAATGTTCTCCAAAAATCACGTGTGGAAGCTTTGGTTGTCATGGAAATGTACAGAGTTGGAGCTCCTAGTAAGTGGGTGGGGTCATGAGAACTGTGACCGAATCACTGGATTAATCCAACAGTGGCTTCAAAATTCTCATGGCCATATTGGGAGGTGACGGAAACAAGAAGGTGGGGCCTTGGAAGTAATAAGTCAGGGCTAGTATGGCCTCAAGCACAGTTCCTCCATGCCCCTCTCCTGCACTTCCTGAGGAAAATAGCATTCCTCCAAGGGGATGTTTCAGCCTTGACTTAGCCCCCAGCCACACAGTCAGCTAACACTTCAGTGAAACTGTAAACAAGGAGTGCAAAGAAATCCTTCTTCCTTTAGTTATCTAAGGCATTTTGTCAAAGTGACAAAAGACTGGCACAGAATCCTGAAAGAAGAAGAGGAAACAAACAAAACAAATACTTCCAGGAAACAAAAGAGAACTATAGTCAAAGAGTGTCCTTTCAGAGAGGAAAAACACAAGTTCGGCCCATTTTACCACATACGAATAAAAAGTAGGATTCTGTGGCTAACTGTGGTAGGAGGCAGAGCTCAGCACACCCCACCTGGAAGAGCCATAGGGCACAGAAAGGCGGGATGATATCCTGCAGCAAGTGTTTGCCTGGACTATGTAGATTCCCTCCCCACCTGGCCTCCAGCAATGGTCTTGCAGAACTGCGCACTACAGGAAACATTTTGGAAAATGTTCACTTCATAAAGAAATGAAATTTCCTCCATAAAATTCTTGACTTGGGTTGTTCTTAATGTAGCTTTTCCTGTTGACTAAGAGAAGTACTCCATGAGAGAAGTAAGTATTGAATAGACAGAGCTCCGGAAAAATAGCCCCAAAGACTATTATAAAACAAATATACAAAACAGGAAGCAAATGAATTTGTATGGCAAAACCAATAGCTGTGCAGCGTTAATTAATTTTCATCAGGAATAAAAGGGTTATTTCTCTGTCTTTTCACTTCATTTCCCATCCCACCCCCCAAACGGGGTTTCCCTGTGTAACTGCCCTGGCTGTCCTGGAACTCACTTTGTAGACCAGCCTGGCCTTAAACTCCACCTGCCTCTGTCTCCCAAGTGCTGGAATTAACGGCATGCATCACCACTGCCCAGCCCAAATTTCATTTTTTTTTTGTTAACCAACACACACAAATATGAAAAACTGAGGCCACACACAAAATCCATTCATAACAAAATGACTCAAACCTGGTCATGACTAGACAGCCCTCTTGACAGTAATAAACACAACATTCTTCACAGGAAAAAAAAAAAAGCTAGGATTCTTATGGAACCACAAAAGACCTAGGATAGACAAAAGACCTGGGACAGACAAAGCAATCCTGAGTAAAAAGAGCAATGGCGGAGTGATTACCATTCCAGATTTAATATATATATATATGTATATATGTATATATATATGTATATGTGTATATATATGTATGCATATAAGTATATGTAAGTAATATGGTATAAGTATAACGGAGCCAATGGAACCAATTAAAAGACCCAAACACGAGTACATATAAATAGAGCCATCTGGTATTTGACAAAGCTGAAAAAAAAAAAAAAAGACAGTAGAGAAAAGGCATCCTCTCCAAATGGTGCTGGAAAACTGGATCTCCCCACATAGAAGAAAACTAAATCTAGATCCATATCTATCACTCTGTACAAAAGTTAACTCCAAACGGATCAAGTACCTCCCCACTAAACCAGACACACTGAAACTGCTAGAAGAAAACATGAGCTGTGCCCTACAAGACAAAATGAGGTGAAGGAAAGGACTTTCTGACTAGGACTCCAGTCGCCCAGGAATCAAGACCAACAATTTACCTCATAAAACTAAAAAGCTTCTGTACAGCTAAGGGAACAATCAACTGAATGGTAAGGAAGCCCACACAGTGGAAGAAACTCCTCTGGCTATGTATCTGACAAATGATCGACATCTAGAGTATATAAAGAACTCAAAAAAAAAAAAAAAAAAAAAAAGAGAGAGAGAGAAAACGAACAAAAAGAAATCTAAAACGAACAAAAAGAAATCTAAAACCCAAAACCAAACAACCTATTTAAAAAATAGGCTATAGATTGGAACAGAGTTCCCAAAAGAAAAACATAAGTGGCTAAGGAATATCTCAAAAAGTGCTCATCATCCTTAGCCATCAGAGTAAGAAAAAATGAAATAAGGAAATCTGCAGGTAAGTGGATAGAACTAGAAAATATTATATTCAGTGAAGTAACCCAGAATGGGAAATGCCATGTGTTCTCTCGTATTTGTGGCTCTTCAGGTATGAATAGATCTAGTCACTGCAGAGACCAGGAAAGTAAAAAGGGATGACTGGGCAGGGTGTGGGGCTCTAGAGAGGGGATAGCAAGAAACAGCTATCAGAAAGGGGAAAAATATGAAAGGGGGATTTTAACTGAGGAGGAACAGGAAGGTCAATTCAGAGGAAAAGGAATGGGGGAGGGATAAACAACACTAAGGATGTTTGAAAAGGCCACAGGGAATTATTCTACATTTACCTGAAATTTTAAATATAATTTGTCTATCTGTGCATTTACATATCATTTAAATGAAGTTAAGATACTTGAAGTGATGCTGCTTCCAGCAAGAGTCAGAAACTAACAAAAATCCCCAGTACAAGCATGAGGAACCTCTTTTTGAGTTTTTGGTTGGAGGAGTCCAAGAAACGCCTCAAACAACACAGGCTATTCCAGTTGCCATTGGTTACCTCCCAAAATTTCATGTCAAATCTCTATTGTTGAAGACACCACACACTTCCGACTGAGAATGGGAATAATCAAGCTGGATGGTATCCAGAAGACTCATCCTTGAGGACCACCTTCAAAGTACCAGAAGGTGATATGCAAGCTGACAAGTGAGAGATACAATCAAAACAGTCCTATGTAGCTGTGATGCCTATGAAACAATACAATGACCACCATGGCAAGACTACCTGTGGCTGGCAAGGCCATGGATCCTAGAGGAAAATGTACTGCTGCCACTTTCCTAAATGAGTGTACTCTGTAACTGCATTCTAAATCTTATCCTTATACCCTCAGATAAGTGCAGCACTTACCCCTCATCAAAGATACTTTTCAGCAGTCAGAGACCATTACAGAAAGCCACAATTGGTCAGAGAGCATCTAATTGACTCTGGGGTATGAGGATCAATGGATACATCTACAGTGCAAACCCTACACCTAAGGTTCAAGGAACATCATGGAAGAGAGGCAAATCAATCAATTAATCAATCAATCTAGGAGCTAGAAGACCAGAATCTTTGCTATGTGATTGTGCCTTCCATGTTACAAGGAAGCTGTATCCATACACTCTCAATGGTATGGCTGCCGAAACAAGAAGTAAATAATGACAACATCAATTGACATGCCAGTGTGGATGGGGGAAATTGCATGCCCCCCTCCACTCCAAGATGAAGAGCTGTGAGTAATTACTTACTGCCTAGAGAGGGAAAACTCGTTTTCCCTAGGAATGAGCTCCCTAATTGGTAATTCAATACTACGGGTTAGCCCTACAACATACATATGAGCAACATTAAAGGGACTCATCAGGCTGCGTGTGTGTGTGTGTGTGTGTGTGTGTGTGTGTGTGTGTGTGTGTGCGCGTGTGCGTGTGCGTGTGTGTACACATAAGACAGGGGTTAGAAGGGGAGAGCAAGTGGGGGAAATGATGTAAAGACTGTGTGTGTATATGAAATTTTAAAAATAATTTTAATAAGAGAAATAATTATTTTAGAAGTTAGGGTAAAGAAAGTAAAAGTCCAGCCAAAGAAAAATTCTAGAGAAATGTTTTTTAATGATATTAACTAAAACTTACACATAATAGAATTAGTGACTAATTTAAAACCACATTCCTGGGGAAAATAAGAGGCCCCTGGTATACCTAAATAAATGGGAGAGAGTACAAACGATAAAATGAACACGTTACAATGAAAAATACACAGGCACTTTCAAAAGAATCTAAACAACCATGGCTTGGTAACACTGAAGCTGAACATCTGAATGCTATTGGGGATTTTCTACAAAATTAAAAAGCAACTTTTACTCAAATATGTCCAAAGTTATATAAACAAATTTAAAAGAAGGCTATTGAAGATTTTATTTTCCAAGCACTCTTGACCAAAATAGTTTTATTGGAATGTTATTCAAACACTTATGGAACACAATACTATTTTGCTATGTAAAACTCTCCAGTAATGTACACATAATATAGAACATTAAAGAAAGAAAGGGAGAGGGAGGGTGAGACAGGGACGGACATAAGGCAGAAGGAGGGAGGACATGTGGGAGGAGGAAGAGAAGGAGTCTAGGGACCATGAAAACAGCTCAGCAGGTAAAGGCTCTTGTCACCAAGCCTGCCCATCTGAATTTCACCTGGGGCCAGAAGGTAGGAGTAAACTGACTTCCTCGCATTATCTTCTGCCTCTGTACATGCACTGTGGCACCTGCACACTCACATATGAGATTCTAAGTGAAACACAGTAGTCTAAAGCCTAGCAAGCTACTGCAGGCATAGCTCATCTGGCACTCAGAGAAGTGCGGAGACTACTTAAGAAGCCCATGTGGCATGCAGCAATCTCCTTAGGTGGCAAAAAGCTAATATGGCAACTAATCACTTGGGATAAAAAACTTCCAATTTGCTTAGCAATATATACAAGAGTACTTCATTTACATGTCCCGGTATTATCAGTCTCAAAGACATAGTAAACAGATTATATAAAATTAAACGTCAAAGGCATTCCCACTAAAACCAGATTCAAAACAGGGTTGAATCATAGTAATGGAACCATCCATTATTTCAAGAACCCTATTCTATACCATAAGAAACAAGTATGTGTTTATTCAAAAGAAGACAAAATTCTTATTGATAGGTGCATATTATATTAGAAAAAATCTACGATAATAAAATACAGAACCAGATAATTAAGATTACTTAGTATGTTCACTGTACACTCCTCACTCCCATACAAAATAAACAAAACATTAGTTATAGAAAATGTACAAGGAAAAACAAAACAAAACAAAAAAAACCCATCAATGCCTGGGACGTAGAAAAGAAAATAAACGAAGAACTCCCAAGGAATGCAGCAGCCAGGCATGATGGCCATCTCTCATGATTCCAGCCCTCAAGGTCCTTGACAGCTACAGCTCCTTGCTGAGTTTGAGGTCAGCCTTCGTTACCTGAGACTCTTTCCCAAACCAAAAATAAAAAACCGAAGATCAAAAGGAAAACCAAAACCAAAAAACTACAAACAGAGACTGAGAGACAGAAAGGAAGATAGGAAGGAAAAAAGAAAGCAGAAAATACCCCAATATTACATGGAAAACTCAATTTGTATTTTCACTTATTTATCTACTTTTATTTTTGTGCATGCATGTTTTGTCTGAATGTACGTCTGTGTACCATGTGAATGCCGGTGCCTGCTGAAGCCAGAAGAGAGTGTCAGATCCCCTAGGACTGGAGTTATAGACAGTTGTGGGCCACCACATGGGTGCTGGAAGTCAAACCCAGGTCCTCTGGAAAAGCAGTCAGTGCTCTTAGCCACTGAGACCTCTCTCCAACTCTGAAAAAAAAAATCTATTTTTCAGAGTGTAGCTTCTTTTTCAATTTAAGACTTGAATCAAACTCTTGACAAAATTTCAGCAAAATTCATTCAATCTTAGTTAAAATAACACCATCACCAATTAACAATTATTATGCTTTGTAGATTATAGTAGAAGAGAACAATAAACATTAGGAAGAAACATTTTAGACAAGGATATTTATTACTTCTAATAGTGGAAAATGTTGGGGAAATTTTTTTCTAAATGACAAGGATGAAGTGATTACAGCCAGGGGCCGGGGATTTAGCTCAGTTGGTGGAGCGCATGCTTAGCATGCAGGAAGGCCTGGCTTCCATAGACTACGCATGGATGTGGTGGTGCATGCCTGTAATCCCAGGAGATGGAGGCAAAAATGGTCAGAAGTTTAAGGTCATCCTTGGCTACACAGCAAGTGAAGTCAGCCTGGGACATGAGATCCAGTCTAAAAAGGGGGTATTATGGCTAAAAGCAGCATACCAAGTATAAATTGATGTATCAAACCAGAACAGCTTTAATTTTCAAAAACAGATCAAGAACACAGACGTTCAAATAAATGCCAAACTTTATTTCTCACATTTGAAAATATTTTATGGCTCACAGGTACCACACAGCTGTTTAAACAAAAAAGTAACAGTTTTGAATAGAGCATGAAGACACTGTCAGTTCATACTGAAGATAATAAGGAGGATCTCAGATGCTAAGGCACCCTTTCCACATCAGCACACTTGGGCCAATTATTGTTCGGACACAGCAGCGGGCTGCTTCACTCATGATTATTAATACTGCAACTGTGGGGAATGTTTGCTTCCTGCTTTCAGGGCTATGCAGCCTGGAAACAAGGATGTGAAATGAACTATCATAGGCTTGCTTTTGGGTCCTTGAGCCTCTTTTCCTACATGCATGTGGTAACAATTAATGAACATAGGGCCCTGGGTTTGACGGAGAGCAAGGAGAGGTATAAGGAGGCTTTGGTGGGAGGAAAGGAAGAAATGTGTAATTATATTTTAATCTCAAAATTTCTAAAAAGTAAAAAACAAACTTATATTGTCTGGGCCGGCCTTGATGTGCTTCCCTGGTTCCCCTGGAGGCCAAAAGAGGGCATTAGATTCCCGAGAATTGGAGTTATAAAACAACGTAAAACCCAAAAGTTTCATGTTTCCTGGTTGCTATGGTTATATTTTTCTTCCTTTCCCTGTATTTAATGCACAGGTGAGTGTGGTCTCTTGAAAGGTTCTAATCTGCATGCCAGCATCACATTCACTATGTGTGGAGCTTTAAAGTCCATCTAAACAATGGACCAATGAACTAATAGTTGATCAAATGCCCTACGGAGAAAAGTAACTCTTCATTCTGAATTCAAACACGAGTATCACGTGCCTATCCAATACACTGAGAAAAATCAGTATCCACTTTGTGCTGGATAGTTTTATGTCAACTTAACATATGCTAAATCATGTCATCTGAGAAGTGGAAACCTCTATTGAGAAAAATGCCTCCATAAAATTGGACTGTAGGCAAGCCTGTAAGGCATTTTCTTGATTAGTGATTAATGAGGGAGGGCCCAGACCATTGTGGGTAATGTCACCTCTGAGTTGTATGAGAGAGCAGGTGGCTGGGCAGTGGTGGCGCATGCCTTTAATCCCAGCACTCGGGAGGCAGAGCCAGGCGGATCTCTGTGAGTTCGAGGCCAGCCTGGTCTACAGAGCAAGATCCAGGACAGGCACCAAAACCAAAACTACACAGAGAAACCCTGTCTCAAAGAACCAAAAAAAAAAGCAGGCTGAGCAAGCCAGTAAGTGTGGGAGCCCGTTCTCGGGTTCCTCGTGGCTTTACCCAGCAGGTCCACATAGAGGATGATTAGACCACGGGCCTGAGTGCAGGTGTCTGAGATGGTCTGCACTTGGCTGTGCTGGGGGAGGAGGTCTTTTGCTCCACCCCTTGGCGTCTCTATAAAAACCCTGGGACAGAGACAGTCGGGGCCCGTTGGAATAGGTTCCAGGCCCTCTCGAGGCTATCCTTTATTTTCTATCTGTTTATCTCCGCAATAAATCCTTCTATCTAATATTTCCTGCTGCTCGCACTCAAGAAAACTCTGGGGAACTGTGGGGGTGGTTGGGTAAACGCCCCACAGAATGGCGCCATGAACAGGGACTAAAGAAAAAAGAAAAAAGGGACTAAAGAAAAAAAGGGGGGACTAAAAAAAAGGGGGGACTAAAGACAAATGAACAGGGACTAAAGACAAAGTAATAGGGACTAAAGATAAAGGAAAATAATAGTTTTATTACAGAGTTTTTGGCGAAAGTGCTGAGTTCAGCCCTGCCAGTGGATGAGGCATGCCGGTGTTATGGAAAATATATATTTTTTATATATATTATTGAGAGGCAGGGGTTTTATCCTCGAGAGAAAAGGAAAGCGGACTGGAAGGATGTCCGATGCTGCAGCGAAATTCTCTTCTGTCAAAATTTTCTATCTTCTATCCCTTTCTCAATTTCTATCTGTGAAAAAGTATAAGGCATAGGATAGTAACATAGTGAAGGAAAAACTTAGAAGTGTAAGATTGTGTAGGAAAAAATAAGTAAGGCAACTAGACAGAAAAACTCAATTTTCTAACTTTGGGGGCTATGAACGCAAACTGGGGAAAAAAAATCTTTCTTTGGGCTTTTTGGGTAGTAAAAACTCTTCTTTGAGCTTATGGGGAAGAAAAAGTTTCCTATGGAAGCTTTTGACCTGGGGCAGCTGAAATGCTAAGTCCAAGCGGCAGGAGAAAGTGATTTCTCCCTGAGGCAAAAATGGGGATGTAAAAAGCCAAAAAGTTTAAAGTTGGGAAGTTTTGGGAAAAGTTGCTCTTTCTCTTGGGGGGAAAAAACCTTTCTCTTAAAGCTTTTCTTGGAAAATTTGGGGGAAAAAACTCTAAAAAGCCTTCATCTTTCTCAAAAGCTCTTAAACTTGAAAACTAAAGCCTTTAACTTTCTCAAAAGGACAAAAATTAGAATCACCTGAAGATATTAATATGGAGACCACCTGTGATTAGCTCTAAGGGAAAACAACAAACCTCTTAAGACAGCAAAATCTAAGTTCTTTCAAGCTTTAAAAATCCTCCCTGCAATGCAGGAGGCAGGGACAAGTTCCTAAAAACCTCTTCTAAGCTCTGCTAGTAAAAGACAGTGGGTCAGAGTACCCTGAGGGAAACACTTGGGAGAATGTGCGTGAAGAGTTACAGAGAGCCCAAAAGGGCGGGAAACTTTACTTGAGAAAAGCCAAAAAGCCAAGCTTTTCAGTTATGCCCAGCTGAGGCATCAAGGGTTTTGTTTTTGAATGAGCGTTTCAGAATGAAAAGGTGCTCCTAATCGTCCTAATGCAAAGATCCCCTCAAGTAATGCAAACTGTTAGCATTGTATCCTCACTTCTGACCAAAAACCCAGAGGCGACTGGCCAGCGTCTCTGAGTTGGGGTGCATTTCAGGGATACTAGGGTTCCTGCAGTTGCAAACTTCCTGGAGCACAGAGCTGAGGCAGGAAGGTGCAGGACCCAGGGGAAGGTTGCTAATGAACAACCAAAGCTAAAGCCAGTGGGAACAGCACAGTTGTCTGCTTTCCTATAAGTCCCGGGTTGATAGGTCCACAACTGCAAAAAGAAATCTGAAAAAAAGCTTTTCTATCAAAGTAAGGACCTTTCTTGGAAAACAGTAAAGCTGAACTGTGTCTGAAGCAGTTGTGCTGCTGAGTTAGAATGCTGTCTGAGGAAAGAGCCCAGCCAGGGCAGAACAGAACTAGTAAAGCTTTCTTTTCTGTCAGAGAAAGCATCTCTTTGAGAAAAGCTTTGTTTCAACTAACTCCCGATCAGATGAGGGAGTATAGCCCTAAGGGGTGATTGCCTCTGGCATAAGCTCTGTCCTTGAGCACCCAGACAAACACAACCTACTGGGGGACTGGACCAGGTGAAGGCCTGATGAAGCAAAACACCTGTCCTAATGGGAGTTTAGAAATGGCAAAAACCTCCCTTGTTAGATTTTCAGTCTGTACGCAAACCACACAGACCCCGAAAACAGAAACGGACAAAAAGCCCCTACCTTCAGGAGCAGGGAAAGCCGCCACTGTAGTGTCGGAAACTGTTTCTGGGGTAGAGGGGATAAACTGAGACCAAACTGGGAACTGTCTGGGAAAAACACTCCGAAGAAACAGAAGGGACATAATCCTCCCCAGAAAAATATATGACCTAAAAAAGCTGCTAGAATTTGAGGCGGATTGGGGAGAAAAAAAAGCCCCTACTTCCAAGGGCAGCTAGCAGAGGTACAGAGCCGCAGATACTTGAAGCTCTGCATCTGGGGAAGGAAGGAACAAGCAAAATGAAATAGATCAGTGGGAGAAAATCTCTCTGAAAGAGCTATGAAAAAACTGTTGTAAATATTTGTTTTTCACTGACTGGCTAAGACAAACACAAGCCCCGAGGAAAGTTGCTATCAGAAATTGCCCACCTCAATGCGCGCTAACGAGGCAGGTGCAGTTCTGATTTGGGGGCCAGTGTCAATTAAAGGAGAGACACCTGTTAAAGCCAGCTGAGGAGAGACCAGAAACTTCCCAATGTCCCATAATTGAAAATGTAAAATGCCTGTTCAAATCTCCCGTTGCAAAAGCAAAAAACTTTGTTCAAACCTCCCGGGCAAGAATTTGTAAGCAAGTCTGGTAAAAAAGAACTTAAAAGTTGACTCTCAGACCCAAAAAGAACTATGGGAAATGACTGATATAAGGGAAATGATATAAAGGACTGATTTAAGGGACTGATACTATTATGGACTGATATAAGGGAAATGCATTCTGGGAAAGGTAGTTTTTCTGCTAAAGATGGCGACATTGCCCTGAAACACTTTTGTCAGCTCGAAAATACGTTCATGGTAAACTTTAAAATACAGCTTTTAAAAGAATAAGGAGGAAAATCATCTAAGAGTTTTAAGTGTCAGTTCCAATGAAACATTGAAAGGATATGGAACTAGGCACTTCGCGGTTTGGGGGTTGGTAAAATGACTTATTTACCCTAATAGCTGTGCAAAGTTTTAACGGTAGTTGGATGACAGAAAGCCACCTATAAGATCAAACAAGCCACTTTAAAATCCTTAAAGCAAGAGAGAGCAGTTTATACACTGAACGTTGTCTTAGATATGAAGGAAACTTATGCTATCTACAAAAGAAAGCTGCCATGCTTTGTGGGCCATATTAGAGTTCACTCCAATCTTCCTGGTCCTTGAGCTGAGGGTAATGTGAAATGGAAAGATCCCTGCTCGGGATTGTGGAAGGGTCCCGATCCTGTGTTAATATGGGGTCGAGGACATGTTTGTGTTTTTTCACAAGAGGAGAATGAAGCTCGGTGATTACCGGAGCGTTTCGTAAGGAGCTTGGAACTAAGAAAGGTCAGCTCCAATGATGTTCCTACAATGGAACCAGAATGAAAGTGGCTCAATTAGTGTTTCTGAGGTTTTGTCACTGGTTAATGCAAACAGTGAGGAAATAGAGTTCGGAGCTGTGCCGCTTTTGGCTTTACTAGCTCCTTTGGAAAAATACTTTATATCACCTAATAACTGTGCGATATTTGGCAAAGAGCTTACAGCAGCTAAATACGGTAATTTCACCGTCAGCATGAAGGGAAGTTTTTCGGTAGAACAAACCAAGAGTACTGCTGTAATAGAAACATTTGTCTGAATTGAAGCACTTAGGGGAACTATTATGAATTTGGGTGAAGGGACAGCCTCTAGTTAAACACCGTCTACCACTGACAGTGCATCTCTGCTGGGTCCGGAACGGCTGAGAGAACTGGCAACTTTGGAGTGTGGCATCATCCTGGGAAGGTTACAGTCCCCTAGCAACAACTATCACAATTCTATAACAACACTCACTAAATCCCAGTGTTTTATAACAAAGCTGACTATAAACTCTAAACATTAGCAATGATGTATGTACTTCCTGTCTAGTTAAGAATCTTTCTAATAGAGATAGTGATAAGAGTAAGAAATAGAAAAAGATGAAAATAAGATATGTAAGTTTATAAAAATTCTCTTGTTAGATCTGTGTTAAAAAATCTTTAGGTGTTTGCTAAGTTAAATATATGCTAATGGTAGCCCTATATAAGTTTGTAAAAATAGATCTATAGATCCTTTAAGAATATAAGCTTGCAAGAAGTATCTAAGGTAGCCTTAAGACATGTAGTGATAAGCTTGTAAGAAGTAAAGATGTTAGTTGTAAATGTAAGTTTAAATAAGAATAAGATGGAATGAATATAAGAAATATATAAGTAATAAGAAATATATTTGCTAAAGTAGTTCTATAGTTTCCTTAAGGAGTATAAATAAGTAGATGTTAATACGTTATATGTGAGTTTGTAAAATGTAGATGTTGAATGTGAGTCTAAATGCTTTGCAAGGCAAAAGGTTATATGTGAGTTTGTAAAGTGTAAATGTTAAGTGTGAGTCTATTCTTAATGTATATGGTGAAAGAACCTGAGACATACAGAAGTTAGTGTCCTAGCAGACTGCAAAGCAGGCAGTCTGAGCGGTTTTTCAAAAGCTCCAGAAGCCGCTAAGAAGCTAAGAATGGCGGACGCCAGAACTAGCACAAGGCATCCGCAGCTGAGATTCATGGAAAATCAACGCAACACAGAAAAACCTGAGCTAACATCAAAAACGGTGCGGTTTAGAATACTACTGTACCTAAAAAGGTCTGTCTGTGAGAACAAAAGTTGCAGAGACGCTTGTTTGAAGTAAAATTGTTAACGGCAAAAAGTTTTGGTTGAAAACTATCTCTTCATATTTGGAAGTGAAAGCCTGATACTAGAATTTATTTCTTGTTTGAACTTTTTGAACTTAAAATGAGATAAAACTACAAAGATTTTGGTTATGGATTTCTTCATATTTGGAAGGCTCGTACCAGAATTTATCATGTGAATTTTGGGACTTAAGAAATGAAATGAACAGTAGAGATTTCATTGCAATGGGACAATTTTGAGTTTATTCATAGTAATGACCTAGAACTGTTTGCTGGAATTGGGTTAAAAATGGAACTGTTTAAATGAAGAAATTTATTTCTACCTAGAATCAAGATGCAGTTTTGTGTATGCATATATGCTTTATTAACTGGTGATTCATGAATTGTTTTGTGGAACTGTTTATGTAAAATGGAATTACTTATGGAACTGGTTTGTGTTACAAACGGAACTGTTTAAACAGAAGTTTGGGTTTTTTAACTAGGCTTGAGATTTTGCTTAAATTATAAAGAAAAGGGGGAGAGTTAATATTTCTTAGTCTAATTTCAAAAGTTGAGTGGATTAATGTCATGTTATTGTTAGTAAAAAATGCAAATGGGGTATATTAAGAGACTACTTTTAAAGTATAAAGAGTTTTATTAAGAAACTGCTTTTGGATGTTTTGCTAAGTTTTCAAAGTGTTAATGGTTAGATTGAGAAGACTGCTTTTCAATATGGGTTTGTAGGAATTGTATGAGTTTCTTCTAACTAGGTTTGAGGTTTTCTTTAAAAAATTATAAAGAAAAGGAGGAGCTATGAGATTGAATTATGTTTGCAGAACCCTATTGATATTAATGCACCCTGGTTTTGTGGAGTTAAGGAAATATTTAAGTTTGATGTGAATACATCAAAGTTTTTCCTATGTTCTGTTAGCAAGAAAATTCAAATGATTGAGTTAAAGTTGTAAGACGGAGAAAATTGTTAACTATATATAGCACCATATATGCTAATTCAAATGGTTCTGTTAAGAGTTTGCTTTGTGTTGTAAGATTGGGAGAATTGTGACTATGTATAGCAATGTTTATGTTAACCTGTTAATGGTAATGATGAAGCTAAGGGATTCTTTAAGTTTGTAGTTGCCTTAAGAGTTTTTGGCTTAGAAAGGGCTTGAGGCAGCTAAGACTGCTGTAGTCACCTTGGACCTAATTCAAAAGAGAAATGCCATCTATATCATCCTCTACTCCCATACTGGGAGGTGTAACAGCTATGGAGATTGCTGTAAGCCATTAATAGTTATTTTTTTATATATTAAGAAAGGGGGACCTGTGGGAGCCCGTTCTCGGGTTCCTCGTGGCTTTACCCAGCAGGTCCACATAGAGGATGATTAGACCACGGGCCTGAGTGCAGGTGTCTGAGATGGTCTGCACTTGGCTGTGCTGGGGGAGGAGGTCTTTTGCTCCACCCCTTGGCGTCTCTATAAAAACCCTGGGACAGAGACAGTCGGGGCCCGTTGGAATAGGTTCCAGGCCCTCTCGAGGCTATCCTTTATTTTCTATCTGTTTATCTCCGCAATAAATCCTTCTATCTAATATTTCCTGCTGCTCGCACTCAAGAAAACTCTGGGGAACTGTGGGGGTGGTTGGGTAAACGCCCCACAAGTAAGCAGCACCCCTCCATGGCCTATGCATCAGCTCCTGCCTCCAGGTTCCTGCCTTAGTTGCATTCCTGTCCTGTTTGAGTACCTGCCCTGACTTCCCTCAACGATGAACTGTTAGGAGGAAGTGTAAATGAAATAAGCCCTTCCCTCCCCAATTTGCTTTTGGTCATAGTGTTTCACCATAGCATTGATAACCCTAACTAGACACACTTATTCATTTAACAGCATGTACAGAATACCCACTGTACACTAGACTATTCCCAGCCCTAGAAATAGAGCAGTAAGTCAAAGATTTAGTTCCACAGAGCTTGTAGCCTTGTGGAACAATAAAAATGAGTACAATAAAAATAAACTGTGAAAAAAATGTTTAAGTTGGCAAAGGGTGGTGATGGGTAGTGAAGGCTGGTTAGGAAGCCCTCCAATATGGTAAGCTAGCAGCACTTGGACACTTGTGTGAGATGATCAAATCCAGCAGGAAGGACAAGTGCCAAGGTCCCACAGAGGGCATGGCCTTAATGTCTTAGTTAACAGTGAAGAGACCCACTGGGCTTGAAAGGATATGCAAGGAAAAAAAATATTTGGGTTGTGAAAATTAATAGGAAAAGCCATCACACAGTTCATTAATTGCATATGTTTAATTACTCCCCCTAAATCCTCTTAAACTTTATGCTGCACTGCAATTAAACATTTTGAAAAGAGATTTCCAGCATGTTGAAGCCAATTGACTGAGTTTAAATGCATCCATGGCGGCCAGTGGCTTTAAAGCATTTTATAAGTACAAACAAACCCCTTGATCCCAACAGCCAAATTACAGGTCTGAAAAAGTCACGAGTGTGATGGAATGGAGAGCTCGAAGGGTGCCAGGAGCTCTGAACCCAAATCCAATCCTCAACACCGAGGCCCTCATCATCTAATTATTCGCTGCATGAACAGGCCCTTCACCAGAGAAACAGCACCAAGAACTCATCAGTAGCCACAATATTGCTCACTTCTGGGACAGGCAGGCAGATGGCACCAAAAAGCTAAGAAGTCACCCTCAGGAGAAGCACTTCACACTTACATCAGAGGCCTAAACTGTGCCCTAGGGCGATTTCCAACGCTTCTGGAGAGTCGAGGCTACACCAGAGCCTGTGGGACTGGCCTCCTCTAGGTCTTGGAGGCTGTGGAGAGAGAAGAGAGCTACTCTTTGGCATGCATCAGGAAGTAGCCAATCTCTGACTTCTAGAGAAAGGCCCAGTGTCTGCTCAGCACAGGCCTCCTTCTGTCTATTTACTACTGCCCAGGGACTTTCCAAGAGCCACTGCCTAGAGCAGGAAGGATAAAGTCAAGTAAGAATGTTTACTCTCCAGGGCTCCAGATTCCTTTTAAAATAGTCTCTTCTAATCATCTCAAAGTCAAAAGACAGAATCAAGTAGGGGACCCCATTTTGGAACAAAAGTTGAAGAAGGGAAGTGAGGGATTAGGGAGTATTTGGAGAGGGAGGGAGAATATCTTAGGTCAGTCCCATGCCACAGTCCCAAGTGCAGTATGCTCACCCCAACAAAATGGTGACATCTCTTAGAACCAAATTGTGGGATTTTTGTTTTGTTTTGTTTTTGCCGTAAGTAACTTACTGTTGTCTCATCCTTTATTCATAGATGAGGCTGTAGCAAGTGCAGTGCACTGGCCTGTCACGTAAGAGGTCCTAGATTCCATTCCTACAAAATGCAGGCATGTACACACTCGGACATACAATGTGAGAGCCTGGGACTCTGCGAATGATATAACAGACAGGTTTTGCTAGATATCTTTGCTATCAGAGCTCGAAGCACAAGCTTGCCAAGACTAAGTCTCACTTTTGCAAGCCTTTAGGTCAGATAGTGCATGTGGTTCTTGGTGCTTACCTGAGTTCAGAACTTAAACACTCTTCCCTGGAAGAGGAAAGTCCAGAAGACTCAAGAACTTCACAAGGCTCAGGAAGCCAGTGAAAGTTATGTGATTAACATGGTTGCCCCCCAAATATATAAATCTTTAGGCAAGTGCTGGGAAGACACTGGCTGGCTAAAGGGACAAGGAGATCCCTGGATGCAGGCTGAGCTGTCTGTCACCCATGTTGGGGTGAGTATGTTCTCCTGTTCTGGTGATGTAGCTCCCTTGTCACCCACACTCCTGTAATTAACCTCTGACCTATGTTCCTGTCAGCAGCCCCAGTAAAGTCACTGGGTCACCAGCTAGATTTGGCGGGCCATTTTCTTTGGTGTGCTATCAGTGCCCAAGCCCAGGTGAATACTGGTTTGTTCGAGTCTCTTGAGGGAAACTCCAAACTGCTATACATAGAAGAGATGAGTTACAGCTGTAATCCAGAACGTGTCTGAATAAATATAGAAGCAAATTCTGATAAGGACTGTGATTTGAAAAGCAAAATTGATCTAGAGAATTGTATCAGACAAAGTATATCCCAGAAGTCCCATAACTTTAGACTCTTATCCACACTGCAAACTCAATAAAGAATTGAATGGGGGGGGGGGGACCTCTGCTTTTCACTATTCTAAATGCATCAGGAATTCATGGGCTTAATAATGTCACTATTTTTTGAAAGGTTCATGGGACATAATGTTTAGGTTACTTAAAAAAAAAACCCTCAGTGCATAAGATTGATTTCTAAAAACATTTCAAAGTTCCTATATGTAATGTCTAGAGCAGGACAGATTATATCAAAATATAATGAGAAAAGTGGAGTGGGGGTAGCTGGGAGTCAATAGGGGTAGCAAAGGCCTCAGAGTGCCCACCTTCTTTCCTAGGCACTCATACAAAAGCGTAGCCTCATTTGTTTAACTAATTAGTAGTTTATTCATAATAAAACATACTTGAAGAGGAATGGGTAGTCTCAAACCAACGGAGAGAAGAAGCTATTGGGAGTGTGATAAAACATGCCAACCTGGTCCTCCTCCTCGGAACATAGGCACATACTTGGCTTCCAAGGGACTTCTTCAGAATAGAAGAACTTCATCCAGGTTTGAGAGTTCAGAGAGTTCAGCAGCCCTTTGTGCTCAGCATTACTTGAAAGTATCCTAAATCCATGGGTGTCCAACTTACACACCTCAGACTCTAGTACTTGAATACTGTCCCCATACTGCCCTCCAGGACAGCTTTGTTACCTACCAGCACTCTGTTTAATTTTCCTCCAAACAAGACTAAAATTGTCTCCTTAAAGATCCTATATATTGGGCCTATGCTCCACATGCTAGAAGCCATGCAGATCAAGTTCATTGAGACCAGTCTAGCTCAAATACAGGGAGAGTTAGAATGCCCACTATCAACCCCGCCCCCCACATTTCTTTCCTGTTTTAAAATCAATCCATCTAATAGGCATATTTGGCTTTCTCTAACCCACCCAATAATCGTAAGGCAGCATCCCTTCAGAATGTGAGCTGCTACGCTGAGCATGTTTTTCTAGAAACTGTCTGAATGTGACTCTAGTGGTATACCTCTAGTCCCACAACTGAGAAGAATCACACTATCTAGTTTAGGTGGAATATCTCATTGCCTAGTAACACTGAATGCAGAGTTCATTCAAGGTCCTTTCTTGTAATACTTTTTAACCCCAGAGCTATTTCAGGGTTTTGATATTTCAAGGTCTTTAAGGACCCCAATTCAGTTGTTATCTGGATATGAAAATTCCTCATAAATGGTAATAATTATATTCTACCACTTCATCCTGGAAATAAACACACTAAACTGTTCAGAAAAATAGGGCTGAGGGTCAAAACAGTCTTCTAAAAACAGTCTTCTCAGCTAATGCTAAGCCTAAACCTTACCATCCTCCCAACTACACCTTCTTGCTGCCTTTTACACTGACACCCTCCTCTGCTTGGGCCCCAGTTGCTTATATAGTGATTCTGCAATGTATCATACCTACTGTGTTTTCCTCACCTGCCAGTTTAACGATGTTGTTAAAGGAAACATGAACCAGTTCTAGTGCCAATTTTTTCTTGGAAAACTCAGGGGGATGGTCCTACTGATGAATATTTTATCTTACAGTAGGATATTAAATTCATCCTAGAGACTACCTTTAATGCCTCTAAGCTGCAACACTGTAGTAGATATTGCATAATGCTCTGTGGTCTGGATCTGCTACCTATCTGAACCCCTGGAGAAGCCTCACCTTAGCTTCTCTCCAAGGGAGGCACATAAAGCAAAACTAGGATGTAACAGCAGAGTGGGAAGTGGAGTTTGAGGCCGGGAGTAGGATTTCAAGTTCCAAAAGTTCTGCCTTCCCCACATGTTACTTCAGGTTTAATTTGATGCAATAGCACACATCCTCATAAATGACAAGGACAGACACATACTTTCTAGCTCACGATTTAGTCAGAGTTAACATATATTGTCCTACACAGGGAGTTTGCCAAAAGGCTCTCGGGTATGTGATGAAGGGTCCTATTTATTTTCAATGGGATCCAATCTGTAATAAATGTGCAGAGAAAATAGCAAACCCGAGGCAGCCTGAAGTGAAATGGGGAAGAAGAAAATGCACACATTTGGTAGCAAAGGAAGTCTAAAGGGCAAACTTCATTTCTGCACTGAGCAGCCACTGAAGATAATACAAGAAAAGCAGTCTGTATTCAGTAGCCAATCTAGTACTTTCTGCAGATGGTCTCACAATGGTTACAACTAAAATTTCTACCTCTATTTTCTCACCAAGAACTGTAGGAATCTCAGTTTTGAGAAGATTAGAATCTCCTTGGAAAAATACAGTGTGCTCTTTAGTGCCACTGACAAACGGGCTTTAGGCTCGAATACCCAGTCTTCCACTAATCAGGGCATCCTGTGACCCAGCTACCTTCTCCCCACACTCAAGTTTGACCACTGCTGGCCTACAAGAGAGGTTGGGCTTCACAACAGAAGGCTGAAGAACAGAGGGCTGGCATGCCTTCATCCCTAACAGGAAACACACATACACTGAGGGTGATCTACTGGGCTTTCCATGATAAAACAGGAACAATTCAGCAAAGTTAAAACCCCAATGGAAGTGAAGAACCTTGACTACTCTCCTCTTAGTGAGTTCTCAGGCTACATTTAATGGCACCTTGTTTATCTTTCTTCTAGGCCGGACAGCAGACTACCATTTTGTTGCTTTCTGAAAAACATCTGTAATGTTCCATACTAGACTGTCCATATTGGTAACTTAATAAATAATTAGTATATTAAAATAAATATTAATAAAAGATGATTTGTGCATGAATGAAGAATTATTAGTATTAAACCACTCACTATCATTAGGGGACTTTCTAGACTTCACTGCTCTTGTGAGAAGGACCCAAAACTTAGGGTTCACTGAGGGGCACACACAAACTAGCTTCTGCAAATTTACAGTCATTTCTACTGACCAGAGAGCATGAACTCTTCCACTCCCAGCTCCTCACCCAAATCACCACTTAGAAACAAAATTCTGTCACTGTCCTTGTCTATTTCATTTGACGCTGCCTACTACATCTTACACTTTGGATACTGTCTTTGCATTTGTTCAGCACAGCTCATCCCTGTTTTAGGGAAAGTGGCCCTGGTGGACGTGTTGAGATTTATGCTGAATGATGCCTGGAAACTCACAGATGGCAGCATCGATACAAGTTCCATACAGCTTACCTGGCCCACTGCCCAGGAAGTGTGTGGTCCCAGGGAGGTAGACTGGAGATTACATCTAAGAGGCTAATGACCTTGGGAGTAACACCACCCAAGAAGGCAGAGCCAATACAGGGTGCTTAGAAACTGCCATTGATTTGGCAGTTCTCTGAGGTAACTCCCACTGTGAGGGCTATTGCCAGAAAAACTGAAAATAGACGTTGAAGCAACAAGCTTGCTTCAATATATCCATAGCTACACAATAGTCCAAAAAAAGGGAAACAACACAAATGTTTATCTCAAGTAAATGCATTAGGCAATGTGTTTAGAGTCAAACAAAGGAATATTCACTAGTCATATGGAAGAATAACGCAGAGATGCAGGCCATGGCAAGAATAAGCCTTGGAAACTTTATTCTACATAAAAAACAAAACAAAACAAAACACACCAGACACAGGCCATATATTGCATAAATCCATTTAAATGAAATACCCAGAATAAACATCCACTGAAATAGAAAGTAGATTTTTAGTTTTCAGGGGTTGAGGAGAATGGGGTAAGAGGTGTCTGGTAGACATACACATCCTTGCAGTGTAGTGAGAATGTTCTGGAAGTAAGCAGTGGTAATGGGTGCATAACACTTGAATATAAGGAATGCCACTAAACTGAGCACTCTAAAATGGGCAAGGTGGCAGGCTCTACGTACTGTTTACTCTGCATCGTCTTAACTGAACTTTTTAATTGAATGTGAGGGTCACAAAATATTGGCAACAGTGAAAGATTTAGTAATAGAAAATCACCAAAACTTAATTCAAACTAAAACACACAATGACTCCAAAGTGTTTCTGGCAGTGGTCACCAATGTCTCATTATGCAACTTCACTGCAGCCTTGGTTCTGAAAAGACAACACTTAACTTGGCACAGCACATGGCCACACCACACCACACAATGAGCACATCACCTGAAGCCCCTCAGCTCAGATGTGAGAGTACTTATGCTATGAATTAGTGTTTTTATGGTACACACAAAATTTTCTTATAGAAATAGAATGGTTTATTTATAAAAGATAAAAAGTTTGGAATATTTTCCTACTATCTTTTTTTTTTAGCAAGTTGCTGTATCTTTGTAATATTGTGTTAGAATGTTTGATTAAAATATTCCCGTTTGAATTGCATAAAAATATTATTAAATAAATTTGGCTAGGGATTAGGACAAAATTTCCAACAACGTCTGAGTTGGCCCTGAACAAAACTTCTGCCTTTCTGTACTATATGGTAATGCAAAGTGGATTCTCATGATTGATTATTATAAATTCAAAATATCAAAGGTTTAAGACACTCTACATCCTTCAAGTTTCAAATATTCAGCCAAGATGAAATTATTACAGAAAAAATAAATATCTATTTCATCAGTATGCAAATTTACTTCCTTCTTTAATAAATGGTAAAATTATACGTGTACCAAGGAATTGTTTTAATATAAATTTCTTTATGATTTATTATCAGTAAATATTGATTTGTATACTTATTTCACATACCTGTATACCTGGGGTCATGAAAAATTTCTTGACAAGAAGGGGTTGAGAGGAAAGTTTAAGCAGCCCCACGCTAGCATAGAGAACACAGCAGCCAGATCTCTGCTAAGGCTGGTCCTTGCCTGCCTCCCCCACCCACCTCTTCCAGCAGTCACACTGCTTGTGCCTCAAGCAGAAAGGATAAACCTAATGAGCCCAAATGTCAGCACAATATAAATTACGGCAAGGGGGGAAAAGCAACAACTTGATGCATGGCTGAGGATCTGAAAGAGGAATGTCCACCATTGTTTGTGATTATGGATCACATCACAATCTAATAGCAATTTTTATTTAATCAATAATTTCCATGCTGGACAGACAGCCCTGTTACAGAGAATCGACAAACAGGTACTGATAGCGACAAGCCTCGTTATTAATCTTTCCTCTGCTGGCTTATCAGCCAAACTACTGTAAAAGGCACCACCAAGATGGATATTAGAAACCACCTTTTTCCCACCCCCACCTTCCTTTCTTTCTTCCTCTCTTAGGCCATTCTGTGTAATGTAGACTCCACATTTATTTGCGTAACCTGGGGCTTGAGTGGCATAAAAAGGCAGTTCACATAAGCAATTTCACAATCTGTAGGACCTAGCCCATTGCTTAGGGTTAGCCATTATAGGCTAATAAATCATACTTTCTCTTTGAGTTGTCAATCGCCAACAAAACCTTTGTACAAGCACCGGCATCTGTAATTCCGTAAAGGCTTTTCATCTTGAAATAAGATGCTCTGTGCTGATAACAAGAATAATCCCCTCCTGATCAAGAAAAATAAAATCAAATCTGCATTTTACCAATTAAAGCTGCTGCCAGAAGCCAAATGGTTCAGCACTGAGACTCCACTGAAGTTTATCTCTGCTAAACACAAGGAGGAGAACCATTAGGCTGTGTTTCCTTTGTGGCTGGACTGCTTTATCTTGCTGTGGAAGTTGTACTGAGCAAGGTGTGAGAACATTCAACACCTCTGGGAAGAGCCACCAGGAAGACCTGTTTCTCATGAGCCAGGAACACTTCCCTGTCCCTTAAGTAGTGCTCTCTAGAAAAGAGGATCATCACATTGTGTCAACCAAAAACTAAGATGGGGTAGCCAGAGATGGTGAGTGTCCTTAAGAGACATCAACAGAAGCCTGTGTGGTAACATAAGACATTCTCAGAACTCAAGGTTATATAAGCTCAGACTAGGAAATAAGGCATACCAAGAAGAGAAACAATGAAAAATGAAATATATCCATAAACCCCTATTGGCACAAAAATGTGACTATCCCTACAGTAGGCCGCTAGCTGCTCAAGTTCTATCAACAATCATTCACTTTTCCAACTCTTAATAAACCAACTTAAAAATCCAAGAATCTCGAGACCCTGAGGTAATTAGCAGGAGTCAAAGATAAGAACTCAGTCCAACTGCAAAACCAACTTTGACATGATTCTTTTCCAAGAGTCAAGCAGCGAATAACCATATTCGCTGCTTACAACTGTGAAATACCTCAAAACTGTCTCCCAAGTTTTTATAAAGAATTTAAAATAATCTGCATTGTGGGCCTCACTTCTGACTCTGTCCTATGACAACCCTGCCCTCTTCAATGCTGGGGGACACACAGAGCTACCAGGGCTCTGCAGAGCTAAGCTCAACTGAAGACTCCCTAAAAATCTCTGAGATGAAAGAGACTCTCCTCATTACTCCATCCAGAACAGAAGACAAGCTCCCCGCAGTCCCATCCCCTTGTTTCTTGGTCCCCCCTCTACTCTTCATGAAGACTGATGCTTGCTACTCTGTCCAAAACGTATAAGATGAACCACTCTGATCTTATTTCAAAACTGAGGAAATGTCAAAGAGCCCAGACTATTAGTGCATTAGGTTTATTTATAGATAAAATTCTACTACACTGTTAATTCCCTCCTGGTCTCTTAACACAGAATACTAAACACCTTACTGTATCTATCAATCTTTCCCTGTTTGAGTCTACTTGTTTGTTCAAGACAATGTTTACACCCAATCCTCATTAAGACATGACATTTCTTCCTCAGCACCTTTACCTTGTCTTACATTCATCCTGATTGTATATCAGTAATACTTTAAAACAACCTGCCCCAAGGCTCCTTACCCGAAAATATAGACACCAAGATGAGTGTGTCAGGTCTGGCTCTCTAGCATGCCCTCAGTCCCAGCATTACAGGTCTGATACTCATGTAGCTTTTCCTACTAGGGACTATGTCTACAGTTTGCATAGTGGACACCAGGTAGTGGATCAGCAGCCTACGCAGAAAGCATGTGCTACCAAATCAATGGACTACTTACTATTGCTGTTCAATGAAACAAAAGTCAAAAGTTTCCTTTGTCTTGTCATTCACTTTACTTGAGTTTATTAACTCAGTTTCCCATAGATTCAGTTTTCCTTGTCGAAATAAAACCTACTACCCACGGTACTTGAATTATCCTAACCTCCCAAACAAACTTAAAAACCAACAAAATAGGTTAAATACAATCACCACTTCACAGATGAGAAATGGAAACTGAAGCTGTAGGTAATGGGATAAACCTGTTTGGGGCAGCTTTAGGAACAATATCTCTACCACACTATCTGGGGTTCTCAGAACTTATCTCTGGTGACTGGGCAAGGAGGGTGGAATTGGCTGGCTTATGCTTAAGGCCTTGGCCTATACATAGTCTTTTGAGGATAAGGCTCTTATACATTTTCCTGCTGACATTAATTGTTGTAGAAAAAATAATTCATCCATGGCAGCATTTGGCTAACCTCAGAAAAACATAAATGTCCCTGAATCTTCAAAGTCTTTACATTAGGAACAGCTTCCTGCCCCTGGAACTGGTTTATGTCAAAGCAGGCACATGATCTCCAACCCCACTTACTATGATTTCAGAGGCTGGAGTCTGAGCCACTTCCTTGGGTCTGCATAAAAAATGCCGGCATTCTCCCCCCCCCTCCCCCCTACAGAGAAGAGAGGCTTGGCTGGCAGTGGATCTTGCTGAGAACTACTGAGTGGCCAACCTCAGCAAGGGTAATTTCCAAGAAGCTCTGCCATTATCTACATAGGAACCCTTACTTGCCCACACACAGATTTGAATTTTCAAAACAGGTCAGGCCATCCTTACTTTTAAAACAGAGCATTACAAAGTAGGAGGGACTTTTTTTTTAATCACCACTGGAAGTGGAACAGTTTGGGGGACAAATAGAGGCCATTTTGCCTTCCAGGGTACAGCTGATTATATGTGTAGACAATTCTGGTTATCTCAGTGAGGGATGAGGTGCTACAGGCATTCAATGGGAAGAATGCTTTTCAACATCTTATAGCATGTAAGGCAGTGTCTACAACAGAGAATGATCTACTCCAGAGCTGAAGATGAGGCACTCTGGTTTAGTGGTACCCTACAGAGAGTCTTCAAAAGCATTCCAGGACACGGAACATACAAAGAGCCTCTAAAGGTCAGCATCACACAAGCAAGAGGGAAGGGGGGCCCAGAGGCCTCTCAGGAGGAGGCTTGGGGGTCTGGGCACCAACTTCTAGATATTGATTTCATGCTGATATCCCTATAGGGATACCATCTAAGAGCAATCTAAAGCAGGCTGCAGGGGTCTAAGTACCTCTAAATAGCCTTATATTTTTCTCTTTTGTAAGAAGAATCACCAACATTATATTGAGGATGATTTTTACAAGAAGGGAAGCTAAAAGTTTTATGTTCCCTTATCTACTTCGGCCAATGAGTTGACCATTCCTTAAGAGTCTAAGTGCTCATTTTCAACTGTTCCTATGCCAGTGCGGGGACTGGGTAGTAAATATATGTCACTCTCTAGCCCACACAGCATTTGACTGGCTCCAGTCAAACCTACTTTCCAATCTAGCAACAACCAACATAAAATAAGTCTTAGAACTGACACAGAATCCCCAAAGACCAACAGTATCAGCACACCATTTTCCTCCCCAACCCTATCTTCAAAAAACAAACACAAGTTGGAATTGCCTCATTTAGACCTGATGTCTGTTTCTCACTAGGCCCACTGTATGTGATCTTTGCTTGGCCTTGGATATCAGGGCAGTATTTATTTTCACGACTCTTTCACAGTTTGATAAGTGAGAAAATAATGTCTGAAAGGGTCAAATGGTGCCTGGGAGGGCATCCCGAGAGTCAGGGCAGGGATGAGGCTGCCACTCAGAATCTAGCTGGGCCTGAGGGGTGCTTTAGCAGTGAGCCACAAAGCCCTTGCCCCTTGACCTTTTAGACCAATCTCTTGGATATATTTTCATGGAAATGCTTTCTGCAGGTGAAATTTAGTCAGCAACTTCACAAAGAATATGACCCTTAAGGCAAAATCATTACATAGTGACTTTGAAGTTTGTAGTTTTTTAGTCTGTATTTCACGTGCCATGTTTCCAAATAATTAGAGCAAGGAAATTAACTAGCAACTCCATGTAGAGGGAAATTAGATCAAAATCTTTACTAGATCAAAATCTTTACTTGTTCATTTTAGAGTTTTTTGTATACATGAAACTAATCTCTGACTCATGTCTGAGACTATTTTCACATCTTAAACCCAATTTTCTCTTAGGTAAGGATGTACAATGCAACTCTAGAACAGTGATAAAAATTAGGCAGAAAGCATAAAATGCAAATTTAGGATTACGGTATTAATATGAAAACAATATATACACATCAAACCTTTCCTGTGTTTTTACAGATACAATTCTTCCCAAGTTAGATGACCTTTTTTACATCTAATCCTCTGATATTAAAATGAAAGCCCTTTATTTTTATGCTGCAAATGTACAGAATGTTTCTAACTGGCAGCAAAAGTGATTATTATAAGGGAACTTCACCATGCTTTTGAAAATCAAAATTTGCAGCATATGAAAGCATTTATAATCCAGGTAGGTGGTTAATCACTCAACAAAAAGAAAAAAATTGACACCATGCTTAAAAGATCCAAACGGAGAATTACATTTATTTAAATGCCACCCAGTTGAAATTGGATGTCATCATAAATACATCTCACAATCTCTGATGTTCAGTCTTAAGACACCATCACCATTTGTAGTTGCCAAGGAACCTTTCTCCTAGGTTACACTGTTTAGGATTACATTGAAGAATAAAACTGCTAAGAAATACTTTTACTCTCTGCAGACTGTTGGGAGAGATCTTGTATCAATTACTAAACAGGACTAGAGAGTTGAGTTGTTCAAACTGAGGGCAATGAGTGGCGTCACATAACAGGTGGACAAGAGGTACAGTGATTACATCGTTTTTCTTCATTCAGATCTCAACAAGGGTGTTTTCAAGCATAGGTGGCCATGTGGCAACACCACCGTGAAATATACAATTTGCACATTTATTCCCTTTTTTTCTTTAGAAATAGCCTCACAGTGCGTTGGTGGAGACTGTCATTTGCCACTGAAATGGGCAGGTTTCAGAAACCATGAGATGACCTTGAACTTTCTGCCATGAGAATTTCAAATGTCTCCACCACCAAAGTAAAAAAACAACTTACTTCTAGAACAAAATTCAAAGAAAGAAGCAGAGCTCAGTAAAGTCTGGAAGCCAGGCTGAGCCTCTTCCCCCAACACAAGCTACGTCAAGTAAGCAAGGAACAGCAAAGGCAAGTGCAACACTGAGGACTGACGCGGCCCAACTTCAGAAACACATGTACACTTAAAATGTGGCTTCTTTGTAATGTAATGCACAACAGCAGAGTCTGGCTAATTCAAAACTGAAGAGAAATGTGGGCTTAACTTACCCTGAAACATTAGAATATGTGCCTTTTACAAGTCATGGCTTCGATCTTGACAAATCAATGAGAAATTCAATAAGTCAAAGTACTTGTAATTAACTTTTTACTACATATTCTTCTTGTGCTTTTGTTGCTTTCTATTTTAATTGACCCCAAGAAAGGGACATAGTATTACAAAAACCTGATGAACAAAAATACAAGTCTATTTTCCTAGATTCTGGTAATAAAAGTAAATTTATCGCAAATTTAATACTAGCTGGAAAGCAACGAGGCCCAACTCTAATCATTTTCCTGAGAAGTGAAATTAATTACACATGGCTGTGATAACAGATCCCACAGCAGCACAGCTAGAATAACATCCATTTGGGAGAGGAAGGGGGCTTGAAATAAAAGGGCAGAAGAGGAGAAGGCAATATTCTGTTCAGACAGTAATAGACAAGGCAATCTGGTCCCTAGAACATGGAGTGCACTGCACGGGAAGTGACACTACCGGCTGGCCAAGTCAGCCAGTTCCTAATTCTCTTCTTCAACTTTGTGATTTGCTAATGTGAAACACATGTCTCTCTTTTGCACCAAGTTCAAATAGCTCTGGAATTCCAACCTTGCAGCTCAGCGACTGAAGCAGAACAAGGGGAGAAGTTGTCAGGATTTAAGGGCTTTCAGCAAAGCCCTTCAATTGCAGCCAGCACCCTATTCCACGGCAGGATATCAATTATAGATAGTGACTTGCTTTAGCAGGCAGTCGGGACTGTCAGACACTAGATAGACAACCATGAAGAATCATGAATCTTTCTATTAACTGTAAGAGGGGGGAAAGAATGGGTCATGGCTATAAATAAGGCAGAGCAACAGAATGGTTTAACACCTTGCTGCTTGGTTGTATGTGGCACGAAAATCCAACTAATCAGAAAATGTCTGCTCTCCAAGGAAACTGGCAAGATCCAAAATGGTTAATGCCCCCCTCTGTCCCTAAAAAACAGGCTTTGCAACTGGTGTATATTCCATCTGTCACCAAAGTAATTAGGTAGACTTGAGCTACCTGTTACTTTAATCAATAAAATATAAAGCCCCTATTCTGCACTGGGCCACCACTAATGCTTCCAGTAGCACCCAGAGCAGGAACGTATACATGTGTAAGGGCAATGAAAAGGCAATGGAATGAGGAATTTCGGCACTTTAGATGGGATATAAGTGACCTGAACAGGAGGTTTTGTGTTGTAAGTTGTAACTTTAAATTCACGTGACTCAGTTTGTTTACTCTTGTAATTTAGCTTTGACTAAAATTATTATCATAAAGGTAACACACTGGAATCTGACTAAATCCTGACACCAATCTCGTCTATCTGATTTAGAATTTTAAAGCTCGTGTGTGTGTGTGTGTGTGTGTGTGTGTGTGTGTGTGTGTGTGTGTGCGTGCGCGCGCACGCACATGCAGTCATGGCACATGAAAATAGGTTCTATGTAGCCATAAATACTATGGCCATTCAAGCTGCAGCTTCAGCAGCCTTCTCTTAAAACTATTCCAACCCATGAGGCCATCAGGGGAATCTTGGCATCAAGATTACATAAAATAACTACAATAGTCATTGCTTTTACAACATAAAAAGGGAAACACCCAGGCCCAAGCCAGCCTTACATGAGTGAGGCAGTGAAAAGGTTAAAACGCTGCCATACCCCCTCATCCACCCTGGGAATGCTCGCGGCATAGGCTACTCTTTGAGAATAATTCCTCATGAAAAAAAAAAAATCCTAACTTCTCCCCTCTTAGTGTAACGAGGCCTTTGTGCTTTCCACTAAAGAAGTCAGCACGAAAGAGTCATTAAGACAGACTTAGTTTAAAATTAATACTTGAATAAAATTAAAGAGGAAAAAAATGACATGGAAAAATCTGAAAATATACCTTAATTAAAAACATTCGACTTACTTTTTTGGCTGTACTTGAGAAATCTCTAATTCTACTTATAGAATAACAAATACAAAGTGATATAATTTAAAAAGAAAAGGGGAGAGGAGGTCCTGACGGTGACATGTGAAATCTAACATTCTGTATATCATGTTTCTCATAATCTGCAGTGCTGAACTTAACTCTACTAGGTAACTGTGCAGGAAACATGACACAGAACGATCTAAGCTGCAAAAACAACAACTGAAAAGCTCATACAACATAGAAAGCACAGAGATTCTATAATTTTAATGTTTAGTCAAAACAGACAAAGGCTACAATAAGCACAGGTCATCTACAAGGCAAAGACACTGTTAAGCAATAGATGAGCATTAGTGTCTCTTTCATTCATGTGCTCAAGAGAAAGAAGCGAGCACTCCAGGGATGCATGGTCAGACTTTGTATCACAGCATGAGCACAAGAAACTGTCCTATTTGCTAAAACCATCCTTAGTGCCTTAACGGGATATAGAGAAATCATCTGAGCCTTCATATTCCAGACACTCAGGTGTTTTTGGTCCCATTTCTCAAGAAGGCTCTACTGGCCTTTGAGACGATGCCAAGCATGAAGCCTTGGCAAAGGAGCTGGGAGTATACCAGGTTATCTGAAACAACACTAGAAAGTGAGTCAAAGACATCTGGCCTTGCTTTGGCAAGAAAAGGAAAGGTACCCCAATGTGACTACTGTGGAGTTTTCAACATTAGACACAATTCTTTTCCATGCAATTTTAACCACAATGTTGCCTTTGGATCAAAAATAAAGCACCAATTGCTACATGCAATAATAGGAGGCTCTTTAAACTTTGAAGTCTGCAAAAGGAAAAAAAAAAGGAACCATCTGTTTCTGTAATTTTTTATATTGTTACTGGGTCTTGGAAGGGGAATCAAACTTAGTTAAAAGGTTAATAATAATTCATGTCCAGCTTACTATTACTCAATAACCATCAAAGCCTCTAACTCAAAATAGTGTTTTCTGGCTTACAGGATCAGAGTCATTACACTCTCTATTGAAGACTTTATTGAATTTTACACTAAGCTTTAGCTGACTGAACAGGTCAAGCACCATGGCTCAGAGTTTTCTTTATTCTCAGAAAAATCATAAAGCCCTCTCCAGTTTTCAGTGCTGCCAGCTACGAAACTTGACTCCGTGCAGGGTCAGAGAAGCCGACCTCATGCAAAGGTCACCGAGTTGGGGAGCCGCGTCCAACACCAGTCACTTACATGCACAAGCTGATCCTGGGTGTCGAACTCTCTGGTGCAGCCTTCCCAGTGGCAGTTTGTCTCGTAGATGACTTCAGGCTCCTGCTTGCTTTCATCTTTGTCCCCTTCCTCCTTGACTAGGGTTGTTCCTTCAGGCTGTTCCTGTTGTGGGGGAAGGCAAGAAGCAGAGCGGGAAAATGAGGGATGGTAGGAAGGGAGACCCAAGAAAGCAGACACTGGATTTAGGTCTGTTTCCCTGTCAACTCAACTTTTCAGGAAAATAAAAGGAAGCCAGGACTGCTAGCTGGGTCTTGTGAAAGAAAGAAGTCTAGCATTCCTATGTATCCTGAATATACCTTCTGAGATTGTTTTAACTTATGGTGTAAGACAGTAGCCCAATTATAACAAAGACAAAAAGCTGAAAACCAGGCCCTGCTCCTGGAATATAAACCAAACTGGTATTTTAAGAAACAAAACAAAAAACAATAAAAAATAAATTTTGAGGCAAAAAACAAACAACAGAACCCATAAAAGTAGCAAGTATTTACCCTCCCCCAAACCAGACCAATTCTGTTTGCTTTCATTCCCTTCAATGTGTTTGTGTATTGTTATATCTTATAATGCAGAGAGATGGCTTTCGAATACTTTTAGTATTTTCCCTAACATGAGACACACTTTGTGGACTTTTCTTTCGGGGATCATGCCTTCTGGGTTTAGCCTCTGGTCTTCAGGGAGATGCCAGTCTGCCTCACGGTTGAGGCCAGGGAAAGATATTGCCTGATGCCCTGGACACAGACTTTTCTAGTCCTCTATGAAAGCTTCACAGTAAATGCAATTCAAAGAATCTCCAGAATTCTAGGTGATATCTAGATGTGTAGATTTGAGTCCTGATCTAGAGCTATATGATAAACTGTTTATGTACACATCACGGTGTAACCAGCAAGGCTGTTTGTTGTCTAGAAAATCATAAGAAGGATGGTTTCAGAATGCCCTATCACAACCTTATTCCACCCTCTAAGTTCTCACTGAGGAAGTCTGGGCCTCACTTCAGTAAGGCTTGGGTTGAAGCAGACTGATGATGGCAAGGTTCAGATTCTATGGACCTGTAGACTCTCATTTAGTTCTGATTTGGGGAAAACAGCACTGATAAGCTCATCATGTCTGGCTAAAGAGCATATGACATGGCAGTTTGGATATAGCCCATATATTCTTCAGTGGAACCAGACCAACGTGATCAGCAATAACAGTCCAGAATCTATCTGGCTGTGCTTCAGTCTCTCTTGGTTCTCTGAGCCCCGTGAGAAGCAGCAAAATAAAATAAGTGGAGAACTTGATCAACGAAGGAGACATCATAAGCTCTGCCTCAGCTTAAGCATGCAGTCAGAAGCTCAGTAATTTAGGCCCAAGGTCAGAGATGAGAAGCCTAGTCATTCCTATGGTCAGTAACGGATGAAGTCTGACCAGAGACTCTATGAACTGAGATGAGCTCAACTTCTAAGCTGTCTCACCTATCAAGAACATGTACCTCACACAACTTCCTTCCTTGTCGGTATTTATTTTTGAACTAGAGAAATTAATTCCATCAATCCCTAACTACCTCATTTTCAAACACATGGCCAATGTCAAGAATACAGTAGGTAAGAAAATGTTGAGTATGAGTCTGGGGGCGGGGGGGAACTGACCCAAAGTCACTATGAGAGTAGTAATAGCTGGTTTTTAAGCCTAGGCGTCTTACCTGCTGTCCCCGTGACCCTGGGCTGGGGAGGTCTTCATCGGGTTTGATCTTGGACCGCTTATTATGCATAGGATCGCCGGTGCTGCTCACTGCAGACTCACTGGTGGGCTTGTTCTGCAGGCCATATTTGCAGGGGCAAGAGAAAAATAAGGTTTGATTAATAATTACAGCCTAAGTGAAAATGTTACTAAAAACAAACAAGCTTATTTGATAATAGGGCAATGATTCTGATAATGCCCATCACCCACAGGAGAGTCCAGATGATGGGACCAAAGCTAGATAATGCCTTTGTGGAACATTCTTCACTTTTGACTCACGAGTATCAACAGCTTGTGGCTTTTAAAAGCTCAAAGAACAGAGCAAGAGAGCCCTAGACTTTAACAAGCTAGAGTTATTTCCAAAAAGTTGGGGTGGGAGATCAATACAAATTATTAGTAAAGTTCTTCAATTATAGCTTCTAGATTCTTCTTTCAATCACACCAGCCTGGCAAAAGAATAGAGAGACTGGAGGTTTATGTTTACTCTAGAGTATCATGCAGTGCTCAGTAGTAGCCTCGTTATAGTGGAGGGAATGGACAGTGGCTGAGAGCTCACACACATGGACTACCAACAGAAGATGTAGTTTATAGACTGTTGGAGTAGGGCCTTATCAGGAAGCCTACTTTTAAATCATAAGCAAATAACTCTAATGTAAGATGTCCTGGTTCCCATTCATCAAAACGGAATACTCCCTTGGAGAAAAAAGACAAGATATCCAAGTGAAGCCTGGACAATGATGAACTCTACGGAACTAACAGCCAGTGTGATGATAAGGCTTCTGTTGACCAAAATGAAACAAAGCTGTGTCTCTCACCTGTGAGGACTCAGAAGGGCCAGAGCTGACCTGGACAGGGTTCAGAACCGTCGGGATTCCAGGGATAGGTCTCTGTGTTGGAAACGTTGGAGCAGGGTGGATGAGTGGAGGGCTGTGTCCAAATGCTGAGCCTAAGCTTTGCTGTCGGCTTAGGATCTGCTGATGCATATGGAGAGACACAGGGGCAGAGGGGTAGGTGAAGCTCAGGGCAGGGCTGTGCAGGAAGATAAGAAGGAAAAGTATCACTTACGCTGACATCACAAACTATCACAAACTAAGAATATTTATAGCTTTAACTGAAGCCACCCAAATCACGCCAGGTCTGTCTCTTGCGATGAGAGGTTAGAAACAATTACTGCCGAGTGTCTTGAACACGTCCAAGAAAAAGCAGAACTCTAGGAGCAGACATGTATGCGCATCTTCCCCACATCACAGCCCTGATGGAAGGTTCTAGAAAGTGGAAATAAGGGGCATTGGCTCAATAATAACTATTTATTGCAATAACAAACTTTATATAAAAAAGAGAATGGGTGACTATATGCTTTATAGTACTTTTATGTGCTCTGGGTTCCGCTTGTTCCTGTGCATGGAGCAATTCCTTTAATCTTAGCTCACACCGATCGCTTTCATATGTCTCCAGATCTTATTACAAGAGGAAAGAAAATCAATTGGTTAAATGTGTTTTGAACACCATGCTTGTCATATCACTCATTTGTTTGTAAAGATGGAAAGCTTGGTTCATCCAGAATGCCACCTAAAGAATTTCCATCAGTGCCGTCTGGTTACAGAAGCTGATGGATTAACCTCTCCCCACTGAAATCAGTGATCAATGGGCTTTGATGGGGGAATATTCCAATGGGAGAGCACAGCTCCCTCCACAAGCAAAATGGCATTAAGTGTCTATTACAGCCCATTATGAATGCTAATGTTTGTCACCACTTTATTTTGCCACCTATATCCCAGGCCACAATCAGTGCTACTTATACCTCAGGACACACCAGCCAATGGCCAGTGGCCAGAGTTTCTTTGTGTGAGCACAGTTTAGGAATCAAATCCTCTAAAAGCAACAGCGGACTCTGGAGGACTTTTCCAAGGGCTTAAAGATGCATGGAGAACTAATAACTTCCTACATAGAACCCTCCTGTATAAAAAAAAAAATCTGATAATAAATTTATGCACATGCACACATGCGTGAAAGCACACACTCAAACAACTGTAATGTTAGCCAGAAAGAACCAGAGTTTCTCATAATATTAGCGGTAGAACTCATGCAAATTTCCAATCTGGTGGGTTAATTACTATTGCTGCTAAGCACATTAACTGAGAATAAAATAATTACAATAACAAAATTCAAACCATTTCAACAACTTTAAGTAATAATCAGAGATATACTCCCTTCATTAACGTGACTTTACATTTTTGTCTATTTGACTATAACCCATAAAAGGGCGGCTTCAATGGGAATTCATTACTATTATTCCTACAGAGAGTTTTCCTTTACAATAGCCTGCCCATTTAAGACTGAATACCATTAAGAATACCCTTGGAGAAATCCACCAGGCTTTGAGGGACTCTCCTTTCATTTCACATTGTATTTCCTTAATAAAGGAAAGCAGAAACATGGTAAAAACAGTGATTGGTCACAGTAAGTTAGAAGAATCAGTAGTAATATTCTGTTTCTGCAGTGGTAGAGTTCCTGCCTGTATTTCTGTAAGCAACCATGAATGATTACAGCAAGACTCACCTAAGGTAGCTGTGTGGATGATTGATAGGGCATTAATCAAAAGATGCATATCTACCTCAGAATTTGTTCACAAGCTTTCTTCTAATAGCTGATTTCATGTTCACTGAGCTCTATGCCAGTTTGTCCAATTTATTTTTCGGTGTACAAGCCATTCATCAAAACCCACAATGATTTAACACCTCCCCCTCCTTTGGGTGAATGGGTATTACTAAGGGTAACTACCTTATTCTACTCATTAAAAAAACAAAACCCAAAGACCCCCACTTCAGATATAATTAAAACGTCAACAGTCCCTGCATTAAACTTTATACACATTTTTAGTTTCTCAGAGGCCTGAACTATCCAGCAGGCCTAAGGAAGGAAACTCAGGAACAGGTCACTGACACTTCAAACTGTGGATAACATCAGATTCTGGGCTTAAAAATGGAGTACCTGATTAGGAGTTAAGATGACTAAAGAATAATACCTCACAAAGCAGAAAAGGACCTTGCTTTTTATATACATGCAATTCAATAGAATTTACTGTATGCAGAATGCTGAATAAGATAGGTATATTTTAAAAAGTATCAGTGCAGATGAATCAAGGCTAGCATTTCTATAGAAGTTCCTTAGCACCACAGTCCTCCTTGTCCATGGGTACCTAAGAGTTTGAGATTTTCAGCACACCTTTATAGCTCTCACTGGAGCTTACTTTTCACTAGTGAAACCAGGTAGCTGAAATAAATATGCTCTAAAATTTACTTGAACTACTAGGCAGCAGGGTTGACAGACAGACCAATGATTTCTCAGCCTTTGTGGTTTATTATAAACCAGGAACAGATGATCTCTTCTCTGGGTCCCAAGATCTGGGTACTGCAAACCACCAAGATGCCTTTGATAATTCAGGAATGGCCAGGCCCGCCCGGGTGCCATTAACAGCATACCTAGGGAGGGCTGCAGGAGGGCTGCTCAGCTCCAGATCACAAACCAGTTCAGAATCTAATGAAAAAAGCACAACTTTCTAGGCTCTGTCACAGTATCTGTATTTGCAGATTTCACAGTCAGTGTTGCTCAGAACACTGTCTATGGAGTTCTCAGGTTGAGTTCTTAAGGAAAAAGCAGAAAATGGGCCAAGAAAGACTGGGCATGGCAGCTACATCCAGAAGAGGCCACACATACTATCTACCAAATGATGCCTCTATGTGTACTCTCATGGTGAGAAAAGTGTGCAGAGAGCCTTCTGAGTTCTTGAGGGGGAGACTGGGAGCCCACGCCTATGATCAAGTCTAAGAGGCAGGGCCATAGAAAGCGGAGTGCTGCCCTATGAAGTTTTGGCCTCTGGGTACAGAGGTGGCCACCCTGTATGCTGGCACTTGCTGTGTTCCCTACCCTGACCCCTTTGCCTCTAAAGTTAAGCATAAGCTCTGGGCTCCTGCCCCTTCCACTGCTTTTAGAGGCTGCTAAAATTCTTGGCTCGTCACCATCCTACTCTAGTCTCTCTTCTGACTGACTCTAACTCTTCTCTCACAGGACCCTGGTTATTAATTTCATGACACGGATAATTCAAAATGAAATCAAGATCTGCAGCTTGACCACATCTACATATAAGGTAACTTGTTCACAGGTTTCAGGGAATTAGGATGTAAGTATCTTTGTGGGCCATTATTCTGCCTAGCACCCTCAGGATACTGTCACTTTAAAAAAAAAAAAAAAACCATATTAAGAAAAAGTCTTCCTCTGAAAACTCCAAGCAGACACCATACGCACCAGGCATTTCAAAGTCACTGTATTCAAATCACATTGAAAACCCCACTGAAAGAGCTTACAAGAAGATCCTATAATGTGTCTTTCAATTTTTCAGGAATTTCATGTATGGTGGGAGGTAAGAAGGGTGATGCTAGATTCCATAATAATTGTGCTATCAATAAAGCAACATGGTTTGGACTGATGCAGTCCTTTACAGTGGAAGAGTTGATCATTTTTACATTAAAAATGAAAACAAGGAAGAGGCTACATTACCCAGGCACCAGACACGCAAAGGTAAAAGCTGGAGTCCATTACAGTCACACAAAGTATTACATTGAAACTTATTTGTGTGTTAACTTTTAAAAAGCAGTATTTTCCCTAAAGTAACTGTTTTTCCTTATAGTAACCACAGAATTTCCCATAGCCGGAGGTGTTAATTTTTTTTTCTTTCTTGTGTCAAACCACAACAAACCTGGGGGTTATGGGTAGTTAGGCAGCTAAGTCCTCCCCAGCTTTGATCTACACTGATGCAGCAGAGAGCCTCTTAGGCTTCTGAGTTCATCTCTGAAATCTCTCAATGATCTGGAGTGGGCCGAACAGAGCTGCTCAGGCAAGTGGCTAATGAGAGAACTAAGTTACATAACAGCTCTGCAGCGGATGGTAAAAGTCAGAGCAAGCCTGACAGGCACAGCTCTGAAGTCCAGTGGGTTGTGTAAACAACAGGTGACTCCTCTGGATTCCAAGGAAATGCTTTGCTTTAAATGTAAGCTGTACTCTTCCTAGTGACTCCCAATAGACATATATTTTCTAAATTGCCATGGCAATTAACTTTCAGATTTGAAGTGGGTCTGTTTATTTTGAGACAGGGTTTCACTATGTAGGTCCTGCCTGGCCTGAGTTCTTTATGTAGATCAGGCTGGACTCGATCTCACAGAGATCCACCTCAGAGTGCTAGGATTAAAAGATGTGCTCCACCACACTCAGCTCAGGTTAAAACATTGTGAAAAGAAACTCATTTGATCATATTACAGAGTACTCCTATAAATTAGGATGGGGGGATAAGCCCCCCATCCTAAAGGCAGAAAAACCTAGGGCCTGCTGTGTTTGCTTTCAGGCTTCTGCCTCTCCTAAATCTTTTGCTCACGAACTCATCTTGTATGTTAAGTGAGGTAGCACTGAGATAACACGAGGCAAAACTGCAGTCTAATCACACCCAACTTCCTGGTCATGCTGTGGGTTCTGTGCTAACAAGGTCATTCACTTCTTGTCATAGCTCTGAAATTTACTATACAACAGCTGCTATTCAAAGAACAATTCTTCCCAGTTTTGCAGAGAATGGCCTCACAGCTTCTATTCATTCTATGTGTACATATATAGGTATATGTATGCACCCATGTGTTTATACTTGAGAGCAAACAAAATAAAAACTTCTACTGCCATCCATAAAAATTCTTAAGGCATATTTATTGGAAAATCCAGCTAAGCCTCAGCAGGAAAGCACAGGGAGGTACAGACCCGCACACTCAAAATGAATGTGTCCTAACATTTATGTTCTGGTATGCATACTCTGAGTAGCCTTGGAGAATGTGCATTAGGCTTTCTGTTGTGAAGGTGCTGTGGAAAACTAAGAAGGTACTTGCAGCCAAGCAGCCATGAACAGGAACAGCAGCGGCATGCTCTGCAGTGGGAGCTGCTGATAACTTTCAATGCAGTAAATGGGCTGAGCACATACATATGGTGAGAAAGACCACGTTCATATGAGCAGCATCAGCTATTATTACTTCTCCTATGTGAGTGGTATTTCCCAATATTGTTTCAGCTAAGCTTTGGCCACTGGAAGATTTCTATAACCTGGTGGACAGGAGGAAGATGAAAGGACCCACCAGTCTGACACTGTGGTGGTTATTCTCCTTTGACAGTCCACCGACCCCTCTGAGCATGTCTCCACAGCCAGAGAGTTAAGCAACCTCTCAGAGTGTCCCAAGAGTCCCACTGTTCTCATGACATTGGTCTCAGACATTGTATAGTCTAGCTCTATCTATGTCCCCAAACTTGTGCCCCAATTGCCCATATCTAACTGTCTTCTAGTTCTCTGGTCCAGTGCCAGCTCTCCAGATGCTCCTCCCATCTCGGGGTCTATATGCTCAACTTCCTTCTTAGGCAGTCAGAGAAAGCTCCTCCTGTGGTCACTCCCATTATCTTACAGCTCTTAGCTTCCTGGCACCTGGGTCACTTTCTCTACAGTAATGACCAGCATCCAAGCAACCCTCTGCTCTTTTTTTCATCTCTGTTTGGAGGCTTTTCTTCCTGTAAGTTCCATGAAGCTGAGGATCTCACTCACTCATTCTGCAGCCTCCACATCTAGCCAGTATTTAAACTCATTCAAGTGTTTAGGGAATGAATAATTCAAAGAAAATTATCTTTAAAAAAATACTATTAACAACTTTACTAAGGAGGAAAAAAAGACACCTCATAATTTTTAGAGGATGGGATCAGAGATTCTAAAATATACTGGAATTAGCGAGCGCTTTTCCAGTGTAAGCAAGACATTTGCTCTCATTAGCAGTAGACAGGCAGAGAGCTGGGGAACCGCACTGGTTCCTACCTCCCATCAGGCAGCATTCATGGACCTGGCAAAGTCATCCTCATTCCACAGGGTTCTTACACCTGGGAGAATGATGGTGTACAAGAGAGGGCAGAGGACACAGGAGTCACCAGGCTGAGCTTGTCTGTGCAGACAATAGAAAAACCTGCAATGACTGTGAAGTTGGAGATCTTGGCACTCAAGTGGGTGATTTGTGAGGTAGAACAAGAAATAACATTTTCATTGAGATGATTTTCCTAACCATGCCAGATCTTAAACCACTAAAGAGAGGAAACCATGTTCATTTGAGCACTAAACTGATAGTGAAAAAACTAAGCCTGATATACTGGGAATGTGTTTACTAATCATTTCTCCATTCCATTTACATTTGGCAAAAGAAGGATCATTTGAAATGTCTTCTCTTCCTATGATGGCTTAATATCTGGGGGCAGAGGTATTAGCTAAACAAACCTTTAAATCTAATATGAATAATGAGCTATTTACAATGTTATGTTTAACTGTGGACTGTTTGATGCTGTGGTCTTCAGTGGAAACCTTCAAATGATAAAGTACTTACAACTTCTTTAAATGAAATACTTTATGTGTGAAATTTTTTGAGTTCATATAGCAGCTATGAGATATTAAAAAAAAAAAAAGACTTGGGATACATACCTAGTCTGACATACCCAAGTACTATGGTTTAATATGCCAACATGCTTTTGCTTTAAGTATATTTGTTATATATATAATATATATATATATATTATATATATATATATATATTTTAAAGGAGCCTGAATTACTAAGTAACTTTTAAAAATACAAAAAAATACACTAACAGGACAGACATTTGCTGTTTTAACCCTTTTATTTTGAATCATCATCTTTTTCTCTACTATATATAATGTATCAATCTGTGGGGGTGTAGAATAACATCCAAATAGATCTTAACTTCTGGAAAAACCATAATTACTCAATAAAACAGGGTGAAGGGTATTCTAATGGTTCATGGGGGGAGGACTCCTTAGTTTATTCATTCAATAACTATGAGTGGTGCTGTGTCAATGGGAGGGGACAAAGGTGATGCAGAGATGTGAGAGAGTTCTGATGCTCTTTCTACTCCAGGAAAATGGATAGCAACAGAAACCCAAGTGACTGCTTTACTATGTAACTATAGCCTTACAAACTTACAATGGCACAATTACCCTTTGCACTGACCACATTAACAGTGAAGTAGACCCCAGTGTGACAGTCAGGTGTGTTTGGGGGTAAAGACATAAGCAGGAGGCTGGAATGCTGGTGGTACTAACCAGCTTTCTCCTTCCACGTGCCTATCCTCTTATCTGGTTCAACACAGACAGCAAATGTACTTCCTGCTCAGTTTCTCTTGTACTGTTCACTCTTAAGAAAAGTATCTGGCCTCAGGGTATCCCCATGCTTCTTTCCTTTCCCTGCCATTCTCTGATCCTATTACTCATTGATTATTGATGAATTGGTTTATTTGGGTCTAGGGAAAACAATGCACCAAAGTTTCTCTGGCTAGTGGAGATGATACTGTCCATTATTAGTATAATTACTGCATTCTAACAGTACATGGCAGCTCATCACATACTGGATTACCTTCTATGGAAAGAAATGGATGTTTTATCTTAACATACCATGGATGCATATCAAAGACTAAGATACCCCGAGAGGGAGAACATGCATGAAAATACTCAAAGGCAAGAAAGAAAACGAGTATGTGATGGACTTCGGTCATGTGACTTTCACAGGATCTTTTGAGACTTCACTGGTCTTTAAAGTGAATCTCTTCTTCCACTTTTAATGAAATGATTATTTCAAGTTGGAATATCAACCATTTCTGAAGTGGGGTACCTGCTTCTCTGAGCAACTGTAAGATGTCACAAAGATGCTAAGTAAGAATAAATGACATTACTGTGGACATTTATGTGCATATTCTAAGCTGCATCCTAAGACACTGTAAAGAATAAAGCAAGCAAGTGGGGATAATTGAGAGAAGAAAGAATTGTTCACCAAGTAATTCTTGGGATAGAGGTGTAGCTCCATGGTAGAGCACCTGCCTAGCACACCCAAGGTCCTGAGTTCAATGTCCAGTACACCACCTACCCACAAAAGTGACAAAGTGATCTGTGTGAATGCCATTTGTATGAATATCACAGTATGCTACATTTCTACGTGGATGTTTTAGTCGAGTCACACAACTACAAAATACCAGCTAATTCAGATATAATTTATGGTAGCAGATGACCTAAGAACACAAGCCAGGAGAAGAACAACCAAGGCAGGGTCATTTCTTTTTTAATTTTACCCAGTGGAGAAGAACTTCTGTCCCCCTGTGGATCCATATCACCTTTAATAAAACAACCCACTATAGCCAGGCAGTGGTGGCGCATGCCTTTAATCCCAGCACTCTGGAGGCAGAGCCAGGAAGATCTCTGTGAGTTTGAGGCCAGCCTGATCTACAGAGTGAGATCAAGGACAGGCACCAAAAGTACACAGAGAAACCCTGTCTCGGAAAAAAAAAAAAAAAAAAAGAATGAAAGACAGAAAAAAACAACCCACTGGATGTCTTACCTACAGCTGTTAAATATGCAGATTAGGGCCAAAGCTGGGATTTAACTACAGACAGATGCTGGAAGCCTACACTTGTGACTACACTGGCTGACCCTGAGACACTGCAGACCCCACTCTATCTATTTGATAACATTGGCTGACACTGAGCTCCCCCAGACCCCACTCCATCTATTGATTACATTGGCTGACCTTGAGACACCCCAGACCCCACACTATGTACTGACTACAGTCACAGAAGCAGGTGTTTGTTTCATCCTGTTCCCACTTTGCATTGGCCATACAAAAAAGAACAGCAGAAAATGAGAATCATGATTTATAACAATAATGCTAATTTGCCTGTCAATGAGAACTGCTGATAATTAAACTAGAAAAGAATCAAAACTGTACTGGAAAATGTTCTAGTGGAACAATGGTATCAGTTACTCCTAATAAATATGGAGACAGCACTTTGTTTATGTGTATTTTTTCTGAACTGTTGAAGTTTCCCAGACATGTAAAGTCGCCATGAAAAGCTCAACTAATAACTAGAGCTCTTGCTCATTCATAAAAACTAAAATACATTCTTACTTATTAAGAGCAAGGTTCGTGAAAACAGTCATTAGGTTTTATGTTCCATTTATTTATTGTGTTTTCTTTTGTTTGTTTTGACAGGATGTCCAATAGCCCCCATTGGTCAAGTCACTTATATCAGAAGCTGGCCTTGAATTCCTGATGCCTGTCTTCACCTCCCAAGTACCCTGTCATCATGCCAGCCTCACTAGTCTGCCCTCTCAAAGCGAGGAATCACCCACTGTGTGCAAAACTATAATTCAAAGATTACTGGTAAGTGAATGCTTAGACCAGGGTGAAAATTGTAGTGGAAATAACAGCTAAGGATCATAACCAGGATTATTTAATTAACCATTAGAAGACTGTTTAATTCCGCCTGTATTATTTATAATTAGCACAGTTCAAACAAAGTGATTAGCTGACAAGAGTAGTGTGGATACCTCACAAATTCTTAGCATGGCTTTTTTGTGTTCTTTTTGTATTCAGTGATAACAGTCCAAATTTGATCATTAGCCATAAGAAGTATTTTTTATAATAACTATTTTTACATTTCTTACATTCATGTAAGGGCGTGTTAAAATTACTTCACTATACAGAAATGATGGTCTAAGTTTTTATCTTTACAAGTAAGCTGGAAAAGTATAATGAATTCTTGTTAGCTCACTAGTGATTGGCCCAGCACGTGGCCCCAAATCATCCACAATTGTTTTCCGCTGAACTAAAAGCATTGTTTTGAATTCTTTCATTCTTACTGCCCCCTCTTCCGCTGAAAGTTGTAAGTCTGTTTTTGTTCCTCTTTTGGACACAGGCTGGGTTTTATTCCACAGAACTCTTTGCAACAGAAGACCTGGATAAAAAGATCTGAAATTCTCCGTCTCTAAGAAGTAGATGGCATTGTAACTGAATTAACTGCCATATAAAAACTAATGACTAATGCATACACACCTATTAATTTTGGCCCACTGTTGTGGTATTTAACCTGAATCCTGGTATGGATGCAGCAGCCTGGTGGCTCTTTCCTTCTCTCAGACCACTGGCGCTGCAAATGGATTACTGGCTCATTTGAGCACTGACATTTTATTATAAAGACACATAATGGACTCAGGAAAATACATACCTGATTGCACTTGCCGATAAGTGCCCATAGGAACCACTTGCTGAAGAGCTGCTACGGGAATTATTGAGAATTGTGACCAAGGAGTTAGGAGATGTTCTTATCATGGTCTGAAGGTCGAAGCTATGATCTGACAGTGGAGATATGGACAGTGTGCGCTTTCGGCTGGGCCTAGCTGACAGCCTAGGGCTAGGAAATCTGGTGCCTGTTACAAAAACAAAACAGAACTTGATTACCTACAGCCAGAATCTATACACTATTGACTACCACTTCTCAGTGCACAAGGAGAGGGACAGAAGTTGGCAACTTGTGGTGACAAGTATCTCCCCTCCCCCTTGTGATCTACTGGCTACAATTGAGGAAATTAGAGCAAAATATTTATCTTCCAGGGGTTTACCTCAGAGGAGAGCTGTTTATTAATGTGCAGGCAAAATGATAAATTGCTCAACAAAAGGGAGAGACTTTTATGTGTTATCCTTCTCATTTCTAATGATTTATGAATCTGACAGCTGCTTAGATACTCCCATCATTAATTCACCACAAGCGACAAAGACAGAGGTTCCCACAGTTGCAACACAATGCCCTCTCCACTCTAACACACACCATTTTAAGGCAATGAGTTGAATGACAAAAACTGAATTAAAGCATGTTAAAATAAAGAATTTGGTGTAGTTATGCTTGCCTTTCTCTGTGGCTCCAGCAGCTAAACGTTCCCCGGCAAACTTACAGCAACACTAAAACCATATACACAGCATTGCCCTAACCAGTGGTACCAAATTGGGGTGGTTTTGTACCCCATAAAGCATCTGGTAACATCTGGTTGTCATAGTTCAGAGCATGCTATAGACGTCTAGCAGGAAGAGGCCAGAATACTATCAAACCCCTCGAGTGCACAGAGCAGTCCCACCATGTAGAGCCTTGGACTCGGGTGTGAAAATGGAGGGTTGCTACCCTAAAAGCCTTCTCATCTCAGCATATATATTCCATATTGTTGATGATGGTGCTTTATAAACTTTCCAAGGTGGGAGGCATAAACTGTGCATGCATTTAGCGAAGCTTGATATCCCTAAGGATACTGAAATGGACTTTTCTTCTCCATTAAAGAACTAACAGATTTTAGACTTCAAGAAAAGCCCTCTGACGGCCTTAATCTAGAGGTTAGTCACTCAATTTAAACACATGCCCACTTAATACAGTGGTTTCTAACTGAGGGGTTACAATTAAACATGATTTGCGTTCAAATTTGTTAGCTCTCAAGATCCGAGTCTTAGGCCATATAGCAGCAGAGAATGCCACCCAGTGGTCCATGTTTGCTTTTGGAAGATCAAAGCTTAATGAGAGAGCAAGAAGGTAATCCTGCCAGGTGAGAAGCAAATCAATGACAAATAATTTTAAATACAAAAAGAAGATTTTATGTTTCACAGCATGGGCATGGCAATATGGCCTTACTTGGAAAATTAAAGTAGTAGATAAATCTTTAAAGAAAAAAATGACAAGTCAATTGACCTCCAGAAAATTCAATGGGAATATTTTCTTCAACACAGATGGAATAGTCTCTGTCTCCCTGCCCCCCGCCCCACCCCCACAATGTGTGCATGCGTGCCTGTGATATATGTTGGGGGGTTCCCACCAGCCTTGAACTGACAATTCTCCTTGCTAAACTAAAAGTTTGTATCACCACAAGAGACCTCAGAGATAGGCCACATACAAGATAACAATCCACCATGCTCTGAGATAATTTAATGAAAGAAAATAGATGACTGTGAAAGACTTTACAGTTAAATCTCAACACCAGACACAAAGTGGAAGTAACATCCATATGTAACACTGTTCTAACACTCTGAATGACAAGGATGGTGCCTTCTTAATTCTTTGAGTCACATTGAAAATAGGTTCAGTCATTTAGAACAGCTTCATTACCAGCTGACTTAGGGCATTTAAGCACAGAATAGTAAACCCAGCTCTGTATATGCTTCTAGTATCTAAGGAACATCTCGTTTTTATTATGCCCTCTGCCTTGAATGTAACTATTTCACACTGACTCACTGCAATACGCTAATTTCATCATCTAAGGTTTTAATGGAGAAATACCTGTCTTTTCCAGACAATTTGAATGACAGACCAGATTTATTGTCAGTTTTTACATAACCTTTCACAAAAACTATTTTCCTTAGGACTCAGAGTTAGAAGGAAGAAGATAAGCTAGACATTCTTCATCCCTGCCACAATCTCTGTTTTTGGTGGGGATGCTCGGGACTGACCCCAGCCTTCTAAATGGAGCCCTCACTGACAAGCTGTGATACAAGAGATAATGTGATCTGATACCATGAAATATAAAAAGCCTTATATCTACCATACATTGTTCAGAGCCAGGGTCCAGAGGCCTGGCAAAACCTTTCCATCAAACTCTTCAGGTCACAAAAGGCCTGGCTATAAATGTCCTCACTGTCCCCCTCTCTGAGAACAGCACTGGTTTAAGCCCTTTTCTGCTCATATGGACAGCGTGGACTTCAGTGGTTCTTGCCTTCTGCTCATCCCTAGGATGCTCCTTACAGGAATTACAGGCTCAAGGTTCTTCAACTATGAGAGCTATGAACACACCTGATTAGTCTAATAAGCTGAATATTCTAGCTTCCATGTCAAAAATCACCCCGCACGAGTTATACCACGTGCTTTTGCCACTGAAACCAGAGCCCTATTTATATTTCACAGAGGTAGGAACTGAACCCAAAGCCTTATACATGCTAGGTGAAAAGCTATCACTGAGCTATAAGCCCAGGCACAGAGGCTGGCTTCTTACCGCTCCAGTACAGGGAGTGCCAACCTAGTTTCTGTTAATTGTTTTTGTTTCTCCATTCTAATAAAAATTTCTGACAAAGAAAGAGGAGCTTTCTTTTCATGTGATGAATGATAGGACATCTAAATTCCTACTTAATGACAGTCAATTTACCATATACTCTGGCAAATTAAAATTCCTTTAATTAGTTTTTACAAAGTAAAAGGGTAGCTTCATCCTTTATTTATATATTAAAAAAAAACCACCGCTGCCTGACTAAACATATTCTTATCAAACAGGGAAAGTAATGCAGGCTGACCTTCCAAGGAGTCTCTCTTATTTTAATTCTTTATTTGCAGATTTTCAAATAACTAATTTGCATAATAACAGTGAACTGCTCCCCCCCGCCCAGCCAACAATCACTAATTGAAATGTGGTTATGATGAATCTGAAAGTTAAGCTCTTTATGCTACTGAGCCTAACAACAAAACCCCACAGAGGGTGCAACACAGTTCTTTTACTTTGTGTGTGGTAACAAGCTGTGTGATAAGAGGCCAGCACCAGGCCATACTCCTTTGGGGTACATCAACATGGTCCTGGGTGATGAGTAGACTCAGACTGTCAATTTTTATTCCTATGTGAACCAACCATCCTCTTTCTAAACTCTGAAGCTTAGGTTCATAAAAGCACCCCTGACAAGGATGACTCCAGATAGGTTCGAGCTGGAAGCGCAAGGGTTAAGCATCACTGATAGAAAAACCAGGCTTCCCTGTGGGGGGGCTTTAGCTTCATTCTTCAAAACTCTGCAAAAGGACATCCACTGAGCAGGTCCTTGTCAGAGATGAGAGCTCTGAGGTGCTCTAAAAAGCCATTAAAGGCCCATTGTGACCCAAAGGGATCCTAATGTGCCTCTGGGCACCCCTCAAGTGACACACACATCACATGATCCTGTTCCCTTCATTGCCATGTACTAGAATTTGGAAATGTTTCTGGGTTTCTTTTTTTTCCCCCTTTGTGTAACTATTATGAACCTTCCATGTTCTTAGCAGCTGCAAAGGGTCTTCATGAAACGCAGTTTTTAAATGTAACGATATGTGAATGGAAATAAATCATGTCTTAGGGTTTCTTGATTTTTTTTTTTAAAAATGCTTAATTTCTAAAGGATAAAATCCACGATACCATAGAGTGGCCATGCAAAGTCTATCCAGGTATCAAATCTGTTCCTTTATTTTCATATCACAAGAAACAGAGCAGGATAATCTGCTGAGCAGTTACATTTATGGTATAGCTACCAAACTACAATTCTATGCATATCTTAGTTCACCGGGAAGTAACAGGTCATCTCAGGCTGGCCCCTTCTGGGGAACTGAAAATGTAACCCATCACCTAACCTTTGCAGCCTTCTCTCCATTACCTAGCTGGCATTTGTTACTCTCCCAGGACTCCATCAACCAGCCTTGTCACTTACTGTCCATGGCATGAATGTACTCCATGTGGATGGCCCCTGCGCCGGCGGCGGTGGCAGCCGAGGGAAGGATGTCTGCATAAGGGCTGCGCTGGCCCGCTAGCAGGGCCATCTGGTGATAGTACTCTGCAGGGCTGACTCCAGCATGGGGGGCTGCAAGAGGAAGCAGGATGGTGACAGTTATAAGAAGGACAGAGAGCCATCTTTTTTTTTTTGAAGCATCCCAAGTTCACTTGCCATTTATCCTCCAAACACAACTCTTTTACAGCTCCATGCAATAAAGCTGTTCTAAGATGCATTCCCTGGTGTATGCCTTTATTTGAAAGCAAGAACAGAGGAATTAAAAAATAGTAAAATACTTTTTGTTCTTTATTTAAAGAAACGAACATGAATTCAAAATTATATATATATATATATATATATATATATATATATATATATATATATATATATATATATATATATATATATAGAGTCATGTATCTTTTAAGACAGGACACATACTGAGAAATATGTCGTTCATGCAATTTTTGTCATTTGGGGATCACAGAGCAGACATGTCTATGCCAAGAAAGTAATGATGTTAACTAGACAATGTAATTTATGGGATGTTCAAAATACACAAACTTGTCCTGTTGTTGGTACCAGAATGGTGGCTGTATGTAGATGGTCATGATTGACTCCCTCCCGCTGCAAAGAAAATAGTTGTCTACAGAAAATTACTATATGTTCATACTTCTTACAACAGTAGACAACTCAGACACCTGTGATGTCTTTCCAGACATACTTAAAATACTTCCCTAGGCTCCTGCCAGGAGTGTCTGAGTTAACACTCACGAACATGAGAAGTCAGAGTTTACAAGACAGAAAAAAGGGCAGCACAGCATTAATGACACACAACTGAATGATAAGCTGCAATTTCATGTTCCAGAATTTAAAAGCTCTCTTTTTCCTTTTCTTCCCCCCACTAGAAAATCAAAAAGAAAGTACCTATCAATCTGGAACAATTTACTGGCAAGAGTCAGCCTTACATGAGTAGGATAATAATTGGTTTCCATCTGCCAATTTACTTGCAAAAGCAGCAAGATATTGTAGCAGTTCTGAGGGTGGCCTCTAGATTTCCAGAAATGAGGTATCTGGGAGCCAAAAGTAAAGTAGTGTTTTAAAGTGCTTAGGGTATAGCATTTGAGCAGTGAAGGTTTACAATGACTAGCTACAGGCAGAAGAATCCTGGCAATAGGTGTTTTAGATTTGTATCCATATACAATACTTTTTATGCGTGATAAATAGCAAAAATGAGTATCTTTAAAGTATTAGACTATAAAAGGAAAATATTAGTGAAATTATTTGGTTAGGTATTGTGGTAGTTTGAGTGAGAATGACCCCTAAAAGTATACATGTTTGAATACCTGGTCACCAGTTAGTGGAACTGCTTGGGAAGGATTAAGAGGTATGGCCTTCTTAGAGGACATGTGTCATTGGGGGTGGGCTTTGAGGTTTCAAAAGTTCACATCATCGCTAACTGGCTCTTTCTCTGCCTCCTACTTGCAGATAAAGAAGCTCTCAGCTACTGCTCCATTATCATGCCTGCCTGCCGCCATGATGTTCATAGACTCTATCCCTATGGAACTGTAAGCCCCAATGAATTCATCTTGCCTCTTCATACCAATAGAAGAGTAACTAAGACAGTTATTAATTGGAGTATTAAGAGGTAGGAAAGGGAAGACAGACCCACCCATCAATCAACAGATATTTTATTTGCACTCATTAAATGCGGACAATGAGCATGATTTCCATAAAATAACCACAAGTACCATGTCCTCAGCCAATCAAATTTCTACAAGCCAACTGCACCTTGAGCTTCTTCCTCACTCTCTTCATCTGTTCTCCTTATGGTTATTTCTACCACCTTCCATTCCTTTATCACAAAATCAAATTCCAAGCAAAAATATTAATCATGTTTTACTTTTGGCAGGTTTTTAAAATGTGAATATTGCTCAAATGAGAAAATATATCCCTTGGGTACCCTACAAAAATATTCACGATACTGAATTCTTAAAAAGAAGACACATGGGGTGGTAACTATTTCTAGAAGATGGCTATTCCTAGAAATACATGAGAATGGATGATTCCTCAGAAACTTCCTGCATGGTGCCACTGTGCACTAACGGCCTCAGAATGTAGTTCCCATGTTAGAATGAGAGGCAAGGGAATCACAGCAAACAGTTCGGTGAAATGAACTGCATGGTATCTCTTTACTCTGCAACCACCAGCAATGGCTTATAGTCTGCAGTGAAGCATGCATAGCCCCCATCAGCAATTAGCAAGGCTTATGGAATTCTGTGTCAATATAGGCAAAGGTTCATATATACAGGGAAGATATAGTGACTATCCCCCTCCCCCTCAAGTCTTAAGGAATGGGTTATAACTTGACAGGAGGGTATGAATAACCAGCTCGAATTTCACAAACCTGTGTGAAAAATTATTACCAAAGAATGAAACCTACATTTTAAGCCTAAAGTGAGCATCAGGAATTACAGGAATAAAGTCTAACTCTTTCTCTTTGCCCATTGTTCAGTTTTACTGAGCATGCTCAAAGGCTGAAGGCACACATAATATGCCCCCTGCCACCCCCATCCCCAGCTCTTGGTACTTTCCATGTGGTCCATGATGGACCAACAACATTAACATCACTTAGAAGCTTTTATAAGCACAAAGACTCAGGTCTCCCACTCCACATTGCTCCAGCCCCCATGATCAGGATCCCCAGATGAAGCATATGCATAGCAGAGTTTGTAAAGCTCTGTTCTCAAGGACACATCTATATAAACATGTCTTTTCAACATACAGAAAAAAACATTCAGTAGAAGCTGGGCAAAGCACTCAGGGAATTCACACAAGCATGGGATACCTGCAGGGCTTGTCTAATGTGTGGAGTGCAGAAGAGAAGGGCATAACAACAAGGAGGGGAGTCAGTCAGACCTTGCTTTGAGTCCCAAGTTACTTAATTTTTCTGTAAACTGTTATCCTTACATAAAATATGGACACTATCTCCCATGGAAGCAGTGTCATAAGCTGGAATTCAATCTTGAACTTTGTCCCAGTGCCTGTCATGTGGAAAACCTTACCATATACTAGATCTTCTTTATACAGTGCCACAGGTAAAATGCAAGGGTGTCAGGTGATCTGTGGAAGAATTGTCTGAGACTTACCATCTGTAGGGCTCAGCCCTCGGGCAGCTGAGATCATAGAGAGGGATGGGCTGCTGTGCAAGGAGCGGATGTAGTCCATATATGGGTTGATGTAGGGGTGTGGGGGGCTGAAGGGGGACTCCGAAGCTGCAGTGGGGTTACGGTGTGGGGAGATTCTAATGAAGGGCAGGTCTGGATATGTCGGGCTACTAGATAAGGCAGAAGGCCTGGAAACAGAAAAAAAGAGACATATGCATGAGATATGCAACTCCATATATAAAGGAACATACATATGTTCTCCACAGTCTGTGGAAAAACATGCCGTGGGAAAATTTGTCAGGTGTAAACCAATTTTTTGCATTCTTACCTTTATATTAGGATGGTGTAATCCTGGTAGAAGAATACTATGAAATTAGCTGAGAACAAAAACTGATTTCTGACCTATTTCACAGCACTCTGAAGATAGTTGGGTTGTTTTTGTTTGGTTGGTTTTTTGTTTGTTTGTTTGTTTGTTTGTTTGAAAAAGAGTCAGCCTTAGCTAGGTGTGGTAGTAGGTAACTGTAATACCAGAACTCAGGAGGCTGAGGCTGAGGTCATAAGTTCAAGGTCTACAGTAGTTATTAGTTCAAGCCCAGCCTAAGAGACTCTGTCTCAAAATGTGGATAAGGTTTTAGCTCATTGACAGAACACCTGATCACAATGTATGGGGAGCTGGGTTTGATCCTCAGTGCAACACACACACAGTCAGCCACTAGTTTCCCCCATGAAGAAAATCCTCTTAACAGCCAACTGAACTATGACTCTATTTTCCAACTAATCCAAATATTAATGGCACCATTTGAAATGTATTTCTTACTTTATAGTGCTTCCTTATTAAACAAAACAATTTATCTGGTTTGAGTCTCTAGATGGCAAAGCTGCCCATAAGAAGGAAGACCATGCTGTAAGAGATGCAAAGCCAGCCTCTACACCTGCACACATGCTTCCAGAGGGCTTGCAGCTGAGGAAAACCGACTTCTACTGTTTAAAGGCAACTTCTCTTTTCCACGAGGCAGTACTTAGAATTCTGCTACTGCTCATTTTTCACATGGATCCTTATTAATTACATTTAGCAAGGAACCAACAACTGAGCAGCATCTCTGGGCTTAGAAACCTAGAAAAGGATCGGGTTTCCATCAAGCTCAGGCCCTGGTAAGCAATGAGCTAATGGAAAAGGTTTGGTTTTTTGAACGGCAAACTCTACAACGCTCTCTATGTATTTGATTTCAGAGAGTCCTGTCTGTAACTTCATCCTCATCACACACAGACATTCTGCCACTCCTGGCAACCCCAGGGACAGCCATGTCTAGAATGGTAAGCCTGGCGAGCTTGTGCCATTGTGCTCCTTCCCTGATAGACTGTTCCTCCTGGGGATGATCCAGGGATCTGGCTATGACAGGTTAAACGTGTGCACCACTCCCCGCGTACCCCATTTGCACAGGCCACGGTCAGAAGAAGAACAGGCTCTGGTAGAGACAGAGCCACTGAGAGCACATGTTTAGGAGTGAAATGAAACAAAGTGAAATGCCACTTCCCCCCTGGAGAAGCGGAGACACTGCCACCGGGCCCCTGGCCCTGTCATCCTGTCAGAACAGGATCATAACAGAAACGGCTCCAGCAATTGTACTGGGCACGCGAAGCAAAGATCTGATATTCTCTTCCTAGATAACAAGGTGAAATAAGGTGCTGGGAGTACAGGGATTCTCTCATTTGTAGGTGTTACTCAGATGCTACCTCTGGTGAAGTACAAGCAAACCCAGTTTCCTGAATTTATATACAAAGGATAAGAAGTCTCTAGTAAACAGTTCCTGAGAATGGGGTTTTCTTAGTATTTAGTAATGTGTAAAATTACACACACACACACACACACACACACACACACACACACACACACACGCCTCAATATAACATGCACACATGGACAGCTACTGCCTGCTATGTACTACACTATTTATGTGTCAATTTGAAAAACTAAAGGCCTTTATTCCACCTGACAAACTGGCAGAAGCTGTCGGTCTACCTCAGCTCTCTACTACAAGAGGAGTTTGCTGGAAAACCATCCTCTAATCTCCATGTGGCCTTGGGTCGCTGGTTAAATCGAGCTCCATTCAGACATGTTACATGGTACACAGGAAGCTCATATTCACTTCTTCCAGAAAGAATGGCCAATCCTTCCAATTTGACTCAAAAATAGTCCTTATCAAACATAAACCCCTCAATGGGGTTTTCGCTAAGATACCAGCAGACACACCAACAGTAGCCACTTCACTGCGTCCTTAACAAGACACCTCCTGGAAACACTGTGGTGATCCTCAGCAGATCGACCAATATGAAATACAAACTGGTGGGGCATGTCACCCTTCTTGGTGGGTTATTCTGTCGTTGTTTTGTTTTGCTTTCAAGTTCGACAAAGACTAGAACCTATTCTGACTCTAATATCCTGTCCTCATTAGTCCCAATTCCACTTGGGAGAATCATGCCCATGAAGACAAATACATATTCAGAAATACATGGACGCCATGGAGGGAGGGCTGGAGCAGTCATTCATCCCAGGGTGAGGCAAGTGAGTGGAGGCTCCAAGGTTGCTGTTCTTTACTGCATTCTGTGAAGGAATGGCAGGTACTCTACAGCCTCTTTCTGAGCTTCGGCCACAGGAAGACTGCAGGAAGAACTACAGGAGCTTCCCAGAAGGCCTCTAGACTTAGCTACATCATCCCGGCAAAGGTACTGGTCTCAAGGCCATTTATATGCTAGTGAGAAGCAACAGCACAGCAGAAAGGATATGACTCCAAGATTCGGAGATAAAGCTGGTAGACTTCAACCAGCTGCCAAATGGGTCGCAGACAGATGTGCTCAGAGATACAGATCACTGTTTACAAACAAGGTGACTGGGACAGGCTTCAGGGAAGAGTGCAAAATAAGCACGCTGCTCATTAACTGTCCTCAGGAAACAAGCCATCTGGTAAATCCAAGCCATCCACTTCTCCTGCATGAACAGGAAAGTGTTTCCCAATGGTGACTCAATGAGGACTCATCAGGAATCCTGAAGACGGACATCAGTCAGTCAGTAGAGGGAAGGTATGGGGAAGGTATGGGGAAGGCAGCTCCACGGCTGGCAGCTGTATGATCGAGGCACAGTCTGCATCCTCATTGTGCTTTGCTGAACGGGAGTGGGGTGGGGCGGAGTGGGGCGGGGTGGGGCGGGGTAGTGGGCTGTCTATCTTGTTCTTTATATAAATAAGTCTTCGACTGTGCCTGGTACACAGGCTTACTCATAATATACAAGGGCATCTATACATCTGAACATGTAAAATTATATCATACAACATATAAACAGGCACACATATCAGGGCTGGCACATGTGGAATGCTACATAACTTCAGATCTTGAAATGCTGGGAGTTTTGGTTTTTAAAGACATTCTAGCCAGGTATGGTAGTGCACACCTTTAAACCTTTAATCTCTGCACTCCTGAAGTGTGTGATTTCTGAGTTCAAGGTCAGCCTGGTCAAGAGAGACAGACAGACAGACAGACAGACAGAGTCTCAGAGCAAATGCATATTCACAGCAAAATCAAGCTATCAAGCTGCAGTACAGACTTCTGGTCCCCTGAACCACACACAGGCAGATTCTTGGCATTGTCAATCTCCTCTAAGAGCACAGGGCCTTCCACTCGGCTTCTTTCACTTAGTGATAAGCACTTGTTTCCTTAAATGTTCTTTCGCTGATGAAAACCTTCCTTCCTCCCTATTGTGTGTGTTCACTCTGTGCAGTAATGGATTTCATTATGATGTTTATACATGTATATAAATGAACTTGGTAAGATTCATTTGCCGTTATCCTCTTTTATCCCACATCCTCATGTGCACCACCACAAATAGTTCAATTTCTTTTTTTTTTTAATCTAGATTCCACATGACAGAAAATAAATAATATGTGTCTTTGAGTTTTGCTTGTTTGAACATAATTTTCCATTCCATCCATCTTCTTGGAAATGACATAATCCTGTTTGTCTTTAAAAACTCATTTCTTTTCAGCATCATGTAATACTCTATTAATCAGATGAGCCACAGTTTACTTATCCATATCACTACTGAAGGTATCATGGACAATTGCAAATTCTGGCAGTTACATTTACAGCTGCTATGAGCATCTATTTATAGTCTCCAACGCAGCAACTTGAATAGGAGCCCTTTTGTCCTCATCCCTGAAGAGCCTCCTTGGATTTCCCAAGACTCTCTTGGTAAAGTCAGAGAACCACATGAGGTGGCTAAGATCATGAGCTCACTAATGAAATGCAGGGCTTTTAGTGACAGGACTCGAATGTGGGCTACAACTCACTCCTACTCACATGAGATGGGTGTACTGGGACACCAGCAGCTTCCTCCTTGCTGCTGTGAGAGCTAGAAGGCACACATGCAAACTCGATGCCCATCATTTTTGAAACCGGCCAATAAAAGCTCTTTCATTCTACAAGCAATAAACAATGTCCAAATGACAATTCAGCTTCCAAGCACGGCAGTGGCTGTGGGTCTACCTTCCATACTGCTGCATTTCTCTGCATACTCTGAGGTGGACTGCCACATCAGACCCTATGTGGTGGTTTGAATAAGGACGGTCCACAGAAGCTCATATATCTGAATGCTTGGTCATCAGAGATGGGCAGTGGAGCACAAAAGCATCGATAGAAGGCATCTAGGATGTACGGATCATGAAACATGGACCATTAACCAGGACTCAGGACAGAGAGGACAGATAGGTAACCACGACAGCTAAGTTCACAAACTGAAATTTCTCATAGTAGTCACAATAAATTAAATTTAGAAAGAAAGAGTACAGATATACAATGTTTTTCAAAATTTATAAAAAGTTTGGTGATGCCCCTCCCCACCAAGACAGAGTTTTCTTTGCATAGTCGTGGCTGTCCTGGAATCTGCTCTGTAGACCAGGCTGGCCTCAAACTCACAGAGATCTGCTTGCTTCTGCCTCTGGAGCACTGGGATTAAAGGTATGTGTCACCGGTGTCCAAAAAAAGTTTGGTGATTTTAAAAGTAGAATAAATAATACAATATTTACTAGTATTGAATAAAGACAGACCTCTTAAGTCAGTGGTCTAAGTGCCAAGTAGACAGCAGAAAACAGTGTATATGAACTTTTGAGAGTGGAGAAAGCTGTTCCTAAGGAAAACCAGAGGCATTTCTTGTGCGTGGAGAAGCCAAGAAAGTCACACACACTGACACATGCCTTCTACTTACATACAACATTATAGAACCTGTGTGAAGGCTTATAGAGAAAATGGACTTTATTCTGCCCAGAGATGACTGCTAAGACCAATTTGATGAAAAAGTCACTGCAATTATCTCTGTTGACAGATTAAAATTCCAAGGTTGAAAAATTAAATAAAAGTCCATCCAGTCAACTATGATGTACAGTGCTTCTTTTTAAGTGAAAAAGCTTTTACAGAACACACTACTGGCTCAATTAAGTCCTTAGGTGATAATGGAGAGCTCATAGTTCTTCCTGCCTACTTAATCATTTAACAATAACAAAAGGTTGAATAAATCTAACCCTTTAGATTTAATTTTATATTTCATTACATATTTTATCTTTTGTGTGAGTACACACATGTACATGTAAGCATACATCATGGTACACATATGAAGGTCAGAGGACAACTTGGAGGAGTTGGTTCTCTCCTCCTACCACATAGGTTCCGGGGATGGGTACTGAACTCCAGCTACCACCTTTGGTGCCATGCACCTTTACTACCTTAGTCATCTTGCCTGCCCTCTGACACTTTAAAAACTGGGGTGGGAAAGGGAAAGCTGGGGGTAAGCCAGCAGGCCTCATTTAGATGACAGGTGACAAAATGGTCTCTACATATCAAGTTTTCAATATTACCATAGATGCATATTACACTCAAAACTATAACATTAAGAAATCTAACTTTCAAACAAATGGAGTATCAATACCCTATACGAAAGTCCCCATTTCTCTCTTTAAAAATGTACTGTGTATCCAGCAACACAGTTAACGTGATGGTTAGTGTTAATTGTCAACTAGACAGAGTATAGAATCCTCTAGGAGACAGGTCTCTGAGCACGCCTATAGGGAATCGTCTTAATTGTGTTAATTGAGGAGGCAAGACCCGCCCACTGTGACTGGCACCATTTGTCCTTTCACCTCCAAATGTGTACCACAACATTTGCTTGCATTTACGAGTGTGCACACACACACACACACACACACACACACACACACACACACACAAATAATACAATAAGTAATTGAATGTAAAAAAAAAAATCTAAAGTGTTAGAGACATAACCCCGCCCCCTTCCCGAATGCTAAATAGCCAGCTGCTTCATTGATTATCCTGCCATGATGGGCTGTACTCTTGAACTGTGAGCCAGAACAAACCATTTCAAGGTATTTTATCAGAGCAACAACAAAAAAAAGATGCTAAAACAATATATTAAAAATAGTGAGTTTCAGGACAGCCAGGGCTACATAGAGAGACCCTGCCTCGAAACAAACAAACAAACAAAATGTATTTTAATACATTGTGCATTTTATATTACACAAATATATATTAGCATATAAGAAGTATGCTAATCAACCATTGTGTTCCAGTTCTGTGATAAAGTCCACAGAGACATATTTCAATTATACACAGTGGCCACTGAGTAGGTGAGAAGTATGCTGTTAACTGCAAATCCTTTTCTAGCCCTGGAACCGTGAACTGAAGGGTATGAGCTGCTTTCCACTGCTGGAATCTAGGGCATCTCAGCTGTTTCTGAGGAGCCTGCCCAGCAGTCTGTGTTAACAGTGTACAGACACTGCCCTTTTCTCTCCTCCTTCCCAGAACTAATAGATTGCTCTTTCTGAATACCCATTCTTTTCCTATGGATTTTTCTTCCTCGTATGGGGGTATCTAAGTCCCAATCTAGACCAAGTCAGAGGGGCTTCTTTCCCTCCATGTCCGACTCCCCTTGGCTTGTGCATTTCTAGGTATCTCCAGACACAGAGAAAAATCTTGGACTCAAGATCTTTCACTGAGTGAATGAGATTTTTAAACTTTGTTTTACTCTACTACTATTTGGCATCAATGGATAAGACAGGCAATAGTTTAATTTTTACAAAGAAATCACAGGCTTTCCTTCTTAGTTGCAGGGAATACATTCCAGGACCTCCCACCCCCACCCCCAGTGGAGGCCTGAAACCAAGCAAGTATGGTATAGTAAGAGATTACAAGCAACAATAAAATGGGACAATTGTGAGGATATACTTCAGCAGATGTTATTTAAAACATACGGTCTGTTTACATGTGAAAGCATCTACTTCATGTTTTCGAATTTCAGAAACAGAAGGCACAGATATGGAGAGAGCTAGTGAAAACAGAAAGCAACTAGTCTAGTACCTGTCACATGGTAAATGTTTAGTAAATCTTGGTTCCTATAAGCCTCATGTCTGTAGCTGTTGTTGCCTGGGGAAGGACAGTGACCTCACTGCCACAGCCTGCTTGTAATGCTTTTCCTCTTGGCTCCCATGGTATATTAGCTGGTCTGAAGCCAGTAAACCCAGCTACTGGACACCCTTAGCATTCTTTAGGAGCCCCCACATCTCACCTCTTTCATAGTGCTTTGATTCAGCCTTAGTAAAACTTAATGTGTGTTTCCTGAAGTAGGCATAGTTATTTCCTAATTTTAGTTCAACAACTTCCTTTTCATTTTTAAAAGAGGACACTTTCTAAATAAATATTTTATTTTATTTTATTTTATGTGTATGGGTGTTTTGCCAGCATGTGTGTCTGTGAATCAAGAATGTGCTTTCAGTAGCCAGAAGCAAGGGTCAGATCTCCTGGAACTGGAGTTACAGGTGGTTGTAAGGCACCATATAGGTGCTTGGAATTGAATTAGGGTTCTCTGGAAGAGTAGTCAGTGAGTGATCTTAACTACCAAGTCATCTCTCCAGTCCTAGAACTGTTTTTCCTTAAAAATAAGCAAGAATTTTAAATAATTTTTGTACCAACTGTCCCCTCATTCTACAGATTCTATTTTCTAAAAGTTGATAAATTTTTAAATCCATATCAAAGATAATATTCAAATGGGCAAAGCAGGAGAGGAAGATGGTCAACAACCCCCAAGCACAGTCTTCAGAATCTCCAGGAATAATGTGGACAATGGTGATGAGAACAATTCAATCACATATGAATATGTCTATCTTTAATAGCAATAAAGAACAGAATTTTTGTAGGAGAGAAAATCCAGAGTCTAGCCTCCAGAGGACAGAGAAAATGAGCACCAGTCAGCCAACTCTAGGAGACACAGCTCATGACAGACAGGCTAGAGAGCTCTGTACAGTCACCCTATTCATGGGTATCATAAAGAGTACAGAAAAAGGAGAATCCAGCAAGGGGTGGATATACTGTGCTTTCATTCATGAAACAGCTGTGGGACCATTTCAAAACGACCCCTGCTGAGTTGGTAACACAGTTATCTGGCCCCAGTGGCATGGGCAGGGCACAGAGCAGATCCCTGGGTCCTGGAGTAAGGCAGTAGGGGCATAGTGGACTTAGTAGCTTGGAACAGGATTGAACTGTGGCCATTAAAAGAAGCAGACTCAGCTTGGAACAACTGAAGGACACCATTTCAAAAAGACCCCAGTCAGAAGACAGCACTTCAAAGGTGGGTTTTCAGATGCTGGCCACACCACTGGTCTCCAGCTTTTGGTGCTGGCCCTGTGCTTATGTGACTCTGTGACACTAAGAGCTGCTTAGAATCTTGGCTGCGACTAGACGTTCCAAAGGAAGGTCCAGATGCCAGAGCAGAATTACTGAGGAGCAGTAGTCACGCAATGAACAGGAAGCCAGTCCTTCATGCTCTGAACACTCACCTACGTGTTCTTGCTCCTTTCCCATTTCTCTTTCCTCTACCCTAGAAAACACAGGTTACTTAGTGAGGTATGTACTACCTCTGCAGCTAAGCCTCTCGAGAACCAGGGATGGCATTCTTCATTTAATTCTCTTCAGCCAACCTCTAGCGAAGGCTGCCTCACCCCCTCCCCACTCTTCCATTTCCTCTTCAAGGTATTTTTCTCCTCTACTTTTTCGTTAAAAGCAGCACCATCAGTCTAACCCTAAGTTTCTTGGTTGCTGCTCTTGGTACTGCCTCCCCGCTTCCATCTCACACATATCCACAAGAAATAATCTATTAGTGCAAGTGGTAGGTACTTTTAGTGCTCCTTTGCCCCCTAAAATTATGGGTGCTGATGAGATGGCTAACGTTCTGACTCTTACTGTATGGTCATTACTGGCTTGCCTTTGATAGTGATTATCTTTGTAGACAATGCTTTAACTGCAGTGATATAGGGGTGGAGTTCTGAATCTCAACTGCCTCTCTGGCACAGCAAATCAATACCTCAACTGTGCCTGATCCCTACTGAACAGAGCAACATTCAGGGTGATTTCAAGTAAATAAACAAAGGAATAAGCTTTTAAAGAATAAATACATCCAATGCGTCATCTAACTCCAGATCTTCAACTTTCCATGTAAAGATACAAGTAAATGAGGAATTGAGCAGCACGACTGTGCAAAACTACCAATCCTGAGGCAATGGCCTCCAGTAAACTATATTCAACTCTGAAGTGCTCAAAGGGTGAGCAAGGGTGTTCCAAGAAATCACAGAAAATACAAATTTCTGAATGAATCCCAACACACCGCAAACAGCTGAGAAAATAATAAAGACAGTGTAAGATATGAAAGATAAACTCTAGAGAGGTACAAATACTGAAAAGAAGACAAATTGAAACAATATAAACAAAAAACACATTAAATAAAATAGAAGGCACCATGGAATGCCTCAACCCTGGAACAGACCAAAGACAGGACAGAATACTGGAGACTGAAGACAAGTTGGGGAACTTCAACATTCAAACAAAGAAAAGATAAATTAATAATAAAAAATGAATACTAACTTCAAGACAGACAGAACACTATGAAAAGACAAAAATCTAAGAATCAAGGGCATAAAAAAGGGAAAGGAATTTCATTCTAAAGACTTAATGCATTTTCAACAAAATAATAGTAGAAAATTTTCTTGAGCACCTGGGGTTCTTATCTATGCCTGCATCCTGAACTGTCTCTCCCAAGTACTCGCTGGTGATACATAGTAACACACACACACACACACACACACACACACACACACACACACACACACGGACAGGGGCCAAGAAAGACTGTCTAGACAACAAAGTAGACCAACAAGGGGGAACAGGGTGAGAATAGAGTGTAGCATGAATCTTAAGGCAAGAGGAACTGAGAGTATGTTCAATAAATATTCAGTATATGTCTGTAGGAAGTTTTATTTAAAATGTAAAAAAGGCAAAATAATACCCGGGGTCCAAAAGAAAATACACATAAAAATATGAACACTTTGATTTTTAAAAAAGTCATGTTCAGCAAACAGCCAAGTCCCAGGTAAGAGCTAACCACACTGGCAAACTTCCGGCATTTGTCTAGGTTCCATATCCTCCTAATAATGAAGAAGCCTATCCTTCACATTGTGAAAATGTGAGTTTGAGCCATGATATCCCTAAACTCTAAGGGGGAAATGACTCTTAAGTGCGCATTCTCCAGACACAACAGCACTGATGTACACGTGAACTAACAGAGACTGACAGCATGCACAAGACCTGCAGAAGCTCAAACCAGACAAAAATCCCTGCATAAAGGAAGGGAAGTGGGCACAAAGTCCCACCCCTAACCAAGACACTATTTACAGACAGCTTTTGGAATAGAGGGAAACTAGGTTCTCTTCAACGGCATGACACTGGGCATATCAGCCACACTCCAGCATACTATGCTCCATGCTCAGGAACAGTTGCCTACCGAAACTGAACTCCCTGCTTTTTTGTGGCTTCTTTCTTTTTTGTTTTAAGACACAGAATAAAGTTGGGTGGGTAGGGAGCAGGGAGGCTTGGGGAAGACTTGCAGGATGGGAAAGAATATAACAAAAAATATATTGTATGAAATTCTCAAAGAATTAAAGAAAAGCAGTAAGAAGATGAGTCAACCCATGGTTGTACATTTACCTGGATGGTCAGACAGTTTTAGATAAGCAGATGTTTCTAAAATCTCAGAAGCAATAATTTTGGATTTTTTTCTTGAAAAGTCACTATTAGGTATGAATCAATGATTAAAAACGCAATGTTAGAGTCCAAGAAATTAATCCTGACTTCACGTTGAGCCTACTTTCAGACTTAGCGGGCAGATGTTTACAGCAAAGACAGGTGTATGTAGAACTCTGAGCCAGAAAAGTAAGGCTCCACCCGCTCATCAGAAAATGAGTCTTCTTTTTCCTTTCTTCTTCCCTGTGATGACAGTACTGCTGCCATCTTTGCAGCCACTGATGCCCTCTCTGGGGCACTCTCCTCCTCCACTTTGATGCTATTTCCAGAAGAAATGAGAGGGCCAGGTTTATGCTGATGAGGCTTGATAGTGATTGATTAGATGAGCCAGGCCATACAGCCAAACAAAGCTCCAGCACTAAGGCCAGAAGCTCACACAACACAGGAGTTCTCCCAGTGAGTTTCCGGCTACTGCATATTCTTATATTAACAGGTTTTTCTGTTCAGGTTTGTACATTTTATCTCTATCTTTATTCTTCCAAATCCTCAAACTGCTTGGATAGGAGAGAGGTGTTTATAACACACACACACACACACACACACACACACACACACACACACACACTTACTTCTAAGCCTGAACTTTTAGAGGAAATTGAAGAGGCTTTGTGTCAAGTACGACTAAATCCAGCCTTTCCATATCAAACCTCTGCTAGAAAATTACTGTGCAGATGATAAGGCAGAAAGATATAATAAAAAGTGACTCTACTCAATTTACACTGCAATATTGGTATGACTGAATATTTTTCATTCAGGTGCCTGATAAAATCACTAAGCTGTATTGCAGATAAATAAAGGAGGCTTCTGTCAAGAATAAACACCATTAATCACGAAGCCTTACCCTCTCAGAGCTCGGGCTATGCATCTTCACAAATACACGCTCAGCCAGCCCGCAGCACACGCTTTCCGCTTTACCCCTGCCAGGCTGAGGAGCCCTCGTTTTTCATTTTCTAAGATGTAGGCAGCAGAAGCATTGTGAAAACATTCTCTCGACATTTTAACTTTGCAGTTTTCCAAGAAGGTTCACTATTGTGAAATTTGGGAAACGGGAGCTGAAATCTTAGTGGGGAGAGAAGGTGACAGAGAAGCTTTTTTCTTTTTGTTTCTGCTAAAGACAAACAAAACGAGCACACATTTCCAGCTCTAAAGTGACATGACTTTAAAGATGCAGGGTTTTGAGAAAGACTTCTGTCTCACTTTCAGGTTTTGCTTTCATTATTAAAAGAACTCTGAAAGACTTACTCAAATATAGTTTTTATTTTAAAAGCTTTTACTACTACTGTCCAGGTACAAAGAAAAGAAAATGAAAACAAAATAATTTTATTAAGAGACACCTGAAGCTTCCTCAGGGGTACCATTTTACCAGTAATGACAAAAAAGTACTACAGATTATAAAATACACCCCAATTTCAGAGTTGTTCAAGGATGGGGGCGGGGAAGAAGCAGAACCTCAGACATGTGAGTTAAGTTTGGGATTAGATATGTATAGGGTAATCTGCTCTTTGCCAAATCTCTGTGCTGTGCGAGACACTGTTCTAGGTGCTCCAGGCATGCCCGCCATTGATACCTAGATAGGAAATAGGATGGGATGGTGAGCAGAGCTGGAGAGATGAAGTAATCTGACAGAAACCTATGGCTCATGGAAGAAAATAAAAGGATATGAGCATGCACAGGGTAGAGTCATGTTTTCAGAATCCCTTTCAGTGTGTCTGCACAAAAGGAAAAACAAAACCAAACAAACAGAAAAACAATGACCAAACACAGACATTGACATAACAGCCCATTCTCCAGGGCTTTTGCAGCTGAAAACAAAGGTCGAGGAAAGTGCTCAAAGATCCTGTTAACCTGTGGCAGAGCTGAGAATGGAACCTGGCTCAGGCCCTGCTACCATGAACAGAGAAGACTGATGGTATGACAGGAATAACCAGCCTGACATGGTGCCACACACCTTTAATCCTGGCACTCAGAAGGCAGAGACAGGCGGATCTCCCTGGTCTTCATAATGAGTTCCAGGTCAGCCAGGGACACCTGGTGAAACGCCAATAAGAGAGAATAACCAGAATCCTTAGGCTTAATTTTCTGGAATTTCATGCTGAAACCCAGGAAAGCAACATTACTGTAGACTAATGTAGCAAATATATGGTCAGGTAGAGAGGGCCTATTCTTGGAGGCAGTAATTCTTCAGTGAGGCTTGTGCCCAAGGATCACTACCTGTGACACACATGGAGTATCATAAGGTGCTGTGTTTTAGCTCACCGGAAACCTACTATCAGCACTCACCGGAAGCAGGAAGTACCTCTGCTGGGCAAAAACAACTGAACCTCTCAGAGCTGTTGTCTGGATCACTTTTACTGTCGCAGAAGCCTGTGCCCTGAGAATACTCAGCCATTTAAGGAACTCTTAATGCTCAGATACCACGAGCCTAGTTCAAATCAAGCCTAGAAAAAGAGAGGAGGAGGAGGAGGAAGAAGAGGGAGAGGAGAAAGAAGAGGAGGAAGAAGAGGGGGAGGAGGAAGAGGAGGAGGAGGAGGAGGAGGCGGCGGTGGTGGCGAAAGCAGCAGCTCCTGGGATACTATGAAAGCCTCTTCAAGAAAGATCTGAGTAGAAATAGATCTGTACTGTTTCCATCAGTATGTTCAGCCTTTCCTGACAAAAATCTTTCATCTTGGAAATTCCAGGAGAGAACTATTTCTAGGTGCAGGACTGATAAATGTAGGCTCCTGGTTTAGTACTATAAACTTCATGTGCTTGAGTAAAATCAAGATTCCTGTGCATGTGCAAGTAACAATAACCAAGCAAACAAACAAACAAACAAAAATCACAGGTTAAAACAAACCAACAAAACCAACTGAGGCCAATGGGATGGCTCAGCTAGTGAAGCTGCCTATGGCCAAGCCTGACATCCTGAGTCTGCATCCCAGAGCCTACACAGTGAAAGGAGAGTGCCTAGTCCAAATTGTCATTCGACATACATACATATGACATGGTCTGCACACATGCACATAGACAAATAATAGACAGGTAGGTAGGTAGGTAGGTAGGTAGGTAGATAGATAGATACACAGACAGATGGATGAATAGACGGATAAATAGATGTATTTTTAAGCTGAATTGTCTGAAATTTAGGTTTATTCTGCCAACAAAAATTTTATAAGAAACACATCACATTTCACCACACGGAGACCTGAAAACCCTCTTTCACTATGAATATTCATTTGCTATCACTTGGAATACTTTTGTTCTCATTCCCCAATTAATTTTCAGAAAATTTAAAAAAAAAATTTATACTTTGAAAATAATCATATGTATATAATACACATATATACTAATGTATATAATGTATCTTAATCATATCTGTTCCCACTCTTCTTTCCCAGAAATTTGCTCTTAAGACAGCTAAATTTTGCAACTGTATAATTATGCTGCTGACACCTGCAATGAGGTATAATGCATTCAAAAATCAATAATCTGCTCTCTATTAACGGAAGTTTAAAAGCATAATTTTGAATTTGGGAGATATTCTCTTCCAGCTATAAGCTATGCTTCAGAAAATTTAAAAAAAAAAAATACACAGAAGAAAAAGCAACAGCCACGGCTGAGACATCTGAATACTACTTGTTTTTGTTATTTCTACACAGAAGACAACATACTTTTGCAAATAATAATGACAGGATTTACAAATGTAAATGTCTACAATTCAGAAATAGGAATGATGAGATAGCTCAGATGCAGAATCCACTTAAATGGAATGGATGTGCCCCCCATGGCACAGCTGACACTTACTAATTGGACATGAGGGGACCAACCTGCACTAGCTGCCCTCACTTGCCTTCTCCACACTCAAAGGAAAGCAAACGGCTTAAGAGCCCTTCCTTCAATGATTTAATGACTGCAGAATGGCCAGGTTACCAATTTGAATGAATCTCGACTCTTCTTACTAATGACATTTAAAAAATGTCTTTAGGTCCCCATGTTAGAGTCATTTAGCAAGTATTCTGCTTGGCAAAGACCTCAGGCAGATGGAAGCTATAGACTGAACACATAAGCCAGAATCAAATGGACTGGAAGAACTAGGAGACTTGTGGCTCTGAGGAATGTAATTCATGCAGAAAAGCGTTGTCAGAGCAGGGCCAGGGAACCTCGTGGGAAGAAAGCAAAATAAACAGTTCAACAAAGAAAACAAAGACTGGCCAATGGCCTTTTCTAAAGCTTGAGTACACTGAGACTTCAGTGGGTGCCCACAAAAAGACTGCATCAAAGAAGACCCTTGCAAAGCAAATAGACCTAGGAAGGAGCTTCCCTCCCTGGACATACTGGGGGAGGGACTGCACTCCGCTTTTCCTTCCCATTCAACCTCTCCATCTTTCAAGGCAAATCTCTCCTCCCCACAAACAGAAGCAGCAAACAGACCCACACAACCCAAGTCTCTGTCTAGGTTGAAGGATGCAAAGGCGGAGAACTCAGCCCAAGTTCATTATGATGAAATGGACATTCGTTTTGGATCACAGAAGTAAATCACAAAAGCGTGCACATGAAGAAAGCTAGCCAGGTCAGATCCCTACAGCCTGCTGCCTACCTTTCATGAATGAGCAGCCACTCCTGAAATGTTCTAGGACTTGCAGAGAGTGTATAAAATCCACAACTGTGTCACTTTTGCAGAGGTGAATGACATGCACCAAGGCACAGAGCAGCTTCATGAAGCAGACTTTTCCTGCTTTTAGTCCCACAATCCATCTATTCCCAGAGAATCTTGAGTTGGGGGAACTTTCCTCCTATGCAATGACTGCATGTACTACTACAGACCTAAAAACCAAATTCAGAGGAGGCCAGAGTTTGGTCATTTAAACAAGATTAAAATACTTCAAACTGACTTTACTTTTCCTGACTACTTGCATTAAAATGGAAGACCATGCAGGCTTTGAGTGGGCATACTGTGTGCTGTGCTCTCTCTCTCTCTCTCTCTCTCTGTGTGTGTGTGTGTGTGTGTGTGTGTGTGTGTGTGTGTGTGTGTGTGTTAATACACTGATGACCTATAAGATAGCAACCTAACATGGAAGGTCACATAACACAAATATAATCTAACCTAACTTTAAGTTAAATGGTGTAGCCCCAGCAGAGAAGATGTGAAGAATCAGAGTACTCAAGAGAAGTCAGATCTCCTGTTATGACTTAGGTTTGTAAATCTGTTCCTGGAAATTCCCCCAGATGTTTATAGTGCATGCTGAGAACACTTGAGGCAAGAAATATAGGCAATTTGTTCTTTGGAGGAGCTAGGGTTTAGTTTATCAGTCAAAAGCAGTTTATAGAAAGCTAGCAGGTCTTTCCTCCTGTGCAACATAAATTACAGTAACAAGTTTCACTGATTTCTATTGTCAGTAGGGGAAATCATTTACGTGGATCCCTCCTCCCAACTCCACAATGGGACATACTGTTTACTCCCTTATGCACTTAGCAGTTTTAATTATTATTAGAATGCATTTCAATGAAAGTCTGACTCTCCTTTAGTGTGTAACTCCCAGGAAGTAAAAGATGCATACACCCATGGACATAACTCCTGTAAACTAAGCCCTTGCTACCTGCAGTGGCTCAAGCTAGGACACCAGGCACCTTAGAAACAAGTTACAGATGGGAGCCTAGCAGTGAAGGAACTTCTATAGAGGACCCTTCTAAAACGCCTTTAAAAGTTCATGGGGTCCCACTTTCTGTGGGTCTGCATGTGCATCAGTCCTGCTGTGTCTGGAAAACAATTTCTTGGGAATCATCACCACCTCTGGCTCTAATTATCTTTCTTCTTCCATATAGATCCCTGAGCCTTGAGGGGAGGGCTGTGATAAAGACATCCCATTTAGAACTCAGTGTTCCAAAGTCTCTCACTCTCCAGGCATTGTTCAGCTGAGGGTCTCTCTGTTAATTCCCATCAATAGCAAGAAGCTTAGCCAGACAAAACCCCAGCAGGGAGAAGTGGGCACAAAGTCCTACCCCTAACCAAGAAGCCATTTGCAATTGATACCTGCTGGGAGAGGGATCATCAGTTTTCTCCAATGGAGTGATGCTGGCTATATAACACACTCCAGGGCAAGCCTTATGCCCAGCAGTAGTTGGCCAAAACAAAGCAGTCATCAGGTTGGTTTTTTGTTTGTTTGTTTAATGTGCTTTTTTGTTTGGTTTGTTTTGGCTAAGTGGGCTTTTTTCTTTCTTCTTTCCTTTTATGAGAGAGAGAGAGAAAGAACATGAAGTTGTAGGGTATCTGGGAAGAGTAGAGGGAGAAAAAAGATACCAACAAAATACATTATACGATTTTCTTTAAAAATAAAGACAATTGTTCTTACTGCAGAGGTATATGTGATTCACTCTAGTGTTTGTTCAGATCTTTAGACTGAAGCTAAGTTTGTGTTCTTGTAACAGTCCCAAGTGAGAACTTGGTGTCATGACTCTGTCCCTCTCCTTGTATAACAAAGTTTCAAGTACTTCCCAACATCTGAGATGCTACTTAATCCATAACATTAGGTCAGTGGATTACAGGCAGCTTGTGGCTCTGGGTCACAGATCTGCACAATTTGCTTTCCTAAAAATGCACCTTCATGCTCTATGGCAGCTCCTGGCCTGCAAGCTTTTCTTTTCTCCTGCTATGAAGACAAAAAGGAAAGAGGACTCGGGTCACAGAGATGGCTCAGTGCTGGTTAGCGTTCATAGTGCTGAAGGTAAAATACAAGTTACTGGGGGAGAAAAGTAAGTATCAATCATACTCCTGTAATCTGCAATAATGATTGGCCTGCCCTGCCCACTGGTGCAATAGGGGCACAAACATCATGGGAGCTTCTGATTAAAGTCCCACTCCACAAGATGAAACCCATACTAGGAACATCATCAGGCTAAGAACCTATGGCCAAACAAGTCATAGGCCCTAGGGGAGAGCCTAACTACTATTATGCCGCTAAACAGACATAGCATGAAACTGACTCCTAATGACTTATCATTACACCCATAGATCAATTCATCTCTCAACCCTCATCTAAGAAGCGTCTCTTTGCGGTAAATGGTATTTAACATAGAGGCCCACAACTGGCCATCTTGTAGAGAATAAGAGACTTTAGAATGCTCAGTACTAAAGAGAACATATATATCCTCCCCTGCCTTCCCCCGCCTCATCTAAGATTCAAAGATCAGTGTAGAAACAGGTAGAAAGAGTAAAAGCAGAGCCAATGGATGACTACAAGGTAACAGTGTCTTCTGGACAAAGCAGGACAGCTGTACATATGAACCCATAGCATTTGCATCATCATACCAAAACCTGTGCAGGCCCAAACCAGGCGAAATCCCAGCAAGGAGAGAAGAGCTGGGCACATAAGCCCACCCCTGCTGTGGAGCTACCTACCAGCAATTGTTAGATGCTGGGAGACAGAGACATGGTTTTCTTTAAGAGCGTAGCTCCTGGTAAATCAACCACACATCCTTGCAGCACAAACTGGTCTTGGGGAGGAGGGAAAACAAATTTGAATAGGGGTGGCTCTAAGTAGTTAGGCAAGGGGAGTGAAAATAATCCAAACACGCTGGAGTCTCAAACAACTAATACATTCTTTAAGTTAAAAACAAAGTTCTTTTAAATAAGCACAGAGGGGTGAGGGATCACTAGATCTAGTTTCGTACTTGGGGTTTTGTCAACTTCAGAGTTTGTGGTGGTTGTTTCTCTGTGTTCCTCCAGTTTTAAAATTTGGTGCACTGTCACTATTTCAATTAAGTCAAAACAACGAAACTGCAATGTAAGGATGCCAATATCTGCTCTGGTATGCAAAACAAAAATGGCAAAGATTATGTATCAAATTTTTCCAGCATGGTTACCTGACAAATGTTCTGTAAAAACAGGCTACCTCACTACATATTCTTTCCTGCTCGTTCTTTTTAGTGTGCTTGGATTGTCCAAGAGACGAAATCTAGCTAATTTGGTATTTAGTATTCAGAGTTCACAAGCCATTACTAGAAACATATCTGCTAACGTTTTATTTTCCTGGTTGAATGAATTTCCCTGGTGGCAGGTACAGGGATATAGCAGTAACAAGAATGAATGGCAGGCAGCCCTGTGTTCTGGGCCCTTGATTCCCTGGGGAAAGGACTTAAATGAACCTCCTGGGCAGCTAGAGGAAATGGCCTGCCTTTGGTTAGTGCAAAGTGTGCTCCTATACCTAAGAGAAGGATGGACACATAGAAGCGGTGGCCTCAGCTCCAGCTGCGCGGGCAATATTTGTGTTTAAAACTCACTTCTAAGTGTCTTCTTATGGGGATAAATTTTGTTAAAGTTAAATTTTATAGAATTCATATTTTGAAAAATAAATCAAACAAATGCAGTAAATTTCTGTTTTCTTTGAAGGCAGGCTTAACATGAGTGGAAGCATTGTACTCAAAGAAAAAAGTCGGCTACAGTCCAGTACCTCCCAGGCCCCCACAACAGGTTTGACAGCAGACTATAGAGTCGGCAGCTTCCGGTTCAGTGACCGTGAATGCCTCAGTCAATATCTGCTCCGGACCGTGTTGCTGAGCACAGCACAAAGAACACAGGAATTTTTTCCAAGAAGCTACTGCTCAGGCTCCGTGAATGTATGCTGTAATTAGGGCCTGCTTTCCCTGCAACTGAAGAGCAGATTCAATATTTCAGTCATTAGAAATACTGCAAAGTAGAAGTATTATAGCCTTTGAATGCAATCTGTTTCATGTTCATTTCTTAAAGTAAAATGTGTACTGGTTGATTAAAATTTATGCTGCCTACTCATCAAAATTTTTAAAGTTTAGGAGGTGACAATCCCATATTCAAGCCATTGGTGGGGGCTGCCTGTGAAGGTCAGTGATAAACTGATCCTGAAGGTTCTAAAACTTTTCTGCTTATTTTGAAAAGCTACAACCAAACATTCAACTTATTTTTTGAACTGAGATGACATACAGTGAAAACACTCAGGAACAGTGTGGAAACGGCTGAAAGTTCATGTAAACTACAATGTACAGCTCTAGTCACAGCAGAGACCAGTGACGCTGGAGAAGGTGCTATTTCAGAATGGGGTTGGCAACATTAGCATCTAGGTTCCCCAGGATGTCACTGGGCTCCAATAAAACTGTGCTGAGAAACACAGATGGAGGGCCAGGCCTGGCCTAGGGACTACACACTAAATGGTTGTTCCTAGTACAACTCTGGTTAGAAGACATCCAAGCAGGAAGACTTAAGTGAGGAAGCAAGCATGGGTATCCAAAGGAAAGAGGTTCCAGGCAAATAAACACTGAGACCAAGCTAAGGAGGAATTCTTTTGGATAGACCGAAGTAAGTGTTGGTTATTTCTGCATGTTTGAATGAAGACTTGTCAAAAGTAATGAAGTGTACCACACCTGTGGATGGCTTTGTAAACTGTCCAATTAGCCTCCCATTCTACAGCAGTGCACCGGGAAACTTTTAAATTGAAAACCTGAACATGCATGGGGCTTTTATAGCGCTCCTCTGGACTGCCATGTGTTCATCTTAGCATGTTGCAGAAGCCAGTATAAGATGCCCACCCCCTCCCACAGGTGTTCATAGAACGAGTTAAGTAAAACCCAGGCCTCCAAAGTGCATGAGGTTCTTTTTTTCCTAGCAGAGCAAGAGCCGTGGAGTCTAATCCCTAAACTAAATAAAAGAGAGGCTTGGCCCACTCCAAAGCTGTATGCGTTCTCATGTTTGGATGTCCATAAGGTTAAAATGAGGCTAATTATAAAATCTCCATCATAGGGTTGTTTTAAGTATCACATCAGATAATTACGGAAAGCCTTTAAAATTGCAAGTCATCAGCACTGGCTGTGGTCATGATTATGTAGTTTTTCCCATGTAAACTCTTGTTTCTTCTGTCCTTTATCCATGAAATTCTGATATTCATAATATAACTAGTGCCCAATTGCAAGGAGACAACAGATCTCTACAACAGTAGCTGATTTACTATGGGGGAATCAGCTTGGCTGTGGGAAGCATTTGCCATTGCAAGAGGAACTTTTAATAGAATCTTAGCAATCAAGCATTTGGATTTCTCACTCCTGAGTATACTAGCTTTGTCGGCATGAGGAAATGCTCTAATAAAATGAAACAAATGAAAAAGAAAAAGAAAAATGGCAGCAGCCTAACAAACAACAGTCCACTGTCATTACTAAAAACAATTACTCAGGAGCTACAGAGTTTACAGTACAGACTCAGTGGTGCATATGCAAGGAAATAAACAGTCTTTGCCTTGAGAGATGTAATTACAATCTAGTTTTTTACTTTTTCTGTGTGGGAAGGTGGGGTTATCTGTGTTGCTACGGTACTCAATGTAATCTGATGTTATTGCACTTTAGCACTCTCAGAATCATCTATGGTAGATCACAACACTGGAGGATATAGAAAAAATACTTTTCTTTCTTCATTTTAAATTATGTTATTAAAACATTCCAAACCAGCTATACCCCAAGTGTAAGATTTTTCTAAATCGCCATATCTTAGTGAAGAAGTCCCTCAGAAAGAAGTAAAACCACTATTTTGCATATGCACTCATCATAAAGTTTTAAGTAAGGGGCCGGGCTGAAGGCTTCTTTTGGATAAATATTATATGCATTCCCAATAAGCACATTTAGCACTAAGGAGACACTGAGTTCAGTGGTGCAGGGAGACTAGCAGGCAGAGTAGAAGCCCTGGTCATCTACTTACAGTTTCTTTCTCTAGATATTTACCATAATGGTGTATCTTTTCTTGCACTTTCTCTCTCTGGGAAGTAATGAATGCAATCATTCTCCAAACTTGCTGCTCACCTTCTGCTCTCAAGCCTAAAAGGCTGTCTAATCACGGGGTGAGGACGGGGTGGCGGACCTTCCTTGTCCCAGTGTACTCTATTTCAAAGCTAATATTAATGCTTTTCCCTGTACTTCCGCTCACTTCTTGTGAAAAGAATAGCTCTTCTTAGAGTGATTGCAGTGAGTTGGGCAGCCTCCATGTGAGCCACCTTGACTCAAGGAAAAGAACCATGAGAGTGCGCACTTCTCACTGGACAGCAAAGAGAGAGCAGCTTCTCTAAAAGGCGTTAGTAAAGTGGAAGGTGACGCACCCCAGCGTCTGTGTGCTGGCTGGAGAGGCAGCCTAGTGAAGTGCTATTCTCATCCCCAGCACGAGGCAAGCAGAGTGCTCAGTTCCACTGGCAAGAAGATCAGATCAGTGGGCTTGAATTATTGCAAAGGATTAGTAACTAAGGACTCAGCTTTGGAAAATGAATTGTGGATCTCAGTATAAAGCAAGGGTGAGTCCAAAAATCTAATTCATACTGGTTCATGAATGAGAAAAACTTGGCTCAAAAGAGTTTTTACATACAGAATAGATCCCCAAAACACCCTGGGAACCGTAAATGAATGTGAATTAAATCATACTGGAATTCAAAACACTTTATAATTTGGGTTTCTAAAAATGCATCATGCCTACTTTTAAAAAGAAGCATGATCAAGTAAGTTCCAACACCCAAAATACACACACACTCAAAATGCAAAAGCACATTCTTCACTGCTGTAGAAAATAGTCTCTTGAAAATGTGAGTGTATTCTTGAGGAGGAGCAAGATGTAATCGACCAACTGTCTACATTTTCAAAGAAGTTTTTAAAACAGGTAGTAAGTTGTAGGCTAGAGGGCTTTAAGGCCCACAGGCTTTGCTATGATACAGTCTGATGTAAACAACTCAAGCCAGGAAAGAGAGAAGACCGAACAGAAACCACAGGTACACTGCTGTACTGTGTGTCTGGTTGATCACTGGCGCAGCAAACCCGTTCAGCAATATGCTGCCTGGACTTCGGTGTTTTCTCTAAAACACTGTGTTTCACTATACATAGAATCTGTGATCATAACAGTTTGAGAGAGAAAGAGACATTCCAATGTCAGCTGGGCACGAGCCCCGGTGAATTTATTTAGAACAACTCGCAAGATGAGGAAAGAGTTCTCACATTCAGTGTTTAAGAACCTATTTGAATGACATAAACATGATGCAGCAATTGTTCATTTAATGTGACAACCTACAGAGACAGAATCTATGCCATGACTCGTGTATTATTCCTTTTAAATTTAAATTCATGATTTTGAGCTAAAAGAAATAATAATAAATTTTACATTATTTCTAGTACTATATTTTAATCCATTTAAATTTCTATATTTGAGCTACCCTGCTCATCCATAAAGTGTGGCTAACAATGTGAGAGCAAGGAGGTAAGCTAAAGGCATTTCCTATAACAAACTCGGCTTTTAAGCAGAAGCTGACACATTTCCGTACATATTTATAAGGCTTCTTGGTTATTATTAGGCTGTAATTGCAGTTGTTCTAACACCTAATAAGCCACGGTTGGAAAAACAAAAGCAGGTTAATTTGTGATTTCCTCTACTCATTCAGAGGCAAATTAAGTGTCAAACAGCTAATACAGAACATATTTCATTTTATGAGATTTTAATTTAATTCTGCACCATATCATTGATGCCTTAATATAGGGTGGTTTATCTAAAAAGAGGGGCAATTTATAAAGCTTTTCAATAGAATCTTTAATGATGGAATATGATAGCATAATTACCGCAGCGCCTGCCATCCTTCTGAACACTGGTCTGTCAGCATTTCCATCAACACAGACCCTTGTTTTGCAGACTTATAATTTCGGTTCTAAAGTTGGCACCGAAAGAACAATTGTGTTTACAAAATAATGAGAATATCTCCAAGTTTTATCTTCTTGTAATTAAAATATTCACTCTAAAAGCTTAGTAAGCTCACTTGATTTCATTTTCTAGAAGACAATTAAAAGACAAGCATTTTGGAATTCAAATTCTGCAAAAGATACTTTTCTATTTTACAGTTACTACTTTGAAGATTTGGGTACATGGGTCACATGTGGTATCAACACTCTCAGCTTTAACAATCACAGGTGTGCCCTTATCACCTGTCAGAAGGGTACAGGCAGCTGGGGTCATCACAGAGCATGAACAGAAGAAACTTGGTGCCAGTATACATTAATCCTAAGCATGCATTTAGAGAGTCAACCTTTGCAGAGTACATATATGACTGTTATTTTATTGAGCCCTTCCTGCAAAGCAGATTCCTTCATTTCAATAAAGTAAAAGGACCACACCACTGGGAATTTGCCTGAGTCTACAGCACAGGTGAGTGGCAAAACCAAAGGATAATTCAAACATCCTGATAGCTCAGCCACCACCTCAAAGACTGGACCACCTTGGCTGTGCCCTGAACACCATTTACATGTCTGTCTGTTCATATGCTGAGAACTTTCCACCAAGTAGCAAAGAGCAGTGACAATTCCTAACAAATTACCAAGCAAAAAGAAAACTATGACAATAAATGGGTACACATGAGATGTAGTAGACACAGCCTCTGGGATAATACGAACATGAGCCAGAGCTCACCATGCAAAGGCATTGAAGACAACCCAAAGAGTGTCATGCTACAAAGGCAGGGAGATGTGACTTGCTCTAACTCCTAGAGCCCATGTTATAAACTCATTATCTACCCAGGGGTGTGCTAAGACAAGCTGAAGTGGAACAATCCCAGAGAACTACAGACATGAGGTTCCATGTTCCATACTCACAGCCCCAACATTCTCTCAGAAACCTCAGAACTAGCAACCAGCCTTACATCACAACTCTTTGATACATGTAGGCTGCTCAAGAACAATCTAGTCAATTACTGCTTCAGTATCTTAAAACTTGGCTGAAAAAAGTAGAAAGTACTGGGAAGCTTAGAAAGCCCAGCTCAGAGTCACAGATGAAGGAAAAGTCCATGGTCAACTCACAGCTCCTCCAGACATGACATAACCTTATCTGTGTCACTGCTTTTGTTATGAACTCAAGCAAGGTCTAGAATATACAACAGGGGTTATAGGAGGCTTTGCTGTTCCTGCCAGAGAACCAAAAGGTGGAGTTTCAATTGATAACGTCCTATTTGAATTCACTTCTAAGATGATCTATAATTAAGCCCAGCGGAAAGAGTTCAGCATATTATTTGAGGTTAGTTAAAAAAATTTCTCTAGAACATGGTTTTTGAAAGAGTGAAGAACTCCCAGATTCCATAGAATATCTGATTAAATGACTTCTTCAGAAAGACTTGAATCTGGGAGGAATTAGGCATCTTTGTCTCTAAGATGTTGTGTGATTTAGGTACAGGATAGAATCCCTTCTAAGATCCATGCGGTCCCATCCATATTATAAAGATTCTGTAAGACAAGGCAAGTTACGCGTCATCTTGTAAATCCACAGTTACGAATCCACTTCCTTTTGTGTAACAGAACTTCCATTGGTCCTTTGGTTTTAAATGAGTGTATTTTTAGCAGGCTTCAGAACGCTGTAAACCCCTGCTTGAATTCCAGTAAAAGTTACAAGAATAAGTCCCAAGTTCCTGTGTTCTCCCTCTGTAAATACCCCCATTCTCTTGCAGTGCTCACAGAAGTCTCAATGCAGATTTATTACTCACCGCCGGGCAAATCCAAACTGAAATTACAATTCAGTAATGGGAGATGGATCCAAAAAACGGTTGGTAAAATATTATATGTGTACTTGGGCATGCAGTTAGGACTGTTAATATCAATTAATTCTGTTCACAGAGGAGGACTTGTTTTAAAACAACTTCATTTTTCTTCAGCATACCATATAATTACCCAGCTGTAACTAATAGTCAGAGAGATGCAATCTAGCATCTATATAACCAGCATTATTCTTCAAAGTATTATTCGTGCTTTTCTAACTCCAATGTCTCAGAACAGGAGGTGATTATTACATATGACTACATGTGTACCAAGGCCATTAGCAGGGAACAGCCCCTCCCGGAGAATGTGTCCTATTATTATAGTATATGACAGTTTTCTGGATGGTACTGCAAAACAATGTTCTGTCAGTTTGTAAACCCACGATTCTTTTCCTTTCCCCTCAAAACCAAGTGAGATAATATTTATTTCCATGAGTTTTTTCCCTTTTATAATACATTTTATCACCACATTCTTTTCTTTTATCTTATATGAACCATGTGCTCAATCACATTTGCCATTTTGTTTGGGTGACATACTCATCAATCAAGCGACTGTTGGTATATGGGCCATGGGGACTCTGAAAATCCTCCATAAAGATTTCATTTTGATTCATTGTAATCCTTGGGTCAGAACCTTCATATAACAAAAATTTTAGCATGTAGAACTTCAAACCTAAATCACAACCAAACACATATTCTAAGTGGCAAACTTCCATTAAGGTTTAACTTTAACCTTTAAGTTTATAACTCACAGCTGTTTGTCTCTTATCAGCAAAATATTCTGAAAACAGTTGCCAGCTAAAGCATGTGACAGGCATCCTCAGAAAGCACAGGGTCTGATTCAGTGAATCTAGGAACAGACAGAGCTTTGCTAGGTTTTCAGAGTATCTCTTATACTGCTATCGCACCTTCAAAGCCCAGAAGACATGCATTAAGAGTCCCGAAGCCATAAAAGCCAGTATTTAGATCCATTTCATTAATGGGTAACGTTTTAATACTTACACATGTAATGGAGGAATAGGAGATGGATCATAATGGTAACGGCCCTCATGATGTCTGGCATCAATTGGTACAGGAGGATGGAAGGCAGGGAAAAGATGAGGAGGGTCTGAAAAGGAAAGAAAGTATACCTTACATAAAATGAACACTTTGAGATACCATTTCAACTCAAAGCAACTTCACTGCACGGAATCTTTTAAGAATTTCACGATCTGGGGCCAAAGACATGAATCAATGATTAAGAGGACTTGCTCTCTTGCAGAGGGACCTGAGTTTGATTCCTAGCACCCATGCCCAGTAGCTGAAAACCTCTTAGAACTCATTACCAAGGGATCTAATGCCTTTGTGTGGCTTCCAAGGGATCCTACAGTCATGTGTACACAGCCCCATACAGACACACACATACACATAATTAAAAATGAAACTTTAAAAGTGAATTCCTAGGACAATTTTTGAAGGCTAATGAAGAGGCTCACTGACATACTGTGGAAATATGACTAGGCAAATAATACATGCCTGCTCTGGAGAAAGTAGAGCCTGTGAATGTACCTAATGCCTCACCAGAGCAGCAAGAATGAGAGGAACAGCAAAGCTTCCCACCCAGGAAGGAAGGCTGCCCAGAGGGAAGGCAAGTGGGAGACACAAAACTAGAAAGAAAATTGTACTGCCGAATGAAATTGTAAATGAACGCACTGCAACATTAATGTTTTAGTGTCATGCCCTTGGTATTTTTAAAGGTGTTCTTCCCATGGTTTCTGCTGGTATCTATGTACATACATTTACACATACATACATAGTTTAAAAAAATTAGATGCATGTTTCTCTTTCTCTTTGGCCTAAGTTAGGCCTCCACAGTCCCAACACCACGGTAGTCAAACTTCCTCCTTCCCAAAAGAGGCCTATGGACCTGACTGGGAATAATGATCAGATCTACTGTGCATCATCACACAGGGAGATCTGGGGAAACTGAGGCAACCACTGTCACTGTAGCCCATCCCTTCTGTTCTTCCTCACATCCTGTCCATCATCTTCTAGGTCCTGTGTATGTATTCAAATTAACATAACCTTACCCAAATTTACTTCTACCCGTTGTCTCTACAAGTCTGAAAATAAAGTTTTATTTAAAATATAGTGATGTGCTATACAAATGGAAGAGAATTTGAATGGGTTTTATAACTAGAAGTATGACTGATAATCTGTAGTAATGTTTTGTTCAAGTCCCAAGGAATAAAATAAAGGAGACCCAAACCTGTATATTTAGCACCAGTGCTAAGTGATATTACAGCAAACACGCCAGATCCTTAAATACTGCCATTGAGCACGGAAAGTCACCTGTCACAGCAGAAGGGCACACAGCAGAGCACTCCTGGGAACTGATACACACAGCAAACAAACCCTAGAATGGTATCTGTTACTTCAAGGATTCTGAAGATTATAATTAGCAAGCTTAGAGTCAAGTCAAACAGACGCTCAACAAGCAGGTTTTGTGCATCCAGATCAGTCACTGGAAAGTACGAAACCAGGCAACAAGGTCTGGGAAACTGCACCAAGTACAGCAGGCAACCGTGTGAACTGCACCTCTGAGTCAGCAACGATGCACCCCAACTAAGAACGCCACGTGATAAAAGTGGACATGGTGACTATTACACTGTTGAATCCAGACGAATTTCATTTCAGTCCTCTAGATCCTCTTAGTTCCCATTTTTCCTCAATATCTTTTAGAATGTAAGCTGCGCTCCCTCCCTTTTGGGGGAGGTGGTCCCCTTGCAACCTTCCTTTAAAGATCTAAGTATACTTTAGAACAAAAAGTTAAGAGGGAAAAACTGTGATTATGCACTGACTGAATACATGTGGCCCACCAAGGAGGGGCCCCAAACTGCACTTTCACTAGGTATCCAGCAATGTTCAAAAACTAGAAAATAGTACAAGAGGTACTATTGAAACTGAGCAATGTCACTTATTCAATGAATTTTTGTTGTACTGTCAGGCAAGGAGGGAGTGAACAGTACAGAAGCAGAGAAGGAATTAATTTGGTATTATCAAATCAGTGTCACTGTGGCAGCATGAAGTTCATCAGGTGGGGTTACCTGATCACTTATTATGCCTCACACAATGCATAAGTACATACGAAAAAATTCGACTGTATTTTAACAGTTAGTATTCAAGGATGTAAGCCAGTTCTGCTCTAATGTGGCATCACTCAGCTTGCTAAGTTTGAGTTTAGGGTAGAAGTTTATTCAGCCACGTGGCAAACACACTGTTACACTTAACTCAGCAATCCTAAGATGAAAAGCCACCCTATGGAAAGCCAAAATGTCCTAATTTACTTAATCACTCTTGATGGAAGTATCTTATTCATCCTCCTTAAGACAACATGAAACTAAATGGAACAGTCTTTGAGACTATTTGGAAAGTCTGCCAGATTCTCACTGAATGTGTCTGAAACTTTTAATTTTCAAATAAACTCATATTAATCACAATAAAAAAAACTAGCATAAAGACAGGTGATCATCAAATATGGGCTGTCTCCCCATCCTTTCCACACCAAAACAGGCTTGGCTCTGCAGCACCCCATCCTACCCCACCCTCATCATTCTTGGAAATTGAAGAAACGCATTTAATAGAACTGTGTGGAAATTACACAATCATAAAGTATGGCTCATTTCTGAAGGGCTTCTCATATGCACCTGTCTTGGGTGGTTCCGCCATAACTGTGTTGGGGTTGGAACATAAGAGTTTTACTCTCTTACATTTTGGTTCCTGACTGTACTGTTAACATTAATCCACCAGATAAGGGGATGGTAAGTGCATTTTGTTGTTTCTATCTGGGTGCAACTATGAATTATGACTGAATTCAACACAATGTTTCACATCCAGGGGCATGAAGTATGTAAATGTATCCATATTTACAATACCTCCCATATCCTAGAAATAAGCCATTACCTTTTATATGAGTTTATATAATGAAGTCTCAGAGATTATATACATAGGAAAGAAGACCAAACAGCTAATCCAATAAAATCAAGAGTGCCAAATAAGTGTCAGAGTCTCTCCCCTGTGACAGGGTGCAAATATGATTGCTGACCTTGAATGCATTTTCCCATCTTGTCATTTTCAAGAAAAGTTTCATTGCAGTTTTAGTCATGAGGGGAAAATATCCAATACAGCAACTGTGGCATTTAGTGAAGTCCTCACCTGTTAAGTCTACAGAGTTCTGTGAGTTTGAAAGCTAATTATAAGTACATCTTGTAGCGCTGTTTACATAAAGTGTTATGCTCAAGGAAACTTAAGAATTATTAATTCCAGAACTGGGTCTAAATAAAGGACAGAAAATTAGCAGATGTGATGTTATGTGACCAAAAGACAACTGGTTGCAGTTTAGTGTTTTGCAATTCATAGGCTTTCCTACTGATTAAGTTTAAACAGGATTTTCTGAACTGTTGAAGCTCATGTGAACAACTGTGGCTTTTATTGGCTATTCACAGAAATCACCCCTCTTAAGCCACTATTGGGGAACTGGTAAAGACAACCCCTCTTTTGATTCAAATCATGCTCGGCATAGCCTGAAATGATAAAGAATAAAATACAGAACAGGCACTCCTCTAACATGCGGCAGTGACAGGAGTGACCCTACATTCCTCAGAAGACGTTCCCGAGTCCATCAATACCCGCCTCACCCTGCATCTTGGTTTGTTGTTTCTATGCATCAGCAGCACATTCCATCACAGACCCAAAGCTGTCCAAGAAAACCCACAAGACAAGAAAAGGTCCCTGGTGCCAGCAGCCATTATAATCAGCCACCTCAAGGTTTATTTTTTACACATGAGCAGCGCAGCTGGGGTGCATCATAACTCAATATATGTGTAATATGTTACAGCACCATAGCCATCTTTTGCCCTAGGATGTGACAAAACACTCCGTGATGACTTCTCCAAAGTCAGGCAAAAACTGCTGAAGCAGAAGGAAGTGCCACTAAACCTGGCTACCTCCTATTTATCATACAATTTCCTGACTGATGGTTCCACAAACCAGCTGCTAAGTGCTGTGTACTCTACTGTCAGCAAACTAACGCGCTAAATGGAAGACAGGGAGAATAATGTGCAGTACTGGTAGAATCAATTTTACTGAGAGAATTAAAATTCCAGCAGGTAGGGGTGGGTCTGCAGAGCCGTGGTAAGCAGTGGACTATACACAAGCATGGCTGCAAAGATGATTTATTACAGATTTGCACAAGGTTTGACTGTGGTACCAGAGGCCTCTTATACTAAACAGAGATTTGAAAGGTGTGTCCTACCAAAGCCCTTAGCATAAAAGTCTTTTAACCTTATGAATATGTAATTGGTTTACATACCTTTAAATAGAAGTACATAGTGAAAATATCTGAGCTGGGTAGAGTTGTCAGTATTCAGCCTCACACTGCCTGTCATCATGCTAAGTATTAGGGGGTTCATTCAAAATGAGAGGGATTGAGTTTGAGGTCTCTTCACAAGAGCATGGGTTGATCAGAAAACCTATGGCCAAGGAACAACCAAGGACACACGGAGACTGATCTTTAGTTGCAGCCCTCTCCCAAGAAATAGTTTTAGTATCCTCAGGCTATCAGATCTCTTGGATGCCATCCTGGGAAACAGTCTTTTAAGGTTTGAAATTTACATACAAAAATTGTAGATTAAAAAAGAGAGAGATCAAAGTCAACTCAGTGCCCTGAAGGAGTAATTCACCAAATGATGCCAGAGTGGCCTGATTGCCCAGAAGGCAGTAGATGAGACATCAACAGAAGTAAACGGCCAGGTGCAGCAATCCTCCTGGGTGATTTAGATACCAAAGTGGTCTGGCTTGGGACTGTTTTGAGACCAGAGCTAGGAATGCTATACCCGATGTTAGTCACTCCTGTACCCGCTGTCAGTAGAAAGAGCATTAGAAGGATGTATGGGCTTCTGTGCTGAAATCCACTGGGCTAAATTCAATACAAACCTCCACCTCATATAAAATGAGGTCTCAAGCTGGGGAGGCGGGAAGAAACAGGGGAAGGAAAAACATAAGCAATGGTAAGAAACTCCACCAATGGAATTGTGTAGAGACACATCCCAGACCTTACCACAGCTTCTTTTGAACTTGAGGCATTTTCAGTCATCAACTCTTCCAGGGTCTAGTGGCCTGAGGCAGACATTTAACAGCTGACTTTAAGACGAGACTGATTCATTAGCGCAGACTCTTGCTACTCCTGCCTTTGGACAGCATGGCACCCAGGAAGAACTGACCTGGCCCCTCAGAAGACATTCTAGATACTTCACCACAAACCTTAAGCCTTGAGTTAGACAGTCTTTGTTTCTCTACAGTCTGCTGAGAGGAATCTAAGGAGTCTTACTGCACATGAACAGAATAGGCCTGTTCAGTATCCCTGTAGCATCATCCCATGGAGTACCTTGATGCTATTCTTCCTAAATATATGCTGCATAGAGTTTGAAACTTCTTGAGAGTCGTGAATATGCATCATCATGTTTATATGGCACAAGATGATGTGGAGGGACCTGCACCCAGCAGATGTAGATGTAGTGTTATGTGATAGTGTTATTTATGATCAAATGACACAATGTCATGAAAGTCTTTAAAAACTGTGGCTCTACATACTGTAGAAATTGTGTTAGATGTACTCAAAGAAACCGTTTGTCACTTCATAGCATGGTAGAAGGTTTGACTTGGAGAGCACATACTACAAAAAGAAAATGGAACTATCAGACAATTCAACTTCTGTAATTAAAGTTTTACTGAAATACTGCCTTGCTCATTCGTCTACCTGGTTCCTGTTAGCCACATTCACACAACAGTGGTAGAACCTTCTTGTGGTGATATTTTGTGTATGCTCTAACAAATAAAGCTTGCCTGAAGATCAGAGGGCAAAGCCAGCCACTAGACAGCCACAGAGGCCAGTCAGTGTGGTGGCACATACCTTTAATCCCAGCACTTAGGATCTCATGCCTTTGTTCCCAGTACTTGGGAGGCACACATACCTTTAATCCCAGCACTAGGGAGGTTGAGACAGAAACTCACTCTCTTTTTGGCTGAGGAGTTGTTGAGGTGAGAGGTTGCTGTGGTTTATTCCTTTGTTTCTCTGATCTTTCAGCACTGACCCTGATATCTGGCTCCAGGTTTTTATTAAGACCAATTAGGATTCGTGTTACACCTTCTAGTCTTATGAGATACAACATAGGGTCCACAAAACCCAAATTTACAGTAAAGGTTTGACATACCTGTTATTAGATCATGAGGTAGTTTTCAAAAACTTTTTTTTTTTTTTTTTTTTTTTTGGTTTTTTCGAGACAGGGTTTCTCTGTGTAGCTTTGCGCCTTTCCTGGGACTCACTTGGTAGCCCAGGCTGGCCTCGAACTCACAGAGATCCGCCTGCCTCTGCCTCCCGAGTGCTGGGATTAAAGGCGTGCGCCACCACCGCCCGGCAGTTTTCAAAAACTTTTTACAGCTCAGAAAAACGTGTCAATTTTATATACATTCTAAAATCTACTTGAGTGACACTACTACTACAGGTAGAACACCTTAAATGTCAATTTGCATTGTTTAGGAATATCTTTAGAGTGAAGCTGTTCACACCAGTAAGACACATCTTGCTGTGGGATGGTCTGTATGTCAAGTGTGTTACTGATTGGTCAGTAAATAAATCACTAATTGGCCATTGGCTAGGCAGGAAGTATAGGCGGGACAAGGAAAAGAATTCTGGGAAGTGGAAGGCTGAGAGGGAGACACTGCCAGCCGCCACCATGACAAGCCGCATGGGAAGATCCCGGTAAGCCACGAGCCATGTGGCAAGGTATAGATTAATGGAAATGGATTAATTTAAGATATAAGAACAGTTAGCAAGAAGCCTGCCACGGCCATACAGTTTGTAAGCAATATAAGCCTCTGTGTTTATTTGGTTGGGTCTGAGTGGCTGTGGGACTGGCGGGTGTCAGAGATTTGTCCTGACTGTGGGCCAGGAGGGAAAACTCTAGCTACAACATCTAGTTTTAGCAAAACCTCTAAGGAACAGATAACTGCTAAGACAAATACTATGAACAAAATCAACTCTAAATCTATCAAACCATGATAATCACTTAATTTTTCAAATTTAAGTTTAAACTAAGCAAAACATGTACAGGTTTTCATTGAAGGTTGACTAGCAAAACCCAAACAAACAAAACACCTGCTATTTCTAAAACCCAAGAACTCTGTACTTCTGGCAAGCGCCTCAAGTTCTGACTAAGTTTATTAACGCCCATATGTATATTTCCCAACTACTCAAATGCCAAGCCTTCACTAGATCTTCTGTGCAAGCACGTAGGCAATATGAAGTTAATTTAACTGATATTTTAGATCTAACTGCTACCGACCATGGCACTCTCATCACATTACAATTCACCCTCTTTGTAGTACTCAAATTCATGCCATGGCCTTTAGCAGACATAATTGTAGTTTTCCACAAGACAATGATAAATGATGCTCTTTTGACTTGACAAAAGAATCATCAGACTTTGTTACCTCAACTGTGTCCCGGGTAGGGAAGAAACTGTTCATTTCTAGAAACTTCTACCTTCTCTTGTCAGCAGATTTGCAGGCTTCTCATCTCTAGATCTCATCTACTGTATGCCCAAAGGCATAAAACAAAACCATACCTCCATACAGGCCACCCAGACTCTCTGGAATGTGTCTAGTCTATGCTTCTTCATACAGGTATAATCCTATCATACTTCTGATTTTCAGCCTTCCATGCCAAGACAAGGGAGAAAAAAAAATAACCAGAGAGGCAACAAAGAGAAGTATGAGAAGGTACACAGCTATTGTACCTAATCTTCAAACTCACCCAAGGAAATCACATAAAAGCATACAAATCTATTTCTTTGAAATATGCTAATAATGGATTTTGTTGACAATAAATAAGCTTGGAGGCTAAAAGATAATTTAGTTCTTAGTGACAAATTCTTTCACCAATACTTTTATAAAGATCAGTACTTTTTATATCACAATTCAAAAGTCAAACCCATAACTACAAAAATATGTATTTGGATTCTTGGCACATATGCTGAAAAAGCAGAGGCTAGGGTGTATTCATGACAAGTGGCCAGCAACCTTAGTTCCACATGCAGGGGCCATGGAGTTAATATACTCAGAAGTCACCTAAATTAGTTAGGAAACCAAAGCCCAACAAAGGTGATATCTAGGGGTTGTGTTCTATCCAAAAGAACCAAAAGTACTTCAAGTACATTTTAGCACTGTAAATTTACAATCTGCATGCATGGATCCCCTTAGCCACCTTGAAAACAGCATTTCTAAAGCTGTTTTACTGTCCTCCTGTCTAATCTCTCTGTATTTTCCCAGGATGGAAAGGAAATTCCAGTATCTGTTTAGATCCACCCCAAGTCTCATAAAATAAGGCCTGTGAAACAAGTGAGACAGTCTTTCCATCTACTACCAGGGCACACATGAGACAGGATCACTGTCAGTGGACAGAAATGCAGGCATAGTTATAAGTCTTCAACTTCTCTCTTAAGCCTGTATCTGAAGTATGAACCCCGAGGAGCAATCAGGTACCACATACCCAAGTCTTCCTGGACAGGTCTGGCACAAGGCTCTGAGTGTTAACACTGGCCTCCAGGGATCTACCAAGGAGAATAATGTTCACTAGCCAGAGAACCGTGCATCACTAAAGTCAATGGAAAACCACCAACATCTTGAGTATGCTGGCTGGCAACCATATTTCTCAGTGGTAGAGAACGTGCTTAGCATGCAGAAATACCTAAATTAGTTCCCAATGCTGGGGGTGGAGAATGAGAGAGAATTAAACAAGAAATGAATGACACATGCATTCCTTTTGTTCAAAATTAGACAAGTTTTTTAAAGAATGGGTTATTCCCCTCTCTGCTTAATTTCCACCATTATCCCATTTATCATTCCTGTCAATGAAGAGCTAAAGTTTTTCCACTGTTTGCCTCAATAACAACAATAATCAAAATGATAGTGAAAATAAATGGAATCCACAGAATATGTTTATGTGTTTAAAGCATAAAAAGCCTTTAGACAGCTGATGCCATTTATTCTTCATATGTCTTGGCCCTGAGAAGCAAGTAAGTCCTACACAAGTAGATGAGAAACCCAGTTAAGGCATCTGTCAGTTGCCTGTGGGGAAAGAGCACAAGACGTGGGTATTGGGACTTCAAAGTCAATGCTCATAGACAATTAACACTGTCAGAGTTTAGGTTTTTTTCATCATTTCTTATCTAAATTACATAGGATCCCACATTATCCACTGTTTAGCTACCTAGAAATATAGCACATATTTTGACAGAGATTTCATTTCTGTAACTTTTTAAAATACAGCATTATGTTTGTTTGATGTTATTTTTAGTTATTGTTTATCAATCACAGCACCTAATTTATAAACTATACTTTGCCACAGGCTTCCATAAGGAGTCATGGAATGTATCCTCCAAGGATGGGGGGAATACTATGCTCCTAATACTTCTCTAAAGCTCAGAATGGACCATGAACTTCCCTTTGTCAAATATGTGATGTACAAAGTAAACTACCCATCTTCATTCAGTCTATGCATTGAGGCCTTCTAGCATTGATAGTCTAGCTAAGCCCAGGATCTCCACCTGGGAATGGGGACTTCTCAGGCAGCCATCTGTGTCCATGTTATATGCTATCCCATCTGCTGATAATGAATCACCCCTGTTATGGTAATGAGTATGCAATGCTCCCCACAGGTTCGTGTTTTGAATGTTCAATGTATTATTTGAAGATGTTCTGGAAACTTCTGGAGATAGTGCTTCTCTAGAGGAAGGAGTTCACTAAAGCATAGAATTGGAAGTATGCTTTCTCTGGCCACTTCCTGTCTTGCTCTCTATTTTCTGACTGGCTATGAACTGAAGAGCTTCCTTCTACCACAAGCTGCTACTGCCATGATATTCTTCCTAACCAAGTGGGATCAAAAGACAATGGACTGAACCCTCTAGAACCATGAGCTAAAATTAAGTTCGCTTCTTTTAAATGGTTTCTGTCATATATTTGGTCATAAAGACAAAAGGCTAACACACTGTCCTACTTAGTTTTAATTGTAAATGTGACACAGCCTAGAGTCACTTGAGAAGAGAATCTCAACTGAAGGATTTACCACATCAAAATGGTCTGTCAGAAATGTCTATGAAGAATGGCCTTGATTGTGAATTGATGTAGAAGGGCCCGGCCCACTGTGTGCAGCACATTTTCAGGCAGGTGGTCCTGAGTTAAATAAAGAAGTCACTCAAAGCAGTGAGCTAGCCAGCAGCATTCCTTCATAGTTTCTGCTTCAAGTTACTGCTTTGAGGTACCATCGCTTCTTCCAATGACAAACTATAACCTGCAAGTTAAACCAAATAAACCTTTTCCTTCCCAGTGTTGCTGCTTTTGGTCATGTTATTTGGCACAGCTACAGAAGGAAGGTAGAAAAGAAATTGGTACCAAGAGTGTGGTGTTACTATGATAGATCTGACTGACCATGACTTTACACTTTACACATTAATGACTTTACACTATTTTGTTAGAGGATTGTGAAGGATCTTTGAACTCTGGGCTAGAAAAGTTGTTGAGAGCTTAGAGCTTAGCACTTTGTTGTCAGGGAAACTTGAAAATATGGACTGTGGGAATCTGGCTTGAGACGTTTCAAAGGAAACCAAAGTGTCAAGCCTTAGGATGGCACCCATTTATGTCATATTTTACATTAAGAATCTGTGTATGCTGATCAGCTGGGGTTGAAGAATCAATTATTAGTAACAAGAGATCAGCACCATTGAAATGAAATCTTTCATGCAACTTCATCAGGAAAATAGAGTACTTATAGAGCTGGAGCTAAATCATAAGCTGTGGTTAATAAGAGTGCCACTGAGTGCAATCTTCCACACTTCATCAGAACAATAGGAAAGTTTCTACTTTCTCAGAATCAGTGCACAGAGCTGGTCCAAGGTGGGCGGGCTGCATTTAGAGCATGCAGCAGAACTTGGCAGATGGTATGTCAGAGGCACCCAGGTGGTGCTGGTCTCGAAGGTATGAAGGGGTCATGGAGATCAGAAGAGGCTTGGTACAGTGTGGAAGGGTCAGAGTCCCTGTTGATAGGGTATGGAGGAAAAGTAGAACCGAAATAAACTAGAATACACGTGTTCTCACCTGTGTCTTAGCAACTACTGACAATAATGACAGAATGAAAATGTTACTTCCTAAGTCAGCCTACTGGTGGTGCTTCCTTGAGGATGTGTGCTCTTTGGAACTCAGGTGAATTGATGTCACTGCTACCTGTGGTCCTCACAGAGGGGCTGTACCATGTCCTGCTGCCTTGTTTACTTACTAGACTATAGGCCTTTGCATTCATAGTGGAATACCCCCACACACACCATTGTCATTCGCTGTACCCCTCTATCTTGCCAGGCTTAGTGCTCACAAGTCTTATTTCACACTCACAACACCAGATCATAACTGTCTGCTTTCCGACCTCGGCCACCTGGGCGGTTGGGAGCTGAAGAGACTCACTTATCTTTAAGTAGCCACCAGGAACACACAAATGTTTATTATGCAGCAATTGAAAGAGCGAAGAGGAAGACAACAAAGAAAAGAGGCCACACAATGGGAACAGTGGCTTGAGGCAGATCTCTCTCCTGGGCATTACAGGAAACATCCATTACCTAAGAGGCCTGCAGCAATAGGCAAAAAGAGGGAGCCCCCAGGGCCGGCTTGCCTTCCTTTCAGAATTCTGTGTAGATTTCCACACGCTCCCTAAACTCAGCATTCCAGGACCAGATGTCCAGCTCACATCTACACATCCTAATCCAAACCTTAGGGCTCTGAAATTCACCTTCTAGCCTGCTGGGCAAAGGATGACTTCATGTGGGCACTGTAATTCCCAGCCCTACCACATCCACAGAACAGGACAGATTATGGCGGCACTCAGTAATAATACTGCCCCAGTGAGCACGAAAATCTTTTCAAGGACTCCTTTGCAACCAAGAAAATGGTGATGCGCCGGTGCATTCAGGATACTTGATCAGGCTGCTAATACCCATCTGCAAGGAGCTCTTTGACACAAAAGGTTGGAGGTCAAAAGTTTAAAGGCTCCTGACAGAAATGACAGGGGCCCCTTTGCCCCCACCCTCTTTCTGTCAATAACATCAAAGGTCCTCCAGCCTGCTCTTCATGCTAGTATTGTATGCCTTTGGATTCCACTGAAATTCCAGCATGTTTATTGCATACTGGGAGCATTAAAAGGCCCCACTTTCTTGTCTCTTAAACTCTGAACTCTCATTGTCTAGCAAGAACACACAAAGCTTTTAAGCAATGAGTTTATTTTAAGAGCTTCTCTCACCATGACTGTAAAATAATAAAGCACAGCCGAGGCTGCTTTGCAAGGATGAAGGAGGAAATGAGAGAAAGGAAAGACTCCCCCACTGCTCAGGGGAAAGGAATCCCTTTCACATGCTTGGCTCATGAGAACGCAAGCAGGAAAACACTTCCTAATTTCCTTTCCCCTTGCAATTCTAAAGCAGCCTCCAGTCACACATTCTGCAGACATCCTCAAAGATGTTAGCCACGTGGGCTTATGTTATCATCTAAGAGATTCTAAAATTCTTTCTTCTTAAGAGCAACTTCTCCAGCCCCGTAAGTCTGGCCAACAGCTACTCTAAAGTTACCTGAATACACAGATGCCAAACCCACAGGGATTTGCATGACAGCTCCAGCTATTCCAAGATCCACTCCCTAATGTTCCACACACCCCCTCCTTGGCTAGTTTTCATCACTATCTCATGTGGCTTCCCATCTTGATTCTTAGTTTAATTCCATCTGGAATGCTGAATAAATCCCACATTATTTCCAATCTGCCACCTCTTAGTGCACCCAACTCCATGGCAAAGCATTTGAATACCTTTGAATACCTTTATAAGGCACCTTGCCTGAGCTCCCAAACCAGCAGTGCCCACTGTGGACAACTGGTCTTCATTTTCACTTCCTCTCCCTCTTTCCTAAAAGTAATGCAAGCTGAAATGCTCAGAAAATCTAAGAGGAATTCAAAGGACCATCGTTCCGCTCTTAGGACTGGGGCAGGGAAAACTCTGGGAGTATCTACAAACCTTACTATTCAGATGGGGGCCACCGGGGACACTCCTTCCATGGGAGCTAAGTAACCCTGGACCTACTCTCAGGAAACAGAAGTCTTTGCTTATACAGGGTCTGTGCTTTCTGAGGCCACAAGATTTCCTGTCAATTCCCTACTGTGACTGGGTGGGTGACCTTGATGGCTAGCTCCTCTCAAAGTCCTCTATCAAGACCCAGCAGCTACTTACCTCATCTAAACAGGCCCAAACTCCACAAAGTCTCCAGGTATTCTCTATCTGCATCCTCTCTTCACTCTCCCCACAGCCTCAACCAGGATTATCCTGGTTATGTCCTGCTGAATGGGGACATAACCTCACAAAAAGGACGCCCTCCTCTTACTTCCTTGGTGAGCTGCAGCTTGCCAAGGAGCACAGTCTACACACATTTCCAGAGAGCAAGAATGCTTCCCACAATTCTTAGTCATTTGTACTATTAAAGGCTAACACTAGAAGAAGCTAAGATCCTTGATCTATTAACAACAAAGCATAGGTTTCATGACTGAGAGAAATCCACAGACCCAGTGGATGATGATGTGTCTGTCAGTCACCTCCTTTTGTTTGAGACAGGGTCTCACTATATTGCCCCTGCTGGCCTGGAACTCTCTGTCAAACAAGCTGGCTTCACAAAGAGATCCACCTGCTTCTACCTCCCAAATGCTAGGATTAATAGCATGTACCACCATAAAGAGTGACCTGCCAATCATCTTGGCACCAAACTTATCATTTTTTTAGTATGAGTCCCTAGAAATGTCATCTTTTCTACTCAGTTTCCCATTCTCCAAAATTCAGGTTCAGCACCCCAAGGACACATGACCCTCAACTGGGGTGCCCTTACCAGAATAATACATCTGTTCTCCATTGCATCCATGGCAGCTGGAAGTGTTCTCTGTTTTAAACCATAGTTCCTAATAAACAAATTACAATAACAACTACTCATGAAACATACTTATTTCATCTAAAAAGTCAAGCCAAAAATGAGCCTGTCCTATTTACTTCCCATAAGAGTTCAAGGCACTGAGTGATAGAGGAAAGGAACCCATGAATCCCAAAGTATGTACACGTAAGGACTTATTGCTATTTCTGAGTCCTTTTGGACATAGTGTCCCAGTTCACAAGACAAGAAACACATTTATGTGGATATCCACAGCTCTGCAGTTGGTCTGGTGGCTCAGGCAATGCTCGTCCCTGTTCCTCCCACCCCCGTCCCCCATCCTAAGGCACCGAAGGGTTCTCCACTTCTTCATCCCTCAGTAAGTCCTGAGACCATGAAAAAAGAACTTATATCCAGGTTCACGCTCAGGTGGTAAATGACTATCACTTACTGCGCCTCCATATTTGCTTAAGCAGTTTTCACGAATTTTCTTGTTTACACAACATTCAGAGAAGTGAGTGCTCACATCCATTCTTCACAAATGAGAAAGCAGCAATCCAAGAAGCGCTCTTCAGTCAGGTAGGAAGTGACAGAACTTGGCCTGGAGTCCAAGGCTCCTTGATTGCTGTCTGCCTCCCTTGGCTGGGGTCCTGTGCCTGTAACCTGAGGGAAGTTATCAGAGCAAAGGCTCTCACTCTGGCAGCTCTACCAGGCTCGGTTCAACCATCTGGCCATACATGGCAAAGAGATGAGTGATGGTGAGAACCTTAGAGTTCTTCACTGTGGCCACACTGCAGTGAGTAATAAAGGTGTCCAGTGGCCCCTGAGTCTCCCAGGCATTGTTATGAGCTGGGGCAGGAACAAGAGGTATTCGTATCTAAGTAATATTGCCAAGGTGTGTGGTCCCTTATCTCTGTGCCGATGAAAAGTAGGACACAAAATGAAGACAAAATGTTAGTCTTCCAACCTGATTTTAGTTCTTCGTGAAGAATCTATGTAAAACTAGCTTTTTAAGAGGTCCTTAGTGACCCTATCCTTGCTCAGAGGGGCCCAAGCTATCTCCATCTTGAAATTCTTACTCTCTGAAGGAGGAAACTCCAGGTTTCCTAAGCATCTCTAATTGAACCCTAAGTATAACTACTCTTCCCTCCCAAACACTCCCAAATCTACACCTGGTCTGCCTCACCACTTGTCTAAAACAAAAGCTAGATTCTACTAGAAAGCTATCATGGAGGTACACCGCTACAGTTCACATACCTCCCTCCCTCAAAGGCTCAAATGAGCAGGGGTTGGTGCCCTTATCCTCACAGGGACTCTACTTTAAACATGCATTCTCCTGTCCTGCCATGCCAATACCTCGGACAATTCAACAGGGAACTAACTGTTCTGTAACCCTCAGCTGGGCCAGCAGGACACAATCCAGACCCCAGGACAACATTCACAATGTAAGTAGGGCTTTGGCCATTGCTGACAATATTGCCCTGCCATTCACTTGCCATCCTAAGGGCTAGCAGGGCTTGTTTCAATCAACACTGAATGAAACAGAAGTCCCTCTACACGTAAATAAATCATAATTACTAACTGCAGGAAGTGAGCAGCTCTCTCCTCCCCTTGTGGCCACTGCAGAGGAATTCCCAGGCCAGACAGCTGGGCTAGCACAAAAGCCCTAGAACAAGCTGAGGCAATATCTGCTTACTCTGCTCAGTTTATTATTTAAACAGTTCCTTAACGACTCTTCCTGGAGGTGAGGGAGGCCAAGCTATTTGCCTTCCCTTCACAAAGCAGATATGCATGGCTTATTTGAATCTCTCCAAGGTTTACTTTAGTCCCTAGTTAAATACCTTCCGCCACAGAGTCAAACAAACAGCTCACTTCATTAGAAAAGCAAACAGTTTAGAAGAGAATACCCTCTGCACTTGAGGGGAACCAAGCTGAGAGAACCGTCCGCCCGCCTGGGAAGCCTGTGCAGACGCCCTGGCAGCAGCAGAGCAGGGAGCTCACTTCAAAAGCCTTTTCACAAATATTTCACACGTTCAGTGGTAATTAACAGATAACCCTGAAGAGATTATCTGCCCTCAGGGCCAAGGGCCCTCCAGGATTATCCACACCACCAGAGAATAGAAGGCAGAGCCTGGAGTGTGTGCAAGTCCACACAGGCGCTTCATTCCTTTTCCTGTAAGTCCAAGTTGATAAAAGTCACCTAGGAAATTGAGAAGGAAGTCTCTTGCTGCACTTCACTTAAAATAATTAAGCCAAAGCTCCTTGAAACTAATGCAGTTTTTCCAACAGACAAGAGCACAGAGCCTGCAGTGTATTCCCAGGATCCAAGCAGAATGGGGAAGTCACTGATGCTGGATGCAGTAAAACACCAAAGGACATACAGAGTAGGACTGGGTCTGCAGATTTGTGTTGTTGTTGTTGTTGTTGTTGTTGTTGTTGTTGTTGTTGTTTGTTGTTTTTGCAAGAGTCCCTAGAATAGAACAGAGTCAACAGACCACTGAGGCCTGAAGTTGTGCCAGCAAGCAGGCAAGCCCTACTGAGTCCAATAGGGTACTCAGTGCCCTCCTCTGGTCTTAGAGGCCCTTTACAGAGGGAGACATGGGAACACACCTAGTGATCTAAGACTCAGAGAACTGTTGACATCTTTAAAAACCAGATGGGCTGCATTCTATTGCCTACAGGACACAAGAAACCGAAGCAGGCAGAACTCAGAGTTCGAGGCCTGACTGTTCTACATACATAGGGAGTGCCAAGCTAGCCAGAGGCACATGATGAGACCCTGCCTCAAACAAACAAGGAGCAAAGAATGAAAGTGAGAACAGTGAGGTGGCTCAGTAGGTGAGGAGTGTTGCCATCAAACTTGAGGACTACAGTTGAGTCCCATCGTGGTGAAAGAAGACTCCCACTCCACTAAGTTGTACTCTGACCTCCAGTTCAGAGCCTTGGTGCATGGCTTCCCTCTGTCCCCTTGGCCACATAAAGAAACACACAAACAAAGCAAAAGTAACTCAGCAAGGTAATTGCTTTTTTGCAAAAATGGTGCTCCAGGACCCAAACAGGACTCTGTTCAGCACATGAGGCCAAGACAACTGGGGTCTTTTATTCCTCACTCAGGGGGTGATATCGCATCCTTTTAATGAGGGCTCACAATCTGACACCATCCACTAATCAGTGCAAAGGGGAGGGGCAAAGTCCAGGGAATATAGGCTCTTGTCTGAACTACCTTCGATGGGAAAAGAAAGTTTCTCTTAGGAACACAGAGAGAAAGTAAAAAGTAACTCCTTTTGAGACTGCCAATGTATTTGCCGTCACTGCCACACACACACACACCACAGCAGTGGACGGGCACTAAATAAAACTAGAGTGGTGGTGCAGGTGTCCCATTACCACCTGACTTTGGAGTATCCTCAGTGCTGCGGTTCTTCTGGACATAAGTAATTCTAGTACTCAGGGACCTCAGAATTTGGTAAACTTAAATGCCAAGTACAATAAATAATACAAGACTCTATTAAAACTATCAGTCACCCATGAAATTTAATACTGTCATGAAGAGTAATTAAACGCTAATGTAATAAATCTATAAAAGAAATAAAAATATACACAACAGTGGGGAATCTTAGGAGTGGATGCTTCTGTGTGGGAACCTGGAGAGAAATCTTCCTGCCCTAACAGTAATGTCCTTTTCGTTTCCAAAGCCAAAGGTAAACATAAATAAAAGGCTATGTTCCTACATAAGTTCAAGGCTGAGGGCAAAATATACCCAAAGCTGCCAGCATCCCTGCGTTATCATTTTTAAGGAAAACAAAGACGGGCCACAGAGAAGCAGCGCTGGGAGGTTTCTCTAGGGAAGCAAAGGAACAGGTAGGAGAGAAAGGATCAGAGTCCTGCTCTACTCACAGGAAGGCCCTGGAGAAGCAGAGCTGGGAGGCAGCAGCATGGGGCTTCCCAGAGCTTTCATGGAGGACCCACAGGGTTGTTCGTAATGTTGGAGACAGGACTGAGTTGACTGAGCTTGAAGTCATACTGTCTCAGTTACTTTCTGGTTGCTACTGTAAAATGCCCAACAGAAGCACCTTAAGGAAGGAGGGTTTGGGTTATTCTGGCTCACAGTGTGAGGATGCAACTCACTGTGTTGTGGAAAGCACCGTGGCAGGAGCGCAAGGCAGCTCCTGTATTGCATGTGCAGTCAGGAAGCAGAGAGAAACGAATGCTTTGCTCAGCTTGATTTATCGTCTTCATTCCGCTCAGAACTCCAGCTCACAGAGTGCAGCTACCCACATTTAAGGTGGGAAGTCTTTCCCAGTTCAATTAACAAAACTTAGAAACTCCCTCACAGACATGCCCAGAGGTTTGTCTATGATTGTAGATCTGTCAAGTTCACAGTAAGTATTAACCATCATCATATATGGCAAACAATTGTTCTTGGCTATTCACCAACTGTGGATCTTAAGATTTTTGATAAAGCAAATGGAAACAGAGTTTGTTTTCTAGGCTGCTTCAGTCCAAATACCTTAGAACTCAAGTTGTCAAAAATTACATAAGGAAAATATAATATGATGAACAGACTTACCAGCACCCCTAGGTCTCAAAAACTGTTGGTTCTTGGGAAGACAAAGGGACAGGTATGTTCCCAGGTGCCTCAAGAACACGTTGACCCTGACCCACAAGCTGCCGAGAGGCACAGCAGTTCAAACTGAGATGGTATGACATGGAAGAAAGTGAGAGCAGGCTGCAGAAGGGTTGGAAGCCTGTACCAGCCACCAAGGAGGGTCAGTCAGAGGACCCAGATGACCAGTGTGACTTTACAAAATGCTGCTTTGGTGGTTAATATGGTTGGAACTGTTGCAGAGGGATGACATTCAGATAGAGATTGAGAGAAGAAAAAGCTCAGAACTCAGGCAGGGGTGGGAATAGAGGTCAATGGAGTGGAAAGACATCCCTGGGTGTAGAAAAGGACAGTGAATACGAATGGCAAAAGAAACAAAGGCTGTGTGTGGTTCAGGGATGCATCAGCGCTATCCTGAGAGCCAGGGACAGGAAGAAGTGGGTTCTGTCTGGAGTATGTGGAATTTCAGGGGACCTGCCATCCAGACTCGAAGCAAACACCCCAGAGAGGCATATCCAGGCCAGGAGCTGGACAGCCAAGTCTGTCCTCCAAATCAAGGGAGAGGATGCGCCCCTAAGGGCGGGTAGTATGACAACAGGTGAGTGAAATCTGTCCACAAAGAGGGTAGACACCTTGAGAGATGTCTGTGGGCGAAGGATGAAGAGATAGAAATACTGAGGCACCAGAGAGCAGCAGCCATCAGTTTACCGAGGTGCCAAGAGAGGAGGCTGTTTCTCACACAAGTCTTCACACTTACGGGAAGTGTGTGGTGAGCGGAGGGCTGTAAAGGGACTGAAATGTTCTGTCATATTTGGGGAGATCAGACTGGGAGCAGAGGACCAGACAAAAGAGATGGGAGGTCAACGGTGTTCTGGCGGGCCTAGCCCAGCCCTGGCTGCTGGCAGAACTGCACCTGAACACATGGAAGCGGAGGTGAGGACTCCAGTCCTCAGAGCGGAGGTCTGAAGACTTAGTGACAGGTCTGAGTGGGGCCAGGCACCCTGGGCTCTAGGCTCTAGAGAGGATGTAGATTAGCTGGGAAGCATTCACCACCCCCTCCACCCACCCCCCCAAAAAGGAGGGAAGGAGGAAGACAAACAGGGAAGTAGCCGGCTCTAAAGCGTGGGTCAAAGTACTACTTCGAGTGACAGCGAGAGAAACAAGCCCAGTGACGCTCATAATAGGGATGAGGTAAGAGACTAACCAAATATCACTAACTGCTTAAAATTATCATGGGTGGTGGCCTTCCAAGTAGCATGTGAGCAGAGGCCCTTACCTGAAGTCTTCCCTTTCTCCATATATTAATTGTTTATCAGAGGAGCAATGTTGCTGTTCTTTTCCTCATTTTACAAATATAATTATTAGTGATTAATAAAAGCTTCATCTTGCTTACATTGACACAGTATTGTCCACATTATCAAAGTTGAAAAATCATTCTGTGAGAAAGAGAGACAGAGAGAGACAGAGAGAGACAGAGACAGAGACAGAGTTCCTTCTCAATGAGAACTGAAGTTCTTTAACAAGGGGGACAAGGAGGAAGAGGGAGGCTATTTCTTTTCCCATTGGTCTTGACCTAAGAGAGACATCAGAATGCTCGCCCCCTAGCTTCCTAGAGCAAGCAGAAGGGATATATGTGCCTGCCTTCAGCACTGTGATACTTGCTGGGAGCTTTGCATTTCTCTGCTTAATGAGAAGGAAGGGGGTCTAAAACTTGGGTACAAGGGGCTAGGAAAAACCATGACAGACACCAACCAAAGCAGACTCCAGTCAGGAAGACACCTCAAGACCATAATCTAACTGCTGGATGTATCACAGGAGCATCTAGCTCGGGGTTGGGAGGTGGAAGCTGGTGTGGGACTGAAAGCTGAGTGCAAAAGCCAGAGAGAGCAGGCTGGGTTTCTGATGCTACAAAACCTGCTGGAGCCAGCCCAAGGGACGGGGGACCCCTAAAAAAGCTGTGGTCTACTTTACCCCTTCCATCTCTAACTTCAGTTTCGTTATTTACACTCCTGGGTTGAACGTGGTATAAAAATTCCAAGGAGGCAGGCAAAGGAGCAAGAAGGGGAGACAAAGACAGAAGAGCTAAGAGTCAACAGCTTTGAAGGGGTAAAGTGTGGAGAAGAAACAGCGAATTCACGGGCACTCCCGCTGCTTTTATTGCTTTCGCTCAACAGCTGGAGAAAATGTTTGATCAAAATATTTGTATTATTGTGTTTAAGTGAAATGACATATGACAGCTCATTATCCCAAACTCAGAATTCCCACAGCATCTGTCACAGCCACCCTATTACAGACAGTTACTCTCCCCAGAAGACAGAGAGGCTGGAGTGGGAGATGTGTGACATGAAAGCCAGCAGGCACTGGACCCCAGGCAGGGTGGGCTTATGTAAGCAAGAGGAGAGCTGGTGGGAGACCAGCAGGTGCCCTGCAGAGGCCACCACTCTCCTCTCCTCTGCAAGAAGCACTGTACCTCCCAGAGCTCTTCATGTCCGGGTCATGGCTGTGCCTCAGCTCTTGAACATCATTTGACAAGCTTCACTTACTATCTAAATCTTCACAACCGATCTGAAGCAGAAAAGTTAACCTTTTCAAGATTGCCATACCACTTTCCCCGTCCTGACAGGGTACCCTTATGCCTCCCACAGCAACCTTTCAGCAAAGGGTTTCAGGCCTGCCACTGCCACATCCTTCCAGGACACCTTTGGCAGCTGATGTTATAGGTCCAGTCCAGACATGTGAGGAAATGAAAATCATCTACTGAACCCTTCAAATGCCACAACCAATGAGGGAACCATGTGATATGAATTCTTCTTTATAGGCCGAGCTTTGTGCTCAGAGAGGGTGAGCAACAGGCCCAAAGTCTCACAGCTGATCACAGAAGAGGAACCTCAGGGCCCCAAAATAAAGTGATTCAATTTTTCTGAACATCCAAATTTTTAGATATAAAACCTGACATAAACCCCCAGTTCATTTCAGGAGTCAAAACCAAATGACACCATGTGTATAGAAGTGTTCTGTGAGCCGGAAAGCACTGTATCAACTAAAGATGGTGTCAGACCTGTATACAGAGCAGCCGTGAAGCTCATTCATGGTAGTATCTAGTCGAACCATGGATTGAACCTAGAACCTTGGGTAAGCTACATAAGCTCTCCTCCACTGAGCCACACTGCCAGTCCTTCCTTGAATTTTAGTGGTTCATTTTGCTTAATGTCAAAATGCCCCTAATTCCCTAGTGAATGGAACTGCTAAGCTATTCCCAGAGACTGAATTCCAAATTGGCAGTGCTCATACCACAGAAGCAGCACCGAACTCCCATCATCCTGTCTGTGTACAAACAGGATGGATAACAAGTACCATAAGCAATGCACTTTCTATCCATTCCCTTACCTGTTTTAAGGCTGGGGCATAACAAGCTATGAAGACGTGACAAAGCCAAGGATGACTCTGGGATTCAGAAACGGAGACATTCATTAAAAGCTTTCATCCTGGACATCCATCCAGGGACACATCCATCTCTAATGGTGTGGCTGTGCACCTCTCTACCCTGAATACCCGTGTTGAGAAAAGAGCAGCACTATCAATCCACAGGGGATACAAAGTTATGCTCAGAGCTTTCAGGTTCCTTGTGCTGTTTGAATGTCTTCCAAAAGTCATACTGGAACTGAGCAGCCAATGTAGTAGTGTTTGGAAGTAGGACCTTTAAGAAGTACTTAAGGCATTCCTTTCATCCAGGAGTTAACACCATTATCTTAACAACAGGCTCTACATGACAGAGTGGGTTTATCATGAGTTCAACCCTGTCCTGTGCTCTCTCCCATCTGCTTGCTTGTCCTTCTGCCACATTTGATGCAGAAGGACCTTGCTACATTTAGTTCCTCGACCTTAGGCCTCTTGGGTTGCAGAATCATAATCCAAAAAAATTCTATTGTTTAAAATTTAGCAAGTCTGGGGTTCTTTATAACAGCAGACGTTGGACTAAGACAGCCTTTGTTCAAATTATCAACACAGTAATTTCTGCAAATGCCCATTTGCTCTATTAACCAGTCTGACAGGTTTAATTAGCTTAAAGCTAAAAACTGGTGTTAGAAAATGCAAAGATAAGCCAAGACTTCACACTGCCCCATAATGCTAACTGAGTGACTACATCCTTTGAATTCATTCGACTCCATTCTCTGTGCCAACAATTTAATGACTCAACCTTTATCAGAAGAAGTAGATCTGGACACTGAACTACACAAGAAAATGGGCAGAGAACAGGGTGAAGCTACCTATCATAGGCCAAGGAACATCTGGGGCTTCTGGAAGAAGCAAAAGAGCCTGCCTACGAGTTTCAGAGGGACAATGACCACGGGTTTGTAGCCTGTGGTAAAAGGAAATAATTGCCTATTTTTAAGTGACCTTGTTCCTGTCTCTTGGTTATCAAAAACCTAGTAAGCACATACTCCTGGGCTTCCTCACAGCCTGCTCTGGGAAGGCCAATATGCATTGGGACTAATGGAGGAAAGGCCACAGACTCTTCTCCTGTGACAGAATCAGTAATGAATATTTGTAAGAAAGAACATAAAAATTCCCAGAAAATCTGAGAAAAATGTGCAGTGAGCACTTTTTATTGCTGTTGTTGAGGAGTTTGTTCCTGAGGTGTGGCTGTGAAGTAGCTGTGTCCTCTTCCCACAGCACTCACTCCACACATTGCGGACTTACTTCTCTACTACTATACTTGGGCTTTATGAACGACTGGTCAAAATATCCCTCACTCTGTGGACAGCCAGAGCACTTAGCCCTAACAGGGAAAGCCTTCACCACAACCTGCACCCTGGAAAAGGAAGGAGCACACAGCAGGACAACTATACTTCACTGCCAGCCAGACTATCTCTCCTGTTTCTGGGCTTTTGCAGACACTGACCTCTCTGGAGTTTGAGACAGTCCCATCCCCTGGTATCATCCCAGTGCCACCTAGTGATGGTGCTGGAAGCAAGTTCTTGGCTAGTATTCAAACAGTCTAAGGTGATGCAAGAGGAATGCCAACAGCAGCAGCAGGGGTCAATCATTCAACCTCTGAGGACTGCATCAGGAAAGGGATATCTAACTTTCTTCCTCTGCCTAGGAGTAAGATGTCTGCAACTCTAAGAGGTTCTGCCAAAGCAGCTGGTCATTGAAAATGCAGAAATGTCAAACCAAATGGAAAATGAATGGTTGATCCAGGAGTTAGCCAATCTTTCAACGTTCAACTCTGAAAACCACCAGGGTGTATATGTGTGTGTAACCCATATGTGCCTGTGCATACATGCAGCTACTCAGCAACACCAGGACAGAGGCACTAAGTGGGACATAGTACAAGATACATTAAATTCGCCGGGCAGTGGTGGTGCACACCTTTAATCCCAGCACTCGGGAGGCAGAGCCAGGTGAATTTCTGTGAGTTCGAGGCCAGCCTGGGCTACCAAGTGAGTTCCAGGAAAGGCGCAAAGCTACACAGAGAAACTCTGTCTCGAAACCCACCCCCCCCAAAAAAAAGATACATTAAATTCTAAAGTTAAAAGGCTTTGAACTATATTCTACGCAGTGAATGCTGCAGTAGTCCCAAACCAACTCATAGGTAGCAGCTTTCGAGAGGAGATGTTCATTATCTCAACTTTCTGGAAGCAGCTTCATTGGGTAATTCTGGCTCATGTTCTTTCATGAAGCCAGTCCTCTCAAGACCTTACTTAGAAAGGTCTATATTCAAGCTCAGGTTCTTACTTCTCCATAAGCTGTGTTTAGTACACTGACAATGACGTCACTGTCTGTCCAGAGAGTGACTGACTGGGAGGGAGAGCAGCAAAGCCACTCAAGACAGTAGTCACAGCACCCTTTTATAACCTAATTTCAGAAGTGACAACCTATTGCCTCTGCCATCCTATCTGCTAGAAGTAAGTTACTTTAAGTAAGGGCTTAAGAAAAGAAAAATTAAGTCCTACCTTTTGAGGCTACAGTATTAAAAATTTGTAGGCATGTTCTTAAACCCTCCTGTAATGCCATAAATAACTGAACTTCTTTTCTAATCTCCCATTTATCCAGTGAAATGATTCAAAGATCAAATGTATCCTATTAAGATGGAAGCAGAGCTAGGAGCCAGAAGATGGTGCTTTGATCCAAGTTCTGATAGCAGCTCAAGATGGTAACTGGGGAACCAAGATAATTGGTTCTGCAAGATAATTGGGGGGCATCTCTGCAAGTCCGTTTTCCAGCAATTACACTCTAGCCAAGCTCTGCACTCCACATATGATCTCATAGGGTCCTTTTCACATCTTAATGACACAGACATTTGAATCTTCTTAAATTGTGGACTGGGGCACAAAGGATAAGTACTTTATCCCAAATCACCCAGAGGCCAGCAAGGGGCTCTAGATCTACCTGTCAAGCTTCAAAGACAGAAGGACATGTGGAGAGACAGAAGAAATTAAGATAAAGAACGGCCCCAGTCCTAAGTAACAGTATAGGTAGTGTAAAGAGAGAGCGCGACAACATAGATGTGTACCCTGAGTGAATAATGGTCTAACTTTCACCTCAATGCTAGTCAACATTGTATTAGTGTAACAAATAGATGAGATCAATTGAGTTTTCTAAAGAAATGACTCATCATGATTCAGTTTGGGAGGTTTAGGTCCACAGTTGGTTGGCACATGGTTGTGGCCCGGTGTTGATGCAGTGCATCATGGTGGAACTCAGCATGGAAAGCTGATCACCTGATGGCAGCAATGAGGCAAACAAGAAAAAGGAGCCATGAGCCCAGTATCTCCTTCAAGCATATGCTGCCAGTGATCTGACTTCCTATCACTAAGCCCCATCTCTTCAAGGTTTGATTACTCCCTATTAGTTAGCACCACAGGATTCTGACTAAGGCTTTGGTATGTAAACTTCTGGTGGATACTTACAGACTATGGCAGATTTTTTTTTCTACTGTCCACTATACTATCTTGGGAGTACTATGCATTTTTGAGGGGTATATCATGTATATAAGGATATTTATGAACTGTGCTTGAAGGGCTAAACCACTACATAGTGAAATGGTGAGAATCAGAATGCAAGTGAAAAATGTATCGTATTCAGTGAAATCTTGAACTTGGCTTCTATGACAGTTGACACTACATGAAAAACAGATGTAAGAAGTGGTGGCGTGTCACACAGAAATTACCTGGACATGTTCACTACCTAACATCCTTTAAGACCCACCCCCTGGCTAGGCATGACTTGACAGCTGCCCCCTTGAGCTTTACTCACACAGCATTTCTAGCCCCTTCCATTTTTATAGTATACAGCAGACAGAGTGGGGCTGGGGGGAGATCTCTTACTAAACTCTGAATTCTATTAACACAGAAAGAAATCTGGCTTTTAGCAGGCATTTCCAAACATTTGCTGAATTAATGGATCACTCCTGATTATCATGAGTCAATGTGCATAAGATTATGAAACTACTATTTAATAAATATCTCAAAACACCAAAATTCATGACTTTCTAAGTGTTTTAAAATGGATGGATTCAGGGAAACATTTAAGTTACAAGACTGGTAAAGACTAAATATTCGTGTCCCTGCCCCATAACCCATGTTGATACCCATGATGGTTTGAATGAGAATGGCTCCCATAGGCTCATACATTTGAATACTTGGTCCTCAGTTGGGGGAACTATTTGGGAAGAATTGGGAGGTGTGGTCTTGTTGGAGAAAAGATGTCATTAGGGGCAGGTTTTGAGGTTTCTAAAGCCCATGCCATTCCAGTTAGCTATACCTCTCCCCCCTCCCACCTCTGCCTCATACTATGGATAAGATATAAACTCTTAGCTATTGCTCCAGAGCTATGCCTGCCTGCTGCCATGCTCCCCACCATGGATTTACTCTCTGAAACTAAGCCTCCAAGAAACCCTTTCCTCTATAAGTTTGCATTGGTCATGGCGTCTCTCCACAGCAATAGAAAAATATCTAAAACAATACCTTATCTCAATGTGATGGTATTTTGGGTGGACTTCTACAAGTGAGAGAGTAACAAAGGCTGAATCCTCATAAACAGGACTCCTTATAAAAGGAGGTCTCAGAGAGGTTCTCGGCCCCACAGCTTGAGAACAGAGCAAGGAGTCAACAGTCTACTAGTTAGTGAGTGAACCTGACCAGATACCAAATCTGCCCTGATCTTGAAATCCTCAGCCTCTAGAATTGGGAAAATTTCTACAAATTTCTAAATTTCTACTGTTTATTAGCCAAAAAAAAAAAATCTATGGTACTTTAGTATAGCAACCTGACTAGACAAGGCTGATATATTACCAGAAACTTTAACAAATCTAATCTGATTTTTCTCAATGTAATACTGTAAAACTCTATCTTTATTTTTATTAGATTTTATTAGAAAACTGAGGTTTCAATAGAATCAATATCCTGCCTGGACCAGGCCTGAAGCTCTGTTTTATAGCATACAATCTGGTACGTTTTTACCAGGTAAGAGCCAGGAGGGTGGCATGAGGCCAGGACTTAGTCATCTTAGCATAGAATGACAACCACACTCCGAATGCTTACTTTTTTCTCCTTTCCATTCTATGTCTTGTTAAAAGTCACAACAACAACAGCAACAAACTAATTCACATTTTTTTTTTTAATCCTCAGGATTATTTTTCCCAGAAAGTATGTTTCTGGGAAGCACAAATTTAATTCATCACCATGCAGGAAAACACAACTCCATACTACAAGAAAAGAGAAACGGCCAACAAGAACCCTAGTGGACCAAAGGAGTCTGAAGAAAGTAAAAGGTGCAGGGACACATGAGGACATTGAGGATGGAGAAAGAAAATCAGCGAATCGTTTTCAGAGTATTTGTACTTCAGGAAGCAGGAGACTAAAAATCAAGCGAACAAAAACAAACCGAAGAGAGATGACAGAAAACCCTTTTCAGGGACTCCTTGTCTCCTCTTCAGCAAGCAGCAGAAGTGGATGGCCTTGAAAGGCCTGAGTCCTTACAGGGCCCCATGTGGCTAGCAACAGGTCTGCTCAGGAGAAAGCGGCTCACAGCAGGCACCTGTTGAACTGAAATGAGTTTTCCTCTAGCAAAGAGGCAGCTAAGCCTCATCACGTCTGAGTCCCTCCCTCCCTTCAGCAGTCACAGCCTAATTTTAATGAGCAAGGTATGAGGTCACAGCCAGGTTGTATGAGCTCATGCAAGGAACCCAGACACACCACAGGGGAAATCAAATTCTCAGGATACACCTCAGTGTTGAGCCTTTTCTAAGGTTAGTTTTCAGCCAAGCAAACTGAAAACTTTAGCAGCTGACTGAGTCAGAGGTGGAAGCCACCAGGCAGGTGGAGGAAACTATATTACTGGCAGCCCTGTTGAGCTCTGCAGGAAGCAGGCTCTCCACTCTACCAAATGCCTTACTCATACAGACTGGTCTCCAAATTTCCAAGTATGTAAGTTGGCTATGTGCACTTAGTTTAAGAAATAACAGCCAGGTGGTGGTGGCTCACACCTTTAACACCAGCAATTGGGAGGCAGAGACAGTCGGATGTCTGTGAGTTTGAGGCCAGCCTGATCTACAGAGTGAGTTCCCGGGATGTCCAAGGCCATCTCACCAGGTCCCACTCCCCACCCCCAATTCCAAAGACTGAGCATGTTCACAGGTTCTCAGCTCTACTAGGGCCGGAGCTCCTTTGTCTCCCACCTCAAGGGCTCCAGCAAAACTCTATCTTGGCTGGTGCTCTTAAACCTCTGAGGTCACAACAACTGCAGCAGCAAAATTCTCCCACCACAGCATAGTTTAAGCCTCCTGTGCAGGGAAGGACCCCTGGCCAAGTCACCTGATAAGCCTCCTCTCCAGGAAAGCTGGGTTTCCCTTGTGGGTTTTAGACCTACTTTGCTGCTGAAAGGAAAAGTTCATTCTTTGGGAATCATTTGCAGTAATGACCTCCAAATATTGGCTGGAAACCTATAATTATGTTGACTGAACAGAGGCAAAATGAGAAAAATGGGAATAAAAGTGATGAATGTTCCAAACAGTCAAAGTTTATTCCCTTTCAAACAATGGCCTCGAGTGAGGCTTGGGGATCCACGCCTATAACCTCCAGTGCTCTGCAAGTAGAGGTAGGAGGACCAAGAGTTCAAGGCCATGGCGCTTGGCTACATAATGAGCTTGAGCCCACCTGCACTCAGGAAACACATCTCAAAACAGAGCAAAATAAGACACACGGCTGTATTCAAGTCTGCTCGTTTCCACCCTGTGAGAAAGTTGCCTTTCTATTGTGAGATGGTAGTCATAACTGATGCTCTGGGTCACTTCCTGTTTTCCAACCCTACCTACCCCAGCCCCATCTCTTCTGAGGCATACAATTTTTAATTTGATTGTCAAAAATCTAAGGATTACAGTAATTCAGTAATCAAGAACAATGAGGAGTTATGCAGAGAAACAAAATGTAAAAATTGCTAGGATAGTTAAAAGAAATTGTAGCAATTCGTGTGCCAACCTGAACACAAACATAAGAAGTCAAGAGGGCAGAGGGAAGCCTCACTTGTTACTGCCTGAGAGATGCAGTGTGGCCGTGGAGGCAGGCGTGTGGAGCCAGGGGACATCGCTGCAGCTGGCACGTGCGGACAGTACAGGGAAAGTGGTCTGCTCCAGGGGTTTTGTGAATGGGAGGTGTGGAGTACTTCCTCCACATTCCAGAAGAGGATGAAACCGTGCAATGCCTGAGGGTGTGGGGGAAAAGCTTAAGGAACTGTCTCTGGGGACACTTTGCAACCACTGCCTGCCGTCTGTGAGTTCAAAGAGCGGCTGCTCAGAATTAGCAACCTGAAGTGCACTGTGTTTTCATTTTGTTTATTGCTGTTTTTTTTTTTTTTTAAAAAAATGAAGACTCTTGCCTGTGGTGCAACAGAATCTTTCATGTTCTTCCCCCTCACAAGCATGCTTCTGATGAGGGTAAGCCTGAGAGCTGGGAGGGGTTTCCTGTGCTGTGCATTCACAGATTTTTCCACTGCTTTCCCACCGATTTACTGGCTCAAAGGGTTGAAAATGAAATGAAAGGTCATTGGGACTTCTGGGGTCAGGGGATGCACAAGAGTGACATCCTCATGATGTAAGCATCAGGATGACAAATGAAAACTTCAAGTCTTCCAGGACTTCCAAAGACTTGAATGTTTGGTGAGCCAGTTAAAGTGTCTGCTTAATAAGATGTTGCAGATTCTGTAGACATAGTTAACTCACCTTCCTCAATCCTCATGAACCAAGGATGAAATGCCATCAACAGCACCTTCAGATTAAACCAGGAACTGATGTACTCTAAGAGTCAGAAAACTACACCCATCCCTAGGAGACCAGCCTCTCTGGCATTTGCTGGCAGAGATAGTACCATCTACTGTGAAGTTCCTACATGAGTACTTCACATGGTGTGATAGACACATGATTTGGCCAGTAGAGCATATGCTGACGTTTAACCCTCTTAGTCAGATTTTTTTGAGGCAGAATAAAAAGATAAAGAAAATTATGGGGATACGGGGATATGGGGGGAGGAGGAGGCCTCTTACTTTGGAGTCAGCCAAAAATTCCAAATACTAGTACAATTAATAGCATTTGCTGTTAAGTTACCAACATAGAAACAAAATTGAAATAGCAACAAATCTTGAAGTTAAAAACCTGTATGGCCTTCAGGCATAGACTAACTCTTTCACAGGTATTTTGTGAGAAACTCACAAACAAGACTAGACCTTTTTTTTTTTTTTTAAAATTTAAATCATCTTAATTTCCTCTGTAGCCTAAGTAACCTTATCAGCTATAATCCCATCTGATGCACAAGAACCACATTATGATCAAATGTGAGTTCCTTAGCAACTCTTAAAAGATGCAACTTCAAAAGCCACCAACGTAGTGTACATGGCTACTGCAAAGGAGGACTTGAGAAAAAGAAGCCACGCCCAGATTCTCCAGCATGTCATATTCTTCTACTCCAGTGCCTTTCTTTCTATTAATCTCCCACTGAAATCTACCTTGAACTTTCTTTTCAATAAACTTCCAACTTTGCTTCATACTGGCTTCTCCTGCAATTCTCTGTGATGAAGGCAAGGTTTTAGCTGAGAAGAGGTCCCTAAAAGACTAAAAGAACACATCAGGGGTCAAATGATGAAAGCTGAGTATTGCCTCTGTCCCTGCCACAATTCCAAGTTAAATAAAAGCACTTTGCATTAGTGCCCCCATTCCATGATCCCACCCCTGCCCTAGCTGACAGAGTCCTTGCACAAATCTGTACTTCCTAGGTGTAGTTGGAGCTTTTGAAAGCCTGATGGAGAAGGCTCTTGCTTGCACTGAGGATCAAGCCATGTTTTGAAAAATAGAATTCCTAGAAGTGTGCCACCTCAGGAAATTTAAGAAACACACAAAAGAGCCAGGCAGAGTGGCTCATGCCTTTAATACCATCACTTGGGAGGCAGAGGCAGGCAGATCTCTGAGTTTGAGGCCAACGTCTACAGAATGAGTTTCAGGACAGCCAGGGCTACACAGAGAAGCCCTGTCTCAAAACAAACAAACAAAAACCCACAAACACCCTCCCCCAAAAAGAAACACATAAAAACCACAGGCTGTAATAAGATAAAGACGAAATCTGGGCTGATATATACCAGAGATCCTAGTGGGTATGGCCCAATGGCCTCAACAGGGGCCACATTAGAAACTGAGATGTCCAAAGAAAAACAGATGCCATCTGAACTAGCAGGTAAAGTCATGTGCAAAGACAGCTGAGCAGAAACAGGTTGTTGTTTTAAACATTTATTTATGGTGTGTGTAAACGGGAGAGCACCCATAGGAGAGTCAGAGAACAATCTGTAGTAGTCAGTTCTCTCCTTCTACCACACAGGCCCTGGGGATCAAACTCAGATTATCCAACTTGGCGGCAAGCATCTTTACCTGTGAAGCCATCTCACTTAGCCCTATCTGCCCTGATCTGAGACAAGATCTCATATAGCCCAGGCTGGCCTCAAATCTTCTACATCATCAAGGATCACCTCAAACTCTTGACCTTCTTCCTTCTGTCTCCAGAGTGCTGGGATACAGACATATGCCACCAGGCCTGATTTATAGCCTAGTGGGGATCAACCCTTGAGCTTTGTACAAGCTAGGCAAACATTTTACCAATTGAGCTACAACTCTAATCTGGAAATGGCCTTTGTCCGGAAAAACCTGTGTCCTGAAATGGGAGTTAGTAGTATAGAACAAGAGGTCTCAGAACAATGAAGAACCAATTAATAGGATGAAGGAGTGCCACTGACCAGGTACAAACTCCACACCTAAACTGGAGGGCCGATCATGGAAAAGAGAAAGAGAGCACCCAAAAAGTAACACAGCAGATATCGTGCACAGCAGCTTCACCACAGGATACTAGCCCTGCCTACCTGGGCTACTTTTTTTTCTGATAGAAAATTGAGCATCACTTTTCTGATAACATGAAATGTGAGGAATATGCAGAGCCAGCTTATTAAGGACTTGTTTTATTTTAACAGTAACAATCAAGTCTAAAGCCTGAAGGTAGCCAGTGATTGCTGCACAGAAAAAGAGTAACTGACTAGCTTCTGTCTCCCTCTGTCCTCCAAATGTTTCCAAAGTTTACACTTCCTCCACATGAATAAACCTCTCAGAGTTGTGATATGACTCACTAGAAAAACAATCTCTTTGCCATGGATTTTCCTGCAGATCCAACACAGGATACCTGAATGAAGACAGGACTAAGCATACAGGATTTGTTCATTTGCTTTTTCAGATTTCTACAAATGCTGGTCGGACTCCCACAGTGTGCGAGCCACTAAAGAGTCAACATCAACAGCACAAAGGTGGTTCCTGCCTTCCAGAGAGAAACAGACATCAAATCATTCCACAAACAATTACCTAATTAAGGTTCCAAGTCCAAGGAAAGAAAAGACCAAAGTCTGAGGAGAGAGCCAACAGACCTAGTAACAGAGTCAGCACAGCCAAGGGAAGCTTGCCACCCGGCCACATACCATACCGTGTTGCTGATACTTGCTTTTTAAATACCCATGGTGTTATCAACTACCACATTTTAAAACCAAGACCAAAATAAGATTATTTCAGAGGAAAGTGACCCCACTTATATGAATGACAAAGAATACAGAGAAGGACAGAGCTGGCAATTAAATAAATGAATAATCAAATCAAGAGGATTTGTTTCTTTTAATAGGCATGATCCTAAAATGTAAGGTCACTGGGGCTAGAGAGATGACTCAGGGGTTCAGCACTCCTGCAAAGGACTCAGGTTCAGCACTCAGCATCTGTATTAGGCAAGTCACCAGTCCTCGGGAATCTGATGTCCTCTGGCCTCCAAGGACACCTGCACATATGTGATGCACAGAAATGTGCAAAAGCTCTTGTGCATAAGTAAAAATTAATTTAAAATGAAGGTAAGGCCACTTTATTACTCGGAGCACAGTGAACATCTAGTGCAGGCAGTGTAGCACCAGAGTTCAGCAAGGCTCAGCTCTAGGAATCAGAGCCTTGGGTTCCATCTCAACTTCATCAAGAATTACAGAAATGCTGAAGAGCTACTTATGACCTCCAAGTCTGTTTTCCTGTATAATTACTATCATGAGTAGTTGTGGTAGGAAAAGAATCACTGCAGAGTTAGCAGACTAAGTAACATCTTACCAACTATCATCCAAACCAAGCTTTGTGGGAGAGCTCCTGGGAGGTGTGACCTGGCAAAGGCCTAACAAGGGCCTTCCTACATACCTATCTACATATTGTGTTAGAATCAGCACATGTTCCAGATGTGGACGGTAGAAGCAACACACCAGACCGGATTAGGTAACTACAAGGTGAACCTCACTTCTGTCTGGGTTGTTCACTGAACAGTGGATAACTGACACTACTTATTAGAAACACATCTACTAAAAGAAGCAAGGCCTGGAGAAAGGAGATCGCTGCTAAGTTTGGAGTAGCAGGGCAGCCTTACGTCAGACCAAGGGCTAGGCAGGCTGTCAGTGAGAAAGAACCAGCACCATTAAGAAGTGGTCAGGGGTGTTTCAAAAGGATTATCAAAGCAGAAAGCTGAGGTCAGACTGAAGAGTGGAAAGAGGCGGTTATTCTGAAGTATAAGCATCAACAGGACATCAATAACAGAATGGAATATCAAAATATCATTTTCTATGAGTGCCAGGCAGGCAAGGGAGCATGCTAGAGAGGCGTAACTGAAAGTGTTACAGAGCCCTCGTAATGATGAAGGCAAGCACAAAGGAGTAGCAGATACACCTCCCCATACAGATGAACCCGAATGCTCATCTCTCCAACCGGAATGCTGCATAAACTATCACTGGTTTTTCCCAATAGGCCCCTGACAGTTGAGCAGATATGAAGGCTGCAGCAGTTCTGTAGACCTTCCAGCTGCTAGAAGGAGCCCTGAGGTATGAGAATTGTCGCAGTTCTGCAAAGGTGAAACTCCATGTTGCCTGAGGAGCCAGTCAATTGCTCAGGAAAAAGAAACAAAATTTCTTCTCTGAGTGAAGTCATTTAATGGTGATCACAGGTAGATGTGATCTGAAGTGATTTCTCATCCCACTTGAAAGTGGGAAGGAGCTGGCTCAGAGATTTTATTTTCATAGAACATTATGTAATTTTGGGTTGGCGGGAAGTGTTAACAACTGTCATATCTACCCACGGCTACATTAAAAATAAGACTGAAATAGAGGTTGCTGTGGGCTGCCTTGAGTCTTCTCTAAGACCGGAGGAAGAAACTACTGCAAACTGAACGTGGAAGGTAGTCTTCACCTACAAGCAGTCCCAGGAACGTGAAGGTAGGTCAGAAAAATACCCATGAAACGTTTAATTCTGCAAAACCTGCCTTGACAGAAATTACTAGATTCCAAACACATCACAGTTATAGAAATTTCAAATTTGGATGTAGAGAAAAGGAATTTTGTGTGGCCTGCCCAAGTAGGTCTCTTACTGAAATGTTCAACTTAAATTGTACATGAGGGGTCAATCAAAACTTCTAAATTTCAACGAACAAAACATGAGCTTCTGTGGGTTAATCTGCTGTGGTCAATGTGAGCATGGGTTAAAATTCTCCAAGGAAACAGGAAAAAAAAAAAGATAAACCATACTTATGCTAACAAATCCCTTGCCTTTGAAACTGGGCGATTAAACTGAAAATCTTCATTAATATCCAGAGTGTTAGGTTCAAGTTTCGAATTTACAAAAAGGGTGAATTAAATTGAGGCTGTTTATCCTTTCAAAATGAGGGAATTGTTTTATAATTTGTTCATAAATTTTCTCCATTGGCTTCAGTTACATGAACAATTTTTAAAGAGCCAGGTAAATGGCTTTCTTGGGGTGGAGGGTAGGGCTTTGACACCAGACTTACCCAAAGCCATCTTTACACCAAATAAACTTTGCAGGTCACTCTCCCGTGTTTCCAGGAATATTAACACATAAAACACTAACAGTGCATAAGCATGGATAACTGAAACGCCATCATGCTCAACATCCTGTAACAGAAGCTAAGTCTGTGGTCTCATAATCCCTAGCGTGTCATTTTGAAGTCCCTTTCATCTCTGCACCACAGAATAATTCTTAGCAGTCAACAAAGCTATGAATGGTCACTTTTACCAGCATTCATGTCTCACAGATACCACGTGTCTCAACTCTTTTCCCTGTGGTTACAAAGGACTCATAGTGTTGGCACACAGTTTAAATGAAGGGTAGGCAAATGCCCAAATTACCACCAGAGTCCCTACTCTCTGGGGAATCCCAGTGCTTTAACCCAATGCTAATTTTTAATCTTGGCATTCAGATATTACCATGTCAGGGAATATGGCTTACTGGGATTCCACTCAATAAGCTGGTCAGAAAGGCCGGAGGGAAGAGAGAGAGAGAAGAGAGACTACGTGCCAGGAAAGGAGCAAGGGATGGCAGCAACATGAAGGACCTCTGATTCCACAGATGCCTTTTTAAGCAATGTTTCCACCCTACCACCTAGGTGTACCCTTATATGGCTCAGGCCTTTATTTATAATTCCATCCATCTTTGACAGGTAGTCTTACATACTGCAGTACTGAATTACAAAGCCTTTCAGTAAGTCTGGAGAATAAAAAGTCCCCCAGACACTAATTGCCATAACTAAGATTTAAGAAAAATGACCAACAGCTGAGGATTTCAAATGAGGAAATTCCCCTTGGTTCACTGCTATCCTGACTCCGTTACCCAGGAAATCACAAAATGGGTGCAGGAGACATAGGAAACTCTAGCTTTGAAAAAGATCAGGACTCATTATTGAAAGTCGTTTTGACTTGCTTTTCGCCTGCTCTTGCTGGCAAACTGAGCCAATGATGTTTTAAGCTGAAGCTGCCAAGTTACGTTAAAGCCGTTCTGGTAAAGAGTGTGACCTCAACAGCCATGCATGCTAATTTACAGTACAGTTTAGATTCAAGTGATGGATGTGGATCTGGTGTACATTTACATGCCATTTTAAAAGAAACCCAGGTTGGGGCTTTCCAGTCTCACATGCCACTGTGGATTCCATGGTCTGGGAGACACAGCCCGGGGCTCTTGGCTGCAGTCTCCATTGCTGGCCAACACCACAGTTAATAAAATGTCCATGCAAATGGTAAAATTTGTTATCTAACTCTGCAAATGCAAAAATGTATTTGATGCTCATGCTATCAAAAGATTCTATCAAATATAAAGGAAGAAAAAGGAAGAATTTGCCTTTACTACTAAATCTTTTAAACAAGGAGATCCTAACACCAACTTGTGAAGATCCCATGCCTTATTAAACTTAAAAATTTTGCTAAAAGATATTCAAGACTTTTCACTATTAAGTGCCTTTTGTTTAGAAAAAAAAATTTTTTTTTTTTTTTTTGGTTTTTCGAGACAGGGTTTCTCTGTGCAGCTTTGTGCCTTTTCCTGGAACTCACTTGGTAGCCCAGGCTGGCCTCGAACTCAGAGATCCGCCTGGCTCTGCCTCCCGAGTGCTGGGATTAAAGGCGTGCGCCACCACCGCCCGGCCTAGAAAAAAAATTTTTAATGTATGTGTTACCTTCAAAAATACTCTCTTACTTAGGGTAAGATAGTATTTTCTATTTGCTATGACGAAACAGTATGACCCAAAACAAGTTGGGGAATAGAGGGTTTATTTGGCTTACACTTCCACATTGTAGTCCATCTCTGAAGGAAGCCAGGATAGGAGCTCTAACAGGGCTGGATCCTAGAGGCAGGAACTGAGGCAGAGGCCATGGAGGGGTGCTGCTTACTGGCTTCCTCCCTCTGTCTTGCTTAGCCTGCTTTCTTATAGAACCCAGGTCCACCAGCCCAGGGATGGCACCACCCACAATGGGCTGGGCCCTCCCCCTTCGATCACTAATTAAAAAAATGCCTTAGAGCTGGATCTTATAGAGGCGTTTTCTCCATTAAGGTTCCCTCCTTTCAGATAACTCTAGTTTGTGTGTCAAGCTGACTAAGAATAACCAACACAGTGCCTTTGACTAATACTGAGCCAATACCTACCTATAAACTGAACAATTTTTCCATTTCCTATATAATCTCTTCACAGCAGATCTGAGGAGTCGACACAGTTATGCTCAACTTCCAAGCAACAAACATTGAAAAGAAATAAATGAAGCAACTATCTATATCCAGGGGTCCCAGACACATTCTGATTCCCACAATCAAGTTTCCACCAGCTTATCTTGTTTATTTGACACTGGAAACAAAGTGATGTTTGTCACCACTGTTGATGAGTCTCCACAGTTTTAAGATGGTATGGTAGTCTGAAAGTAATTGCCCCCCATAAGCTCATGAGGAATGGCGGTATTAGGAGGTGTGGCTTTGTTTGAGTACATATGGCTTTGTTGGAGGAAGTATGTCACTGTGGAAGCTGGCTTTGAGGTCTCATATATGCTCAGGTCACACCCAGTGTCTCAGTTCACTTCCTGTTGCCTGTGGATCACAGATGTAGAAATCTCAGCTCCTCCTCCAGCACTATGTCTGCCTGCATGCCGCCATGTCCCACCATGATGATAACGGACTGAACCTTTGAACTGTAAACCACCCAATTAAATGTTTTCCTTTATAAGAGTTGCCATGATCATGGTATCTCTTCACAGCAACAGAAACCCTAACTAAGACAGATGGACACAGGTTAAAGTAAGCTAATACTGTTAAGAAAAGGAAACTCCAAAGCCAGCATTGTGAAAGTTTCCTGACAACTCTAAGAGGGATGCCATTCCAATGTCACTCTTGTGGCCCTTCTCATAAGTCACTCTTGTGTCCCATCTCACAATGGAAAAGGGCTTTTCAATCACCCTCTTTTATAAACTGCCTCATAACCTTGAGGCACGCAGGGCTTATCTGAACTTTCCTTTTGAACAAGTGACAAGGATCAGCCAGAGAATTAGGACAAAGAACCATCAATAAATAAAGATGAGTATCAAGTCTAGCCTTTGGTTCATAGCCCTTCCAACGTCAGGGTTGGCATGCAGGGGCCTTGAAAATGATAGGCAAGAGCTCTACCACATGGCTCATCACAACCCCATCCCTGGATCTGACCTATTTGCCATGGTTCAAAATATATTTACAAAACACAGACACAAAATACAGCAGTAAGTGTGGACAATAAAATTAAAACATAGATAATTGGAACTTAATTTAATTTTAAAAAATCACACTTTAGAATATATAAAAAAAGTGGCATGATTCAAAAATATGGGAAAATATTACAACATGTTGCTGATTCCAAACTCACACCTAGAGTATCTATGAACATAGATGAATATTATACAAACAAATAACCAGTTATAAATTGTCAATTGCCAAATAGCAACCCACTTGTACATATCTGTCAACTCACTGTCTCATGTGATTACAACAAAGAAACCACACTCAACGTCTTCTCAAAGTGGCTGATTTATCTGAACAGTCTCAAAGCTGTGTGCCATCAACAGGGCTGAAGTTTCTTTTCTCAAATGCTGAACTCCAAATGCTGTCATCCCACATCATACTTCTTGAAATCATGAATTGTTTCATTACATTTAAGATGTGAGGCTGTCAATTTCTGACCAAAATAAGATTACCAGTCTTAAGGCAATGTCCACTTTTTCTTGAACCTCAGCACAGGTAATGGGGTCCTCACTATGGGTGGGAAGGTTTAGGGGTACCTATTCACTTTTAAGCTGAGTCCCTTGCCCACAGTGAAATACAAAAGTACTACAACACAACTTAAATAAATATCTCAGATTTCCCAACAAGAAATAGTCATTTCACTAAAACATGTCATGGGGGTCATGGTTTGGTAGAGGGTTCTCATAAACATTAGAAACCTACTAAGTTCCTCCCCCAGGAGCCCATTTTACATGTTCTGAAATGACACAGGGGCCTGGCTTTGACATCTGAACAAACTGAATAGGAGCAAGTGAAGTCACAACAACATTAAGTACAATAACTTTCAACCCCCTTTTTGGTTCCCTAAATGAAACTTACTAAAATAAAACTCGACAGCCCAAAGCTCCCCGGGATGTGTTCCAGATGAATTGAGTCATACACACGCAAGGATGCAAGGCCTCACTCACAGACACTTGTACTCATTCTGAACCCCCACATGGGCAAGGGGAGCTGTTTTCGTCTGCATCTGACAACCCAGAGCCATGCATCTCAAAGCCAAGGATTGCTGATGAATGCAACTTTAAATTTAATTTGGGGGGATGCTAATTGTGGAGTGATGGAAAAACGCTGGCGACATTTTGACTTTAGCAGCCCTGCTGCCCTGATTAAAAAAATATCAGCTTTCCATCTGCAAGACATTTCTAAGGTGGACTCCTTACAAATTGTTAAGGTGCAATTTGTGCACAGTTAGTTCTTTGTTTAATCGAGAAATCTGCCCAAACTCTGATTGGACTGATTTCCCTAAGGCCAGCACTGAAGGTTATTTCCTTATGCCTTCTGGGAACACAACCTCCCTAATACATTTCTGAATTACTCCAGACTGAGCTGAGGCTGAACATGAGAACAAAGCCCTGGTTCCATTGCAGAACGACTAACTGAAGTCCCAGCTGGGAAGGTTTAGGCAGAGATTTATAAGTACAAACACTGAAGAAATTTGCAAGTAATTGCATGTATTTGCTTTCTATTGTGGGATGCAGTAAAGCAGCATTTATTAAAATGTATCAGGCAGGTACTGTTTATTGCCCTCTCCTTGATGCCTTGTAGAAGGGATAAAGTGTATGGCTCTTTTCATTTCTTTAAATTAAGGGGCCAAAACAGCATTTCAAAGAATATTAAGAGGAAGTTGAAATTGGACACACTCTGAATGGATGTTGCTTCTTAACTTGGAATCAAATCACAAGTATGACTCTAGATCATTGTTCTGATTTAATCTTGCAAAACTTCACTTTTTAAAACACTGATAAGTTTCCAGGAATCCATGACTTGGGGATCAACAATTAGCAGTTTTTCACTGAAGTGTATGCTACTGTGAACTGCCCTACAGCCGACAAAGACGGGCAAATGACAGACTCGGAATGCTACAGATTCATAAGGAAAGGATTTAAATAACAAAACAGGAAGTTGTTATGTTCACTGGCTCCCATGTCTGAATCCTTGGGCCACTGCTGGCTTTGGGTCTTTAACTGTCAGTAAGAGAAAGTCATTTAAAAAAAGACAGGTGACACTCGCTCCCCTCACGACTTTGATGACAGTTCTTGACCCCCTTTAGTATTTTAATGCCAATTGATAGATGCAAACAGTGATATAGAAATCTAGCTTCATGGGTCTTTAACTTTCTCCTCACCCAAAAAGCTTGTCAACACAGGTTTCCAATGCAGCCGGAGCTCCCAAAATATGCATTTCTAACAAGTTCTCTAGGGATGTGGACGCTGCTAGTCTCACAGAAAAATATTTGCTATAGTCAAAATAAAAAGGAACAAAAACATATTTTTAAATCACAAATGACAACCTGAGGGCACTTCACCCTCTTTCTTCAAACACAAGTGACACATTATTCTAGCCAGCAAATCCTAATCAATGCCCCCTCCCCAGTATGATGCTGATAGTGCTGCCTCTGTATTGGGTTTTCAAATCTTCCCCCCTCTTCAGCCATGGGCTTTGTATTGGTTTTCATTCTGTTTGGTGTGCCCTAAAGACCTGAAGGAGAGGGGCAAGTTGCAGAGTGAGAGCATTCAGTTTGTCTATTTGCTTGTCCAAGGACTGCAGACTTTATGTCCCCAGTTCCTGCTTTTCTATCAACAGGGTCCACATATCTAGGAGACTGCAATGATTATACACACGGGGCCTTGGCACCACACTGGAAAAGCCAGGCACACGTACTCAACATGAGCTACTCTTCTTTTTCAATGATCTTCTTTATAATAAAATCATAATACATAAAGGAAGCCAGGGTGTTTCTTTGTTCACTGGACACATTACCACGGCAAAGCAACTACAATTGGCTTAATTTTAATATCTGTAATTACCTAATTCCAGATCTGAACATTAAAAGGGCCCAAGCAGTAGCATCAAATGTAAGGTTTCTGAGACTAGCAGTATAGATACACCATCTCCCTGGGTTCAGCTCATCCTTTTCCTACATCAGTAACACAAAAACTTATCTCCCAATGTTTGTGACATGAAGACAAATGAATTAGTGACCACACAGGAATATTGAAATGAAAAATGCTATTAGATAACAACAAGTCAGGCAAGGAAATCATATTTTAGCATCCTCTATTTTTTAATTTAATTTTTTTTAATGGAAAAAATCTTGGCTTCTTTGATTTTTTATTTCCTTTATAAATCCATTACTTGCTTACGTAAAATCAGATTTCTACTCTTTTTTAAACTAAAGAACCATAAAGTCTGTGTGCAGAAACACAGAACAGCCAAAAGTGATATGACCAGGACAGGAAACTAGATTGTACTGAACCTCAACTACTCCAGCTCAAGTGCTTCCACACTAACAACAGTTCTCATGGCCAAGGGACCAGTATGCTGCCCAGACCTGTCCTACCATCACAGGAAGCCTGAGAAGTACTTGGTGATGGCAGGTCATGGAAACAGCAGTTCAATAACTTATATAAATAAGCTAGGCAGTCAGTGGTGAGACGAGGCTCCTCCTCAAACTGCAAAATAGTGCCTGATTTTCCTCAAGTAACCAGTAATCTACACCCACCTTTTCTTGATTAGAAGAAGCATAAACCAAACAGGTATATTTTATAAAATAATCAGCCATTAAAACTGACAGGAGAAACCCAAGCTTGCTAATTCCCAATACACCAAATGATAAATCAGAAAAGACACAATGCATGTGATGACAAATTTTTCTGAGAACCTGCACAAATATGATTAAAGCACAATGCTTTGACTGGGACCTAAGAGCATCTATTAGATTTGATAAACAAAATGAACAAAGGGATAAATTCAGATGTTAGATACAAACATGTACAGCTTCAAATTTTTGACTGTGCTTCATAATTTGATTGTGTTTCGTTATGGTCATCACAAATGCTAACAAATTATCAGAAAGCATACTAAGGAGCTGATTACTAGTATTTATTTTAAGTGTGTATTTCTGAAGTGTGAATCATTAGTTTCTTAAACTAAGAGCCTTTTCTTCACTTGGGGCCATTGGGCAGACCAAGGCAACTAAATCTGTGATGTCTAATTTTACCTTTCTAAAGAGTCAGGCTCAGGTGATATTTCTGTGTTCTGGATGTAACAGCATCAAAACCTTCCTTTAAAACACATAAAAGAAATCTTAACAGAAAATAATAAATTTGGTAGTCATTCTAATAAGTGATGGCTTTATTGCACTTAATAGGTCTGTGTTTTAGCTGTCAGTACATGTCAAAATATGTACATAGAGATATATATGTACTTTCCTTCACGAAGAGTTTCACATTCTGATGTTATAATTACATTCACTCAATATCCAAAACATTAAGTGAAAAGTTCTAGAAATAAGCAACTCGTGGATTTAAAATTTTACTACATTCTTAGCAACATGACGAAATCTTGTAGAGCCCAGAGACATGGATTATTCCTTTGTTCAGTGTATCCATGGTATGTACACCACCCAAACCCTCTAACAGTAGACCTCTCATTTTATCAGTCAAATCATGAAGACACTGCCATGCCTGTCTTCAAGCAACTGCAGTTACTTAATATGTCCCAAAGCAGAAGATGAATGATGCAGCAGGGGATTCAGATATGCCAGGAGAAGTCATAAAGTGCTGCCTTTGGTTAAAAAGATGAAAATATTTATAATAAGCTATTTAAGAGGGAGTATTAAGTACACTATAACAACTATTCCATAGCAAACCTTAGTGTTGCTGCTTGCCTGTTGCATCAATTTATACATTAAACTTCACTACAGGTATGTATGCATAGAAAAAAAAAAAAGAGTAATTTTTACCTCCAGCACAGTGGCTGTGCTTTAATCTACTGCTTTTTCGGTCAGCTTCTCTATCCATAGCCTGGTGGGAATTCTTTTCTCACGGGCACTGGCTCTGTCACTGCTGATAAAGGTAACTTTAACTAAATCTCTGTTGTTCTATTTATAAATAAAACTTGAGACTCAAAGGCTGGGGTCAAAACCTGCTAGCTCAGAGAGGGTGAGTAGCAACTAGCTAACCTCTCCATTTCCCCAAAAACCTGCCCTTCCACCGCCCCCCCCCAAAAAAAAAAAGCCTCACCACTCAGAATCCCTCCCTACTACTTCTGGTGCATCTCTCTATCTCTTCCAGATGCCCTCTGATGTTCTATGACTACTTTCTGCCAACTAGTTGCTAACTCAGCCTCCTGAACCAGCATTAATTTTGTTTAATTATTTAATGCAAATTTATTTATTTAATTAACACAAATGCTAATTCAGGGCTCACAGTGTGGTTGAATGTCCCCCAAAGTAATCAGCCAGGCACAAACTGCAATCCCGGTTATTTGGAAGCTCAGTGAAGACAGCACAGAAGACTGAAAGACAGAGGCCAGCCGAGTATATACAGAGACGCCTAGGCTAGACAGCGTTATCTGTAAGAACATGCCTCAAAATACCAAAAAACAAATCGGATGTGTTTGGGGGTGGGGAGACTGGCACTATTTGTGGTTCAGCCAAGCCCTCTTTTCTGAGGGTCCTGTATTAGTATTTCTCAAACAGCAGCTGATTTTCAAGACATAATTACACAAATTATCCTACTGCCCATTGGTACTTCAGTATTAAGTATAAACCTTGAGATATAATGAATAAAATTCTGCACAACATCTAAGATTTGGTATTAAGTCTGTTTATCTAGTAGGGAAGTAAGCATATTTGACAATAAATATTATTTCATATTCAAATCTGTGTGTGTATGATGTGAATGTGTGAGTGTAGGCTTGCATGTGGAGGTCAAACACAGCTTTCTTGAGTCAGTACTCTCCTTTCACTTTTACGTAGGTTTCAGGGATCAAACTCGGTTCGCCAGATGTGTGCAGCAACCACCTTTACACATGTGGCCATCTGGCTGGGCCCTCCATTTAAAAAAAAACAGTAAGTCTCACATTCTACTCCATGAAAGTTTGCTAAGAACACAGCATGCGGGATCAAGTTCCCACAAATTCTGACGCAAGAGTCCAGAATTCTACATGGTTACATAGGAACCCAAAGTTGACTTGGATATCATGAGTGTGTCACCCTCAAAAGGAGGCTCTCAAAGCCCACCAAAGCATCACTCTGCTATGTGAGAACCCACATTCCCTGGCTGCCAACCCATTGTCTCGCCTTCCAAACACTCTCATGAAGGAAAGGGCTGTGACCCAAAAAAAATCATCAAGGGGGGGATTTGATTTTTGATTGAGTAATTTGCAATCAATGCACATACAAAACATGAGCTTATCTCTAGATGGCAGGTGGACCATAGGACACCATCTTTGTCTTCACTGGACTGACAACAGGAAGTCAAACTGCTTTTCTCATTATTTTAAAATTATTTTTAATTAGGAAAGAGTTTTGCTTACATAATTAACGTAAGGACAGCACTAACCCGGGATCTGATGACTAGTCTTAGTATTCAGTCTAGATCCAATCATCACTTAGTGAGTGTATTAGTTATTTTTCTGTTGCTGTGATAAAACACTACAACCAAGGCAACTTACGGAAGAAAAGGTGTCCTTGGGGTTTACTGTTCCAAAAGATCAAAGTCCATGATGGTGGCATGGAAGCCACACTCCAGACGGTGCATGTGGCTGAAGTAGCAGCTGAGCGCTCACAGCTCAAACAACAAGCAGGAGGCAGAGAGCACACTCAGAATGGTGTGAGTCTTTTGAAACTCAAAGCCCACCCCTCCCCCATGACATACTTCGTCCAGCAGGGTCACACCTCCTAATTTTCCCCCAAAAGTAGACAAACTATTCAAATGCCTAGGCCTCATGGGGGGACATCTCATTCACACCATCACAGTAAGTGAACACAGTCAGCGGTCAGTTACTCGTTGGTCACTAATAACAAAAGTCACCTTTATTCACTGACTGGGAGATTAAGATTCTTCAGTCCTAGCAGCATTCCCAGAACTATTCAGATCCCCAAGACCAATCTGACACCATGAAACAGGATCATATGCAGGACTCAAGCAGGGTACCTTCCTGCCTACCTCCAAGAGTTACTTGAAAGTTTTAAAATAAAAGTGCAATATTTAACTTACCCAAAATTCAAAATGCCAAGATTAAATTGACTTCTGAAACCTTGGAGACAATTTGGTCTTAGTTGCTGCTGAGATTACTATTGCTGGCCCTGTGTCAAACAAGTCATAAATCAAATCTATAGCTTATTTTCCTAATAGTGTTAAGAACAGCAAGCCTGGGGCTACAAAAACATGGCCCAATGCTCAATTACCTTGCCTAGGGTTCAAATCCTAGCACCCTGCCCTACTTAGCACTTTAGCATGCTAAAAACAGTGTATCATTAAATTTGGTGTTCTAGATAGATGCAACATAGACAGACACTGCCATGTACCTACTAAATCTTTCTGGCAAACAGTATGTCTGGCTTGGCAATAGGCCACAGTGCTCAACGACCCTAAAGCAGGTGGAGTAGAAAAGAAATAGAGTGAAAACAAATGTGAAGAAATCCTGACAAGGAGGAACAATGAGCCTGACATTAATGCAGATAGTTATAGGACACAAACAACCCCCCAAAACTCAGCCAAGCCAGGGAACCAGGAGCATGAGTGCCACCAGCCTCCAGCTCTCCTTCAGGGAGATACTGTACAATGTTCACAACTTGCAGAGAAGAGAGAAAAAAAATGGCTTGAGGTGCCTTGTACGGGTGGGTCAGTGGACAAAACCATCCCATGTAAACCTTAAAGAGGATTAGTCCTCAAGGAGTACTGTAATAAGACCTTAAAAGGCTGAACAACAGCGGCCGACCACGCAGGAAGGCAGCCGCCTGCTTCCCTAAGTCTTGTTCACAGAGTTACATCAAAGCCATCAGGCACCAGATAGCAGGTTTCTGCAGCAATCCCTTATCTCAGCTCCAGCGGACACCCCGGCGGGGATTGTCTTGAACTGCCACCTGTCCCAGGCATCTTTGAAGGCAAAGCTAAGCCTCTGATGGGTCTGACCTCCTTGAGCTGAGAGCCTTTCATGTCTTTCTTCATTCTCTGCCCTGAGACATTCTTCCCCTGCCATGCACAGGACATGAAACAAAGGGAGTTCTCACTTCTGACTCACTGTCCCCTGCCATTTGAGAGCAAAGAAAACAACGTTCAGGATTATACCGTGCCCGTAATATGTAGCTGTCCTCCCGAGACAAGCCTCTTATTTTCTCGAGTATAACTCGCTGACAACCGGCACTTTACAATGGAGTTTGAGGCAACTGGGAGCCAAGATCCGAAAGCTGCATATCTGAGATAACTTGAAAACACAAGGCAAGATCACAGAGAACTCGATTAAGAACCACATTTTTTAACAGGAGGAAGACAGATTCTAAACTATTAGAAGAGTCTCATAGATTCTCTGCACTTGGGGACCTGGAGAGATGACGGAGACAAGCCAATGTACCTGAACTTGATTTAACTTAAAAACATTTCCTTGTTTGAAGAAATTATTATGAAAACATGATAGGCAAGAACCATTTAAAATCTGAAATAATGAACCAGTTCCCTCTGGGGCCTTCCAGGGAGACTGCAGTATCAGATGCTTCCTACCAAAGCATACTGGGAAGGCAACACTGCCCGTGAATCACTGAAAAGATCTGCCAATTAGGGAAGGGAGGGCTACTGAAATCAAACCCATCCACAAGAGGTCTCATCCACCTACCTATGCAGGCTCTCAAGCCTATCTCACATATTGCTTCAGTAACACTCCTGTGACTGCTGCTCACACCCAGTGGCCTTTTGTTTGTTTGTTTTTCGAGACAGGTTTTCTCTGTGTAGCCCTGGCTGTCCTAGAACTCACTTTGTAGACCAGGTTGGCCTCAAACGCACTGAGATCCGCCTGCCTCTGCCTCCCAAGTGCTGGGATTAAAGGCGTGCGCCACCACCGCCAAGCTCATCATCCTTTTTAATTGCATAGTATGTCAGCCAGAGTTGACATACTTAATTTACATCTCTACTGAACCACCATATAGCTCTTTAAAAAAATTTTATAGCCAGGCAGTGATGACGCATGCCTTTAATCCCAGGACCTGGGAGGCAGAGGCAGGTGCATCTCTGTGAGTTCAAGGCCAGCCTGGTCTACTAAGTTCCAGAACAGCCAGGACTGCTACACAGAGAAATCCTGTCTTGAAAAACTAAAACCAAAAGCAAACACCAAAAAAGGTAGGGGTGTGGGTGTGTGTGTGTGTGTGTGTGTGTGTGTGTGTGTGTGTGTGTGTGTGTGTGAGACAGAGAGACAGACAGAGAGACAGAGACAGAGAAGAGACAGAGACAGAGACAGTGGACACAAAGGACTAAAGAGGACACAGCAGAGTTTGTGGGGTGCGCAGGAATGCACTCACGCCATGCCACTTAAGTGGGAGTCAAAGGACAACTTTCAGGAGTCAGTTCTCCCCGCTGGCTGTGAGTTCCGGGGATGGAACTCATGTCCTCCATCAGGCTGGCATGGTGAGTGCTTTACCCACTAAGCCATCTAGCTGGCCCATGAACCACTATATATTTCTACTGGGTGGCTTCAATGGATTAGTTTTTCCTTAAATATACCTTGGATCAAAATATAAACTTGGAGACACTTTTCCAGAAGATAAACGCATCATCCTTTGAGGAATATGGAGGAAGATTTTTTTAAAGTCTTTTTGGCTGGGAACTTGTATTATTTAATCTTTGTATATTATTCTGCAGACAAAATACAATTACCATGCCGAGTTTTTAATCTAGACTAGGTATTAAAAATTAAATTTATTTTCAGTCTTTTCAAATTTGTAAATACCAAAAGGAGACTGCAATATATTCTGTATTTATTATTTTTCTGGTTTCTATGACAAAATACCTGAGAAGCAGCCGCTTAAAGGAGAAAGAGCTTACTTTGCATACAGTTCAAGGGAATGCTGTCCATCCTGGGGCAGAAGGCATGGCTAGAGAATCAAGAGGCACTGGTCACATGGTACAGTAAGGAAGCAGAGAACGAGATGAATGTTCAGCTCATTTCCTCCTTTTGATCCAGCCCAGGACTCCAGCCCACAGAGTGATGCTGTCCACAGTTAAGAGATCTTCCTACTTCAATTAATGCTATCTAGATAATACCACGTGGGCATGTCCACAGGCGTGTCTCCTAGGTCATTCTAGATCCTATCAAGTTGACAATCAATATTAACCATCACACATTCCAAAAGGTAAAGTCAAGAGGAAACAGAAGAAAGTATGCCACAGCATCAAAAGAGAGCCTAAATGTAGGAAGGGCCTGCCTGGTCTCCCAGGCCAGCCCTGTCAAATGCCACTGTCATCCTCTGTGGAAGAACAGTTAACATGAGAGGCCAGAGTAGAAAAAGTCCATATGCTCAGTGTTGCCACACAATACCTTACTTAATTCATGTTACTACACCATGATACTACCTGTGATGGCTTGGATATTATTTGCATATATCCACCAATATTCATGTGCTGGTGTTGAGATGAAGAACCTTTAAGGGTCTTGTGAAAGTAATTTGGTCATAGAATAACTAACTGTCCTTGGAAGGAATGAATGCCGAACTCTAGGAATGAATTATTTCTCCCAAGAGTGAGCAGATAATCCTGAAATTTACATGGAATCATAAAAGATCATTGAACAGCAATCCTGAACAATAGGAACGGTACTGGAAGCATCACAACATCCGACTCTAAATTATACTTCGGAGCCATAGTAACACAAACAGCACGGAGCATAGTATTTGCACAAAAGTGACCAACAGCTTGGTAGAAGAGAAGATTCAGAAATCAGAAATCAAACCAAGCTGCCAGAGTCACATGGTTTTTGACAAAGGTGCCAAAAGATTGAAAAAACACTCTCTTTTAACAGTGTGCTCTGAAAACTAGATATCTATATGTAAAAAACTGAAAGCAGCTCTCTCTCTCTCTCTCTCTCTCTCTCTCTCTCTCTCTCTCTCTCTCTCTCCACAAAATCAATTAAAAATGAACCAAAGACTTTAATGTAAGGTCTGAAAACTTTGAAACTACTAGAGGAAAACATAAGGGAAATACTTGGATATGTAAGTAGAGGTAAGGGCTTTTTAAAAAGGATCCCAGCAGTTCAGGAAATATTAGCAAAACTGACAAATAGGATTTGCATGAAATATAAAGGCCTCAGCAAGAGTGAAGAGAGTCTACAGCAGTGGTTCTCAACCTGTGGGTCACAAACCCCTTTGGGGGTTTGAATGACCCTTTCACAGGAGTCACCTAAGACCATTGGGAATGTCATATATTTGTATTACAATTCATAACAGTAGCAAAATTATAGCTATGAAGTAGCAGCAAAAATAATTTTATATTTGGGGGTCACCACAGCATGAGGAACTGTATTAAAGAGTTGCAGCATTAGGAAGGTTGAGAACCACTGGTCTACAGGATGGTTGGAGGAAAATGATATCTAAAGAATTCTGCAAATGATCCAATCAATAGATGGAGTAATGCAAAGAACAGATAGTTCTCAAAAGATGAAGTAGTAATAATGGGTAATAAATACATGAGAAGCTGTTTAATATCCTCGGCTATCTGGAAAATGCAAATCAAAACTACACTGACAGACTGGAACGGCTCAGTGGTTAAGAACACTTGCAGCTCTTCCAGAGTACCAGTCCTGTTCCCAGCACCCACCTCTAACTCTAGCCCCAAGGGATCTGACACCCTTCTGGCTTCCATGGGAACCTGGACTCATGTACACATATACAGAGACATAACACACATAATTAAATATAAAATATATATATTTTTAAAAAGCACACTGGAGTTCTAGCTCACCTCAGCCAACATGGATAACACTAAGAAAACAAGCCACCACTTATGCTGGCAAAGTGTGGGAGGAATACAAATAGTTCAGGCACTACTGACATCTGCATGCAGGTTACCTGAAAAACTCAAAGTCTATCTGCCAGCTGTACCACTCCCAGGAATGTACCCCCAAAGAATCTGAGCCGACCTACAAGAGAAATAACTGCAAACACATGTTTACTGAGGCACTACTCACAAAAAAAGTTATGGAATCAGCCTAGATGTTCATCAATGGCCAAACAGATAAAGAAAATGCAGTATACATATACAATGGACTTTTATTCAACTATAAGAAACAATGAAATCATGTCATCTGTAAGAAAAGATAGAATTGAGGACTAATGTAGTAAGTGAAATAAACCAGACTAGAACAACTATTACACATTTTTCTCATATGTAGAACATACATTGTATACAACACAATATATAATATGCATGTGTGACATAAAAGAAGATGGGAGCTATGTGGAAAGAGGGATGGTATTAGTGGAAAGTAGAGAGAGTTGGGAGAAAATAATGGGGGTGAGTATCTTAAAGTACATTATATATTTGAATGGAAATGTCATCACAAAGCCTACCCCTTTATACAATGAATGAATCTTTAGAACAAATCGGGGAGGGAGGTAAACTGTTAAAAAGAAAAGTCAGTCAACATGCTGGCCCCTGCTCCATGTAGCTAATTCCCTTGCTATCTCTCCAACACATTGTAATGCTCTATGCCAGCATAATAACATCTTGTGCTTAAACCTCCACAACAGTAAACTAAATAAACCTCTTTCTTAAATACCAGGCATCAGTTATTTTATTTTATAAAATACGCAATGCAAGCCAAAAACCAAGATTTAAAAGTCTGGTTAAGGTCATTCTGCCAGAAGGTAGTTGAGTTGGAACTTGATCCTAAGTTACTTGACTCTAAGTCAGTAGTTCTCAACCTGTGGGTCGTGAGATTATGCAGGTCAGACTCTTTTCACAGAGGTCACATATCAGATGTCCTGAATATCAGATACTTACATTATGATTCATAACAGTAACAAAATTACAGTAATGAAATAAATCTATGGTTGGGGGTCACCACAATATGAGGAACTATATTAAAGGGTCACAGCATTAGGAAGGTTGAGAACCACTCCCCTAAATTTTCACAGCACAACAGAAATGCAACATATTTTTCCACCATTTTTTAGTTTAAGGGGCAGGACAGACAAAGACAATTCATATCCCTCTGAGAAACATGCTGGAATATAAGGATGAAGGTAGGAATTACAGTAATGATAAAAAAAAAAATACTAAGAAGAATTATGAGCACTCACTTCACAACAGATACTTCTGAGACCCTCAACACTCAGAAGAAACTGCAAGGTGTTTATGTATAGATGACTAAACAGAGGCTGAAAAAAAAGCTCATAATAAAGTGGCCATGACCACACTGTGCTTGCAGAATCAGAATTTGAAGCCAAGCCTATACCTTTAACACATTCAACAAAATAAAATCAAGATAAGAAACTTAGTCTCATTTCTCCAAGATTCAAAGTAGACAAGGCTAAAATCATAAACAGAGAATGCTTGCAGAGAAGCATTTACCTAGAACATTCTTTATGAAGCAAAAGGAGGCAGCAGTCAAAGCAAGAGCCTTGGCAGGCGTAGACTTTCCAGGGGTGTCAACGACAGTCATGTGGCCTTGTCTTCCTGAACAGCATCAGAGTAAGTGGAATTTTCCTGAATAATATCTACATGTCTCTTTTTTAAAACATGGGAAGAGCTGTTCTGAGACTACAAAGGTTTTGTGCGGATAACTGAAATGTGCTCACCATAAGAGCTATGCCATCTTGAACTTCCAGCATTGGTTCCAATGTGTTAAGAGTGACCTTCAGCTGGCACCCAAGCCATATGAGCTCCTACGGGCCTCCAGAGTCAAGTTGGGTCTATCACATGCAATGTCCTACCTTGTGTTCCTGAAGAAAACCCTGCCAGTGGACACAGGTAGTCAGAAAGCTTGCTCTAGGAAAGACAAGCCTCCCTGTTGTCTGAATAGAAGAGAATAAGGTGACTATTCTCATGCATGATTTCTACATAAATGACAGCCAAGATCCAGAGCTAAGTGTACAAATAGAAGGGCATAAACAACAGAATGGCCAAAATCATATCTTAAGGAAATCTTTTAGAATTTTGACAAAATAGTACACACAAATGTAAGAACCAGGTATATAGGGGGAAAGCACAATAAAAGGACCGGTCAATGGTCTTTAAAAGTAAGACTATGGATACAAAGATTAAAACAACTTAAAACTAGAAATATGGCCACCCAAATTTAAACATCAATACAAACACTTGATGTCAAGTAAATTTCTCAGAACATAGAATAAAAACAACGAAGAGGAGAATGTTATTGAAAAGTAAGAGGCACAGAGAATTACGAAGTGAGAAACATTGCTAAGATTCAGTAGGAATGAAACACAGAGAGAAAGACTGCATCATCATACCGGAATAATCCATCAAGTGATGAGACTAGTGAATGAAGACAAAATCAATTTTAAACTAAATAAAAATAAACCCATTAAATAAATGAGGCATGTTGTAAAATCACTTTGTAAAGAGGGCGCAGTATTTGCACAGGGATAAAGGAAGACAATTCACAAATAACAAACAAACAAGGAGAAACCTTCTCTTCCAGCTGGCACATACCTCCTTCTTCAGAACAGCACCTGGGGGGCGGGGGCGGGAATCCCAGTAGATTCTCCTTACAGCTCACTAAGTGGATTAGAGGCCACAGCCTCTAAGTTTCTTTCTACCCTTAGGACTCCCAGAAAACCAGCTGTCAATGCTCAGCTAGTTCCTCCATCAGGGCACAGAGGGAACAAAGTAGGCTGGGCTCCAGAGAATGAGGTCAAGATTAGAAGGACATCCTAAAAGATATTTCAGCAGGAAGTGAGCACCAAACACAAGCACCCCTCCCTCACATGCTACCCTGATGAGGGTGTCCCATCACTGCCTCCACTGTGGCTAGCACTGTCCTACCCAGTCCAGAAACCTCTCCAGTACTTCAAAACGCTGAAGGTTTCCTTCAGTCCCCAAAACTAAGAGAGATACACTTTGGTAGGAAGGTTTAAAGAATCGGTTTTTAAAAACGTAAGCACTGGGGCCAGCGAAATGGAACAGAGGATGGATAAAGGTGCCTACAGCCAAATTTAAAGATCTGAGCCCAACCAGAAGGAAACACGGTGAAAAGAGAGAACTAACTCCATCAAGTTGTCCTTTGACACACAAATAAATAAATGTGAGTTAAAAAAATTACTTGGAAACATAAATAGGACACAAAAACATACTCCCTCCATTCCAAGGAAAAGAAGAAAAAGCTCTGAATCCTTGGGTTGTTTCTGTCTCTCTGCCTGGCTCTTTGGCAAAAGGAGGCTGGCATCCAAACAAAGCTAGAAACTCCAGGATCAGTAAAGATACTCCTTTGCTTCTCAATACAATTAGCTCACAAGTAAGGACACAGCGTACCCAGGAGCCAGCCATCACCTCTGCTGCCAAGTTCATTAACCTCCAAAACTCAATGGGCCAATGTAAGCACGGTGCTTCCCGATCTGCATGTGGCCTCATTCATAGCTCACCAAGTCACCACCACTCTAGGGTCAGGAACAGCAGCGCTGGCTTACTCTGCGGAGTGAACTCCTGAGAACAAGGGCCAGTCACCACTTTATCACCCAGCTCTATGTGATGGAGCTTGGAACTGGGATCTTACTGCTGAACCCAAAACAGCAGAAGAATGCATGCCTTAGAGTCACACACACCTGGTGGCTCATTATGCAATGGCCTCTTGAGAAAACCTGCAGGTGACTAGCAAGAGCGCTGCATCCAAAGAGCAAGGCTGCACTGTTACCAAACAAGAAAGATTCGAAGAAAGCAACCAAATAGAATATCCTACTGGAGGAGAATTCCAAAATGGAGGTAGGAGGTGCGTCCCTAAACTCTCTTCCTTTGGAGGTTATCTATCACTGTGATAAAATGCCATGACCAAACCAACTTGGGGAGGAAAGGATTTATTTCATCTTACACTTTCATGTAACTGTCGATTACTGAGGGAAGTCAGATCAGCAACACAAGGCAGGAACCTAGAGGCAGAAACTGATGCAGAGGCCACGGAGGAATGCAGCTTACAGGCATGCCCCCCCACCACCACCAAAAGGTTTGCTCAGCCTGCTTTAAGGCACCCAGGACCACCAGTCCAGGGAGAGCACAGCCCACGATGAGGTGGACCCTCCCACACTGATCACTAGTTAAGAAAATGCCCTACAGGCTTGCCTACAGCTCAATTTTATGGAGAGATTTTCTTAGTTGGGATTCCCTTCTCTCAGATGACTCTAGCTCAGTGGTTCTCAACCTATGTGTTGCAACCCCCTTTCGGTCCCACATCAGCTATTTACAATACAATTCATAACATTAGCAAAGTTACAGTTATGAAGTAGCAATGAAATCCTTTTATGGTTGGGGTCACCACAACATGAGAAACTGTATTAAAGGGTCACAGCATTAGGAAGGTTGAGAACCACTGCTCTAGCTTGTGTCAAGTTGACAAAAAACGAGCCATCATAGAAGGGGTAGGCAATGTCAAGGGGGAACCACTTACCCCCACCCTGACTGGGCATCTCCAAAGCCCACCACTGTGTTTCCAGGCTAAAGAACACACAGCTGTCCCACAGGAAATAGTAACATCAAATAACCAAGCATACAAGGCAAGCCCAGTACTGATGACCCAAACCTGAATAGCATGTGCCCAACAATCTGTTACTACTGTGAGCCATGCAAAGGTGTAGATAAAAACACATTTCCAACAGCTGTGGTGAGAAAACAAAACTGAGGAATGAAATTGCACTATGGGCAATCAGAAGGCCCTAGAAAACCAACCACTTCTGTCCTTACTGGATTTTAGGGGCAGATACTATGTGCCAACCAGGCATGCAAAGGATGTACAGGTAAGGAGCAGAAAGAATCAGCAGTGATAGACTCACGCCATCACAGCAAGGTCTTGGTGGGTTTACTACGGAGCAATGAACCTGCATGCTAAAATGCCAGCAAGGATTAAGATGAACTCACATGAAATCTGTCCTCGAATGTCTAGAATTCAGGGGAACATTTCAGATTGCATTCAGAACTGCTCGTAAATTAACGATAGTCAGACACGAAAGTTAATAACAGCTGGAACAGATCAAGCAGAAAGAAAGCGGGCACTGGCATGTCTGTTACGTGAATTTCTTAGAGTCCATAAATTTGATATTTGGAGGGAAGAAGGGAAATGTTAATTAGGGGAAATTTCATACTGGATTTAATTTTGCCATGGAGCCAAAGCTCTATTGTAAAAAACTCCCTTGGAATCAGAAATCACCCTCACCAGACCTGGGCCCTGCCTTTCATCTTACCAGTTCAAACTTGTCAATATGTGACTTAATTGTTTTCGTGTGTTGTCTTATACTTTCTCTCCCCTAAATATAAAATCAAGAGCTAGGGCCACACTTTTATTTTACTATATGTAGAGATCAATTAGTGTGTGTGTGTGTGTGTGTGTGTGTGTGTGTGTGTGTGTGTGTGTGTGTGTGTGAGACAGGGAGAGAGAGAGAGAGAGAGAGAGAGAGAGAGAGAGAGAGAGAGAGAGAGAGAGAGAGAGAGAATATCTAAGCCATCCCTCTGCCTTCTCTAAAAGACTTGTAATCATTTTCCATAATTTTTAGACTTCTCTAGTTAAAGGTTTCTCTGGGGATCACAGTCACTCTGAAAAGTCTCGACGTTCACTTGTCTTACTTTCCAGACACAGAAGGAGTATTGTTATGACACCTATCTGGATTATACAGACCCAGATCTAGCTCAGGTAAGTCTCCTGGAATGCAACTTTAGACAGGTGGGGACTAATGCCTCATGGATGACTTTAATGCAAACATCAGCCCTAGCTGCAGGTTCCTGGGTAAGCAGAAGGTTCCAGAGGCTTCCGCAGTTGGCTCCACAGATTTCCCACTCAGTATCTTGATGTCAATCTTGTCCCTTCTTAATAACCATTTCTCCAATGACTGGTTGAGAGTTGCCATGTTTGGCTTTAGCCTACACTAGCTTTGTCATCCACGTTTTTCTTTTTCATCTTTTCTCATAATTTGTTCCTCTGATCCCTCAATCATGCTTAAGAACCTTTCGGTTTATCTGAGATGACAAAGTCAAGAGACAATGAACTGTCCATCTTAATGAGACTATTCAACATTTAGGCGGACTCCACTTTGCACCCCTCCAAATAAAAATCCCAAGTATTTAGACTGAAGTTGGTACGTGCTCCCTGACACTTCCTCCCCTGTGGATGAGAGGAAAGGTCGCTGCCCTGTGCAAAGCCACAGAGAAGGACAGATTGGGCATCACACAGTGACCTCCGTGTTGCTGGTGGTTCTGGGTACAGAAAAGGTATAGGGAGCACCTGATTTTGCGCCATCTGTTGACACAGCAAAGTTTCTAGTACATAAAGTCATTGCCCTTTAGAAATGGGAGTTCAAATAATAAGTAGGGATCACTGATCCATAGAGAGAGCCTGTGTTCCAAGTGCTACTGTGCCATCAAGAGAATTGGGAATAGCAGAGCACAACTGGGCGGACAAGGTAGAAAAGCCAGGCACCCAGGACCTCCCTCCTTCACATTTGGACTCAGGTTCAAATGTGCACAGGATCTAGGTGACCCTCGGTTTCTTCGAGGTAAAATGTGTTTCTACACAAACTGAAAAAGTGTAGTAAGGTCCTCGGACCAGCAACTGGCAAAAGTAAGTATTCCACACAGGGGCCTCCCTAAATGGGAGCACAGAGGGAACTGAGAGCCTTCCTATAACAAACTCCTGTGTAACTACACTTTCTTTGAGGAAGCATTAATTAACTAGAAATTTCTCATGATCACCCACATTAGATCCACCTGAACACAAAGGTAAAAATGATGAGAATTTGTCCCTGTGCACATGAACTATGAACCAATAGCTGAGGAGCCCCCATGGAACTAGATCAGGCCCTCTGGATAAGTGAGACAGTTGATTAATTTGAACTGTTTGGGAGGCCCCCAGGCAGTAGGACCGGACCTGCTTTTAGGGCATGAGCTGGCTTTTTGGAGCCTGGGGCCTATGCAGGGACACTTTGCTCAGCCTGGGATTAAGGGAGAAGGGGACTGGACCTGCCAGACTGAATCTACCAGGCTGAGCTGAATTCCTAGGGGAGGAGTCCTTGCCCTGGAGGAGATGGGAATGGGGGGTGGATTGGGGGGAAGGGGGGGGTGGATGGGGGGAGGGCGGGGAGGGGGGGCAGGAGGAGGGAGGACAGGGGAATCCGTGGCTGATATGTAAAATTAAATTAAATTATAATTTTTTTTAAAAAATGATGAAATTGGGGATAGAGAGATGAGTTCACTGTAAAGAACCCACACTCTTTCTTCAGAGGACCTGAGTTTGGTTCCCAGTACCATGGCCTGCAACTCCAATTCCAGGGAATCTGATTAGCTCTCTGACTTCCATGGGCACCACATTTGCATGCACAAACTCACTCACATAAACACATAAAAATAATAAATTAAAATATTTGAGTGGTGGTGAGAAGTGACCAGAACCAGCCCAAGCACTGGGATGGCCCTGAGTAGCACACAGAGCCAAAGGTGGAGATATCCTCCCCAATTCCAAAAACTTACACCCCAAATCTTACACATAGCACTACCAGTACTAGGTCCTCAAGACAGAGCTTCTGAGCCTCCCCTAGTCATAAAGCCCGACCCATGAGACCTGGTCCTTGCATAGGTTTGGACCATCATTTGAAATTTTGTCAGTTATGAAGCACAAGAGAAGAACCTCAGATTGTAAGTCAAACCAGGCTCAAACCTCAGGTATAAAAACAGGCAACTTCTCAGCCTACATGGGCTTTGATATCCTCAGCCATCAAATGGGAAGTCTAGACAACATCTCATGAAATTGCATGAATTTAGAAGTTCAAGGACAGAGGCTGTGACATAAAGTGTTTCACAGAGTGAGGCCTCTATGTCTGTGGTCACAGTTTCTAAGGAGGGGGCTTCCTAGATGGGTGGTTGTATCAGCCTGCTAGGCACTCTTCTACATTCTACCCCCTTCTGCCAGGGTAACAGTCCTAAAACAAAAATCAAGTCACACTGAACCTCCCTTCCCACGTGTCTCCCCAGACCACCCCCACTTCATGGCTAGGACACTTACCTCAGCCTTTCGGCTTCTGGTTCCCCCTCCCCCTCAACAGCAGCAGCACATCTCCAGCTGCATAACCTCAGGACACATCCGTTATCCCTTCTTGAGGGCTCTGACTAGGTATTTGGCATCTGTCTCCTCTCACCAGCTTTGAGACCAAGGACATGGTTTGGCAAACACCAACCATTTACGACATTGTCTCAGTCACAGCAGACTCTCAAAAAAAAATGAGTTTTTGAAATGAGGAAAAATGTCAGGTACTATACACTTATATAGGTCATATCAGTGTAATGAACTAGAGGGTCTGGGTCCTACAAAGGTATCCAGGTGCCTCCAACTGTTCTCTGACTATATCTCTAGGTCATAAGTTTTACAGCAATGTAATAGATACATAATACAGTTAAAATATCAATGACAAAGGGGGCAATATAAAGATGCAAATCCCTAGATGTGAGGGGGGTTAGTATATACATATTATAAAAGTAAGCCACATACAGAGTTGAAATGATTAATCCACAATAGTCCTGAAGGCCTCCTGGAGGAGATGGCATTATAACAACCCTGTGGCAAAGAGGTGAGAAGAGTAGCCTAGGGAGAGAGGAACATTTGCAAAGGCCTAGAGACCAAAAAGAGTTCTGATACACAGGAGGACCTGGAAGGAGGCCTCTGTGGCTGACGGGATTTCAGGGGGAGGGGAAGAGCTGGGAGGGATCACAGTCCTTCTGGTAGGGAATAAGGCCACAGGAAAACCACCATATTATGCAACTCTCTTCTAGGCCCTGAGAACTGGAGGATGCGACGGGGGTGGGGCAGGGGTGGAAGCATTCCTTACAAAGGGGAAAACAGGAACAAGGCGAGGAACCTTGAAATCCTGCCCACTTTGAGAGCAGGCTGAGCCCAAGAAGGCAAGTCAAAAGAAGAGGGACTGTGTGTTCCTCAGCACCTCTATGTACACTTCTCTGCTCCTCTTTGTATTACCTAGGCAACAGGCTCCTCCTTTGATTCCAGGCTCAAGTTAGAGCACAATCAGCATGTAGATTTGGGTCCCCCCAGTGGACAAGGTAAACACCCGCTCCCTAGAGTGGGCCCCCATTGACCAGTACAATGTGTGCTGATTAGGTCCAAGACCCCCACAGGGAGGCCAGTGTCTCTTCCTCCAGGGTTCCAGCATCTCCCATCAGATTATTTCAGGCCAGGAGGATTGAAGGCTCATTCCACTAATGTGAGTCTTTGTTCTTCTTCTTTTCCCCGACATTTTGGCTACTGGATTGCCCAGCTTCATCTCCCTTGTTATTGCTAACTCCATCTCCAACTGAACAAAGGTCCTTCAAACAGTTTTTCTGGCTTGACTGACATGTGGGGATTCGGGAGCTTCCCAATAAAATGGATTCAATGGTTTGCATTTTCTCATTGTGAAAATGAGAGCTTGAAGGTTAAAAAAAAAAATGTCTTCCTACAGAATACTTAGTTCTTTAGAAAAGCAGCCACATGATTTCTCATGTTTGGGATTGGTAATTTGGGTTCAGGATACTGTGATTATTGGGGGTCACCTAGTACAGACAAGAGCAACAGCTGGACAACAAGAAGAAAAATGCCATTATGTTGTCTTCATATGAAATTATAAAATGCTGTCCAAAATGGTGGTGATAAGCCAGCCAGGGAGGTCCCAGAAGGCATGCTCAGGTGGAGTGGAGGATGGGGTAAATCCACAAATGTGGGTAAATTCAAGTCAGAAGGAGAAAGCTCTCAGTTTGCAACACTTACCCAGAGGTTTGTCAACTCTCAAAAGCCATGCACCATGTCCCTGGGGTCTTCCTGGACTGGATCCAGAAGAGATCCTGAGGACACTGCCTTGTCAGCAGCTCTCTATCCCTGTCTCTCACTGTGAAGCCACCCTCTGCCCACAAAGGTTTCTCTAGCTCCCCCTCCCCAGGCATCAGGCTTTCTTTGCAGTCCTGGCCAGTGGGAATGTCCCTTCACCCAGCTTTGTTTTTCTGCCTGTCTCTTCCTTAGGATTTCTTGATGGTTACCTCCTTCAAAAAGCCTTCAGGACTGAGGAGTGAAGGTTTTCTTTCAGATGTTCCTGAAGAACACCACATTGTCGTTCCTCACAGTTCCTTCACAGTGACTCAGCTTGTCTCCATGCCCCACAGCTGAGGCTCTACAGAAGCAGGGCACTGCTCATTTGGTCCAGTGTCTTGGAGCACTTGGGCGATTCCCTAAGTACATGCTCAGTTAACAAAAACGGCTGACACAATCACGAGGCTGAGCAGTCACATCAATCAGTAAGACTTTTTCTTTCTTTTCTTTGTTCTAAGATGAAGAAATTAATCTAAAATAGAGGCCAATGGGAAATCTGGGCCCACGAAAGAGGGGAAGGCTCTAGAAAAGTGAGAGCAACTTCTTTATTTACTGGAAACCAAAGCAAAGACTTGAATTTAAAAGCTTAAATAACTGAGAAAGTAGGATACTTTTCGAAGAACACTACAAAACCCTAAACTCTATCAGGGCACTGGAACTCAATAAAAGACCAAATCAGTTACTCTGTATTAATTCAAACTGTAAAAAGGCACAAAGAGAGAAAAATCAAGCCCTTTCATAGAGAAGTGTGAGGACACAGCACAAATTTATAGATGCAAGATCAAGAAAGCTCACGCAGGATAGGAGACCCGGCTTTCAAGAGACATCAAAGGTAACATTCTTTAATTATACAAGAAAAAGGAGGAGGGCCAAGGATAATGTTGCCTCCATTAGGAGCGGGAAAGGGAGCTGTTAGAAGCTGGCTAGAAAAGGGCAGGGGTCACTGTTTCCATGCTTCTCTCTAAGAAAGAAGAAAGCAAAACAGGAGGGCGGGAGATGGCCACGGAGAGAAAGGAACCTAAGACAGTGCCATTTGGGTGGGTGCCAAATTGAGAAGGGAATAAAAATCACATGACATTTTTAGAAAACTTTATCCTTGCTCCTGAGCTGAGCTGTGATGTGAGGTCTCATTAACATGAGCTTCACACTGGCTGGGCAAGGATCACTAGGGACATTATTACCAAAATCGTGAATTACTGAGGTTATTGGAGAAAAGGGCAAGCAAGCACTATGCTTCCCTCAGCTTCAGGAAAAATACCCAGCAGTCCCATCTTACATGAGTGTCACGTCAACTAAGACAGGCAGCTCTACTGTGCTAGTCCCACTGTATTAAAAAAGCTTTCACATCCCTTCTGTGACTAACCAATCAACTTATTCCAAAGGGCCACGAGTCATCTTGCAAGTGAAACCTAGCAACTTTCTACCTCTCAGAGGGGGCTGTATGGTACATAATGACTAACCCTAAGATCACAACAGAAGCAACTCCATCTCTTCCCATGTCAACAGAGTAACATGTTGAGCAGGCTGTGGAACTTTAATCTCCAACACGGCCAAGGTCAATTTTTCTAACAGTCCCCCAGCTATGGCAGAATGGGGGCCTCCTCCCAAACCTTCCTAGGGAAATCTGGTGGACAGAAAAGCCAAGTGCAGTCTTCAACCTAATCACACTGCTCCAAAAGAGAACTGGCTATGGTACAGCGACAACCAGAGGAAGTAATAATAATGTGTTTAAACATGAGACTGGCATGGCTCTTTAGTGTCCAGGATGGGAAAGTATCTTGGAAGATGGTATTTAAAGGAGTCCTGTCTAACTGGCCTAGGTGAGGCAATCACATGACCAGAAACACAAAGGCGTCAGAGTAAAGGTCCAAAGGGAGCCAGTTCTGAGTGATGCAAGGAGATGTTAGTGGGAGGCATGGGAGGGGCTGTCCATCTTGCCACCAGATAAATTATTGTCTCAAGAAACATGGTCTCCTTTTCTTTCTTTTCGTCATCTGTGTGGCCTTCTAGTAAATCTGTTTTCAAAATCTACAGACAGAACTAATTAACTTTTCTCCAAATGCTACAGTACTTTTCTCAGTTACCTGGTTCCCACTTTCACTCACCACCTCTCAACCTTCATTAGGAAAAGTCCAAACCCAGAATACTAGAATTATCCCCATTTCTGTAATGTTTTAATCACCTTGCAAGGTAGCTATGAGATCTGTGGAATGTAGCTGTGAAAGTCTATAGCAATGGCTTACTGTTTCTACTCTGGGCTGCTGTATGGAAGCCACATCATTATATTGAACTTCTGAGAAAAGACAAGGAAAGCAGAGAGTCTTGATTTCACAAATAAGTTCTGCAAGGGTTTAGAGACTTTCTGACAGCCTCACTCCTCCCCTCCCTACAACTCAAGACTAACAGCTAGAAAGCAAGAAAAGTCCGCATAGCCCCCAGAGAATGACCTAGCATCACTGGCTCTACTTACATAATCTAACTTTCAGAAGGGAAATGAAAGCTCCTGATTGGCTCATCAGCAGTTCTCCAAAGAGGAAGAGACAATCTGGATGAAGCTGGAGCTGTGCGCTAAGGGAACTGTCATTACCTTTGCAGTTCGGTCAACACCAAACTGTTCATTTGTGCCTTGTAGGCATTTTTGTCTCTACAGTCTCAAGATGACAATTGCAAAGCAGAAGAAATGTGAGCAGGTGCACCTATTAAATATGTAAAATACATATCCTCTTCCCCCTCAGTCAGAAGATATATTTCTAAGGCATGTGGAAAGTCAGCTAACAGAAAGATAGACAAGTAAGAAAAAAATACTTGCATGTGCTTCTTTTTTCTTTTAAAGCACACAAGGCTATAAGTGGGCTCAGCACAATAGCTTTCCACAGAAAATAAATGCAAGCCAATTAAAAATTCCATTTCTTTTCTTTAAGCTAATTCCTCAGGTTTTGCTAATTAGCAACTAATAGTTCTGTCATTTGAGCTGGGGAACATAAGGGAGAATACCAGTGGTGTGTTTTCAATCAAAGCATTTGCATGCAAGAATGCATCATATTTTCCATGAAGAATTACTGCTTGGGAGCAGGGCGGGGAGGAGGGCAGTCTGTGCACAACTATAAAACTATGAAGGAGACTTGAACTTTTGAAAAAGAAGAAACCTTTCTGCTCCCTTTAGCAAAACTGAGACCTTCTATGACATGTTCAATGACTCCACCAAACTTCACACACAGAACCCTCCAGGGACGGCTACAGAACTACACTCTTCACAGTGAGAAGGAAAATAGTGAAACGCATGTTTCCTGGAAAAGTTAAGTGTCAGTCAGGGTACAGAGAATGCTTGAACTATTATGTCACCTGCCTTTGCAAGTTTATAAAACAATAAATGTATGGCAGTAAATGAAAGCAGCGGGTGATGGTGGTTTGAACTATCTGGCTACAGATGGAGCAGGAGGAGAAAAATGTTGCTGATCAATCTTTTAGTATAAGCTGATAGGGTACCTAAATCTAGCCCCCCTCATGGTATCCCAAATTATAACACATGAGTGATGCTGTGGCCAAGAGGTTGTCAGCACCGCATCATGTCTGAGCCATGTAGCTTGCATGCTTTTTTTTTCTTGTCCTGATATACAGCCCATCCACAGCTACCCTTCATGAGAGAACACCCACCCCACCCCACCCCACTGTGTGGATTTTATTCCAAACACATGTTGAGAATGTTTGAAGTGCCCGCTATCCCTGGGCTTTCTTTTTTCTTTCCTTTTTGAGTTTTTAAAGTCAAACCCACAAAACCTAACATACTTTGAATTCTGCCTAACTACAATTTGTGAAGATGCATCACTGCATACCCAAGTATGATAAAATCTTACGCAATAAAAATTTCACATATGTCCTTCTGAAGGGAAAAAGATGTTTTGTTTTTTTCTTCCCTGTTCTGGTCTTACAGGAAACCTACCCACACTTTAGAAATACAAAGTTAGTATATATAGAAGCACAGAGTAGGCATTTGAAAAGTCTACATTTTCCAATCACGGATAATTGAAGGAATTACTGCGTGTTTATAGCCAGCCACATTGGCCTGGTGGACTCTTTTTTAATCCAGTTGTCTCAAAGAGCTGGCAAACACAGGAAAGAGGAATGACGGGCCTACAGAGATGCTTCTGAGCAGTGAGTTACAAAGGTCTCCAATGCACTTGGGTTTGGCTAGCACTGCAGGAGGGAGACAGGCTTTACCCACAAGAAACAGAAATGAAATAAAATTTAATGCCTCTTTCAAATACATTTTTTAAATTCGTAGGATATTTATTACCTTTAGCTCCTATTAGTCACTAGCTTTGCCTGGGTAATTAAATCCATGTCAGGTATGCAGATTTGATCATAAACACCTAAAAAATCCACTTGAGATGTAAATAGAGGATTCAATAGCCAAACAGGGATCTAGAAAAACAAAGTCATACCTTATCTAATTCAAGCTTAGTTTAGTCTTTAATGACTTCATATCAACAAATAATACTATACCTTTTTCTGTGTTTTCATTTATTATATAAAATATTTCCTGCTAAAAACTTAAAATTTTAGCACCTCTTAAACAAACTAAAAAGCTTCACAATGTCTTTACTCATGAAACAGACAAAAGTCAGAGTAAACTGGGGTCCCATGAGAAAGCCAGCCTTTAAAAAAGGTACAGGGCATGGCTCTTGCCACCCCAAGTCTCTCTTCCTAGTTACAAGCGCACTGATTTTCTAAGCTGTTAGAAAAACAAAGCACCACAAACAAAATAAACTGCACCCTCACAGAAATGGCATGGCTTACAGAGTGAACCAACCACATGATGATGGTGATGGAGGAAGAGAAGAAACAAAGGGAAAAGAAGACGGAAGAAGAAGAGCAGAATGGCACTTAGCATGTGCTGGAGTTTAGGAAAGACTCCACTTCATTGTCTCAACTGCAGAAGAACCCCAAGGCACAGACAGTCATATCATCACACATCTTGAGAAGAAGGAAATGGCCCTTGCAAGTCAACATACCAGGTCAAGGTCACAGGGCTAATAAGTGGAGCACTGGAATCTGAACCCAAATCTATACAGTTTTAAAGAGTTCCGGAACAAAACTACATAATGCTCCCAAGTTAGGGAAACCATTGGTGAGGACCTCAGAATTCATTTGCCATGGGACTGCAGACGATGGATCTGATCATAGACTAGAACATTAGTTCAACATTCTTTTATATAATACAGTAGGAAATCACAAGAATAATCAACTTATAAGTACTATATCCTCAAACTAGAAAAACAATAAATGAGTATAAATCCTAATGTGAGCTCTCCAGGCGCTGTTACTTAATGCGACTTTGGTGAAGCCAGGAACTGGGTCACACGGACCACTGAGCGAGGGGTTCCTGCTGAAAAGAAAGCCAGCCCCTCAAACGATGGGGAGAGACTCAATGGGAAACTGTTAAAACAAAGAACAAGCTGCACAGTGGACAGAAAGTTAACGGTCCCACTACCATCAACCAACAGAAAGAAGTGTTCATCCGCTGTCTGGATTAATTAAACACCTCACTAATTAGTGGGCATCTGGAAGAAAAACAAAACAAAACAAAACATCACTGTGATGGGAAAAGCTTGTGTTCACACAAAAACACAAAACACTGCAAGGAGTTTGTAGTCGGGTAGCTAGGCTTGATCTTTTAAAAAAAAAAAAAAAAGTAAGTGTACTACTCACAATGAGACTATCTGAATACAGGTGGGGAGTATACAGGAATCCCCAATGGTTTCTGCATGAATGATATTCAAGAGACCACAAATAAAAACAATGAAAGACACTTCAAAATGTGATCAGAGAAAAAAAATCCCACAAACATTATTTTATATCTTCAGTCTTAAAAAGTCAAGAAAAAAAAAATGAAATAAGCCCTAACAGAGGAAAGAAATATAGTTGTCCAAACACTTCCATCCTGAGTCTAAATAGACACCTTTTCAGTAATGGACCAATGAGCTTTTTTTTTTTTTTTTCCAAGGAAAGCACTTAACTTTCTTAAACGCTGATGAAAAAAAAAATTCCAATCCAAACAACCATTTTCCATGCTTCTTAAAAAAGAAAGAAAGAAAGAAAGAAAGAAAGAAAGAAAGAAAGAAAGAAAGAAAGAAAGAAAGAAAGAAAGAAAAGAGCCCTTCCACTTAAAAAGTATTGCTTCCCCATTTTTTTTCCAACAATATACTCTGGTGGGGAAGCGGTTGCTGGGACTTAAGGTTGCTTGCAAGAGGCTTTGATCTGGTGAGTGAGTGTTCCCCTCTGCTTCCAGCTAACTAACGAAGGGATGAAATTAGCTTTTATCCTGGGCACTTTCTTGAGCAAAATAACATGCTCTAATCAGCTGTCCTCACTAATCAGTCATCTGGCTAATGACCTTTTGCCTTAAAACACTAAAATTTCTGAATGATGTGGGAAAAGGGAAACACAAACCAGTCTCCCTCTCTGGAGCTCAATGGATCATCTGGAATTGGAGCCAGGAAGGTTAAATGGCAACCATATCCTGGCAAGGCGATAAATCTGTAATCAGGAGCCTCCAGCTTCGCCACCCCAACAGGAGTTGCATTACTCAGAGCCAAATTATATTCTTAAACTAGAAACAGGCCTGAAGTAAACTCAGTCCGTGTGTACTTACCTTATAGTCTGCCTTTGCAAAGAACTATCCTATACTTAGGTTCAGAGTCCTGTTCAACTTCTTCTGTTGAACTTCTTTCTGTTAGGACTAGAAAGGCAACTTCCTGTGTCTCAGGCAGGCTTGTAAGGAGTAGGGCTCACTGGAGACTTCCATAGCAACAAATTTAGCACCGGATTGTTAAAATTAGTTTGTTTTAACATATCATTAAGCATGGGAATAGCAAAAACCATTAAAGCAAAAACTATGAAACATGACAAGAATGGTCATCAAAGGCTTTTAATATAGCTTGCTTTAATAGTTTCCCACCCTCAACTCAAAGCATGTCTGCACAGATAGAGCGTATCTGGTTCAAATCCCAGCAAATATCTATGTAGATTCTTGACAAAACCATCTTCCTGAACCCCTACACCCTGAAAAGCCTGAAACTGCTTAGACTATAAGAAAATGTCACTCTCTAAGAAGAATGGATAAGAAAAAGAAGTAGGAAAAAAAACCACAAAATTCAACATTTTTATAAATAGTAGAGTCAATAACTCACACAGCACATGCATGTAAGCATACACACCACACCCACACCCACCACACCCACCCACCCACACACCCACACACACACACCATACACAGCCCCCTACCCATGTCTCCCAGAACAAGTGTTAACTGGCCGGAAGCACTTACGGTAGTGAGGCTCCATGTAACCATTCCGGGGGTCCATGGCAAACACAGTCCCACGATAAGGGAGTGAGGGCTCCGCCAGATGTGGTAGAGATCCATGGATCTCCTTCTTGATCAACGAGGCCCTCTCATCACTAGATGTTGAGGGCTCCTCACTGATTTTGCTGAGCCCCTGCACACTCTGAGGCTGCATAGTGATTGCGTTTCTTCTCTCTCGGTGATAGATCTGTCCAGGACTTTCATCCTCTACAGAAAGAAGGAAAATGAAAGACTTTAGAATCTACTTTAAGGAGCAATTTAAAAAAAAAAGAAAAGTCATCAATACAGTTCTCCCTGTCTCTCTGTTGGAAAGAAGCCTCTTTGTCCTTCATGGCTACTTTGTAAACTACACACCTGTGATGGGATATTTGCAAAACAAAGTTGTCTATGAACGATGTTACACATGGATGAATAAAGCAGGAAGTAAGCCTGAGGTGCAAACTCGCTTGAGGCTGACAGAGCAATCGAGATTCTCCTCCAAACACAATATCCTGCAGGTCCTACATGAGGCTGAAGGTTCTGCCAGCCTCCTGTCATGGATGACCAGCTTCACTCTGCCTGCCTTCAGGGTACTGAGAAGTCCAGCTGTCCAGTGGAGCTCTGGGTGGTTCAAGAAGGTACTGGGCCTTAGTTTCTCGGAAGACGACCCATTAGAAGGTCATCCAAGAAATATTGTGGGTTTCATTTTTTTCTAAATCAGATTTGTAACCCACCAAGAGATTTAACAAAGTCAGAAATGAAACTGAATAACCCACTAGAGACAAGGGGCAAAGGTGTCAATCTGCAAGAGCATAGAGCCTCCTAAGAAGATGCACATCACATGCCTGCCCATACGTCAAAGCTGGGAACTAAGAGGGAAACTCAGTGAGACTGAAGGTCTAGGTGCAACATGGCTGTGTAGGTAGGGAAGAGAAGGTCAGGGATGTTGCTCCCAGTCATGGTCTGATGTGACTCAAACACTGAAAAACAGAAGGCTGAAATCCCACACAGTTTATCTCCAGATCCCTAACACTTGAGCTCCCTTTGGTCTATAGGAACTTCCCATTTCTCCACCACACCGTTCTCTGTGAATGTGACTGGATGACCTTTGCTAGAACTCATGCATAAACTTCAGTCGATCTTGCTATCTGAACCCACAGCAGGTGGATTCATTTGCCTGTTAGAATCATACACAGTAAGCTTTGCACCTCAAACAAACTGCATTTAACCAGCAGTTGTTGCCCTGGCAGAAAAAGCTCACAGAAACACAGCTGTGCGGGTACTGCTTAAATATCTAACCCAAAAAATTGCATAGTCTTTATCCTTAATTAAAAATTGAAACTCTACGTAGGTATAAATAATTACACTGCTAACATCTTAGACAGACTGAACATACCTAAATATGCAAACTTCCCTTCAAAATAACCATAAGTAGACCTAACTCCCTAAATGTCCCCAAACCAGGAACACTACTCACTTTTAACACTCTCAGAACTCTCTGTCCACTTTGGAGAAAAGCACAGCTGTGCATACTACGTATTACTACAAACCGATAACAACCACTATTTTACCTGATGCCAACACCAGCTCTAGTGTTCTGCTTATTTGTATGTAAAGCTTGAAAATAAACGCTGAATTATTTTACCCCAAATGCCTTGTAAAACATGATGAGGTGTGCTGGAGTCTTTACAGTGAATCTGCTGACCAACACAAAGCAACTGTGAAATATTATTTTAGTATTGTTTTGTGCAGATCCTCACTTGAAACCTCATAATTAAAGGGTAAATCACAAGTTTAATCTATCAAATAACAACTAAACCCACAAAAAAAAAGAAAGAAATGATCCCCAATTTTCACATTGATCTTCGCAAAAGCAATTCAAATCATGCTGCTGGTAATTTAAGACAAAGTACCAAAAATAAACAAGTAAGAGCCTTCATTTTTCTTCTCCCTGTTAATACACACAGGCATTGGTCTGCCCTGGAAATTCATTAGCAGTGAGGTTGTAGGCTACAGAAAGGACTTTAGGGTTATGCAAAAGCATATGGGCATCAAAAACACTGACAATAACAGTTTTATGAAAAGTCCTACAACCTTCAAATAGTCCAAGTCATAGTTTCCACTCATTTGTGCTCTACATAAAAAAAAAAAAAAAAAAAAACTTTATTTAAAATTTCAAGCTAAAGTTAACTTGGAGCAGTGACGGTACATTCTGTAGAAAAGGAGGAGAAAAAAAAAAAAAAACAACAACTTCCGCAGAGGAGCTGTGACACATAATTAGCATTCTCTGGGGGGAAAAAAATGAGTAAGCAAGTTCTTGTGATCTATTCCAGGTTTAAAATGGGGGCTCCTCAACTTCACCTTCCCAAAAGAAATGAGCTTTTTCCCCTTAAAAATGCATCCCCACAGTCAATGCTGGCTCTGTGGCAGTGTGTCGTCCTACAATGAGCATAGCATGGGACTACAACCTCACCAACAACTAGACGGTCAGTATGGCTGATCAACTTCTCCTCACTCCAACCTGTGGGGAGAAAGAAGGAAGGCAAAGAAAAATTGGGTGCCTCTTAGCATAGTGACTTTGCTAATGAGATTTATTCCAACATGTGGGAAAAGGTTATAGAAGCTCAAATAGTTAATATAGAAAAAAAAAATGAAGGCATTCTCTTCATAAAGTTAAATGCAGGCAAGAATGTTTTCAATATAGAAACTTTCATCATGGACCCTTAACTTTTATTACACAGTTGGCGCTGTGACCTTTTTACTCAACAACCCACTGCCCCCAGATGCCAGAAGACACTTCATGAATTTACCTCCCGTGCTGAGTCGCTTTTGATGGGCATTCAGATGAAAACTTGACAATACACCCGCTCCCAAATACAAACAGCTAAGAGACTTGAGAGTATTATGTATACAAGGGAAGCACAGCTCCCAAGCAATATTCCCGCCTGCTCTTATAAATTTAGCAACCACTTCTGCATGCCAAAAGACGAAAGCTGTCTCATCTCATTCAGCTGAGGCGAGCTGTTCAATAAAGTTTGAGAGTCAGTGCAGACAAGCTACACTAGGCCAAATTATTGACAGAAACATACTGTCCACCATGGCAACAAGCAGGAGTCAGCAGCAAAAATGTAAGCAAACAGCCCACAGCTCCAAAAGCAACTGCCAATGGACTTTAACAGCCAAACACAAGCAACTGTTTGAGCTCCCCTGCTGAAAAGCTGCAAGCTTGGGGGTCAAAGTAAAACACGCAACTCTCTCAAAACTTTCAAGATAAAAATGATTTCAAAGACTGCCTACCGCCGACACAGCCCCACTTTGTACCTCCTCCTTTCCGTCATCTATGCTCAGGCAGATGAATCTGAATGAATCCATGCCCAAAGACAGAGCCGCCCAAAACACACTGTTTTAGAAACTGCCCCAGAGTTTCCAAACTCCTCCAAAAGCAACCAACATGGAGTCAGAACTTAATGCCAGGAACTCAGAAAGAGCCAAAGCTACCTCACTGCAAACGCTGTAGGGCAGCTATCCTGAAGGTCTGGAGAAAGCACCCCAGCTCTGTGTGTCAAGACAGACACACACTTCTGCACCCCTGATCACAAACTCCTGGAACACAGGAGACAAGGGCTTTTTCACCTAGTCTGTAAGACATGTTCAACACAAGTCTTTCCATGCAAAAACGAAACTCCACTAAGCATCTTCAGGCAGGACACCTCCATTCATGGCAAAACTGGCTGCTTAGGAGCTCAGAGAACACCTGCTTGCTCTTTTCTCCATTAACACCCATTTTGCTCTGTTGTTGAAAACCTATTTTAATGTCATTACTCCTCTCTTGCCCCTAAGCTATAAAAGCCATTGGGTTTTTTTTTGGGGGGGGGGGGGCGGTAAGCAAACAGATGATACTTACAACTCAGTCCCTGGGCTCTGGCTAGCTACTTTCTATAAACTTCTTGGTGAGCTTCTCCAGCTGAGCCGACCCTCTAGGAACATTCTCAGCATCTCTTGGCCTTTCTTGCCTCTCCCTCTTGCAGGCAGTACGGCTCCCATTAGAGGAATTAAAAGTGGTTGGAGCCATGCTAAATTTAACAAGCTCATTAGTATTCTTTGCAAGTGCTTGGAAGTGAACTCTCCCTATTCAAGCCTCCCTCTCCAGCAGAAGGGTCAGGCGGGTAATCATTAAATCAAACTAATGTCACCCTATCACAATCAGTCCCAGAGAAGGAGGGTTTATTATTTCAGTTTATGCTAAATAAACGGTTTTACAAATGGTCCCCAAGCAAGGTCAACAGCAGCTTCAATTACAAGACAAACTTAACAAGAGTTGCTATAAACCAAGTACTCCATATTGACTTAGGGACAGTCTGGACTCCACATATTGCCACTGGCAGGATTGTACAGGAATGCACATTACAAAATAAAGGAAGGGGCGAGCTTTTTTTTTTCTTTGCCAGAATTTGCGACTGCACAGCGACTCCTCATTCACCTCTCTCCAACCAGCTAGCCGCTCAGCTCAATTCACCCCACACAAAGGCTAGAGCCCAGACCTCAATGGACCGAGTGAAACATGTTCAAAACTAGGCTCTCTATTGTGACTGAATTTCTTAACATCTTTTCAAAAAGCGGAGAATGCCTTGAGGCTAAAGGAAGAAACAGGCTAATGGTGAATTGGGAATTCTGAGCAAATTTCAGAGCCCTTTCCTCCTAGCTTTTGAGGTTGAAAGCAAGCTCTTTCCTTTCAAGTTTCAAAGTCCTTTTTCCTCCCGCAGTGTCACAGAAGGATTTGAAAAGAAGGTAATTGTGCTCGCAGTCTCCCTGATCAGAGCTTACGTCCTATTTCTGGTATTTCGGAATACTTCTTGCAATAATAGTGCATATAGCTCAATCCCTTAACCGGCCTGCACTCCGCAATTGCTCATTAAATGAACAATTGCGGGTATAAAATGCCTTTTATGTTCAAGGTCTGGATATAAGATAAGCATTCTAGGATTCTAAATTTGGTTTACTAAGGAAACTCTCTATCATTAAATTATAAAACTGAAGTCAGAATATCAGGCTTTCCCAGAAAAAGGAGCACTCAGGTTGCAGTAAGCCAAAAAGATGGGCGGGTGGGGGGGTGGAGAGAAGGCACCAAAATGTTAGGGGCAGGGAGGAAGAGACCGGTTACTCCGATTTCTGGCCAAATGGGATTTTAACCAGAAAAGAACATTGCCGTGTTCAAGGTCTAAGTCTCTGGTGCCCCACACTTTTGATGCTGAATGATGGACTTATCTTTGAATGAGTTAAAACACAAGCTGCAGCTCAATAATATGAATGTGAGTAACGGTGATCCCTGGCCAGCAAGCACCTCTCCTTCTTCTTCAGGGAAATAAATAATCTTTCACTGCCATCATTCATGTCAGCTCATCGGATCTCTCCAGACTCTCTATCCCATATGGTAGGGGGAGAGAAGGTATGAGGCCCAGTGTCCAGATGGAAACCCTAGGTCCCAGGCAGGAAGGGATAAGGAATCCATTCTAGCCATTCACTCCTCACTGAGCCCACACAGCCCTGTTCACGAGAGAGCTACTCCTAGGTAGGATTTTGAAATGATACTTGCATGTACACCTCAACCCCAGAACTATTACTCCAATAGTTATAGGGGGAAAAATGATGTTTTCATGTTGTGGGAGGAACTCACAAGACTCAGATACTCTCCACTAGCATTCTGTCACCATCCGTTCCTTCCTAGGAAACACTGAGAGGGAACCAACAGACAAATTAATGTTCAGGCACTGAGGTAGTGTGCCATACCTGCACATGCGTCATCCCCTCCAGGGCTGGGGGCACCCGCAGGCCTCAAGGCAGCGTGGCTCAACTGTTCCTGGGCAAGCAGGTGCAGCCAGTGGCTTCTGTGTGTTACTCCAGGCACTGGGGGGGAGGGGGTGTTCCCACACTCCTGTCCCTTACTCTTCCCTCCCAGGCAACCGCCTCCCTATATTTGAAAGGAGCATTATTTCATTTTTTCCTGACTATGCATTTGTTGCATCTTATCAGCTTTCTTTTCTTTCATTATTTACATGTCCATGTTCTTTGAATAAAAACCACAGAACTCAGAATCCCCCACAGGACTTGGACCAAAGAGATAGCAGAAATGAAAAAGAGAAGAGACCGGGTGTATTTAAAAGTAGAACATGTTGATGCTAGGTAGGGAGAATATAGTTCCTGCAGTTTTAATACCCGAATATTCCCTCTCTCCCAGCAGTCTGCAGTCATGCCCTAGCCAGGGGCTTAGGAACGCCTGGAGCAGTGCTTCCAAAGAGGCTGAACAAACAATGCCTTCTCTAAGAACATTGCCAATACCCTTGAGGTCAGACATTGCCCTTGCACCGCTACACATACATCTCCCATTGACAATGACGGATGACAGAGGGAGGGGCCCAGATGGATCAAGAGGGAGCACTTGCTTTGTTTGCAACCTTTAAACCCGCACTGGCAGGCCGGCAAGCTGGAGAGGGCTACAGCAGGATTTGAAGCTTTGGAGAAATGCAAGTGACAGCCCCTCCTCAAGGTGATGGGTAGCTCTCTCTTCCTCCTTTCATCAACCAGGAGGTCTCCGGGTGAAAGGAGAGAAAGAAGAAAGTGTCTTCCATCACAGGCACATATCTCCATTGTTTGAACATTTCTAATGCTCCACATTAACCAACACGGCACAGGACCTTCACTGTAACTATCTGCTGCAAACACAGCAGGTTTGTGCTCAACCCAAAGCTAAATTCTTAACTCAGCCCCCAACTGCTTAGTTTACAGAGCTCCAACTAACTTTGAAAGAGGCCCTTGGGATAGCAAGAAGCGGACAGAGAAAGATGAGAATTCAGGTAAAGGAAAACACGACCCTGGAATGACTGGCACCTCCACTGCAGCAGAGAGCTCTGATCATGGGCTTGGGACAAGCAGCTGTCTGTCTTTTCCAAAGATAACGACCAAGATGAGCAGAAAGCATTGTGAACTTGCCTGAGCCCTCAAGCACATCCTGTGTCCTTCAGAATATCCACTGCTCACAACTCTGAACTTTCCAGACTAAGAAATTTACAAGCACAACCCTGCCCCTGAGGGGATACTCCTGAAAGCTGATTGCAAGAGCACTGTGACCTAGCTGAACTGGTATCCCATGATGCTCACCAACTTTCAAATTCCTGGAAAGAAAGCACGCGTCATGCCGCACATGGACCTGGGAAGGGAAAGTATGATCGAAACTGTGCCCTTGAGAGTCCCTGGCTCCCATTAAAAGGGGAGATGAGAGTTTTCTTAATCTCAAGGAAAACCCTTCCTTGATTGGGAATTCTAAAACACCACGAAGCTTCTAGCGCCTGCTCTTAGCTGCCATCCTCTGCTTACAGTGTGAGTTCTGAGGGGCATCAAAGGCAGTACAATAAACTCCTAGGAGGAGGGAAATTGTCCCTCCAGCTTAACAGTGCATTTGTGCCTATCTGTAATGGTCCGCAGAGCACGTAGGGAGTTCACTGAGTTGGTTCTAGTCTTCTATAAGCAAAGAATCCCAGTTTCTTCCTTCTTTTGCAAATACAGAGTTCAGCATAAAGATTCCACGATGAGATCCACAGGTAACAACATAGCAGAAGAGCAAGGAGCTTGTTCACAGGCTGGGGACCCAGTCTACTGCTGTTGCCCACAGCACCCAAAGTTGAGCATGGTGCCTGGGCTGGGCAGGAGTATTAGTACCTAGTTTTCCTTCCAGGCAGGGAGTAAGCCCACGTGTTTAGCAACTTTGACAGCAAAGTCCCATTTCTGAATCATTCTACCCCTTTTTTAAACTGTAGAAATGAACACAAGCTTAACTAGTTTTATCTGGGCTGTTTTGTTTGTTTGTTTTAAAACAGAGTCTCACTAAGATGAAATTTAGTTTAAATTGAGGAATGGCCCATAAGTTTATCATCCAAAATGTAAAATCCAATAGCCTCAATTCTATAAATACTTATTTTTAACATTAAAGATATTTAATATATTGGCTTTTACAAATTCTAGTGGGTCCTTTTTTTTTTTTTTTTTTTTTTTTTGCCTTAAGACTTTATCTTTAAGCACATATCAGTGTGGAATTTGTGTACATGAGTGCCACTGCTCAAGGAAGCCAAAGGCATTAGATCCTTGTAGCTGGAGTTACAGGCAGTTGTGCCTGATGAGGGTGCTGGGAACTGAACTCGGAGCCTCTGGAACAGTGGTTCACAACCTGTGAGTCACAACCAGTGGGTTGCAACCCCTTTGGGGTCTCCTATCAGATATTTACATTACAATTCATAACCGTAGCAAAATTACAGTTATGAAGTAGCAACAAAATAACTTTAAGGTCGGGGGTCACCACAACATGAGAAACTGTATTAAAGGGTCGCTGCGTTAGGAAGGTTAAGAACCACTGCTCTAGAAGACAGGGAAGCAGTCTCAACTGTTAAGCCAGCTCTCCAGCCCCTAATGTATTGTTTTTGAGACACAGTTTGTCAGTTGCCAACATACTGTCAGTGGCCAGCACACTATCTTCTGGACCTTTTTATCATCATAATTATAAAGGTAGCCAGAATTCTTGTAAGTAATGTTTTGCATGGTCAAAAGAAGCTAAGGAAAGTATCAGTTCACTTACATGGAAGTACTTGGTTTCCTTCACCATTCCTCAGTTTCTGAAGCTCTGCTGTGTTGAGTTTGGTTTGTCCTCTATATAATTTTTCTCCATGACACTTCCGGTAATACAACTATAGACTGATGACACTTTCAGGGAAATGCCGAACTACACACTTCCTTCAGTTCTCCCGGCCACTGGACTCCGACTTTCATTACTGTCACACCATCTAACCGAACAATGACATTTTCTGCTTCATAACTATCAGGACACTGAGTTTAAACACTGATCTGCACAGAGGAAATTTTAAAAATTATATATAACAAATTGGTTTTTTTTTTTAAAGTCTGTCAGGCTGGAGAAATGGCTCAGCGGTTAAGAGCACTGGCTACTCTTCCAAAGGTCCTGAGTTCACATGGTGGCTCACAACTGTCTAAAATGGAATCTGATGGCGTCTTCTGATACCCTCTTCTGTCATGCAGGCATACATGCAAACAGAGCACTCATATATATAGATAAATAAATATTTAAAAACAAAACAGAAATGTCTGTCACTTCTGTCATTCTGACGACCTGACATATATACACATGCAGGAAAAGTTCCTACGCGGTCACCTGAACAGATGTACTCTTGGGTGACCTAACCTGAGGAATACATTGCCACTAAGTGCTCATACCAACAGCATCTCACATACTAAATACTGCCATAGTCTCTGCATGTGCAAATTGCTATCGAGAGTTTCTGTTCTGTTTGATTCACAGTATGTCTTAAGCAAGTTAACATTAAGTGCACTCAAATTCACAGCAGCTCATGGATCTATGACCTCAGATAATAAAGAAGGCCCTTATGGAACATCTGGGGTGTTTATATTCCATGTTTTTGTCTTTAGATTGTATAATGAAACAGCATGAGCATATGGTGGCATTATATTTTTAATAAATTCTTACACATGTTGCTACAAAAATCAGACGCCGTTCAAAACTGAATTTAAACATTAATACCATTATTGTACTCAACTAAGCTGGAGGCCACCAAGATACCCTAAGGGACAGTGAGTAGGACTTACCTGTGCTGAATCAGCTGCTGGACAAAGGCCAGGTAGAGCCATGCTCAGATTCCTCTGAGAATGCACTCCTCCTCTAGCTATGGCTCCTTGTGACCTCAGCCATGGAATGCGCATCTCAGAGGCAAATGCACACTCTACTTGCCAGTTATTTGGGCTTTTTCTAACTTTAATCTTACTTTTTAATCAGCATACAGAGTAACGGGTTTCTTTACGGCATTTTCACGTCTCCCTTTGGTTGACCCGCCTCATACCCCCCCCCCACAAACACACAGTCTTCCACCCCTACTATTCTTTCTTCTACTTGCATATCACATATGTTCTATCACCCTCCTCCCCTCCTTAAAGCTATTTCTTCCACTATCCTGGGCTCCTTTTCTGGGCTCTATACAAAATTCCACATTTACACTTTCAGTAAAGTTAAAACACGCAATATTGTCTTTCTAAGCCAGGGTTACCTCACTTAATATAATGTTTTCCAGCCCCTCCCATTTTCTCACAAATTTCGTTTTTCTTTAAGGCTGAATAAAAGTCTACTGTGTGTACGCACCACGTTTCATTATGTATTCATCATTTAATGAACATCTGGGCTGACTCCATTTCCTGGCTATTGTGAATAGAGCAGCAATGAACATGGATGTGAAAATATCTTGAAAGTCAGATCCTAGTTTAGCCACAAACTCCCAGGTAGTGGCACAGGAACTGTGTATAAGAGAAGAAAGGGCCAGACACCTACCCTCTCTCTACACACACCTGAGTCACAGGCAACATAGGCTGCATCACCACCCCAGCAGCCTTCCTCCCCTAGGCAAAGTCCAGCGGGGCAGGACAGAGGCAACACCAGGCTCATCCCCCTGCAATTGAGACTGGGCAGCAGGACACAAGCCCAGATTTCCCTCTTAATTTTATCCCAGAGATCCAGAAACATCCAGGAGAAATATAACATCTCAAACCTAAGGGAATTAACAGTAAGAGCAATTAGGGAAACAAAGGGAAGATTAAATTCATCTGCTTTCCTAAAACACAAGCAATTCCACTTCAGTCATCTTCCTACCAATCTTCTTCAGAAGCCTGCCAACTAAAATCTATTAACCGTGCACCAGTTAACAACAGCAAATATTTACTTAAAGGAGGTAGGAGGCACCTCACCTGTCTGTTCGCCTCATTCCTCAGCACAGTTTTACAGGAAGGTATTGGCATAGTCCTCATCAACCAAATGAGAAAGGCAGCATCAGAAAAGGCATGCTGCTTACCCAGATCACACACAAGTGCACAGGCAGGACCCAGAGCCTAGACAGTCAACTCTTAAAGCTCATCACCGTGTTAGTCACAATAAGAAAATGAGCTTAAAATCCGTGTTTATTGTCTTAGAAGATGATAGACTATTATGACATTAAGTGCAGTGTTTCCCTAGGTCTCCATTAGCATAAGAGAGACACTTAGTACATGTAATTTATGCAGGTAAAGTTGGAAGCACCTCACACGACAATCTGATGGCATCAACGGGGATTACAATCCTGGTCACACAGACACAAGAGCAGGGGCACAGCTGTCCAAGAAAACCCCGCTAGCAAGGATCCACTCACCCAGTGGGCTACTGTGTTTCTACGCTGTAGTTAAAGAAAGATAGGAGGAGTGAGTATCTCTTTATATCCTAAACTTCTAATTTAAAAACAATTTAAGGCTGTGTGCAGACATAACCTGAAAATATTTCTATGGATTATTTCTTTATGTTTCTATATTTCCCAGTCATTTTAGGATAGAGAAAGGCGTATCTTTTTACTTTTATTTTCAATTCTATGTATCTCAAAAGAGTTTCAAATTAACTATTTGCAAATTGAAAAATTATGTCCTGAAGCCTTGCTTAGAACTATTTATTCCACCTCTTAAATTTCTTGGATATAGTGAGTATGTAGTCAGCTACTTTTACACATATTAATAACAGCTGTCACTGGTATAAGGTTTTATGTATATTTCAATGAATTCAGTTATTTAAAGTTATATGACCACTTCAATTATTTCAGATCTATATACAAATACATTCCAAACAAATACCAAGTGTGTATAATGTTCCACCTCCTGGCAAATAATTAATTCAGCTTCTACCAAGTCACCCCTGCAACAAATAAAAAGTAAATGCATTGGTAACACTAAGGACTGCCCTCCAAGCCAATACCTTTGCTAAGTACTTACCAAGCTCCAGAGGAGCATACAGGCCCGAGAAGTGTGCAGCACCATCATCATCCTTGATAAATATTGTGAGGCTTAATCAAGGTTAACCAACCTGTTCAAGGCTGCTGGCCGTTGTGGGAACGTGCTCCCCTACAGTCTGTCTACTGGAAACTTGGTTCTCAATATGGCGATGTTGAGTTACAAACTATGGGACATGACTGGGTCATGACGACATGTTTTTGAGAATAGCTTTGTTACAAAACATTAAGAAAAAAAGGAACTTCCTCTACCTAGCTTGCTCTGCCTCACTATGTGAAGCCTTTCACCACATTAGGATGCCAAAAGAAGGCCCTCCAGAAGCTAAGCAGATGTCAAACCATGCACTCTTATGCTGGCCTATATTGGGCTAGCCTGGCTCTAGAAGCACGATTAAATAACCCTTTCTGTTTTATTAATTGCCCAGTCTTGAGGAGCCTGTTAGAGCAACAGAAAACAGAATACAACATTATTCTTCAGGTAAGTGACCAGCTAAGCTGAACTTCCTCCTGTATTGCAAATTATAATTAGATTCTACAGCGCCCAAGTGTTTTCTACAGAATATTAAAAAATTTAGCGCTATGGTAGCCTCTTGGGTATGTGAGGAGTCTCTGGATTCCAATCCAACCTCTGCCACTTGACAGCTGTGGCATGTTTTTCTTTATTTTCCCCATTATCCTCTCTTGTCCCCTCCCTCTCCTCTAACAAATCTCCCTTCTACTGTCATGTCCTGTGTGCACATATTCCACTAAGAGAGAAAATACATGATATTTGTTTTCTTTGTCTGGCTTATTTTGTTTACATGACCATCTCAAGTTTCACTGATTTTTCTCCAACTCAGGTAATGTCTGTCTTCTTCACAGATGAATGAAACTCCATGTATATATATACACATTTCCATTATCCATTCATCTGTTAATGGGCATTGAAGCTGATTTCATATCTTTGCTGTTGTGAAAAGTGCCCTGCATACACATGGATGTGGAAGGATCTCTACAGTGTGGACACAATGGTATCTCTGTTGATTTAGACTCCTGACCATATTCCTGTAGTGTTATAGCTAGATCACATGTCAGGTTTTGTTTGTTTGTTTGTTTGTTTGTTTGACGGATGTTTTATGGAACTTCCATTCTCACTACATAGTGTCTGCATTAGTTTACACTCCTACTAGTAGTAAGGGTTCCTTCCACCAGTATTTGTTGTTGCTCATTTTTTCAATGTAGAGGGGTGTTTTGCCTGCATGTGTGTCCATGCACCACTTGTGCAGCTGGTGCCCATGGAGTCCAGAAGAGGGTTGTCATATACCCTGTATCTGGAGTTATAGACCTTTATAAGGTGCTGTATGGGTGCTGGAACTCAAATCCTGGTCCTGCAGAAGCACAGCTAGTGACCTTAACCACTGCGCCATCTTTCCAATGATGTCTGTTTTCTTGAAACAGACATTCTTACTGGGCTGAGACAGACTCTCAGTGTGGTTTGGATTTGGATTTGCCTCATCTTCCTCAGCTTTTGTAACTCTATAATTAACACATCCATAGCCTTGTTTTCTACAAGTGTAAAGGGAGATGATTAAAATGAGTCTAGCTCTTCCTATTAGGCTATCAAGAAGGACATTTTGAACTTCAGTAAACCATGAAATTGTAAGTTCCAAGCTAGTCAGTGAAGTGCAGTTTAAAAACTTCTCAAATTTCTTCTGCAGTGGCTGTTACTGACACATCTAAGCCCTGGGCAGGCTGAGCATCGTGCAATGACAGTGACACCTCTGATGCTCAAGCCGAATGATTTTCTTGTCCCTGTAACTCATCACCACTTTTCCTCATGCCGTTCCTTCCCACAAGCCGTTAACTTTCTAGACTGTTTCTAAGTTCTGAACAGCTATTTCGAAGAGCCATGTTTAACACTGTCTTCTGGGGGATTGTATTCCGGGGTTAGATGCAAGAAGCCCCAGTATTTGGTTTGTGTTTAACTTAACAACAGCTCCACCAGTAAAAGCCATGTGTGTTTTACTGAAAGGGCATACACCAAAAGTTAAGACAGCATATGGTTTATCGAGAAAGGGCAAAGACTTGCACTTAGAAGCAGCTTTGCCTGGATTATATACCAACAAATGAAAGGCTGTCTGAAAGCATACTGGTAGGCCCCAGGAATGTGTATCAAATCAGCAAAGCATAAGACATCTACACCCTCCCCCAACTAAAATAATTATCAAATCCTAGCAAAGTCAAGAAAGTTTTCTCTTTTATCAATCAAATACAAATTTAAGTGATGTATTAAAATGTACTTCTAGGAACTGGAACTGTTTCTTAAAAGCTATGTTTCCACACATGCGATATTAAAACTAATAAGCATCTTTTCCATTTCTTTTAATAATGGCATATGCAATAAAAGTACGCAGTGCTTCATTTAGCCAAGGGACCTGGAGTTTAAAAGGAGTAAAATAAATAAATAATAAACATGCACGGGCCACTTACCAAAAATAAAGTTGTTTTATTCAACCTTTTTACGGGAGGCACATGCTGCATTTTGAAAGCAAAATTCTCATAACACAAACCTCTACTTAAAAACATCAGTGCCAAGGGCTGGAACCACAGCAGGATGTGACTTCTTTTCCAATTTATTTTTAAATGTTTGCGTATTGATGACATCAAGTTCCGTGAAGCATAATAAGGCAGCATGGCACAATAAAAGGGTTAGAAAAACCAGCTCCAAGGCTTGCCTCCAGTACTTCTTCAGTGACCCAATTACCTTAAAGTACTGCAGACTGCCAGTTGTCTCCTCTACAAACACAAATGATAAAACTTGCCCTCTTCATTCATAAGGTTTTCTGAGAGTTAAATATACCAGCAAACAAAACAAGCCTCTACCTTTGGACTCAGGGTACCACAACAGTGATAACAAAGGGGCAGGATGGAAGCGTTCTAGTCAGAGATAGGAGACTCAATTTACAGTCCAAAGGTTGACCCTCAGACAAGTCACAGAACAGGTCTAAGCTATTGTCTCCCACTCCACAAAATGACCAACCGTCCATCTACTCTACTCAAGTTCCCTCAGGTTCTTCTAAGTACTAACCAAATAACCCAGAGAGAAGAGCTCTGCCCCATGACCAACAGATGACCCAGCTTAAGAATTCATTATTCTAGTTGGTTCTTGAGGCAGCTAATCTTGGCTGTCAACATGATGACATCCAAACTCAACTAAAACCCAAGAAGTTGGGGATGCATGCTTGAGAAGGTCGGACTGACTGGGAGGTCTCTAGTCAGTTTCAAATGGATTTGAGATGAGAAGACCCACCTTAAATCTGGGCTACTTTCTGGGGTTGCAGCCCACATGAAAGGGCATGGAAGAAGCCTTTTGTCTGCTTGTCCTCACTCTCACAGGCAAGTTCATCTATCCTAATCCTTCACTGTGTTAGAACCTACATCTTCAGGATTCCAACGCAGGCTGAAGACCTCTCTAGGATTTCCCTGGGACTCCAGCACCAGATTGAGATGGCTGAGACATCTGGTCTCATAGACTGAGCAACTGCTGGATTCTTGGCCTTCTCATCATGAGACAGCCATTGTTGGACTAGTCAGACTACAGCCTGTAAGCCACTATAGCAAATCCCATAGCCATTCTATCAGTTCTGTCTTTTTCAGAGACATCTAACTAATACTGTCCCCTCTTTCCTCTACTTCCCTGACATAGTATAGGTCATGTTCAAAAATCCACATTTACTACATGTATGCCTAGTTCACTAACTTCCTGTTGTAAAATGTCAAACTCTTCTCCTCTTTTTCTACAATGACCTGAGACAATACATTGTACTAAAAGTAAGTTCTGAGGATGGCTGTTGACAAGCAGAACCACAGCCTGCTTTTGGAACGCTTATAAGCGAAGATTATCTTTTATAGTTTTAATGAATGAAAAGCAATCACAAATATTTGTAACATATGCAAGTAAGGGAAATTCAAACTCCAAATTCCAGTGTTCCCAAAGTCTTAAGGGAGCATCTACAGTCTTCTTCATTTCATACTGCCAAGGGCCAATTTTGTACAAACAGCCACAGAACTCGGTATCGAGAACAAGTAGCCTGCACAAACCCAGAAACATGAGTTGGATGCAGTACTCAGCTTTCCATCACTTTGTAATACCTGAGAAAACCATTATCCTACCTGAAGTTTAGAGGTTCTAATCTATGACTCAGTTTGTCTGACTCTTGGAGCCTATGACAAGGAAGACTATCAAGGCAGGGTACGTAGCACAGCCAAACTGTTCACCTTGTGCCAGGAAGCAAAGTCTGGCATCCTTCCTACAGTCTCCTTTAGGATTGCTCTGAAGACCTCCCAGTCAGTCCCATCTATTCATGGCTATGCAGTTTCCAACAGCACCACCCTAGGGACCATGCTTTTAGAGGACATTTAGAATGCAAACAATAGGACTGGCCTTTTGCAGAAAGTGTGCTGTCCCCAATGTACCCATTTCAGGACAGGCTAAAAATACCCTTCAGTAAAGCTATGAAACATATCTGGGAAATAACATTAAAAAAGGAAGCAATTACCATTTCCAAAGAACTTCTAATGATGTTTCCAAGCTGGAAGTTTGAGGTTGTGGTAATATCATCCCACTTCACAGATGAAGGAAGCAGACGGAAAAATGGACTCTCCCAAAGTCTCAAAGCTACTGTGTCAGGGATCCAATCAGTTTCCAAAGATTCTAAACCTGACCATTCTATAATCTAGGTCAGCTTATAACTTTGTTAACAGAAAATGGGAAGTACATACAATATTAAAGTTTTGAGACTTCCTGCTCCCACCAAACTGGAATCTCCTGGCTAGACAAAGCACAAATGCAGTTGGAGTTCCAAGGGAAGACCTCTGCATTATGTGAAACCACGTGTCCCTGAATTTTCAGGCCTCACCAACATCATCAGGGCAGACTGCCCCTGGTGGCCATTCTCCACAGTCAGCTCATATGGCTGCATCCATGCCGAGGCTTCCACAAGCACTCAACACAAAACTTGATCTTCTAAGATAGTTCCTAACCTCCCTAATACTGCCACCCTTTAATACAGTTCCTCATGTTGTGGTGACCCCTAGCCATAAAATTATTTTCGTTGCTACTTCACAACTGTAATTTTGCTAAATATCTGATATGCAGGGTATCTGATATGCCACCCCTACGAAAGGGTCATTTGACACGCCAAGGGGTCACGACCCATGGGTTGAGAAGCACTGTTCTAAGGCATGGAAACAGAATGGCCGATACCCTGAAGTTCTCATGACTGGTATTTGTAGACAACAGAAAGACAGGAAGACAGTTGTCCGAGGGACAGAAAGGGAAGACTGCTCTCTCAGGTACCCAATGCAGATGTGGATCTCAGAGGAGACACTGACAAGACTTGATGTGGGAAAATGTCAAGTTCAAATTCCAGAAGAATTGGCCAATCTAACTCTTACCCTGCCTCCAAGTCCAGGGTCCTGAACAGCATTAACAGTATTAACAACTGAGACTCTGCAACATTGTACCTTTGGTTTAAGTTGAGAACATCTGTATTTTCTTTCACTTTTCTTTAATCCTTAATTCACATCTTGTTGACACAAATGGAAACTTGCATTTCTTGGCAGGAAGGCTTTAAGTTCAGGGGAATAATAATAGATAATTTCACACAGTGCTGCTGCCAAGCCATTCAAATAAGAATTCTTCCATCTGAATCTCCACGTCTGGTCCAGTTCTACCAGAGTTCTCAAGCAGAGTTGGCAAAAACAGCAACTTAAACACATAATCCACATGATTTTATTGTTCCTGACAATTCTGTTAATTCTATTGTGTCCCTCTAGTCTACTCTGTGATGTGAAGTACAGTCCAGACAGCAAACGTCACAGCCCCCCACCCCCACCCCCCACAAAATGACAGCATCTACCTCTGGGTCAACTCGGCAGAAAGCTGGCAGCTATCACAACTCAGTCCCGGCCTGGTCAGAGGGAAGCTGCCTTCCCAGGCTCCCCTTCGGATTTCCTTCCCTTTTAATTTCCATCCTGGGAGGAGGCGTCTAGGGCGAGGGGGAGGACTCTCTTACATCTGCAACATAAGACTCCCAACTACACACACACCACAGAGCTGTGTTTCCTAGTCAAGTAAGAACTGTATTTTCAAATTACAGACTTTCCACCCAAACCCTGCCTCTGCCAGAGTGATCTCCTGCAATGAGTCAAGCCACAGTCTTCCCTGTCAGGAGTCTCATAAATGATTCAAAATAGGATCAAAACCATCACTTGCCTCACCCTGGGTCTCTCCTTGACACTGTGTGGCCTGACCTCCTTCGGCCAAGGAGTTGTCTGCAGTGGTCCCAAGGGCTGTTCTTTGGCCAATCTGATGGCTTCCTTGTGTGTTCCTACGTCACCCTCCCCTCACTGTTTCAGTCATGCCTGCTTTGCCCATCCTTTTCTACATGTAAACTTCGATGGCTTCAGTACATGCAGGTCTGGATTTTTGCAAATTCCTTTTACCTCTTCAGTAATCCTAACATGGATAAACCTGAAAGGTGAGAATGAAGGAACAAAGTGTGCATAAAATGTAAGTTACAATTTAATTGAAATAAGCAGGACAATAAGCACTGAAAGTGCCCCTGCCCTATACAGGAGAGTTTTAAAACTTGGCCAGACCTGTGCTTAAATCCCTTCAACAATCGAAAGAAAAGTTTTGTTTTATAAATGAAATCTGTCTTCCTGATAGCACTGTCATGGTTGCAAGAGAAAGCAGTAAGGAAAGGATGACAGACCAGACTTTGAACTCACTCTGACAACTATTCCAAGTCTGCAGAAAGCTGCACAGCTTTAGAGTAGCCTTCCTGTAGAGAAAGGCGTGAGCCTGGCAACTATCTCGCTAGCCATTGAGAACTGCCTGTTCCCAGCTGAAGATTCTAAGAGCTAAAACAATGCGCCAGAGTTCTCAGGGCTATGAGGATTTTTACTTAATTACTTTCTTAAATGTCTTCATCAAAAATAGCTATCCCTGAAACCCAAAGACAAAGCCAATTTCCCACCAGGACACTTAAAAATAAGAAAATAGAAAAAATGGATTAGCTTGATTTAATTGCTGAGGTCAAAGACATAAATAATATATTTATCATATTGTCAATCACAGTCAAATACTGGTGTCTTTGGAGGTCTCTCTCCAACCTGGAGTGTGCCTCAGTCTTGTCTCATTGAGCTGCTAGCCTTGAACTCCCCCCACCTTAAAAAAAAAAAAAAAAAGGAACTTAAAAGGCTCCTTACACATGAATCCATTGATCTGAAAACTGAGTACATTAATATTCTGGAAGACTCATCTAAAAGATGGAACCTCATTTTGCAAAGACGGTTCAAACCACAGAGGAAAATCCAACATACTGCAGCACAGATGCTTTGAGAATCCAAACATCACCTATACTCTATCTTAATTTCGAGTACAAAAGCAAATTCTTCGTAGACTACGTGAGACTGACAGTAAACTAGAAGGCAGCACTCTTCACAGCCCTGCTTCAAAGTTACTTCTCACTTCTCACGAACGGCCTGTGAAGCCCAGGTGTCTACACGGCCAACTCTAAATTGCTTCCCTCATGTGGGAACTCAGAGAAGAACCGCTTCTGCCCATCCCCTGAGCCTGTTCAGCCACCCAGCGTGGCTAGTCAGCTTCCTAAGGAGCTGGGGGCTTGCACACCTCCACCATTAGCACACAAGCTCTGTGGGGCCTGGGATCGAACTTAGCTTCAGTGTCCTTTACGCACAGCACGCCCAGGCTCTACACGCCAATCCAAAGATGAAGAAACAATGCATGGAGAAGATGGGGGAAGGATCCCAGGGCTGTGTGACAGTTTCTCTGCAGGCAGTATGAGCAGCAACAGGCATCCCGAGGATGAGGATTAGGCTTCAAGGTAAAGATGCTGGAGTGTTCTGGTGGAGCCTGACAATAGGGGCTGATGCCAAAGTGAAAGCATATAACTCCAAACAGGAGGGAAACAAACTGAGTGAGGACAGAAGGAAGTCCCCTACGCTGGCACTTTGCCAGGGTTGGTTTTTGTTTTATGGTGTTGGGGATGGAATCAGGACCTTCTGCTCTGGCAGCTCTGAGTTCTGATTTTTTTTTATGCCCTTGTTTAATGGCTTCCAGATTATCGTTCAAGAACATTCCAATGCTATTCACCAACTTAAGGCTAATGGGATTTACTGCCAGATATGTTAAAGTATATCAAAGCAATGGGGATGGAGTGAATAACAGAAAAAAGATCAAGAAAAATGGACAAGGGCTACTCTACTGCAAACCTCTTTTCTCCCAGCATCAATGTTTTATCTGCTCGATACTCATGGGAGTTGATGTGGAAATTAATATCCAGCCCACGCACATGAAAGCAGCACACAGGGACTCATAGTTTGCATTGGAGATGTACCAGCACACACCGGCCTCCCTTCCTCATCAGACCCTCAGTGTGGGCACAATGTGGGGTGTACTGGCTACATTTATACACAGGTGCAGCCAGATCTGAAGGCTCTAAAAAGACTTAGGCTTTCTCAGTTCCAGACACTAAGAGAAACAAGGATACACTGAGCCAAATTCAGGTAGCCCTCCCTGACCATCCCTTTAAAGGGCAATTTTATATGAGACACTGAGGTCTTTCTTGGTTTAGTTTGCTCTGTCAACTATTGGCCTTTTTTTTTTTTTAAACCTTAACTCTGATGAGGGCTGCATTGACCACAGGCTGAGGCAGAACTTTAAAACTCACATCAGCTCAAGGATCTAGAGTGAGGGGAGTCCTAGAATGAGGCATGGACCTGATAAAGGCAGCTATTTAAAAAAAAAAAAAAAGAATGCCTTTTATTTAATCTACCAAAGGACCACAGAGCAGCACTGTCCAGATTTGGTGCCTCTGCAAACTCCTCTCATGTGTGCATATTACCTAAACTCAACCTCTTACCCCAAAGACGTGCTTCTCATTAAACTAGTAACTTAAGAAGGAGGTTTATGAGGCCAGGAAGTCAATCAAGCCCTTTCTCCTAAGACAGCCTCAGTGTACTAAAGGTCATGGGGAAGAGCTAATAAAGATGATAGCAGGATGTAAGCAGTAGGTCTTCACTATGACACAGCCCAGCCTGAATGCAGCGCCTTCTCAGGAGAACATTACTCGCATTCACAGTAAAATAAAGTGGAGAGAGAAAACAAAATGCCTTTCATTGCAAGTCCCTATTATTCTTAACTCAAAAAATCAGGGGAAGAAGACAAAGAAACACATGGCCCATGGAGGAGTGTCAGCTCTATTCCCAGTACCAAAGGCGCCAAAGACTAGGATATCTGTAGCAACACCCTTTGTACCCCCCAAAAGGAAAGGAAAGGAAAAAGGAAAGGAAAGGAGAGGAAAGGAAAGAAAGAAAGCGATAAATACCATCAGCAGTAGAAGGGACTCATAATTTCTGGCCGGGTCTCAAAAAGGAACACTATGCAGCAAGAGAGTAAGCATCTGCTACTGCACACTGACTGGGTGGAGTTTAAGATCAGTGTCAAAAGGAAAAAGTAAGAAACATGTTTATAATGAACAGGAACCTATGTCATTACAAGCTGGGAATTAAGAAGGCTCCAAGGTACAAGTGGCAGGTGCCTAGTTAACCTCTCTGAGCTTCACAAATCTGCCTCACTCCTAACAAGTCACTTAAGCAAGGGATTAATTAATACTGTCAGGACTGCTCCACGGCCACATGTTCATCAATAAAAGATATGACACTTATCCTCTCAGTGTCACCTTCCTTAAATATGAAATCCATGTTTGTGTACATATGTGATCCCAGAGAAGAAACCCAAGGTTTCCCCGTCTGCTAGGCTGAGCTGAACACTCAACTCTAAATTGCTCCAGCTGGCCTTGAACTCTCTCTGTAGCTCAGGCTAACTTTAAACTTTTGATCCTCCTGCCTCAGATGATCAAACAGCCAAGATTATAGACTTCTGTCACCAGGCTAGGTTACAACTATGTGTTTTAGAAAGCCCAATATAGGTATGTATGTAACAAAATGCCACTCCAGAGCAAAATCCCCCAAATGCTATGGGGCATGCACAGCCAATTAGCTGAAGAACAAAAGTAATATGCAATAAGAAAATAAACCTAGGTTTACATCATATTATAAACAGTATGACTGAAACGTCATTACTGTTTTCTGCATTAATACCAAATCAGTAAGGTTAAGGTTGAATTTACAAAGTAATGATGCTGAGGACCTCTCATACACATGTGGGTAACCCAGTCCTTCCTGGCAGGCACCTACCCAGATGAATAATTACATTCTGTCCAAAGACTTAGCAACATCAACGTTCACTGAAACAAAGCTTATACTACAGATGATCAAATTCCTAATTAACACACAACAGGTGACTAAACAAAACAGAGAAGGGAATGGAGTGCAGCTTGGCTGGTAGAGTGCTTGCCTAGCATGTATGAAGCCCTTGGCTCAGTCCTCAAAACCACATAAAGCAAGCAAAGCAGTTCACCTGCAATGCCAGCACTCGGAGGTAAAGCAGGAGGAGCAGAAGTTCAAGGTTATCTTCGCCTACATAGCTAGATGGAACAGGAAGGGGAAGGCTGTCTCTGAAAGCCATTTATGCAGCATTTTCTAGTACTTAAAAAAAAAGACTTCAATTTAGAAATAAATGTTTTTTTAGAGCTGTTTTGAAATTAGTATGAAAGTTCTTCCAGAGAACTGACTTTTACAGAAGGCTGTGGATCGTTGAGAAGAATTGTGGTATGTAAGAGATGCCAACATGGCTGCAGCCAGTAACCAACAGCCACAATCTAGCATTTGCTGGAGTACATACTTTCTCTTTAATCCCTTGCGGCAGATGGGAAGAAAGAATTAGATACTTGGTGAGCTGACGCCCAGTTCAACCCAATTCCCCAGACAAAACATAACCTAGGAGAATTCAGCTGTGGCTTCTCCCTGAAGCAACAACCCAACGATTTAGTGCCCAGCTGTGCATTCGTCACTCTCCGAGCACTGAGAGGACACTAACAGCTATGCATACGTCCCTCACATACCCACAGCCATGGATCTGTGGTGCCAACTCTAGAGCTGCTTCTTGAGAGCCTTGGCTTCTAATAAGTGTAAGACTCAACAGCCTCATGGACTGTGACATGTTCAAGATTGTTCAGAAGTCTGAATGGGATGCTATTTCACAGTCCTTTCTACCACAGAAGTAACCAACCATCATAGTTGTCCCTAAATAACCATGCCGCTTTCTGTAAGACGGAAGTTTCTTCTTGGTGAAAACTTCAAGATTCTACATGGTTTTAAACAGGAAAGACCTTTCCATTCTATGAAGGGAAGTGGGTGGGAGATCACGAATCCAAGTACTGAAGGAGGATTCTCAAAGAACTATCCAGTCCTGTCAGCATTCAAATAATAGTGTGCACACATGTATAGAAAATTACTAGAAGGAAATGCATAAAATGGTAACAATTTATCCTTACACGTAGACATTCTTTTCTTTTTCAATGTTCTTCAACAGTTTTCAAATTTTCTAAATTGAGGATTAGAAAAGCATAATCAATACTACAGAGCCAGGGAAACGTGGCGAAAGAAAAACAAACATCTGAAGACCCCACAGGCTCTGGAGCTGAGCTGTGGTGCTTCCCCTAACTCACCTCATCTCCAAAGCTTCCTCCCAAAGTTAGGTCAAAGCAAGGCACCAGCAGAAAACCTTACACATTTACTACTACCCGTGGTTGGAGGCTGAAGACACGGGAGGAAAAACGCAGGACGGAGGCATGCTCTGCTTTTCCTGGATTTTTTTACATGCTTCAATAGTGCTTTGGGGGTAAGGGGTGTCTTTTTATTTCCCAAAGAAAGATTAGACAATGTATCCTTATGTCTCTGAGAACAGAAGCAGGTTAACAGCCCTCAAAGCGGAGAGAGCATGTCTGCAGGATTCCCATCTGCCACTGATAGTTAACTCTCCTTTGGGCTAGAACTCCAACATGGTTTTAAACTAAGCAGGAAAGGTGATCCTGCATGTCCTACCAGGTTCACCACAGCCCACAGTGAAGGAGATGGAACACCATGGATGGTCACCATGGAGTGTCCCCAGAAGCAGTGGGTGAATGGCATTTCTATCAAATAGCATATTTAGATAGTGAGAAGACAGACATTGTAATAGATTAACAGGTCTTTAAAAAAATCATTCCACATATAATTCTCCTCTAATGCCCCACTCCCTTGATCCTGTTTTCCAAGGAACTCCTTGCAGGCTGAGTAGTTGGTGCAGCCTCGGATGGTGTGCTGGTTAGCTTTTGTCAACCTGACACAAACCAGAGTCACCAAGGAAGAGGGAGCTTCAATTACAGAAATGTTTACATTAGATTAGTCTGAGCGCATGTCTATTGGGGTATTTCCTTGACTAATAATCGATGTGGGAGTGCAAAGCCCACAGTGGGCAGTGTCACCTCTGGGGAGGTGGTCCTAGGTTGTATAAGCAACCAAGCTGAGAAAGCCATGGAGAGTAAGCAGCTTTCCTCCAAGGTTCAAGCCTCTGCCTTTGCTTGAGTTCCTGTCCTGACTTCCCTCCATGATAGACTGTGCTTTGGACATGTAAGCCAAGTAAACCCTTTCCTTCCCAAGTTGCCTTTGGTTATAGTGTTTATTACAGGAATGGGAAGCAAACCAAGACAATGTCCAGGGCTAAAGCTTCTCCATCATCCTAATCTAGCCTCTGCCCTGTAAGTGGAGTAGGGCAGTTAAAAACAGGCCTGAGAGTTTTCTTTGAGTACAATGAACACAGTTGGCCACTTAGTGGTAACACTTCCATTTAATGTAATGTTATGCCGGAGTCTTGTCTCCAAGCCTATCTCCTGCTATTCTTGCAGCAGCCTTGTGAACATTAACCACTGTGCAACCTTTTATGGTTGTGGAAGTTGTGGCTCCAAGACATGAAAGACATTTACTAAAGACCTCTACTGTCAGAAGAGAGGGACACTTAGGCAAGAGACCCGGATGAAGAGGGCAGCAACCTTGCCTAGAGCAGCTGTGTACTGAGTTTAGGTACCAGGAATGCTGCCAATCCCACTTGGTCCTCCTCTCTTCTTTGCAAGTCAAACTGTCAAGACAACTCTCAATGCTATTGTGTATCATCCTCTCTGAGGAAGAGGCATGGTAAGTGTTCATAGAATACCCAATGCCTTGCTGATATTGAGAGATGAAACCTTCATGAGAACCAGGCTGGCTCAGCCTTGCTGTCAGCAACAATCGTAGGTTAGATGATTCTAACCAAACAACTGAAAAGCCACTGATGATCACATTCAAACACACTATTCTCACTCTTCCTCTCCTCGTATTGGCAGCAGCTTTCAGTAGATCTCCTAGGTAGATCCCCACGATGCCCAAGGAATCTAAAATTGCATTACTTGTTACCACTTTCTACCTCTGCTACGTGGGTGGTAGCCTCTAGAGAGTTTGGAGGGAGTGAGGGAGCCTGGTCTACTTCCAGTTCTGTGAAATGTTTTGCTCATTTGTTCTGTTTAAAAGCATGATTCTGGGTTTCCCAGCTCCTCCCATTTTCTTAAGACTTGCATTTTAGACTTACATTTCCATAGACGTACATCCCAAATGGACCTGCAGAAGACTTACATTTCCAGACATATATCTATCCCAAATGGACCTGCAGAAGTACATTTCTACAGACATCCATCCATCCCAAATGGACCTGCAGAAGACTTACATTTCCACAGACATCCATCCCAAATGGACCTGCAGAAGACTTACATTTCCACAGACATCCATCCCAAATGGACCTGCAGAAGACTTACATTTCCATAGACATATATCCATCCCAAATGGACCTGCAGAAGACTTACATCTCTACAGATGGACATCCCAAATGGATCTGCAGAAGACTTACATGTCCACAGGCATACATCCCAAATGGACCTGCAGAAGACTTACATTTCTACAGATGGACATCCCAAATGTACCTGCAGAAGACTCTGAGAACAAAGGCAGGTAACTAATTCCTCTGAGCCAAAAACAATTTTGGAAAACTTCGGGAACGTGATCAACAGCAATGCAGCCACAGGCCCTCAGGAAGGATCCTGTTATTCCACGGGGCAAGTGACATGGGAAACGAGGAGAGACAGAAAGACATTCCACAATCAAAGAACCACTACTTGTGGTCTCTGTCCTTGAACCTGAATTTTTTTGTCAGGTCCTATCTGACCTTTGCCACTAAGCTTTTGTTTCTGAGTGCTTGAAAGATGACAGAAATCTTGGCCCACTGTTGATTCTATAAAAATATCCTAGTTTTACATTCCTTCCAAAGGACCAAAACAGGCCACAGAAAGCAGACACCTGCTGGTGTTTGTCTTTTAAAAAATTCAATGTAGCATGGTTTCTTGTATTCTATGGGATAAAATACATAAATATGCACAAAGCAAGAACAGGATAGAATACAAAATATAACCATTATAACTGTTCAAAAATGTCAAGTGGCAACTTAATCCAACTTAAAAAGCGAGGTAAGGGTGCCTCTCACCTGTTTATATTTGGGTAATTCATCTTATTTTTCTTATCTGATTTATTCCACAAAAGCCAGGTAACATCTCCAACATAAAATTTCTTCTAACAATTTTCATCTACATGAAAATTCAGATTTCCCAACTATCATTTTCTAGGTCAAGCGACGTGTACACTTCTTGTTCAAGCCTTTTCAACTGAATTAATTCACCTTTTTACAGCCCCACAGACTTGGTCGGCTTCACCTCAAATGCCTGTTTATTCATTTCCTCCCCTGAAAGCATTCAAGACTCCATGTTGTTAGCCTGCTGGTAGATCTGAGAAAATCCTCATAAGTCAGCCTTTGCCGGAGAAACTAGGAATTCACAGTGGCTCTTCCCTGACACACAGAAAACAACTAACTAAAGTGAATTTCGCTAACAAAAGAACATCCATGTGTTCACAGACCTCTTCTTTCATCCCCCCAGATCACAGCTCCTTTGGATAGACTGTGTTCATCAGCCTCTCCCCAGGCTACACAGAGCATGGCGTCTGGCTGCCAGGGTTCAAGGCCTGGCAGTCACCGCACAGGGCTCATCCCAGACACTGAACTTCAAGAGTGCATTTCCTTGTCTGCGGGCCATGGAGACAGTAGCAGGCTGGCCAGGAGGGTAAAAAGAGGATACACAAAACAGTGTGCTATAGATGTCTATGCAGCATAGCCTCTAACCCCGTGCTGACGGGAAGTCTGTCAAGTAGGGTACAGTTCTCACCTGATCTGGGTACATGCAGCCTGGTACCTAATAGCAGCACCCTGTGAAACGTTCTGAGTGAAGTTATCAGAGAGACCTTGTGAGTAGCTGGATCAAAAACGTAGCACAGGTGCCATGCTCAATCAGCTGTGTGCTGTGTTGCCATGTGCTAGCAAAGCCAGCGGTCAATATGAAGAAAGTGCACTTGCTGGACCAGTCGACGGGCAATGCCAGCATCCCACACCTAGTTTTGTCCTGGGAAGGAAGTAAATGAACTCCACCCCTGCAATCCTGTTTCATTTTATAAAAGAGGCAATAGGAAATTCACTTATAAAAATAAGTGAATATGGATTAAGTTATAAAGACAAGCATACATTTAAACCCATAAACTGCTATATGAGAATATATGTTTCAAATTGTATACTATAATGTCTGTCTCCAGCAACAGCTACTGCACGTCAAGCCAAAGCCCCTCTACATCTTTGATATCCTTAAACCCTCAACACAAGTTGTCTTTTATTCTCATTTAGTTAATCAAAAAACAAAACAACACAAAAAGAAAACCAAAAGCTCAGAGATGGTAAGAATGTTCCCTGAAGTCAATTCACAAAATCAAAGACTAAGCGGGTATACAGGATTGTGTAGAATAGGTTAGATGGCACAGTCTTCAGGTCCACGCCCATATTTGTACGGACTGAATTTGTCAACAGAGTGTAAGTCACATGATGGTGGAGGAAGATGGCCACAAAAGAAGGACAGTGACAGACAAGGGGTCAGCCCACCCATCTTCCTCAATTTGATTGAATATGTATTCAACATCATTACTTGTGGCCCACATATGGTGATGTCTACTCAAAGACAACTTCCAAGACTGATCAAGACAGAAAGCAGGATGTTCCAAGCAGAGGTGCAGAGAATGCCCTCCACAATCCCCACAGGTCCTAACACACTGTTTAGGTACACAAAACACCTTCATGGGAACACATGTGAACCTGGAGTTTCTGTCCCTCTTTTGTCTCCCTGTCTCTGTCCTTCTCACTTAGAAAACTGCAGGAAGCCGGGCGGTGGTGGCGCACGCCTTTAATCCCAGCACTTGGGAGGCAGAGCCAGGCGGATCTCTGTGAGTTCGAGGCCAGCCTGGGCTACCAAGTGAGTTCCAGGAGAGGCGCAAAGCTACACAGAGAAACCCTGTCTCAAAAAACAAAAAAAAACAAAAAAACAAAAAAAAAAACTGCAGGAAGACATGCACACACGCCAACTGATGCCCAGAGAGGCAGAACCTCATCTCCTGCACAGACAACAGGCTCCCACTCCAGTCTGAAACCAGCCTGGACATTCTGTCTGCACACTTTTCCTGGGTCTAAGACAATCTTCTACTTTAGCTTTAGGCTGCTGAAAAAAAGAAAAGGTCCAAAACTTAATTCGGTGAGTGTTTCCACAAAGCTCTACCCTACCAATCTCGAACTGGCTTGCACCTTCTTTGGGAGCCTAGGGGAAGGAAAGAAACAAACCATCTGCTTGAGTAGCCCAGCATGCTCTTCGGCTCCATACTTCAGGAGGTTACGGGAAGGGGGGGAGGGGGGGGAGCCCAGGTGCTCCTCCCTCTGCCCTCAGGCTCTTAGATATCCAGATCACAAAAAATGTGAGGCCAAGCCAAACTGCTCAACAGTTTCCTAGGCACCTGCTTTTGACAAAGGTGCTGACACAGATGCAAAGAACACACTTCCACCATGAAGGAGCTTCCAGGCCCCTGGCAGAAGCCATGTTCAGTGCATTGTGGGTGGGAATAGTGGGAAGCCAGTGACCGGAGATTGGGAAGGGGTGTCAGTAAAGACCTCAGGAGGCCCTCAATCTGAACAATAAAGAGTATCAACTTCTGCAGAGCTAAATGAGTACAAGACACAGAGGGAACAGTGAGCGACAAGTCCCAGAGCAGAAGGCTTCACATGAAAATATATAAGATATATATAGCTCTCTGTACTCTTCCCTCTGTGCGTGCTCTGTCTCTGCGTCTCTTTGGCGCTTGCTCTTGCGCTCTCTCTCTCTCTCTCTCTCTCTCTCTCTCTCTCTCTCTCTCTCTCTCTCTCTCTTTCTCTCTCTCTCCTTCTCCTAATAAAGCTCTAAAAGATATATATATATATATATATATGGAGTGCCCAGATTTCACCTACAGAATATTTTACCCCAGTGGACTTTGGTCAGCCAAAGGAAAAAAGTCAAACAAGGACTAAACAAGGCCCAGAGTCTATGAGTAGTACCAATTTGCAAGTGAGAAAACTGAGGTACAAAACAGGCCAAAAGCACAGCCAGGAAATGGCAGGGCCAGGATCTGCGAACCCAGATTGGTGTATGCAAAACACAGTTGTTTGTACCAGCAAACAAACATGGTGGAAGGAGAGATCAGACTCCTGCAAACTGTACTCAAATCTTCAAGTATTCAAGAATGCCCACCCACAAACACACAAAATAAACAAACCAAAATGCAAGCAGTTGAGCACTAGATCCTATCTGGCTCTATAGCCCAAGGGATGTAACATGTAGATATTTAAAATGTTACATCTGAGGCTGAGGAGATGGCTCAGTCAGTATATCAAACTGAATTTGAGACCCAGAACATACATTTTAAAAAAAAAGAAAGAAAAGAGAAGAAAAAAGCCAGACAGAAACAAGAGCATTCTGGGCATGCAAGTTAGCAAGTCAGGTAAAATCAGCAAGCTCTAGGTTCAGTGGGAGACATTGTCTTAAAAAAAAATAAGGTAGATAAGGATGGAACAAGACAACTGACAATGACTTCTGGACTCCACATAGACATAGACACACACACACACACACACACACACACACACACACACACACACACTACTACATCTGGTACATCTGGTGGAAGAAAGATTGGTATCAATGGATAGAGAAGGAGGAGGAAAACTTTAGAATGAGTAGGTGTTAAAAGCCCAGAAGGAGAGCAGACCAAGCAAGAGCAGGGCCAGGTGCACAGCTGTGTGTTCCTCATGGAGTGCACCAGTTACACAGTGCTGAACTGTTGTAGGCTAATGGGTGCTAACCTAACACCCAATGAGGCTTTGCTTCAGGCACACCCCTCACACTTCAATGCTCTCTAAGGGGTGGGCTCCACACAGCACATAGGGAAAGCCACTCTCCCTGGGTTTTGGAAACTGCTTGCTGTGCAAGAAGACATGGAATTGAATGAAACACTGTTTCACACAGATTTAAGATGTTGTACAAGCAAGAAGCAGAAGGATAAAATGGGTGCCCTGCCTCTGGGCCCAAGAGAGGGCTCAACTGTGTCCCAGCTGAGAGAATGCTGGCCCAAGGCAGTGCACACCACATGCTGCAGCAGAAGCCTCCCACACAATGCTCTCCATGAACAGAAAGGTCTAGTTAGGACAGTCAGGAAAAAAGTGAGTATCACAGAAGGTGCTGACAAAGTTTCAAATACTGACTATACTTCTTCTTTGCAGTTTCTGTCAGGGCGCAGTTTTACAGACAATCAACGGGCATAAACCACAGACTTCAAAGGTGTAGGTGTTTAATCCCATATTTACTGAGAAACAGCACTGGCCACTCTGAAAGGTGTGACTTCGAAAAGATAATCTATTTCCACCACTTGGAGAAAACAAGTAAATAAATAAATTTAAATTTTAAAAAAAAAAACTGAAAGACCAGGATAATGATCATCAGGTTCTCTCAGGAAAGGGGGGAAATACACCCTTTAATTGTACACTAAAGGATCTCATATTATACTGAACGAGGGCCCCTTCATTACTTCAGCAAATACACATTAAGTTCCTACTGTATACTAGGCCAATAGCCTGTTTAAAGACATGCAGTTTACAGGATGTGTCACCAAAGACTAAGTAAATGATGAAGAAAGCATCTATGAACAGACTTCCACCATCTCATCTACTACATTGAGAAGACTAGTAAGAAAACTAAACACACTGCAGAGGAAATGCTGACAACCTTTCTGAATGTGGATCAAAGCCTTAAAATGTGGTTTTTGATCCAAAAATCTTACTTCAGGGGAAAAAAAAAAAAAACCTCTGACACATTAACAGTGATAGGAACAAAAATTTAGCTTCAGGATGTAATTTACTGATAATCTAAATTTCAAGCGTGTGTGTGTGTGTGTGTGTGTGTGTGTGTGTGTGTGTGTATGGGGGGGATGTTTGTGTACAAATATGTGCCAGAGAGAGAGAGAGAGAACAAGAACGCAATTCTAACATTCCAGGACTGAACAACTAGACAAAGTAGAGAAGTCTGCAGAAGGCTAGAGAACAGATCTGTCTGACAATATGATGTTCAGGATGCTTTGGAAAGTCAGGCACAATGGTGCACAATGGTAGCCTCAGCTACTCCAGAGGTTGAAGCAGGAGGATCACTTGAGTCCAGGTCTTCCACGGCAGCCTAGGGAAACACAGTTGGACCCCCATCTCAAAATAACAACAATAAAAGATGGCTGTGAGATAACAAAAGAGAAAAGGGGTGATGCACAGATGACAGCTGATGTTAAACATGGTGTTCAGAAGGAAGAACTCTGGGCTGGAAGAACAGTGGGAGCTGTGAAAAAAAGCCACAGTTTCAATCCCTGAAACTGGTTAATATCGCCAAAGACATACAGAGAAAAAGGACCACACTGAATGCCCAGAAACTAAGCATTGACAAGATAGTGGACAGAAGAAATGCCAGCTGAGGGGGGCTGACCAGCCCTGTGTAGACGAAATACACAGGGAGCACTGAGGGGATGAGGGCCCCAAAGTACAGGGCTCCTGATGAGTCAAGTCTGAGAACTAAAAACTAACCCTTGAACTGAGTAAGATGAGCAGCACCACTGAGGCCTGGACAATGCGGTTTCCACATACAAGTGAGCAGATCAAAACATAGAGTGGGTTTAGAAGTGAATACCATGGAGGACGGGAGACAGAGTGAAGAGAAGATGGAAGCCATGAACACCTCTGACTCTGTGAAGGAGTTTTGTTGCCAAGATGGGAGCAACTATTGGTGGGAGTGAATAGGGTCAAAGAGCATTGGTTGCTCTTTTTTAAAAAAAGTACTTATTTTATTTTATGTGTGTGCCAAACGCTACACACAAGCGTGCATAAGTCAGAAGAGGTGTATGAAAAACAGTTGCTGAGAAAACCTGGGTCCTCTGGAAGAACAGTAAGTGCTCTTAACTGACAAGCCCTCTCTCCAGCCCCCAAATGTTGGTTTCATTGAAGTGGATGACCGTTTGTACCCTGATGGAGCAGCAGACAGACATGGAAGCAGCACAGAAAGGAAGAGCCAGGGTGCCTTGGGACAACAAGAGGAGAGGACCAGGAGCATTTGAAGAAGCTGGCTTGAGAGAGCAGCCAAGCAGTCCACTGTGTGGACCAGTGGCGTAGCTCTAGAAAGTGAGGAGATGAGGTTGTGAGAGTTGGTGAAGCATCTCTTCCATCAGCATCAACTTACTTATTAATAAAAGCAGAAGGTAAGCTTACCAATGGAGAAAGAAGAAGGGATGGAGAAGACAGCAAGAAACATGGAAGAATCTTTTAGGACAATGGCACAGGAAAGGAGTTGGAGAAGCAGATGCCTTGTATCTGTGAGCCCCTTAGTCAGTAAGAGGGAGAAGGGAGGGAGGGAGGGAGAAGCCTAGAAACCCTAGGCTCCTGTAATGTTTTTGCAAAGTGGGGTTCACACAGATGCTTCCTAACTGGGATGGGGCGATCATTCACACAGCATCTAGATGAGGCCCCGGCGTGAGAGTGTTTTCAGTTTTGCCAGCCACCCACTTGCGACTCTCCAATTCTGCAACAGTAGGCCTAAAACGGTCACAGACAATAATAAATGAATGGGTGTGACTGTGTTCCAATAAAACTTTATACAAACAGGCAAAGGGCTGGATTTGAGCCCTAAACTATATAGTTGGCCAACTCCTATAACCTAAAACAGACATCCTCTAAGGATTAAACAATTATAACTTCTCATATTACACTACAAATACTCCTATCTGCCAAAGGAGGCTCAGTGGAGCACAGAGCCTAATGGGAACGGGATCTAAATTCCAAACACGAGCTCATACAGTTCTTCTAGCGTAACACTGTAAATATCCTTCACCATGATTTCTAAGTATAATAAAAGCATTCCATCACCCCACACTGCATTCCTCTGAGATGATTATACCAATCTGAAGCAGATAAAAGCAAGCAGAGAAAGGCCCACGTTAAAGTACTTAGGAAGAGATAGTATACATCTTAATAAACAAAAACAAGCACTAACCAGCCAGAAAATTATCATGTACCCACCATTCCAGGAATTGTTATTCTATCTACTTCTGGACTGGGCCAGATTCCAGTCTACAGGTTACAGAGTGATCTTTATAGATGGGATAACCTTTTCCCATGTTCAGATCCATCTGTAAGCCCTTCTACACACAACCTTTCATGCCTAGATTCCTGGAGCACCAGTTCTCAACATGACTCAAGATTCTAGATAGCTCAGAGTCTCTGCTCTGAACACACAACCTCCTGTGAACATCCCACCACTGGCTCCATTCAGAAGCCACACGTGGAGAGGAAGTGAGCTCATACACACCAGGTGGTGTGACCAGGGAACTCAGTATCTAACTGATGCACTCTTGATTTATTTAAATTTGACCATAATATGTAGCGAAATCTGGCTAATGAATATCAAGTTGGACAGTCAGCCTTAAGGAAAAAGTGGGGGGAGGGGGAGCAAACCTAACTAGGCATTAATTTTTTTTTCTTTTTCTGCCTAAAACTCTTCAAATAGTCCCAAACTTTCTGCTACATAATCCTTGGGTTGAAATAACAGCAGGCTCTGTAAAGACATGTTCCTTAACATAATTCTTCATAAGGAGTTTCTTCAAAGGAGCTCCTATTTCCTTTCCTACCACGAGCAGCATGAACCAACTGTCTTCTGTGGCAGACAGAAGCTGCACATGGAATGAAAAGCCTATTCTGTCTGTACTGAGATGTAAGTTTTATCAAACAGAGTTCAAGCATATCCCTGTTGAACATCAGCATTCCCATCCTTGTGGGGTATGAACAACACCATATTGAGGGTGCCAGTCTCTATAACTGCCTCTCACTGTGTACTGGCAAACAGCATCAGGACAGGAGGCAACAGGCTAAATGCTAATTAGCTTTCATGCGCAGGCTGCTCTTTGGGGAGGGGGTGGTGAAGAGGCCTGAGGCACCTTGTCATTACCAGATCTTACCCCACCCAGACCACAGCCAGGGTTGAGGCCAATCTAGCCTTGGAGCGAGGAAGAATTTTCTGGGGATGGGAGGGAAAAGGAGCCTTTCTAGAAGGCTCCTCTTTGCTTTCAAACTCCCTAACAACACAACATGCATCATTGGGAGAATACGGCTCCTGGCAGGACATTCATATATTCCTTCAGAAAAGTTAGTTGTTCTTCCAGATCGCTAAAGGATATCTGATAACCCAGAGACTTCTCTACAATCCTGTAGGAGTCTTAAATGAAGAACACTGTATTATATTTGTGTTTGCTTTACACATTTGTTCAGGACAAGTAAGTGACTTGCCTTGGACTCTGCTTTCCTTTCCTTACCTCCCACAGCCAGTCAAGATGCACAGCTGCAACACAGCCATCTTCTTCTCTCTGTTGCCAGGACTGAACTACTGTCACAGACTACTGACTGGCCTGCTCGATACACCCTTGCCTCAAGTATTACCTGGGCTATCCTTGCCAACATCAGAGGGTAGGGGCAAGAAGAGAGAACTGTGTGCCTGACCTCCACTACAGAACCCCAGAACTCCCTTCTGTGGCCTCAGAATAGTCATTTCACCTCTGTGCATCGGTGACCTCATCTATAAATCGGAGGTAGTAACACTACATTCTTGGCAGGATTATTGGGGATTAAATTAATTACATAAAATATTCAAACCACTGGATGAGCTGTCCTAAACCCTGTCTAAGAAATGCCCTAGAAGGCTCCTGCCTGCTTTCAAATTCCCTAACAGCATTCATCATTCTTAGCAGCCCAAACTCCTGGCCTTGGTCTCATCTCATTTTGCCTCACTCTTAGCACCCACTCACTGCTTCTGATCTGGAATACACTCCCCCTTTGTTCCTTGATGCTCTGCGTTCAGCTCACAAGTCCTCCCCTGCCTGTGACTGCTGATATTTCCAGCCATCAGTCAATTACTATCTCAGCAGTAGTCTTCCGGCCACCACAGTGTCCAGTCAATTCTGGAGCTCTGAGACCACTGTCTTATTGACCTCTAAGACCTAGAACGGTGCCTGGCTTTACCCAGTGTGCAGTGAACACTGTGACAATGGCTTGCTTCCATGGATGGAGGGATGGATGAAAAGACACTGTCTTGTAAGTAGTGTGGTACATACCAGACTTCTCAACCCAGATTCCCTTGAATGAACACCTCGTTGACCTGGCTGCTGACAAGTGAACACCCTTTTGCAATTAACCTATGTCAATGTTATCTGAGCTGCTTTTGCATTGCTCATCATGTTCATTCCCAGGACATTCAGAAACCAATAACAGATCTGTGAGGGAGGAGAAGTGCTGGCCATCTCAAGCCAACACAGAATGACTCTTCGTGACTATTCCAGTTGCACAGCTCCCTGCGGGACCAGCAACAGTGGCCTGGAAACTATACTGTATCTTGAAATCTCCTTCTGTTAACATACTGTTCTTCCTCCCTTCCCCAAGTGCTTATCTCAGGATCACACCTAGTAACCCTCCTGCACACTAGCCTTTATCTTGTTGCCCCCAGGGAAGTACAAGTTGTAGTATTTAAGACGCCTGTAAAGGAGTAAACTGGCTCCCAATCTACCTGGACATATAGATAGCACACTGCAAAGTTCTTATACACCTAGCACCTTTATTCCCACTGCCACTGGGTCCCATCTTCTGCCTGAGCAATGGCCTTGTAACCATGGCTCATATGAATTTTTTTTTTTACTATCTGAGTTTTAGACTGTTTCATGAGTGCATCCTGTATCCACACATTGAAATCTGCAAGTGTTAATCTCATTATAATACAGCCATGTGCTTTCTTTTCCCCTGACTCATGGGAAAGGGTTCAGAAACTATCTAAAAGATTCTCCCACCACCACGTCTACGCTGCTGAGCTGCTTCCGTATCCCAGGCTCTCAGTCATGTTCTCCTGCATCTTTTCCAGCACCCATTCAGAGAATTCACAAATGCCCACTTGAGAATGTTTACACACTCTACTCTGTTTTTGTACCCATAAGCCATCACAACACACACAGATGACAACAACCTTCAGGGCTGTGTTCTGAGCTGCCATCTCTACAAACTCAAGTTTCCAGGAGCTTATAGGTTTACCCTGTCCACTTAGTATCTGTGCTGTCATGGAGCCTTTGCTCAACTGCCTGTCTTAAGTAATAACAGCCATTCCAAGCCTGGTGTTGGGGGCCTAATCAGACCAATGACTAAGAATTTAGCCTCACTGTCACCGTGCATTAAGCAAATGACCCAACAAGCCTGAGCATGTCATCAGCAATCTCAGGTATGAAATTCGACTTTAAGACGCGGTTCAAGACATCAGAACCAAATAGCTCCATGAAAACCACAGGTTTATGTTACAGAAGAGTGTCTGAAACAAACCCAGTCACTCCCAGAACCACGGCAACTTCCCTCAAAACCCTCCTCCACTCAAATAATTGGTCACTAAATATGTTCAGAGCCTTTCAACCATAAAATCTGGTGCATGATTTACAGAAGAAAAAAAAAAGCCATTAGTGGTACATATATGTTGAGGGAGGGGAGAAAATAGAGGTGGGAGTGTAGGGGAACTTTAGATACCTTCTGACAATTTCCAAGCAACACTGTGTGCTGGCAAGGGTATAAAAGAGAAAAACCTGGAAAGCCACACAGCCATCCAAAGGCTAATTACCCTGCTCAGGGATACCGCCCAGGATATCAGCGTCACTACAGAGGTGGGATAAAGCCCTTTGTGTAGCCATTAGAAGGCCCATGTCATTTACAACAAACAAGTTAAATTGACTTAAAGAAGCCTAGAAAAACATCTGTGGAAGTGATTGCATCCTAGATCTAAACCTTAAAACTATTTGCCCTAACTGGTTCTACACCAGATCAACACTTGAGAACTACCACAGCTCACTCTGGAAGTAGTTAACATGAACTATTCCTATTCACTATTCCTTAGCTATCCTGCATAAAATAACGAAGGAGCATTCATTGGTAGGAACAGTATTACACTGAAATAAAGGAAGCTATTCTATGTGAACCCAGAATAATGTCAATGTTGGAATGAAGCTGATACAGAGGATATGCTGGTTAAACATATGAATTAATAACAAAGAAAACACCTGAAGGAGCTTATCAAGCTTGGCATCAAAGATGATGCCAACATAAAAGAAGGGGTGACACCCCAACTGCTCTGCCCACTTCCTTCATGCTTCTTTTGCTTCTTTCTTAGTCTGTTTGGTTTGGGGGTACTGTTGGTGTGTTTAAGGCTGGACCCTTGCTGGACAGCCCAGGCTGACCTGCCTCAGCCTCAGTACTACAGTAGTGGGCATGTGTCATAAATATCATTTATGGCCAACAGTGTGCCTTAACATAAATGACAGACTTTGGCTAATAAGGACATGTAGATATAGGCTCACCGGATGTAACAAAGGTATCTTTCTGGTGTGTGTGTTTGGGGGAGCGGGGGTTACTATTGACAGGAAAATTGTTTGAGTGGAGAGAGCTAGAATCTCTGTACCTGCTATTCACTTTTGCTATGAACATATATCCCTCTAAAAATATAGAGAGAGATGTTAAGCAAGTCCAGGAGTGTCTGTTAAAGGGTATCAATGGACTTATTAAGATAGAAAATAGGGAGAAATACACTCGCAGATACAGGAGAAAGTAAACAGCCTTTGTCGTCAACATCAGTCTCCGTGCTGCCTGGGGTGAATGGAACCAGCCCTCTGGTCTCCAAACACCCCGTGTGCGCCCCACTTCTCAGAAAAACCATGCCTCTATTGGACCAGATTCCCCAGGTCATTGGCAGAGCGTATTCCCACAACAGAGAGAGAAAGGGGAGGACCTACTGTCCTAGATAAATAACAATAAATGAATAAAAAAACAAATTTTATACAGCCAACTAATGGGATGTTTGGAAGGACAGAGCTAGAATAATCACCAAGAAAATATGTGATACATTGAAATTATAAACAGAACTCACACAACAGAGACAAGTGTAGTGATATTTCTTGTAAGAACAAGCTAGAAATGTATATAAGACCACTAAGGGAAACAACCCAATCAACAATTAACATTTCAGAGTTGTTTCTTGAGTTGATCACCAGTCAGACCCTAACAAAAGCAAAGTGTCTTGCTCTCCACTTTAAAACCTGAGCAGGAGAAGCCACAGTCAGCCAAAACCAAAGAAAAATGTTTCTTGGGGAAAAAAATAAATATGGAAAGTTCAGATAATCTACCCTATATTTTCAAGCATGTGAAAAACTGCCAAGAAAACCCACCTTGTTGTATTCACATGCATTGAAGAGTAAAGAAGAGGATGCAGCCTCCAACATAACTAGAAAGACCTGATGGTATGGAAAAGAAAAGTCAGTTACCAAAACTGTCCAAGTCCTGGAGCAAATGAGCCAGAGAAGCAGAAGCCTTTTCCCCTGCCCAAAGGTTACTGACAACATTACTGAATTATTTCCCTTCTTGGGTTTTAAAAAAGTAAAATTGCATCAATTCACAGATAAAGTCTTTTCAAAAGCTATCATACTATGTCAACTTACCCCTTGATAAATTCAGTCATAAGCTACCTACAACACCCATGCCCCAGTGACAGGCACATCCATTCATGGACACAAACACACATAGACCTTCATGTTTTGCAAAAACATGAAAAGTTTTATATCCGAAAAAAAATGTTATTAATGGTCATTTCAAAAAGTAACAAAATTAGCAACATGAAAAACATCTTATTTTTATAAAATCCAATAAACAGACGCATGTCCTATATTTTTAGAGGCTGAAAAACAACAAAATAAAACATAAAGACCTGAAAATAATGACAATAGCAAAATGAAAGCCATTAGAAAAGGCAAGAACAATTCAAAGCAAATTTCCTAGAAGTCAAGGAGTTGCGAGTCACAATAGCCTGCAAGAAGACATCTGACCAATCTAGGTGAGACTCAGAGCCAGAGAGCCAGGATGAACCAAGAAGGGCCTACAAAATCAAAGTAAGGGCAGTTTGCCAGGGGAGTTTTTCTAATAAAGCTACCAAAATTCCATACAATTAAAATTTTAATACTTCATTAAATATAAGGGACTAAAATTGACATATAGGAACTAGAATGATCCAGTAGTGATAGAAGAAACTATAAAGGCTTCTGAAGCTACTTCCAATAAAGGTTCGGGCCCTGGTTTCTTCTGAGGAGTGGGGTTACTCCAAATTTCCCAAGGACAGATGGCCCTATTTAATAAAAAAATCTTTCTAGATTATGATAGTTTAGGGTAAAAATCTAATTCATTTCAAAACAGAGTTCAACCCCAATGATCAGAAATACTATTAAAAAAATACAAAGATCAACAGTTGACTAAAGAGAAAAACCACATATTATAAAAGCAAAAGATGATGAAACAGTATCTCAAAATAGTCACTATTCATTCAAGCCTTAAATCAAAAGTAAAAAGAAACTTCCTCAACCTGACTTCAAAACAGCATCCAAGTCAACAGCCAGGATGCTCACCATCGCTATCCATCAGTACTATCCAAGAAGCTGAAAAGCTTTGTTATATAAAACAGAAATCCAGCAACTGGAAGGGAAAAAAATATATTACCACTGGCATACAGTACAGTATTCTAACCTAGAAAGTACAGAAGGTAGAGTTATTACTAAACAAATAAAACATTCAGTATAACCATCAATCTAAAAATACCCAGAAATCAATAGCTTTTCGCTTGTCAGCACTCACTAGATGGACCAAAAAAAAAGTATTTCAACCACTCACTACCTGCCAGAAAGTATTAAGTTTTTAACATCCAAACTCATTTTATTTTGACCACTTATTATCCACAGGTGAGAAAGCCAAGGTTTTGAATTCAGTATCTTTCCCCAGATCTTCCTAGTGTCAAGCTGCCACAGCCAGGAGGTAGACCCAGCTGATCTGAATGTAAAGTCTTTCTAACCATCCCACCACTGTACTACCTAGGTTTAGCAAAAAGGTCACAAACCAAAATGCTAATAAATATAACCAGAAAGATATGTGGCCCACCTCATACAAAGACATTAAAAAATGTCTATCAACTATCCCAAAGCATCATACTGGAAACAGACACACTATATACTTCACAACAGGGATATTACACTTGAAAAAAGATTTCTATTTCCCTTCCAATAGTAAATCCACCTCCTGTAGTCCTACCCAGAGTATATGGAGATAGTATGACTTTTGTGGGGGGTTTGTTTCATCTGGGAAGAGGCAGAATTTACTAATGTGATTCAGCAACTCACCTAATAGCAGAAAAGTGATGGTCTTCCATGGGCTTTTAATCATGGGGATACACATGTCCTTTTCAAGGCTACCACAGCAACACCCTGCTTGGGGCTACACAAGCAGCTCCTTGCCCTGTGAGGAGTTTCCTAATAGAATTCTGTGCTCTCCTTTGGTAGCCTCCTGATACTAAGGAGCATAAGGCACAAAAGGACAAACACACTCAGCAACAAGGGCTGGGTGTACGTACATTCGGAAGGAAAGGTGTGTGAGATGAACTCAAACTTTAGAGTCAAGAGTTCCTATCACAGTGAGTTATATTCAAAAGAGCAAAGCTCAAAGGAAATTCAACAGCTCTATTAAAATCCCAAGAGACAGGAGAAAATGCTAGCAGGCACGCTCCTTGCTTGCCACCTCTTCTTAAGTAACACCAGACTGGCCCATCCTTGCTGTCTCCCTCCAGGGCCACCTCCAAAACGAAGCTTCCCCACAGAATCCCAGTCGGTGTCTTTTGAAGTCCCTTCTTTCTACCACTTAGCACCAAACGTCTGCACTATGTCCTCTAATTATACACTGCCCCCCAGGCCAAGGACCCCAAGTCCTGCGTCCAGCACCCAGAAGGACCTACTGATTAAGAAGGACTGCAACTTAGCTTTTAAAGCTTCCCGCAAGTTTAAGATTTCAAAAACCCAGGAAACTGGCCACATCAAAAGGTGATGATTTTTTGACTCTGCTCCAGTTTTTTTTTAATATTATGTTTCTAAATAAGGTAAGTGGATACTCCAGAGAAGCTGCTCAAGGAAGGTCACTAGGCAGCACAACTACTTGAGACTTGATAAATCAAATAAACAATGAGGCCGGCAAAGGAAAGCAGAGAGCACATTACAGACCCTCTTGCCTTTTTGTTTTTCCATTAAGGCACTGTTCTTATAAACAATGAGCCCATTCAAAGGGGTTTAAAAACATCCCTGGGGGAAGTGTCTATCTCCACAACCCAGTGTCCCTCACCCTTTTCTCCGCCTGCAAACACCAGTCTCCAGAAAGCCATTTTGCCTGTATTGGAAACGGGAAACCTTTGATCAGTAGTTTCAGGAATGGGGGAAAAAAAGAAAAGAAAGAAAACCCTGACTCAAATTACTCAGGAATGCCATTGTAGGAAAAGGAGAAAGAAAATTAAAGACTCACAAAGACCCAATTTGCTCTCAGGTGAGACTTTCTCCTGCACAGAGAAAACAGCAAAGTCTGAAGGGTTTTATATTCTCACACTTAACTGTCTTAACAGGCACATCAACCAAAAGCCAGCTTGCAAGTACAGCTCCCTTTCAATTCGGTACCACCAGCACTGGTTGCTAAGGAGGCAGCTAACACATATCATGCCACTGTATTTCTATTTCTTCTTACAAATTTGAGCATGAAATATCTCCAACATACAGAAGCATGGTAGGATAGCTACCCAACTGCCTACAACCTAGATTTAAGAAATGCTATCAAAATTGAAGTAATGGCTCAGTGGTTAACAGCACTGACTGCCCTTTCAGAGGACCTGAGTTTGATTCCCAGCATGCACATGGTGGATCACAACTCACTCTTCTGGCTTCCATATAGGCACCAGGCACACCCATGGTGCAGACATACATTTGAAGATTGTCCTGCTAGATTTTTATCAACATGACACTACAGTTACCCTAGGAAGAGAAAACTCAGTTGAGAAAATTCCTCCATTAGATTGGCCTGTAGACAAGTCTAGAGAATTTTCTTGATTAATGATTGGCATAGGAGATGCCCATTGCAGGCAGTGCCAAACCTGGTCAGGAAGTCCTAGGAGATAGAAGAAAAGAGTAGCCAAATGTGAGCCTGAGGAGCAAGGCAGTAAGCCACAGCCATCTATGGTCTCTGCTTCATTTCCTGCCATGCCTCCCCCATAATGATGGACTGTAACTTATAACATGTAAGCCAAATATATAAACCCTTTCCTTCCCAACCTGCTTTTGGACATGGTGTTTATCACAACAAAAGAAACCTAAGCAAGACATAGGCAAAACACCTGTGCACATAAAATAATTTAAAAATTAAATAAAAAATAAATGCTACCAGTTTCCTGTCATGTCACTTCTTCAGAAAGTTTTAAAGAAATGAAACAGCCACCTAAATTCTTTCTCCCCATCCTCTTAAAACATATTCCCTTCCTCTTGTTCTAGAAAAGAAAGAAAAAGAGAGAAAATAAACTACTGTTGCTATTTCTTGTGGACTTTTCCCTCCAACTTTTTGCTCATGGCAACAGGACTGAGCTTTACATTTGGAACTGCATGAAGGAGGACTGAAGAGCTACCTCAGCTGGTACAGCACTTGTTCCTGTGGCCCTGAATTCAGATCCCAGGACCCACATAAAAAGCCAGGTGCAGGGCTGGAGAGATGGGTCAGTTGTTAGAAGCAGTGGCTACTCTTGCAGAGGACTGGGGTTCAGTTCCTAGCACCCACTTGGTGGCTCAAACCATCCATAACTCCTGTTCTAAGGGGTCTAAAGGCCTCTTCTGGCCTCTGCTGGCACCAGGAATGCATGCAGTGTTTAAATAAATGCAGGCAAAACACTCAGACATATTAAATAAATAATAGATACATAGTTTCAGAGTTAGATAGTTTCAGAGGCTGAGTGGGGCCGTGTGACCCTATACTCCCAGAGCTGAAAGACGGAAAGTTTCTGGGGAGCTCACTGGCCAGTCAGCTTAGCTAAATGGTGAGCTCCAGGTTCCATGAGAGATCCTGTATCAAAAATAAACTGGAGAACAATAGTGTAAGATGCCTGGCATTGACTTCCAGCCTTCTGGCCTTCAGGCCTTCACATGCACATATGTAGAAAAGTACAGACTATGGTGATATTTTATTTGTGCTGAAATGTGATATTTTGTTTGTGCTTTAATAAAGCTTGCCTGGAGATCAGGGGGAAAAGGCCAGCCATTTTAAGTGAACAAAAGGTCAGGCAGCACATGCCCTTATTCTGATCACTTAGCAGGCAGGGTCTCTGTGTGTTCAAGGCCATACTAGGGAGCAGAGCCAAGCATGGTAACAGATGCCTTTAATCTCAGTACCAACCATAGAGACCTGGAGGTCTGTACAGACAGACAGTGACAAGGAAGTGAGGTAGCTGGGCTAAGATAGCCAATGAGAGGGCAGAACAGCAAGGCAATAAAGGTGTGGGTAAGACAGGAAGTAGCTCGCATTTGGAAGCTGCAGAGTTGGTGAGGTAAAGGTTGGCTGGTGGCTTTCCCCATTTCCCTGATCTCTCTAAGACTTTCACCCCTATATTTGGCTCTGTGTTTTTTATTTGGTAAGACCATTTAGAAAGTCGTCTACAACAGAAAAATGCAGATACACACCAACAAAATGCGTAAAGGAAGCCTCTTGCTTTATTTCAGGCCAATGTCAACTCATTGTAGCAAACTGTTCACAGAAGAATCTTTCCTCTCTCACCATCTCTATGTCTCCCAAGGTGTATAGGTACCTAGATGATATGTATTACAGATACACATACATGTTAAGTGTGCGTGTGTGTGCATATGTTTGGGACTAAACCTAGAGTTTTACACATGCTAAGAACATACTACCACTGAGCCACCCCCAGCGCTATGTATTCCAATACTATTCAACCTCATCACAAACAGACTCTTGCCTATACACTAAAATGAAGATAACAAAATTGGGCAAGAATTACTTCGGGAGTCAGTATTTACCAGAAGAAAATACAGGCCCAAACTCAAAGGCTTACAGTCTCAAAAGACACACCATACTAACATCTCTACCAAATTCCTTTGCAAAAATAGCAATTTTTTTTCACCTACCTGTTGTCTGTTCCAAGGGGCTCAGGCCTTCCTAGGTTCCTCAGTCCTCATCTTTTTTCCCCGTTACCATCAACATTTCTAGTTCCGTTCAGTGAAGCCTGCTTATTAAAGGCTTGATTTTCAGCCTGGCCTCCGCTGCTGCACACACCTACCATGAAATACTGTGGTAACAGACTTAAAGCAATGGAGCTACTCAGGCCTGGAATGAAACTGCCAAAACTGTGAGCCAAGATAAGCTTTTCCCCTTTTTAAATGGATTTATCTCAAGACTTCTGTTATAGTAGCAGGAAGCTAACTAACACACTACCCAAAGAACCCAAGCTGGACAAAACTGGATAGCATCTTTGACGTGCCCTCTTTGACTCCTACAGCCCTTAACCCTGATGAGTTCAAAATAATGTCTTCAATTCTCACTTCCTGTTGACTGGTAAGTCTAAGCCACCACTGGGTGTATTTTTGGTAACCTTTTACAAGGTCTCCCACCTTCTGCAAGGTCCCTTAATCTACTGACGTACACATAGCAAAATGGCCATGGCCACACCTACCTTGGTAAGAATGCTTGAGTCCTTTCATAGCTTCGCTCAGGATAAAATGAAACAGAACTTCTCAGACCCTTATAAACTAGACCCTGTTGAACCCGTTTCCTCCAAATCTACCACTTCCCACCACATTAGCTGCATTGCCCTAACACCGCAAGTCAATTTCTAATTCAAGTTTGCCTCTAGACCAGTGAACAAATGGATTATATACTTCTTTCCCTCAATACTTAGCACACTGTTAAGAAATTGGAACTTTCTAAAGATATATTTATTTGTTCATTCATTGTGCATGTGCCTTCATGTGCTTCGATGTATCACATGCACACAGGTGTTTGCAAAGGCCAGAAGAGGGCATCAGATACTTTGGATTGGAGTTACAGGAAATTGTGAGCTGCCTGAAAATGGTACAGGGAACCAAACACAGGTTCTCTGGAAAAACAGCAAGCACTTGTAATCACTGGGCCATCTCTCCATCCCCACATGGGGCACTTTCAAAGAATATTTACTTAGTGGCTAGAGAGAGAGCTTGGTGGCTAAGAGAACTGGCTGCTCTTCCAGAGGCCCTGGGTTCAATTCCCAGAACCCACATGGTGGCTCTAAACAGTCTGTACCTCAAGATCCAGGGATCGAATGCCCTTTTCTGGCCTCCGTGGCTACTAGACACATGGTGCACATGCATGCAGGCAAAACATCCACCTATTTTAAAATACAGTTTAAAAGAACATTTACTTATATTAATGGTAAGTGGATACATGAATGGATAGATTAGGAGGTATTCAATAAATCTGGGTTCTGATCTTCCATAATAGGATACACTATCAATATCCCAATGGGAATGCTAAAACTGAAAGTGTTTCCTTTTCTGACATTCTCATGAATGATTATGTTACCGGTTTGTCCAGATGGCATCTCTCTAGCAGGCTAAGCAAAGTTGAACACAAAATTAATGGACTAAGGAAAGCAAAAACACCCTCTCTTACCCTACCTAATATCTAATAGTAAATAAATAAGTAGAAGCCCAGGGTGCTTCGGAAATAACACTGACTCCATTTTTTGAGTTATAAATAAAGATGTTTGATGATCCTAAAAATGTGAGAAAGGTTTTAAAGGATCTATGTGCAAAAGTAGACATATACTATAACCTCTCAGCAAAGAGTGGTGAGGAAACATGGGATTATCTATGCTGGAACATGTTTTCTCTTTTCACAGTTTAGCCAGTAGTTCCCAATAGTGTAAAATGAAAGCTGCAGGAAATGGAGAGGATGTTTATTATAAGAAACCAAAAATTGTATCCTCCTACAAGTAAGTGATTAACATTTCACTGCAGAAGATATATCTCCCCCAAAAGACCTTTTAAAAAAACCTACTTTTAAAAGGAACAATAAAAAACATTACATAGATGCATCAGCCAGCATTCACCTCTAAAAACATTAAAATTTTATTGACATGGATTTTGCAGATGTCAGGACCTTGGTCATGCCAAGTTAACACTGTATTTGGCCTGACTTAAGAGCCTAGTGAAGACTATATTGTTTTGGACATGAAGATTCCTTGATCTGTGATCCCTTTAAACACTGTTAGTAACCTTGGTATGAGACTCTTGGTCTCATTTGAGATATTAGAGAACACTGGTCCTTTCTAACCAAGGGTCACGAGATGAAAGGGAAAGAAAAGGAAGAAGACAAATAAACAAACCTATTTGAATATTGGTTTTATTCATGGACAAAATACAACAGAAGCCCGACCGCCACACTGTCCAATACAAGAAATTTATCAGAGATAATTATGTATACATATTATGCATATCCAGCCACTGCTTTTGACAGTAACCCTTTAAAAAGTATTATTCCTACTTCACAAATAAGAACCGAGACCCACAAAGTTTCTTTCGCCTCCTATTAAAGGCCTAGCATGAACTCAAACCTACCTTACTATAAAGTCCCCCTTTACCCAATAGAATATAGAATTCACAACTTTGCAATGTTCTGGCTATCAGGAGGGACAGTTCTCTACTTCCTCAACTAGAGGCCATCTTGGCTTTTGCTCTCCCAACCATGAGAGTAAGCAGCTGCCCACATATCCTGTCCCGAAACAACATGCCATGTGTCACAGAACCTGTCTGAGTCCCCACAGAGTCAGCCATATTATGGAAGACTACACTCATACTTAAGAAAGCCAACCACGGATAGTAAACACAGGGGGGAGGTGAGGAGCAGAGAGAATGTTGGTAAACAGCAGTATAGCTCTCCAAAAGCTTTGGCACATACACCTACTCTGTGAATGAGGTGGAGCCACCTTAAGGCTAAGCTAAACCATTTATTCTTTAAAGGGAAGGAAGACTCTCCAAAATTCCTGCAAGCATGTCTATAGTCATTTTTAGACTATGCATTCATTCAGCACATCTGTACTGAACCCTTCAATGGCCCAGTATCTATTCTATGCCCTAAGAGCTAAACTAATGGAGACAGGAGAGTGTCTGGCTTTTATATCCTAAGGGAAGACTAAAAATGAACTGTCAAACATTTAAGGACCAGAAAGTCTGCCGCAAGATTGTGTCTTCTAAATATGATAGTAAGTTCTACCCATGAAATCTCAAATATGGCTGCTTATTAACAAGACCTGAACAATGATAGCACCAGCTGACATGCCAATATGGATGAGGGAAATTTCATGAGCCCCACTCCTAGATGAAGAGCTATAGGAAATTAAAGAAAAAGGGAAAATCAGTCTCCCCAGGGTTGAAGTCCCCAAACGGTTATCCAATACCAAGTAGTCAGCCCTAAAAACATATACATACAAGCAATTCTAAAGGGACCCAGGAGGTTGCATTTATATACTTATTTGCATATATGTAAACATATATACATAAATACATATGTAACAATAATTACGAAAAAAAAAGCTGCCATGAATTTGAGAAGGAGGCCTATAAGAGATACGGGAGAGATTGGAGGGCAGAAAGGGAGAGAAGAAATGATGTAATTATATTTTAATTAAGTTAAAAAAAATAACAGAAGAGCTGCGAAGTGATCATTTCTAACCAAATACTGAAAAGGGAAATGCAATGGAAGTGCTGGGGGAGGGAGAGCTTCAGAGAGAAATCAGATGGCTGAGGCTGGACTACCCAGAAAGCACCGTGCATGGAAAGCACAGGAGCGGGCGCACAGGAGCGGGCTCAGTGCGGTGTGGTCTTCTCCAGCCCACAGTCACTTGCCTGGGGAGCTGCGCTTGGCTGTTTCACCTGCAAGGGCTGAGCCAGGAGATGGAGGAGGGCTGAACTGCTGTTCTCACACACCGCAAGTCCTGTATGCTCTCTGAAGACATTCCACCCATCTCCAGCTTTGACAAAATTTGGAATTCAAGGCCTTCTAGGTAAATGCCTGAGGCCTTTTTAAATACCTCAAAACTGTAAAGGGGACTTATGTGATCGCTAAATCTATTGAAAACCCTAAACATAATTAATTTTTTTAAGAATTAAAAAAAAATCCTTAACATCAATACATTTCTGTGATATAGATACTACCTTGATACAAAAAGATAGACAGGCAAAAAGACACACACACACACACACACACACACACACACACTAATTCTTTTGAAGGAACAAGAAAAAATTAAATAGCTGCAATTAGAAAAAAATGGAATAAAACACAAACTATGTTGTCAAAAATACATAGCATAAAATTCTCATACCTCTTACTGAAAGGTTTTCTTTTTACTTTATTTTTTTATAGAACGAGACTAGGGCTCTTTAGCTGCCAGCTAGAATGACCAAGCATCTTTATTCCTAAACTTGCAATGATGATAGATAACAAATGGCATCTACAGAGCAGCTGGTCAATAACCAGAAGGGAAGGAAGAGGATGTACAGATGCTGGGAACAGGGCTAGGAAAGCGCCAGCTAGACATATGAAAGGCAGCAGCGCTTTGAAAGCGGACCAAGCTTGGTCCAAATGTTAGATGTGGTTTCAGCTACTCACCACAGAGTTTGGTTACTAACGTTTCTAAAATTTCTGAAAATGATCTTCAAGCCCGTAGTCTGCTTGAGAACAGATGAAAATTTTCCATTGTTGATACACAGGAATAGAATGCAAGGTAAATAAAAAGCATCAAGCAAGATAATATTCCTAATGAGTCTACAGGAAGCACATTAACAGCCCATTAGGCCAGGCATGGTGGTGTAAGCCTTTAATCCCAGCACTGAGAAGGCAGGAGGGAGCCTGGCCTACATAGGGAGCTCTAGGCCAGCTAGAGCGGCAATATAGTAAGGCGCTGTCACACACACATACACATATATATGTATGTATGTATATATGTATGTATATGGATGTGTATATGCATGCACAGACACCCACACACCCACACACACCCACTAGAACTCTGAATGACTTATATGTACATTAGCCAATGTGAGGAGAATAAGGGGCCATGTCCCATCTCCCCTTCCACACAACTGCCTCACCAAGTAAGTTTCAGCACCAAAGCTAGCAGGTGAATAATCCATCTCAAGCACTCATTTTCTTGTTTAAATTAAGAAATTTGAGTTCGTCCGTTTTTAATTGAGCTTTTATATGGGATGGCTGCCACATACAAGCAGACAAGTGGATAACAACTGGGTTGCACATGTTTGTGTGCGCTCTTTCCTTAGCCTTGGAACTAGACAATAAAGACTCTGTGAACAGGAGTCATGTCATTATTTTGAGGCTGAGCTGAGACTAGGGAGAAAATATTAATAAAGATTAATACAAAGACCTACAGTTAGGACCAAAGCATGACCAGTCAAGTCATTTTGAGTACAGAGTGCCAGAAATATGACTTGGCAGAAGATGGGAAAGGATGCCTAGGGCCACAGTTCTGTGAAGTATCAATCTGCTACAGAATACAGCCTACCCTGTACATCAGTGGACGTGTCCGGCTGTGCTGGATGCACACTATGCCACATGGAGTACTGTGTAGCTCCAAAAGGAACCTTGTTCAATAATGTGTGCCCTGGCCAACCACCCAAGAAGGTAAAGAGATCCCAGGGCCCTGTTCTTCAAATGCTGGTAGACAAATATCTGGGAATTAAAGAATTAGCAGGAACAACTGGAGAGATGGCACAGTGGTCAAAAGCTACAACTGCTCTTACAGATGACCAGGGTTCAGTTCCCAGGACTCTTAACAAGGGGCTCACAACTGTCTGTGACTGCTGCTCCAGGGCATCTGGTACCCTCTTCTGGCCTCATGGACACTGCACACTCACACATACAAGCCTACACAAAGAGACACACATGTACATTTAATTAATTTATTTTTTAAAGAATTGGCATTAATTTGTGTGTATTTAGGAGGTCAGAAAAATTACCTACACCTTCCTGTACTTACTAATTTATTTTTAAAATTAAGACCTTTATTAGCAGGTATTACAATTTATTAGCCTTTGGGTGGGGGAGCAGTTGTAAACTTGTTACAAATAACAGATGAAGTTGCTTAAATTTTTCAACTTGACTTGATGTGAAACAATTTCAAATTTGAGGAAAAATCGGGCTTTTAAAAAAATTATCATTTCCGCCACGGGGTGGTGGTGCACACCTTTAATCCCAGCACTCAGGAGGCAGAGCCAGGCGGATCTCTGTAAGTTCAAGGCCAGGCTGGTCTACAGAGAGGGATCTAGAACAGGCACCAAAGCTACACAGAGAAACCCTGTCTCAAAAAAACCAATAAAAAAAATATCATTTCCAAAAAACACATCTTTAGGCTAAAATATTACAACCCAACGCTACACAGACAATACAAAGTTCTAGTAGATCTGGTCAATGGACAAAAGCAAGCCCAGGAGGTCTGTATCTCCAATCCCATTCATTTCTTATAGCTGGAATGGCATATCATTTCTTTTTAGATGATTAAACTGGCGAACAGTAGTGACAGGACACGAGTTGGTATTTACTCAAGCCAGTCCTACCAACCTCAAAACAGGACAAATTCTCAGCTATTTTTGCCTCTGGGCATCTATGAGAGTAGCTGAAGTTGCATGGAGACATCACTGAAGTAGCTACTAACCCTGGGTCTCTTCTAGGTTTTCTTTATCCTCTTCATTGCCATCCTCCCTAGGCTGCTTTTGGAAAGGCAGACCCATGCAAAATCATCTACAACCCAAGATATGTCCTGCCTTACTAATCCAAATTGCTACCCTGTTGCCTGTAATCTCCATCATTTCTCCCTCCAGAGAATCATACTCATAGGGTCTCCACACCTAGTAAGGTGGGCACGTACCTTCACTTGTGAAGCGCTGATATTGTTAGACCTGCCCTTCAGGAGCACACTCCAGTCCAGTCCCTTATTCCCCCATTCTCACTATTCTGATAATTCTGCTGGCAATAAACTGTGCAGAGGGCCCCTATCACATGGATAGTGACTATAACGGTTACAGTGTGCTGTGTATTTACTGTCTTGAACTGGAACTCCACCAAGGCCTGTGCCTCTGTGTCTTTTTCTCCTTCAACATCAAATTCTGTTTCTCTCTCCCATTCCCTGTGAAGATAATTCCTGGAAGTTATCCCTCCCTTTGGCAGTCTGGGATACAAATACATCCTGTCAATGTAACCATATCAACACTGAAACATTTGCTAGCTTGGTGAAACAGGGCTGAGGCCAGACATGGCTGCTGAGTCTCATTGCTTGCTCATGGCTACAGGGACAGTGACCAACCTGCTGGTTCAGCCTTAGTGATAGTGACTAGGACCAGCTAGGTCTCAGACTAGGTAACAGTGAATGGGACTGGCTGGCGCTTGACCTCCATGATGGTAACTGGGGACCTGCTGTGTCTTGGCCTTCAATGATGGTGACCAGCCTACAGTTATGCTTGCAGGGATGGTGATCAAAGTGGGGTGCAGTGCCTGCAACTCCTCCAGAGATGTGATGGTAAACTAAGGCAAGCTGTGGGCACAGTGGGAGTTGGGGGTTGTCAGGACTCTCTGGAATGCACTTGCTGCTCCTGTTATCAATCTAACTCCTATCTTACAATGCTTTTACAGGAAGCAGGGCAGAGAGAAATAGATGGTACTGAAGTTTTGGGAAGGACTATTTCACCACACAGGAAGAACGCTCTGGGTAGAACTGCCTGGACACAGAACAGATTTCACTGAGTGAAGGTGGGAGCAGCGGTTCCAAGAGCCTGAGCAGTGGATCTGAACACACAGAAAAGGGCATGCTTCAAGACCCATGAAACCTTTTCAGTCTCCAAGAGACTTGTTCTAAAAAGAATTCTCCACCAGGCATGTGCGTGCCTATGTATTTTGACCACTAAAAAAGAAAGCACACCTCTGATTTAAACAAAAAAACTAGAGAGGTGAGAGTAGGAGACGGAAGACACAAGGGGACAGGAGGAAAGGTTGGCATATACTATTTAATGTTAGGAACAGCAAAGAGCTCAAAGTCTGCATCTCATCAGAGCACTGCCCCATTATGGTGGCACTTAGGCCAGTCCATTTCCTGGCTATCGATCATGCTACAGTAAACATGGGGTACAGAAGACTTTCCATACACTGATTTGATACTATCTCTTTCTGTCTCCCGGTGGGTCCTATGTAAACTCCCGGATGTCCATTCTCTCCACTGTAACCCACTGAGATGAAGGGCTTTGAAGCAAATGAGATCACATCACTTCCCTCTGCCTACTCTCCTAAGGATGGAGCTCACTCTCTTTAGCACTGTTGGATGGGATGCCACAATCTGGCCTCAATATATGTTTCCAACCACTGCCCTCTCCCATCCCCGGCTCTGACCTACCTGATCACAGACCTAATGCATTAGTTTTTCTGTAAATGACCCACGCCATCCCTATTTCAGGTCTTTGCTTCCATGGATGCTTCTACTTTGAATGTATTTCTTCCTCATCTGATTCTCTCGCCCCTTCCGAGTCCCACTCCTACAGCCCTGCCTTCACTGCTGACATCCAAAGAGGCTAACTTGTATAGTACCTGCTCGGCGAGGCTTTCCTTTGCCCTCTAGAGATTATTTATACTGCATAAATGAGTGTGCTGCGATTTGGCTATTAACTCATCCAACTGCATGTATCTGAGAGTAGACTCCACATTTTATTGACCTACACAGTTAGTACAGTACACAACACTTGGCATGGCCTTTACAGAGTTTGTTGACTACGGTGCACATCAGTAAAACGGTGCCTTGTGCTTCCAAGCATGCCTGTAAGTCAAAGTGAAGGTGTTAGGAAGCTATGATGGTCCAGGGTTTGCTACATTTTCTTTCCCTGAACTCTGTCCACAACCTCTTCCTTTGTTCCATTCTAAGTATGCTAAGGAAGAAAGAAAAGGTTCTGATTAGACAGAAATCCCCCGGGTAGGGTCTAGACATGAAAAGTTCTATTGTATGTGTGATTTCCCTGAGACACTCCTGCAGGGAAAGAAGGAAGTTTGAATTTCTTTGTGGGCTGGCAAGTCTTCCCTACTTATTGGCATGGCTGTGGTGAATTCGTATCTCCCCAGACAAAAGACCAATCAAATGCTACTTGATCTGGGATAAATAGGAGTCGCATCTCTCAATTACTCCCACACGCTTAGGGCAGACTGTGGACCAGCTTTCAAGGGATAAGGTTGGGACTTCAGAAAGCACTGCAATTACACCTTAGATGGCAACCCTTCCTACCTTCAAACGGTTAGACAGCATGCTGCTTAGCAGACTCAAAGACATGTGTGATCCATCTCTTCATAAGGCTATAATCATAGCAACACATCACATACAAAGCTGAGGCCACATCCTTCACACGAACTTCCTTCAATGTGGTCATGATCTATACAATCTTAAGATTAGCATCTCCAAGTCACTAGCCCACTAAGGTCACCCCACAGCTAGAGAAAGTTCAGTTCCAAGAGTCCTTTGGCCTTATCTGTTGATGCCAGTGTAACTCCAACAGTGATAGAGCCTCAATGTGCCCCCATCCCTGGGAGATCTTACAAGAAAAAGCCAGTGAATAACAGGGTAGCTACTGTGAACTGATAAAAATGCAGCATGATGCAGAGAGGCTGGGGAGGGTGGTGTCGCATTTTCCTGAGAGAATAGAAGTTGTTCAACTCAGCCAAAGTGCTTATCAACGTACATGCAACTTTCAATTCAAGACAGATAAAAGTAAACATAAATTTTTTCCAGAGTATGTTAAAATATAACAGGTGAAAATACAGCAAACCTGGTAGGTCTTGCCAGCATTATTTCTTATGTACTTTCTTACAAGTGACATTTAAAAATAAATAAATAAGCTCTTGTGAAGATGAAGGCAGAAGGTTGTCACCAGAGCAAGTATGTGTTTGTGTGGCTCTGATGTCTACCCAGGAAGAAAGCACCTGCATGCACGTATGGCCGAAAACAACTAAGACTGGTTCCTGCAGATGGCACAATTATAATAAAGCCTATAGATGCTTACTATCATTCCAACAAAATCTCAGAGGTACCTTGGAATCATGACTGTTTTCAGAGAGTGACATAAGCATCCAGGCACCCACCCCTAGATCTAATATATGCTAATGTTTAGTCAGATGTGTTTAAAACACTATTCTTTAAAGAAACAAAATGGTACATATATAGCTGAGCATGCCTCATCTTATTTCCTTTCTACACTTCATAGATATAACAACTATTGCTGATACTGATTATATCTATCCATATTTTTATACTTTTATTATGTGTATAGGTTCATAAACATGATTCTAAAAAGGCGTTTCCCAAGTTCAGCTAAATTATAGTCATGAACTATCTGAAAAAGGAAAACAACAAAACATAAATGCACACTCTTTAACAAAATGTATTCCATATACAATATCTGAGAGTGTACAGTACAGACAAAACAGCAATAAGACTGATCAACAAAATAAAATGATTCAGAAAAAGTAGCAAATCGATATATCAAGGCAGTATCAGATAAAGGTCATGTTTATTTCTTCAGTGCTAGAAAATCTGGTAACCATTATCCCAAGGAGCTACAACCTATCTATTATCTATTTATCTACCTATCATCCATCCACTGACGCAGGAGATTTCAACAGCCATTTCACAAAATGAATGTGCACATGGCTAATGATAGTTTTAAAATGTGATTAAGTCTTTTATTCATCAAGGGCAAATCAAAACCACAACTGGTTAGTGATGCATGGACAACAGGAAGGCTAAAATTAAAAATAAGCACTTTGGGCAAGAATGAGCAACCAGGGTACAGACCCACTCAAGAAAACTGTCAGGTAGCATCTATAAAACTAAACAGGCACACACCTGAAGACGCAGTAATTCCATTCTTCAGTCTACACCCAGAGGAGACATACCAGGTCTACCAAAAGATGGGCATTTGAGAGCCTAGGTTCCTAATAAGCAAGCACTGGAAACCGTCCACGTACCTACCAGTGTCCAAGTGAATCAAGCCAGTGTCTCTCTCTTGATCTGGGCACTGTTTTGTGTGCTCACTTTCAGAAACTTCATCAAGCTGCTCTCTTTCACTAAGGGTACTTTCACAGCACACACTTTCCTGTACCATCCTTCAGTTAAAATTTTAACGAACAGTTAAGGTTTAAACCAATTGTATCTCACTAAAAGATATTTCACTGACATTGGTATCTCTGAAAATGTTTATTCACACAAACAGCTGAATGGAAATGTAAGATGATATGTTTCTTGAAGCTAATTCAGTAAAGTGTACTCAAACAAGAGATTTGTTAAGAATGATTTTAGGAGGGAAAGAAGGAAAGAAAGAATGGAGGGAGGGAGGGAGGGAGGGAGGGAGGGAGGCAGGCAAGGAAGGAAGGAAGGAAGGAAGGAAGGAAGGAAGGAAGGAAGGAAGAAAACATATAAGCAATACTATAGATTCTCATAGTCTTTATGCCCAAACTGGAGAATGGTCCAGGACATGGAAAATGCTCCCTGCATAGGTTTACCTAAAGGCAGCCTTAGAAAATGAATGGAAAAAAGACACTATAAATAAACAAGGGTAGCAGCAAAGGTCATGTTCAAGTAGTGAGATTCCAGGCCACATTCATGATTCTCTTTACCAAGTTTTTAATTTCCAGAATAACAAGAATGCTTTCGATGGAATAAGCCAAGTTGAAGTTAGAGGAAATCAAGAAACAATGACAAACGCAGATCATCCTACAGTGAATAGGTGCCTGGTCACTGGGGTAAAGAGAGAGGCACACTGTCCTCAGATCTCACAGAAAGGCACTCTAAAATGAATTATTACAGTAACTAGCACATATTGAGCAATGGAGCCCTTCTCCAGTACCCCTGAGAGGAGAGACTTTGGGGCCTCCCCTCTGCTGTGTGAGCACTGATGTCTAACTGCTCAGCCACAATGTTGTTTCATCTTTGCCTATGAATTCCTGCTCAAGGGTTAAACAGAAATAAAAGTTACTTCAGAGGCTCACAGTTTAGGGCCCTGGTAATCAAATTTTATTGTATTGTTGCTTTTGTTTCTTCTTTTTTTTCACTCTAAAAAGTTTAAAGAAACTAAATAAATTAGCAACACAGAAGTTTGCAAAGGCTCTAAAGGAAGCCATGATGAAGTGGAACTGCAGAAAACCAGACACCAAATTAAAATGCTCTATGAAGATAGTCAAGGTCTAGCTGGGGCTAGAAGCCTCAGTCACACAAAGTTACCATGTCCTTTCTGGCCTAGAAGCAGACACCAGGAAGATGAGTGCAGATGCCAAGTCTGTAAGACGGTGCCAGGGCTACAGAGAAACACACCGCTCCCAAATGTGAGCAGCAACACTACTGTGATCATCTGCACAGCAGCCAGAACTAGGAGAAATCTCTCTGGATTTGTACCTGATACTGACATCTAGAGATTATCTTTCAAAACACCCAATTATCTGGCTTAACAACGTGATGGCGTTTTGTCCTAAACAAAATCTTACGTGATTTTTTTCAACCTGAGGTGGGCCCATACATGAGGTTTATACTATTCAATTTAAAGAGAATTCTAAAATACCTTTCCAAACTGAAATCTTATTAATTTATTCTTCTCAAGCAGCTCTTACATACCTGGTGTCTTTCCTGTTATTCTACATTCTTCTAAATTCCTCTGGAATTAAAGTGAATGTCACTGAAACAGAAGATTGGAGGTGAAGAGTTCTTTTCATCTATGCGACCAGGTCCCTCATTTTTAGAGATAAGTGATGTCCAAGTATGACTCTCTTGAATTCTTAATAATGCATCCCCTGCAAAGTTAGCAGGGTTACACCATTGTAGCACTCCGCGGAAGATTCAACCTCACGTTCCCTAAAATCCGGGAGGCTGTCTTCTCATGTGTGATCAAACAGCATTTCTGATCACTCCACCAGTATTTTCCTGGGGAAAATCTAGCAGTAGCCAGTACCTTTAGTAAATAATAGGTCATAAAACTCCTTAAGGTCCCAGGAGGTTAAAGAAAAGAAGGGAAGGTTCCAAAGGGTGCCCCCATATCTGCGGCCTGCCCATGAACTTTCAGGATGGTGAATACAATCCCCAGGCTGTAAAAACGGCTCACTTCTCTGACGACATACCATATCAGTCTTGAGGTTGCTACCATCCAGGTCAGTGGTACTTGTTCATGACTAAAGGAGGTAGCCTTTCCAAGACTCAGGAGACTGCATGAAACAGAATTTCTGTAAAAGGTCAACTATTCTTTTTTGTTCTATAAGCACATATAATCTCTCACTTCTAAAATGAAAAATCCTCCGAGTTAAAATAAAATACAAAACCATACCAACATATAATTATATGTATAATTGGTACTTGTATTGCTAACATACCCAAGCATTGTGAAGTTCCCATATTTAGTAATTATTTTATCCCTGTCCCCAGCCCGAGAAATGAGCTGGAGAAATGACTCAGGGTTAAGCATCTGTACTGCTCCTCTAAAGGACTCAAGTTCAGTTCCCAGCACCCTGTCAGGTGGTTAAGCTATAACTCCAACGACAGGGACTCTGACACCCTTTCCCAGATGCCATGGCCACTGCACTCACATACGCATACCTCCACACAGACGCAAGCATATACACATAATTTAAAAACAAATCTTAAAAAATAAAATAAAATAAACAGGAGTACCGCCTCATGTTAAACCAAGGCGTCACAGAAAGAACAAGCAATGGACACTTCTGGTGATTTCTCTGCTGTAACGCTGGACACTGCCAGACACACAGTACACAGCCTTTTTAACTCTGCATTTGTCCAATACTCAACCAATAAATATGCTGATGTATGGATGAATACAGACAGATGAGAGAAAGATGATGGATGGACAGACAGGCAGATAGATAAAGTTATATACATTTTTTACCACTTTGAATTCCTCCCACCCACTTTATGGGTCAAACAAATGGACATTCTGATTTTGTGTAAAATAGATCAAAGAAAATGCTTTGAATTTATATGAAAAAGTTTCCCATTAAGATGGTAGCTATTTTTTTTTTTCAAACATGATTCTTTTTAATTGTGGAAAAAAGCCCAAGGCTTTGTCAAGGGCACATGTTTTCTATAAATCAAAACATAAATAAATGTAAGATTATTTCACTGGGCATACATATGGTTTTTGCTAAGTAAACTCTATTTATAAAACACTGTTAGCCTACACAGGAACTGCTGTCAACGTTTATTGGAAAGGAAATTCTATTTTTTCTATTTATTTATTTAACTTTATGTATATGAGTATTTTGCCTGCATGTATGCATGTGCACCACATACATGCAGTTCCTGCAGAGGTCAGAATAGGTACCAGACCCCCTGGAATTGGAGTTACAGATGGTTGTGTGCACTGGGGACCTAACCTGGGTCCTCTTCAAGAATAGCAAGTGCTTTTAATTGCTGAACCATCGCTATAGCCCCAGGAAAGGGACTTTTCTACTGCTCTGAAATTTGCTAGGATTTGAAAAAAATCCTAAGCATATTAATTTTGGATTATTTGGTTGTTTTTGTGTTTTTGTATTTTTAGACAGATTTGGCTTCTAACTTAATATGCAATGGGTCATTGTGCATCTTTTAGTTCTTGGATGCTTAGTAGAAATCCTCAAATGAAGATTAGAGTCCTATTTAACAGGGAATATTTACATTGTTGGATATCCATTACTTTATGCCACTGTTCTGTTCCTGTAGCAGGTTGTCTTTACAGGCAAGGATCTAGACTGAGGACTTTATCACTGCTAGCAGAGTAAAAGCTATTCCACCAAAGGGGGGTCTGAGACAGCCACTGTAGCTCCATACACAGCCACAGTATCATCTTCTCTTTGAAGCTCACTTTCACTCTCTGTTCTCACAGAACTGGACAATAAACATACTTTCAACCCTGCTAGGATTAGTCCTTAGAATGAAGTTTTCTGTGAAAAAAAAAAAAAAATGTTATAAGCAAGCATGTACCGAGTCCTTGATGGCCTACAGCCAATCATGGAAGGTAGCAGTAACCTTAATAAAAATGAACATTCTCCATTTTCCATTTAACTCTTCTCTCTTAGGTCTCGATGATTTCCAACATGGGCCTTTTCCCTATGGTTTCCCCATCAGTCTCTGCTATAGGTGGAGCTAAGTCAGAGGCTACGTATAGCGCAGTTGTGAACAGTTTCACTGAGACCTCTCACTCTCTCCTGCGTTCCCTTTCAAGCTGCATCCTCCCTCACTGTGCAACTCGTCTCCTCTTGGCATAAAATGCCTGTGGTTTTATTTTTAAAGATGTAGCCACACGCAGAAAGGAGTTATCCTCTCAAAAGGCAAAGGGAAAATGTTAGGCAGTTCCCATAAAAATAACTCAGAGGATTTTAAAATCTGCATATGAAACACTTAAATTTCAAACATCAATAAAACTTTTAGATCTATGGGCTAATTATTTAACATGTACCTATCTATATACAGCGAAACTGCTTTAGAGGCAAGGTGAATGAATGTCATCACCTCCAAATGGCTGGCCCAGTTTACACACAGAATTCCAAGTTCCTTGATCCAATTCATAGACACAATATTTCTTAACAGTATATTTAAAAAGAAAAGTTGCTTATAAAATGTGATCATAGAGCCGGGCGGTGGTGGCGCACGCCTTTAATCCCAGCACTCGGGAGGCAGAGCCAGGCATCGAGGCCAGCCTGGTCTCCAAAGCGAGTTCCAGGAAAGGCGCAAAGCTACACAGAGAAACCCTGTCTCAAAAAACCAAAAAAAGAAAAAAGAAAAAAAAAAAAGTGATCATAGTTTCCACACATAAGCTTAAACACAGTGGTAGGGTCATGAGTGGAACTCCGTGGTACACTTTAGTAATTTTACTAGTTAAATGCTAGTAATCCTGAGTAATCCCTAATGGCCGACACGAATGAATTTGAAATTATAAGAAAAAGCCAAATTCTCTGGAACTTCTGGTCCTAATCAATCACTGGAGATCAGTGACATCACTGATGCCTTTGATCACAGATCCTCTTTCAAGCTGGGATGGGCTGCATTGATCCTCGCTGGCTGGCGCAGAGAAAGGGGAAACACCTAGAGTACAACCCACTGTGAAACCCGAGAAGTCATCAGCATCTCTTCCCCTCCTTCAGGACAGACAGAAAGGACATTCCAGGGCTGCCCTACCCCAAACAAAGGAGCTCCCTCATTAAATCCAAGCCTAATTCCCTCTGACTAGGACTCTGGAGTGCTTTAGGAGAGGAAGGGATGCTAAGCTACTTTCCTTCAAAGAGCCTAGGTTATGAACCCTCAGGCTTCATCTTCTTAACCAATAATACACCTAACAAGGACTATCCCCCCAAAGCCCTCCTATGAAAGGGGCATCCTGTGGAAATGTGTTTTACCATCTTCCCCATCTGAAAGCACTTAATATATAATGCTTAATATATAATATCTATATTTCTACTTAAAGATTTTACTTCATGAAAACAGTACTGTTTTTTAAATCACTTTTGCTGCATTTTAAATTTTTTACTTTGAGCTGAGTTGTTTAAGAATTCCACATGGGTCCAAAAGAAAGCTCTTGACTATGCTGTTGGGTTATACAAATTTCAATACTTGAGCTGCTATCCAAACACCACCTCCAAAATGCTCACATAGGCAATGAAAAGTTTAACTGATCCTTACTACTTCAGTCCCTCTGCTGTTAGTCCTCTCCCACCCTTGTTTGTAATGCAGTCTAATTGAGCTTCAGGAATACTCGTGGAATGTAGTTTATTAGCTCCCTCATCAGGTGATCAATGATTTCATTAATAAGACAGATAACAAAACTGTCATATCATCGGCACTGTTATGAAAGATGAGCCTAGCTTCCTGCTCCATTTTCCAAGGTCTAGGGTTCTCTGTGGCAGCTCTGAGTCCATTCAATATTTTCCAACGACAGAGAAAAGTGAAAATCCATTTTGAAACCAATTTCAATTAGGATCCAGAAGCTGTTATCACAGATGTCGCAGAATGGGCCCGTAAGTGGAAATGTCGCCTATCCATTCTGAAATGAAACCTTATCAGGAGCTACAAAGATGGCTGGGGACAGCCTATCTGTAAATTACTTTTCGTCCTGTGTTAACTCAGCCTTAGCTCTGTCACATGGAATTCTTTCTATCCACTAGTAATAATCTAGTGACTAAGTAGACAGAGCACCCCAACAAAGTCGGGCAGGGCTGCCCTTTTAAACATGGGTACAAACGCACACACACTTGGGCCTGCAGGCCTGCAAAACAATAGCCATGCTTTCACTGGTAGAATTCAAAGTTTATTATGGGAAATAAAAGAAGCCCATCTCCACCCATTGCATTCCTAGTGATTTTTCAATCGCAAACTCCAAGGCTCCGTTATTTCATTAATGCAGCACCCAAGTCAGGAGGCTTTTCTCTGGCATCTCTCAGTCTCCTTTTAGCAAATTATCCCATGACGGCGGATTTATTCAGTCAAAGACCTCGGACTTTGAGAGGCAACAAAAGAATCAAGAGACTTTCTGGTCCACCTGCCTGGCGAATGATGAGGCAGGGAAAAGTCTCCCCCAGAGAAACCAATCAAACCATTGTGTGGCACAGTCAGACCTTTTCAGCTGTCAAGCTGGAGAGCTGAGAGAGATGAAAAGAACAGGGATGGAGCTACCATTTACAGAACCATGTGGGAATGGTCTCCGAAGATTTCATAATTAGGATGGAACTCAACTTTCTACAGCTGAGGGGGAAAAGAAGAAAGAAGAAAGAGCCCAAGAAGAGGGAAAAGTCAGAGCGGGGGTGGGGGAGTGCAGGATAGGGGAAAATGGCAGTTCTAGGGATAACTTGATAGAAAAATTTCTCTACCTGAGATGAAGTCCTATCTACAAAAGGAAAGGAGATAAAGAAGCTTCCAGAAATAAAAAGGGGTGGTGGGGGAGGAAGAAAGAGAGAGGGAGAGACTGGCCTATTTACTTAGCCAAGAATTTCTTACTTTTCCTCTAGGTTATAGGTGTGCTAAATATTAAGATTCTAGTTTTCTCATGTGAATAATTTAAAGTAAAAAAAACAACAACAAAAAGTCTTTGTCAACATGGCTGCTTATAGTTTTCAACATAAAATGGAATTTTAAACTGGCCCCAAATACACCTTGCCTGTGCCCCCCCCCAAAAAAAAAGAATAAAGCTGACAGGTACTAGGAAGTGTTTTTCTCAACAGTTAGCAGGAACTCTTCCTTATGCCCTAATGAAATGTGTGAAAAATTAAAGAGAAAAGACCAAGAGTAAGTTTTACTCACAGGCCTAAAAGACAGATTTTGCAAAAACGTGAAAGAAACACAATTTCCAACCACTACTGAGATTTCTACAATTCCTATCACTTGCCAGGGACTCTAACAAATGCATTAATTACGAAGTGGACTTTAAAGCTCAAATCTGTATTCCAACTTCAGGGAGGAGGAGACACTATTCTGCCTTGATTATGGTCGTGGTTCAATGACCTGGATTTGTCCAAAGTCACGGAAAGATCACCACAAAGAGTGATTTTTACCACATAAGAATGTAGGGAGTAAGTTTAAGCAGAAGCAGATGCATTTGGAAATGCATCTGTGCACATAATGAGATTTTGCAGCACCACCCTGCCTCCTGCAAGCTTCTTGGAACTGGAACCGCCCCTGCCTGGGTGCAGGGTCAGACTGGTGGGAGGTGGGAGGCCACTAGCCACCTCCCAGAGGGAGTTTTCCTCCCACAATTGGCCTCCTGCTCCTTGAGCTTCCACTATTTGGTGGTTGTTTCTGATCCTGACCAGTGTGTTTCTGAAATATGAAATGCTCACACCACTTGAGCACAGCAATCACAGGTAACCCAGGGACTTTCCGAGAGCAGACACATGCTGTGCTCTTTATCCTACCAGGGTGCCAGAACTGGGCAAGATGGGAGTGTGATCTGCTGTGGATCAAGCTAAGCATCTACGAGTTGCTCTTTTAGAAGAAATCTAATACTGAGAATCAAAAGTGGGAGAACTTGTTCTCAATGCAGCATCTCAGTACAAAGTTGGATTGCATCCAATATTCTGAGTATTTACAAATGAGCATCTGATTCATTAAACCTCAGGCAGCATCAGGACCAACGATTTGAAGTACCATTCCCTGGCCTTGGACAATGACCTGCTATGCTAGTTTAGGACCCCATGACCACATGTCTGGAATTCATGCACAAAATATTGGGTTATTCTCCAAATCAGATTAAACTTTAGCCATTCCTAGATTACTAACAAATGATACTACAATACTACATTGAAAGAACTGGGATAAAATTTATCAGTGAATTAAATTCTGCCAAATTATATTCAGTCAGTTACTACCAGTGAAAATAGCTGTGTCCCCACTGTGCCAGTCAGGAAGCATGTAGCGTAGCCCAAGATCACATAACCTTTTCTGGCAGGGCTTAAGTTCAAACTTTGGCTTTTAGCTACACATCAATATTAAGTGTCCTATTGTACATGCCCCCTGTCTCTGCTCTGAGGTCTGGCAGACCTACACAAATGACTTCCCAGTAGTAGTCCCCATCTGCTGAGGTCTTCTTAGCCACAAACACTGTGCTGGAGCAAGGCATGGAGGGCAAGGCAGATAAATAAATTGCTATTCTACAGAAGTTGAATGAAAATTTAAAATTAAGTGTTAAGAGAAAGAAGAATACAAACATGGATCTTTAGGGCAATGACACTATTCTATAGGTACTGCAATGTGGATACATGTCAAAACCCACTGTTTGGGTTAAGTATATTACCTTTCCTGCAATCACCCAAGCTTAAAACCCCTCAGTCAACTTTGATTCTCTCCCTCTCTCATGCCCCTGTGAACCCCAATGAAAACTACAGATTTGAGATAATGCACCATTTCTATCAGACAATACATAATGCAAAATATCAATAAGAGAGAAGGGAAGGAACTTTCTGCTCAAGTTTTCTATGAACCTAAAACCATTCTAACATACAAAGTTTATTAATTAAAATTATAATGACCAAGAAATCAAAACTTAAAAATGAAGTATTATGCAATTTCCAAAAGGACAGAAAAAAAAAGCACGGAAAATCTGAGGACACACATTTGAGAAGAACTGACAGCAAACACATGGTGATATTAGCAAAATTCTCAGTCTGCGGAGAAGCACATGAACAAAGCAAAGAGCACTTGCATTTAATCAATGAGCAGATCAGAGCCAGGCTGGTGTCAGGCTTTAGAAGATATCTACACATTAAGTTAATGGCTCTGAGCTTCATCCTGTAGGCGGCTGTGAATCACTGAAGATTCCAGAACAGAGACTTAGCATCGAGAATCACAACACTGTTAATATGGCAGGAGCATGTGCCAAGCATGAGAGGTTCAAGGTGACAAGCAGAAGGCCACTGGAATTGTCATGGCATGGTGCTGCAGGGAAATGTGGGTGAATGACCAGAAGGAAATCTACCAGGAGCCTGGCAGGAGGTCAAAAGGTGACAGTGAGGTTTCAGGCCTGGATGACTGCAGTAAAGACAATATAGTTAACCAAAACGGGAAATCAGGGACGCTCAGGGGTAAGTGGGTTCAGAGCCCAAGACATCGTGCTTAAGAGAAGATTAATCATCACCAGGTAGCTGGGTTTTTTAAAAAAAAAGTTGTGAAAGTAGAGTAAATAAACTGTAATTAATATACAAAAGCCACACTGCAAACAAGCATGACATTCAAAGAGTGCCCCACTCCAGAAAACAATGGGGAGAGAAGGACACATGCATGTTACTTCCAAGGCAATGTGCACAATAAGCACAATGCATTTTCAAGAGTTAAGAAATCGAAATAAATTTTCTTAAAATTATGTTCTCACAAAACCATTATCTACCCTCTGTTCGGAGTTCAGGGGGCTTTTAGAAAGAGTGTAAAGACTTTCATTTCTTTCTTACTTTGTTCGTTTATCCATCCTTCCTCAAGATGAGCAGGCTTGCTTAGATTTGTGATTTACAAAACATCTTGGATCCAGCAAGTTCATCATTACTTTTGCTGAACATTTTCCTTTTCATCTGAAAACCTGGGCAAGTGAGGTGGCTCAGAGGCTAGAGAAAGGCACTTGCTGCCAAGCCTGATGAACTGAGTTTAATCCCTGAGGCCAACACGGTAAAAGAAGAGAACTTCTCCAGATAAGTCCTGGAAAAGTAGATGTAATTATCCCTTGCTAAGTAAATGAGGAAACCAAGACACTAAGAGACTTAATCATCCACTCATATAACTAGTACTTGGCATCACCAAAACTCAACCCAAGCTTTTAGATCCAAAACTCTGCATTTCCTCATAAGAACGCTGTAACGTCAAGTGCAATGTACCTGAAAGTCCCTCCCATCCATCTTACATGTGCTGAGAAACAGGATGTGGAAAGCAAAGAAGTGTAAAGAAATACAACACTCAAAACCTAAGGTCTATCTGCAGCAAGCTCCTCGTCTGCTTCTAAGCAGACACTTACCACTGAGAAAAGTCAAGGAGACAGGAGTATATGCTGGGGAACAACAATGAACTCCAATTCCAGGTTTCAACAGAAGTGGAAGCCATCTCAATCCTAGCCATAAAACCAGCAAACATCACAAACACTGTGGACTCCTAGTCACAAAACCAGGGGACACCACATACATTAACACCTATGTACTCCTAGTGACAGGTCCAATGGACATCACATACTTTAACACCTATGTACTGGACACTTTGAAAGCACAAACATCAAAAATCTTTTAAGCAAAACACCAAAAAAAACCACAGAGAATGCCCTATCAATTCATCTATCAGCTTTGGTTTCCCACCTCATCACAACTGGGTGAATTTCCGCTTTCTATCAACTTATAAAATATCTCAGTAATTACCACAACCTCAAAACCACAGCCTGGATCGTTTATGATAAGTCTGCCACCCTCCTTCTTGAGACATGGTCTCACTATGCAGCCCTCGCTGAACTGAAACTCACTATGTAGACCACACCGGCCTCTAACCTACAAAGACGTGCCTACCTCTGCTCTTGTGTCCTACCATACTTTCTTGAAGCAGAGTAGCATGTTAATAAGAACTATCAAGGGACTATTTAAAAAAAAAAAAAAAAAAAAAACACCTCAGGAACCAAAAATGAGGAAAAAAACATTTTAAATTAAATATTCAAGTCACAGAGAAAAGTTTTATAGGCTAATTAGAACATGAAAAGCAGAAGAAATGTGTATTTAAAACTCATTACTTAGAAAACACAATGTGTAGCTCAGGAAGTAATGACTCATACCCAAACAGAGAGCATTTACCTACAGTTTGTCTTATTAACAGACTTGGACATTCTCAAGTCAATATGAGGCCTAATATCTAAATGCACACTCAAGTATAATCTTTTAAATCACAACTGTACCTAAAAAACATTCAGGAAATTAAATGCCATCTCCTGGGTCATTTCCATTTCATGAATAGCACTAAATGCTTAAAGCTGAAGTATGCAAACAGAAAACTATGTACACAATGTGGTTCCTATGTGAAGATCAGTAGAGGCTTTGCATGCACATGTGGACCCTGAAATGCTACAGAGATCTAATTTGGCCTGGTTTCTTTCCCCCATACAAGATTTAGAGTAGTTTTTCACTCATGTTATTTTAAATCTCAATCTCATGTAGCAAATGTTTATTTACAATGCTATTCAAGGTTTCTGAGCCATCCATTTTGGCTGTGTGTCTGTGTATGTTTAAACAAAATTCTAGGAGCAGATTCTCAACTGAGAAAAGCAAGAAAACAGACCTGTAAGGACACGCAGTGGAATGTGCGTGGTTTGGCTGGGATGCTCTCAATCAAGAACAAATTATATCACATAATGACTGGAAAAGTTAATTAAGTCAATGTAACCAATACTTCACCAGTAACAAAACTTTTTTGTCTATTTACTTTTCATGATGAAATTGGTGGGATCGAAAATACACACTTTGCATTCATTTGGTTCATACATCTTGATATCTGAACTAAATCTTTTAACTGTCTGGTTACTAACTCAATGTCAGAGCAGTTGTAAAGAAAGCATAAGCAACTAGAAATGGGCACAATCACTGTGCTCTCTACTGTGGTATCTCAATGGTTCCAATTCCTGTGAATGATCTCAGTGTAAGTACCTAAGCACTTCTAAACTGTTAGTAGAGAGATGGGCAGGTGGAGAGACAGACTGTTGAGTGGACAGACAACAACCACAATAATGCCTGCTACAGGCCAGCACACACAGAACACCAGGCTTTACCAGGCTGCCTAACAAAAGCTCTAACCCAATCAGCGCAGGACTAAAGTCTGTACACTCATCTACAGGACAAGGTAGAGCTTAAATGGAGGAAGCTTGCTTTTCCTGGGGTCAGTCTGTTAGTGGAAATTTACATTTTAGAAATAACATTTCCATTTTTTTCTTTTGTTTCACTGGAGCTTTCTATTGTCCCCAAGTGAAAAGCAGTGAATTCCTTAGAAGAACAGGAATACTGAAAAACTACTCTGGGACAGATCCCATTCAGGTATATGCCCCCGCAAGCATTGACCAATGAGTATTTACTTCCATGTGGGACAGGACTTGGGCACGTTTAGACAGGTCGTGGGCCTCAAGGGCACAGGCTGATCAGGTTAGGAAGGCAGGAGTGCATGTGGCTTAGCAAACAGGCCTGTGATTATGCCAAGTACAGGACTGGCATTAAGACTGTCCTTTCTCTGACTAGTTTTTGCACCAGGCCTCCAGACCACCACTGGGCTCAGGTTAGTACTGCTCCATTCACCTTCGACATGGTTAGGAGGGGAACCTATGGTCAAAGACTGACTGACAAGAAGCTGAGCAGTAATGGAGAACACCCCCCTCCCTCCAGTATGTGTCTCAGCCCGGGAGCAAGATCCACAGAGGAAACAGCATCTTCCCCACTAGGGACCACTGATGAGACTCAGCTGGGGACTCAGAGACAGGACAGTGGCTTCTAACACTCCACATGGTGTAACGACATCCCCTACCAACCTACACTGGCTTTGGCCTGTCCTTGCACTCAGAAATACCCACTGCTGCATTCTCACACCTTACTCACATGCCATGATGATGAACAAAATTGGTGTTTCATGAAGCTTAATAGAGAGACAGTGCTTATTCTTATAAAATACCACCAAATAACCAGCACTTTACATGTTGCTTCTATTCATAAAACAATGAGCCTAATTTTTATAAACTTCAAAAAAATAAAGAAACCAAGATAACATGCTTCTGAAGTAGAAAATGCTTTCTATAATGCTGGACCACAAGGGACCAATATTCTGGCTGTGTTAAATAAGCTTGAGTCCTGGGTTTAGGTGCCACAAAAAAAGGGGAGCAATACAAATTTTCACACACATACAGGTAAAGTAAATCCATTATTTTAACTCAGACATACATATATCTCCCTAAAGATTAATGGAAAACTTGACACATTGGCCTGCAAGGCTGATAGCCAGCTACCTCCCTCCGGCTATGTCACAGTCCATAGGTGTGTCAAGACCCTGATAAAAGGACTGTAGACTTAAAGCAAAGCTGAGCACACATGGATGGGCACAGATCAGGGCCAAATTCCTCAGGAATATTTGTCCTCAGAGTTGAAGGTTCTAGGCTATAGTCAGCTTCCAAACCAAGCTCACTCTTCAATTGCACATTTAAAACAATAGTAAGTCAGCCAGGCAGTAGTGGTACAGGCCTTTAATCTCAGCACTCAGGAGGCAGAAGCAGGCAGATCTCTGTGAGTTCCAGGACAGACTGGTCTACAGAGTAAGTTCCAGGACAACCAGAGCTACACAGAGAAACCCTGTCTCGAAAAATCAAAAAATAAAATACACAGATAGGTAGATAGGTAGATGGATGGATGGATGGACAGACGAACAGATAGAAAGAAGGAAAAAAGGAAGGAAGGAAAAAGAAAGAAGAAAGAAGAAAGAAAGTCAACCTAGTAAAATGTTCTTGGAACAAATAAATTATAAAACCACAGAGAAGACAGAAGGTCGGGTCGGGAAGATCAGTGAACTGGGTCATGCAGGACCAGAACCAGGAGACTGAGCCAACATGTTCTTCCTAAGAGCACACAGAAAAGCAGAATGCAATCCAAGGAGAGCAGGAATGACTAAAGCTACAAAAATCAAGGCTATTAACGGCCTACTTTGTGGGAAAGCCTGGAGAGGAAGAGAACATCACCACAACCCTCCAGCTTTGTTTTCCCACTTAGGGGATGCTGGATTTTATATTCAGTGCCCATGCTTAAACTGAAATGCCTCTCAATGCTTTGCTTAAAATGTAAAAATAAGCCGGGCGGTGGTGGCACACGCCTTTAATCCCAGCACTCGGGAGGCAGAGGCAGGCGGATCTCTGTGAGTTCGAGGCCAGCCTGGGCTACCAAGTGAGTCCCAGGAAAGGCACAAAGCTACACAGAGAAACCCTGTCTCGAAAAAAAAAAAAAAAAAAAAAATGGTGACTCTGTGATATCTCTAAAACAGTTAAATACATTAAATTTACATAAACCAACAATAAACTTCGTGGACATAAGGTGGACTACCTTAAGGTTGTCAAATTTTAAAGTCCTTTCCACTAGACAACTTTAATTCGGGTGGGAGAGGGAGATCCTGCCATAGACTGACAATTACTGTTACTGTGACTAATACAGGCTTCCCATGTGAAGTTCAAAGCATTTTTAATTCTTACCAAAACAAGAACTTCTTTTAATAAACAATCTATCACAAAATCGATATCCCGAACTCACTCTGAAGAAAGCAAGCAGCCTGCCCACCCACCCTACACCCCATCCTCTGGCCCATTTGCTATGTTATCCTCTCACAGAACAATCAATGGTCCAGGTATACATGCTCAGCTCAGGGATGCAGAAGACACAGCAATGCCTGGGGCTTGTCTGCTGGGAACTGTGGGCCACTCACCATTCGAAGTGGTGCTGGAGGCCACGGCCTTCTCACTGACATCTGTTCTCGTGGAACACTTCCCGATGGAATTCTCAGCTTTCTTCCTCTCAGTGGTTGCAGAGCTGTGGGACTGGGCCTCCATAATGTCTTCTCATTACTTCTGCTTGTTTCTCAAAGGAATGCCTATAAAACACCACAGTGCCATCAAATTCCCAAAATGGCAGAAGGAGAAACCTTTATTTAAAAGCTCTCTGAATCTTCTATCTGAGGAAAGGCTAAAGGTTTAGCAAAACCTAGATGGCATTCTCCAAAGGTTTTTCTGGCAAAAAAATACTTCGTAGTTTTACTAAGAAGTCAGTCAAAGTCGCATGCAGTTGAGTTTTCATATTTCCTAAGTGATCCCAGCCTTTGCTATCTGCAAAGGAAAACAGAACAGCTCACATTGTACATTTTTCCTCGTTTCCACCCAAGCATTTGTTATCAAATGATCTAAGGCAGTGGTCTCAACCTTCCTAATGCTGCGACCCTTTAGCACAGATCCTCATGAAACAATTTTCACTGCTACTACATAACTGTAATTTTGCTACTGTTATGAATCTAATGTAAATATTTTTGGAGACAGAGGTTTGCTGAAGGGGTTGCAACCTACAGGTTGAGAACCACCGATCTAAATTTCAATTTTCAATTGCCTACAGTTTAAAACTCCAGTGTCACGTTACTCTTAGGCCATGTCTGCACCTTTCTCTTCAGGAGGTCAATCACCTTTAGGGGTACAAAGAGAACTTCCAAGACAAAACAAAGTTGGCAGTTATTAGTTAGACTTTTTAAAGAGTACCTAGCAAGCCTCCCCAGGGCTCTCAGTCTGGGGATAGCTCAGCCAAGTAGACTGTGATTTCTGCTTCTTCCACTAAGACTCCCGAACTGCAATGTGCTTCTTAACCTAAAAACATCCAGGCAAACTGTGTTCTTAAAATGAAAAAATTAATTCATTTGGGTTAATTTCCTAAACAAAGAAAAGCCCAAAAGTGAAGAGAGCAAACGCTGGGATCACTTACAAAATATGAAAACTCAACCACAGGCAAAGTCAGTTCATCTTTCTCTCATCAGCTTCATTCATGGGATAATATCTCAACTAATCATTCATCAATTTTCACTCCAGCATACTCTCTTTTAAAGTCATGTTCCATAACTACAAAGAATACGAAGACTGAAAGTCCATTCTCAGGCATGTCTCCTTCAAGCGCTCTAGATTGCAACACCCATGGAAGGCATTTCATCTGTCTAGTCATCTGCTGATTTTCTACATGTATCCGACACCACAATGTTCAATCAAAACAGTGATTCGTGAAATAGAATAAACAGCTGTTTAACTGGCAAAAGTGAAAACACCGGAGGATATATGTTTAGTCAGCTTTAACTCATGTTTGCAAGGGAACTGTAAATTCTTTAATGTACACCATATCCCCCTTGGCCTGGAATTCAAGCCACTCAATGACGGCTTCAGAACCAAAAGCTGTACACCCAACACTGGGGCACCAGCTCTTCCGCTAACTTCCATCTTTTCCAAGAATATCTCCTGTCATTCCCTCTAAAACACACGGTGTTTTGTAGGATAAAAAGAAAAAAAAGATGTACTTATCAACTGGAAGACCCACTCTGAATTGAGAAGTACATTCAGAGAGCGCAATGAAAAACAAGACCCAAACGGCAAGGGGCTGGACAGCACCCATGGAGGCTACCTAAGGATGCCCCAGGAGCTGTCCAGCGCAACCATGGGCAACCTGCACTCAGTCTCAGTTGATCAACTCCAACAGAAGCACTCGGCTGCTTTTCTTCAGAAGAGAAAACAAAAAACAGTAAAGACTTTCTTTCTAAAAAAACACCCATTAATTCCCAAAAGATCACAGACTCTCCAAAGCTTTTCTATAAACCTGGATAAAAACCTCTAAAGAGAAATTTACAATAGTTGCTTGTACCTCTAAAAAAGAAACAAAATAAAACAAACAAACCAAAACCTCAGACTAGAGGGCCATGGAGATAGCCCAGTGGGTAAAGGCGCTGAAAAGCTGAGTTGGTTTCTGGAATCTACATAATAAAAGGAGAGAACCAACACCCCAAGTCATTCTCTGACTTCCGAATGCAGTCACATTAAAAAACACACAAACAAACAAAAAACCCACAAACTCGGAATAACTCTCTTTTAATTCCCTCTCCAAATTGATTCTGTTTGTTTGTTTAAGGCGAGGTCTCAATACACAGTCCAGACTGGCCTCAAACTCCCAATGCTTCTTCGTCAACCTCCTCCCTCAGACTAATCCTCAATCAGATTACAGAACTGTACCACACACCCAGCTTTAAATATCATCTTTAAAGTCTATCACAAGGCTGGGGGGATGGCACCCAACTCCAATTCCATCACTCAGGAGGCGGAGGCAGGAGAATTTCTGTGAGTTCCAAGTCAGCCTGGTCTAAAAATTAAGTTCTAGGACATCCAGGGCTACACAGTAACACATTGTCTCCAAAAAACAAAACAAAGATCAAGTATACTATAAGAACAACTCAACCCAATCCACACCACCCCTACTCCAAGTGTCCTTGAGTAACCATTAGTACTAGCCATTAGTACCCATACTTCTGTAGGCTTGCTAAGAGATCTGGTTCTCTGGTCCTGTTTTTGGCACAATGCATTTGTCATGAAGAACAGCACCTGAGAGCCTGTAATTGAAGAAGCACTGGTTGTCAAGCTCACTGCAGCTTCCAAACAACTGCTCTGCACATTTGGTTTTGTTTACTGCTGTGTATTGATGAGAGGACCTCCTCAAAGTCTTTCTTCACTACAGAATGAATGAAGTGTATCCCAGAGCAATGAATTCTCAAACCAGACAAACCTATCCCAGCTCCAACTGTAATGATAAAGAACTGTGTCTAGAAAAGAAAAAGTCTTTGCTGAACATCTGTCTCCCCACTCCAGACTGGAAGCCTCATGTGGAGAAGGCTTCTACCGTCCCAACAACTAATTCGCACACAAATGTTGACTGGGTAAATAAAGGTTCACCAGAGACCCCATGACTTCTAAATCTGCTGTGTCTTGAATTTTAAATATCCTTGAGCTAGCTACAATACATCTTCTTCTATACTTAATGTTTCATTGAAAACTGGCAAGTTATATAAAAGCTAAAAATTTTACCAACTCTTTGGCCACGTCAGATACGATAACCATCTCCTCCAAGACTTAAACAGTTCTATTAGCTGAATTTGGGTCGTGTACTACATTTAAAACGCAAAAAGGAAACAAAACAGGCAAAGGAACCAGATCATCCCATCAAGAGTTGAGGTTTCTAGTAAGAACGAACAAGTCACCAAAGTTGCTTGGCAAACCTGGGTTTTATGCCGTTGTTGGGCACCCCTCAAGGCACAGAACTTCATTTTTAAAAAGTGATAACCCTCCCAGAACTCATCACAGCAGAGAAGGGTTCAAATGCCAAGAGGCATCATCGCCTGAAAGCTACTAATTAATGGTCTTGGAGAATACTAATTCCGACCCGTTTGAAATAGATTTCTTAAAAACTAGGCCCTTGGTAACTTAAAGAGTCTACCCCCTTCTTCTATTTTGACAACTTATTTTTGGATCTCATTAATTAGCAACTAATTATTTAAGTGTAGTCAATGCTTGGTGCAGGGCTATAACATGGCAACTTGCCAAGGCAGACATCTGCTTCCTGTATAGCACCATGAATTATATCAGCTTATTTTACTGATAAAAACACAGTTTTATCCTTGTCACAAAGAGAAAGCTTTAATACCGTGGATGCCCACACCCCATCTAACTGATGAAATGGTGACTGCTTCTCCCTTCAGGGTGGCTCTCTCAAAGGACATTAAGGGATCTGGAAACACAGACCAGAGTTGACCCCTGCTGGAATGCTAAGTCCTGGCAGGTTGAAGCACCACCCTATCACTCCCCTTAGAGCCCAGAGTAACTTAAGAATCAAGGAGGGTGGGAATTAATTCCGATTCACTTCCAATACTTTTTTCTGTAGAACACATGCCACTATTTTTAAGATATGAATGAAATCAAGACTTTCCTCCTGAGGCAGTTTTCCTGTTTACAACTCTGGCCTGTCTCCTTCAGTCTTTCACCACTGATACATTACATGCAGGATTGCAGGCAAACCACTTGACTTTTCCTGCTGTTTTTTCCCCTTTTGGGGGTAGGGGGGTGAGTCTGAGTCCTAGCAAAAGAGGTAGGGGCAACCAGCCGCCCAGGAAGCCTACAACTAACATTTGCCTTCTAAGGTCTTAAGATTCACAGGTTAAAGAAAGGGATAAAAGCTCCTTCCTGGAGGCAAAGCAACCAAGGCTTTTTTCATTCAAGTATTCCAAACCTTTGGTAATTTCCCAGAGGCCAAAGTCTGGAGCACAATTAATTTCAGACCCTATTTTAAACCTACTGCTTCCCCTACTAGCAATTTGCCTGCAGGTACATCTTTCTTTTCCAAATTCTAATTGTGAACCTGCCTCAACCTCCCCTAAAGCCGTGCAATAAAAGCTTCCTGAAGCCACTAGGAATAAGGCTTGTAGAGTATGTTCACTCTGAAAGTGAAGGGGGTTGGAGGGAGCATTTACCAAGTCTGCGAATTTTGGAGGGGAGGGGTACACTACATTTTCAAAGCACTTTCACACAAATGCCTCAAGCCCTCTCAAAGAGTCCCCATCAGGGAGAGGGGCTGCCTCACAGTGACCGATCATCTTCAGAGAGACAGGCCCATTTACTACGGGGATTCTTTAGAGCAGGCTGTGGTTGGACTCCTTCCTTAGTTGCCCTAAACAGATGCGAGAGCTGTGAATGGTCAAGGCAGACACACAGCCTCACTGTCTCTCAGAAAGCCCTGCATGAAGCTCAACCTTAATCACACAGAAGCTTCCTGTAAAGACAGTTTTTTAAATCCCAGCTCTTAAACTTGCATAAAGCAGCATCTCCCCCTTGCAGTTCCTGGCTGTAGCACCTCCAAACCTTAGGTATTCGGGATTCCTTTACAATTTGAACAATAACATTTTTCAAAAGAAAGCGCCAGTGCTAACTAAAGCCAAAGGTTAAAGTGACAATTGAGCATCCTAGAGCCTACGATGGAACGGAACTCCCGCCCATCGCCAACACCTATTTCCTTAATCCACTTGGTTTTACTGTTGTTACCTGAATTGTGGCAATAACTCTGCTGTTTGTTTTTGTTGTTGTTGTTGTTGTTGTTTTTGCTTTTTTCTTAATGCATTTAAAGATTCAAAACAACTAAGCTAAAGTCTGGACTGATGATAACCTGACCAGTTTCTCATAGATTAGAACAGCTACAGGCCCTAAGAGACCAGAAAGCCATCACTCCAGAATGCATAGCCAGGCTATGAGCACCAAGAGCAGGCCTATGTGAGAAATGACACCCTGCAGTTCAAGAATCTGCTGCTCCAGGGAATGAGGCTTTTATTCACACCTGCCTGGACAGTGTTAAGCTGAATGGTCTCCCTCATATGTTAATGTTTCAAAATTCCACAATGAACCAGGCTGAGAAGGGATTTGGGGGGCAGCCTTCCACTGCATCACTGAAGAGTGATGGTTCCCTCATCCTCTACTACTAGGACATCTTGGAAGAAGCAACCATTTAGGGAAAAAATCCTATTTAATATTTATACCTTCCTGGAGCTATTAAATAACCCATTTCCTAAAGAAAATAATTCCTTCAGAGAGAGAAAGAGAACTTTTTTTCAACATGAAGGACAAAGCTAACGCTGACTTTAAAACTTTTCATCAATTTTGTAAGAGAAAAATAGTCTGGAGGTTCAATGAAGAAAAATGCAGAGAATTCAGCCCATCTTGTGTAATCACACATGGGAAAGAAACCTAAGCGGTCTGTAATGTGCCTGAGGTTTTCTACTGTTCAAGTATCTTTCTGAACTTAAAATCAATTAGTTATGCAGAACCTCTGTGACATACCAACACTTCTCAAGATTTCTAAGCTCTTGTCTTCCTTTCTGCAGACAAGGAAGCTCAACTTCATATGTTCTTTATGAAACCTTCATTAATGCTTAACTACCGTATTTTTTAATATACAATCATTTCACCTTTATAGGATTACTTTTCCCAAGGTCAAGAGAGCAGAAAACCTCATCTGTGAATAAGAAAGCTGAAATCTATCCAAGCTGCCCTTTGGAAAAACCAAGGGATTCCCAAACCTGCTGTTTATTATTTTCAGTCCTCCTTCCTTTCATTTCTGATGCTTCTCATTGTAGATAAGCAGTATTTTGACAGACATCCCAAAATGGAATTGCTCTAACAGGGAAATAATTGACTGGATTCAGTGAATTTGGCTTTCAGAAATAAACTACATCTAAACTTTTAAGAAATTTATATATTTAAGCCAGGCGGTGGTGGCGCAAGCCTTTAATCCCAGCACTCAGGAGTCAGAAGCAGGCGGATCTCTGCGAGTTCGAGGCCAGCCTGGTCTACAGAGCAAGCTCCAGAACACCCAAGGCTACACAGGGAGATTTATACATTTAACTACCATCACTGAAAGGACTATTCAACGAGAAAGAAATCATTGTTATTACATTTAAAAATCACAAAATGACATTTTTTGTGCCTTTTCAGGTGTTGATGTAAGAGATTACAAGCTACTACTTCAGCTGCCAGAGGTTATTTTACAATATCTGAGCGAAGGATGAGGCTTCCATTTACTACTCATTACCACTTCTGAGTCCCACAGTCACCAGCCTCCTGTGCTTTGGTCAGGCTATTCAGGGGGCACAGCAGATGCCATTAAAGAAGAAGCCATGATGGGCAGCAAGCTGACACCAGAATTTCCTGTGCAGCAGCTGGATCCAGACCTTCCCTCCCAAAGAACCCTAGATCTGAACATCTATGTCAGTCTATAAATAAGTTCGCATTCACAATCTTCCCACTACATCCATATACATCACAAAACCATGAGTGTTTCACTGCTACATAGCAGCAGAAAACAACAACAACAACAACGACTTGCTGTTTTCATAGAACGTACATAACTTACGGTTCCTAGAATCCTCTACCTTTGCAATAAAGCTTAAGGAGACAGACTGCATGGTCTTATGAGTAATTAAATAATTGACTTTTTTGTTGTTGTTATGGTTTGAAACAGGTTCTCACACTGTACGCCAGGCAGCCTAAAATGGACTATGAAGCCCAGGCTCACCTGAAACTTGTGACAATCCTCCTGCTTCAGCCTTCCAAGTGTTAGGACTACAGGCATGAGCTACCACACCATTAAATCACACAAATGAGACTGATATTTAGGTATTAACATCAGCCACAGATAAACTAAAGACACTCAGCTTGTTTTCATTCAATACTATTCTCCTAATTTTTAAAGTTTTGATAGTCAAATTTTAACTTCAATTTTAAAAGCCACATTTTCAAACTTTACGAATTTTCAGATGTACAGCCTACTTTATAACAATTAATTACCCATGGGCCACTTATCCTGTAAACTTTCTAACTCAAACAACATTCTCCAACTGACTCATTCTTCACCTTTTATACATACAGGACTGTCCATCTAACCTGCATCATCAACTGCTACCCACACCCTCAATGAGACTCTTTGGTGTGGAATTCTATTGGAGCATTTACAGCTCAAACAGCAAGCCTTGTCCTGAAGTAGCATGGTCTGGTCCACGTGTCTGACCAGTGGACTGCAGGTTTCCATACATCTCGAGTCATTCTGGCTTCATTTCAAAGCTGCTGGATGAGGTTTCTCCACACACTAATAAATCTTTCTTTTAAAAAAATAACACAAAATGTAATCAGTAACAGGGCTTAACTGCCTCATTCATTCATTAATTCATTAATAAAATTTGAACTTATCTTCCATCTAATTAGTGAGTCTTCCATTTTTTTTAAAAAAAAAACCTTGCTTTAAAATAAGCAAATACATTACACATTTTCAAGTTATTTCAACAGGGACTTAAGAATGGCACTTCTCCCTTATCGTTGAACTAATTCTAGAACATAAAAATTACACAGATACACAAGTACGTTGTGTATAGTTATTGCTATACCACCCCTCCCCTCCAAAGCAAAGCCAAGCCCCTCTTACTGTTTTCAGGCCTGCAACCCAATCCAATTTACTTCAGGTACAATTTAAATGTATAGTGCATGCTGCAACAAAACCGTGGGAGGATGCCAACAGGGTCCTTAAGAAAGTTTTCCTCTAAATCTCTGGAAAGGAGCTTTGAAAGAAAGCAAGGATTACAGTCAGCTAGAAGGGAGGGAGGGGACTTACCTCAAACCAGCCAAGCGGAAATCAGAGCAGTAATTCTACAAGTCGACAGAGTACACTTTCAAAGCTGTAATAGTGTGAAGAAGTGCTGGGCAGCATGGCCTGAAGGCAGCACTAATACACTGATGACTAATGGCTGGGCTAGGGCAGACAATGAATTTGGGGCTTGAAAACGAACAGAAACCATGCAGTACTTTGACAAATGGGCTTTCACGATTTCATTCATTGAATAACCTTTAAACACAAAATTGGCTTGGGTTCTCTTGGGAATGACATGACATGGTGCTGGACAATGATGTAAGTATTTTCTTTTTTAATTATGACTAGTACACAAAATGCTAGCACACCATCTAAGAGGATATAGCTTACAGATACCACAAAGGCAGACATGGAACGCAATACAATATTGCCTTTCAAGAGGGGGCCGCAATGTCCCAGTGCCACCTTATTAACTATGTAATGGCTTTTTCATTCAGCTTCTTTAGAAAGCCATAGATTTTCTGAGACATTTTGTCGGGTTGAAATATACACAACCAGAACAAAAAACACTTTCAGGTGAAACAAACGTACGTGTGCACACACACACACACACACACACACACACACACACACACACACACCACAGTGGCAGCTAAGGAACGTGCACAGAACTATTGTGCACTTAGTATTTCAAATGGAAAAAGTCTACTTTTCAGGGGCCAAGCAAAGGGAAAGTGTAAAACAATGGAGACAACACACCAAGTTTGCAAACAAATGAGCTCATAAAGACATTGCACACACAGCTTCTTTCCAGCAGCTCTCCTCCCTTCCCCCGACATAATTAGCTTTTCAGTTTAAAAATAATAAATTTGGCAATTTTTAAAGAGAGAATGAAATATGGAAAGTAGTCTCTAAATTAACAAGGACCACTTACTTCAGACAGCATAGCCTTCAGCAGGCCCTAAAAACTTAAGAAAAGGATCCTAAGACAGGAAGCTTAGTGAGCTCATAAAACCGTTGCTGGAGCCAGGAACACATAGCATATTTAATCTGCAAACTGTGAGAGTCCACAGTGACTTCAGCAAGATCTGAGGCATGCCCTCAAGGTTTGCTGGGATCTGGGATTAGGGGGTTGATAAGAACCTCCACTGCCCATGGACATGTTTTTCTTCTGCAGTTAAACACAAATGCATGGAGACGTTTGACTGCTGCTTGGCGTTACTGCTCAAGTTATATAAAAGCTCTGCAGCTCCTTTTGCTGTCAATATATCAAAGTTTAAAAAAAAATCATCAAAGTGTGAAATTTCATTTAAAGTCTTCACCAGTCTACAGCTCTATTTCACAGGCCCATCAAATAAAAGTAAAGATGAAAAATACACTGAAAAGTACTTGAGAAAGTTTGCAGCGGCACTCGGCCCTGTTGTTGTTTAGTGTCTGCTCTTATTTGCTTTGAAAGTAGAACAGATCAATTTCCATGTAGAAAAATGACAACGTCAAGTGAAGGGCAGCAGATTCTCCCAGGCTTTAATGAGAAGACAACCTGAAATCATTATTAGAGAACCTTTTGTTCAACAAATACATATATGTATCTGTTCTGTAGCCATCTCAGCATTTTGATTGCCTCTCGATATAAAAGTTGGCAGAAAATTCCCTGAATCTTCCCAAACAAATCAGACCATGCATGCCAGAAGAACTAAAACCTCCTTCAAAGAACTCTGCAGCTAGGGGGGCTTTACAACAATTGCGGAAAAAAGAAAAGTCTGACTTTTAAGATAATCTACTATAGTCTAAAAGCATTAACATTCCATTACTAAGGTTTTCTTGAGCATTTCGTGACTCACTGACTCACTTCTTCGAGACTGGTTTTTCTTAGAACATTACTGTCTCCATATAAGTGAGTGCATACAACAATGATCATTAAAGTGTTTCCTTTCATAAGCTTCCAAACTGTCCTCAGAAAGCGGGGAGGGGAATGCAGCAAGCAGCATGCCTTACACAGGACTCACTTCTAAATGGCTAAGCCCAGAGGAAGTCTGTAACTCTTACAGCGTGCAGGTAATTAAGAAAACTTCGCCGGCTTCCAAACAAAGGAGAGTTCAACTTTTAGGCTCTGGAATCCAATTGTTAAATTAACAATTCTTTCATTAAGTAAGTAATGAAATAACTCAAAAAGAGCCATTTTTCATCAGTGCTGAATTTTCTCATTTCTGTCTATGGTCCTTGGCAAATTAGACACACAATAAAAAACTGTATGTACACCAGAGTTCAATCAAGGACTACAAGCATGTAAAAAGCAAGGGGAATTGGTAGGCATCTGAGCTAAACCTGCCCGTCTATTAGCAATAAAGCAATCTATATCTTTTAAAGTGTTTCTGCCTGTGTGAAATTTCACTAGACACCTCTCACATTGAACTTATTCATGCATCTTAAACCAAAAGCTTCCCTGGGCTGACTTTAAGAATTACATACCCTGAAAGGATCTCCCCTTAGGCGGAGAGTTTCTAATTAAATAGCTTTTAGTGTAAAATAAACTCTCTGCTCTGTATAAATATGCAATTTCAGCTCATTTAAATGTTATTTTATGTTTGTTTTAAGGTCTGACTATAATCTAACTGGCCACAGAGCTTGTGGACCAGATTGTTAAGGCCAATATTTCCTAACATAAACAAATTCTGTAGCTACTCTGAACAGTTTACATTGTTAAAACCAACCACCACTGCTTTAATATAGCCTCTCCACTGAAATACTGCTCTGCCTTAGAAAAATGAAGTGATTCTGAGGTTATTTCACTATTTTAAAACATAGCATTTTCCTGCTTCAAAATAATCTTGACACATGTAATTAAGAAACTGTCAGACTATTATTAATTTTTAATTTAAAACCCAAATGAAATAATTACGGGAATCAATCAATAAGGCACCTATTCAAATTACAGAGCAATTACATAAATACTCAAAATTAATACTTTAGGCCAGTTCTTGAAGAATTCAGTCTATAACTCGTGAAGACATCAAACAGTACAAGCCTATGACATGAGGAGAATGAACGAAGTGTCTCCCCTTAAAGAGACTAAAATGAGATGATTTCAGATGGCATAGCACAGCCCCCCTCCCCCCAGCCATGCCCAATGCTCTCAAGCTGCAACTCTTTTTCTAGAAGTTGTTCCCACCAGACACATATTTCAGGAATCTTTAAAAAAAAAAAAAAAGGAAGAAGAAAGAAAGAAAAAGAAAAAAATGGCCTCATCCAAGTTCTGCACAAAAATCATTTAGAAAAAAAAGGGGGCCTAATCACTTGAATTTTCAACAGTGCACGTACTGGGCTGTGGAAAGCTGTAACTGTGGAGACGGGGAGGAAAAGAAGGGCAGGAGGTGTTTTTTGGAACTAATAATACCAGCGGGGCTAATGGCACTGCCCCCTGTATTTGCACAGCGGCCGGCCCTCCATACCTCGAACTGAAGGGTTCTTTTACTTGAGGACGACAGTCCATCATTTCAAACTGAAGTGGCAGCTGGAAAATGTGGAACAGCTGGCACAGAGCTGGGAGAAAATGTTTTACATAAATATATGTACATATAAACTGGCAGAGGGCCATGAGCACTGTACCCGAGGCCAGAATCTATCTCGCAGTCTGCAACCAAGTTTGGGGGGGGGGGGGGGAGGGTGTAAACTCGGAGCAGCAAACTTCCCTAAGTGGTCTTTACACACATAACTAAGGAAGCCTAGGGATGGCGTGGTACTCAAAAAGGTGCACTCGGGGACACAGGCACAAAGTTCACCGAAGGATAATAAGCAAAGGCCAGGCCGAGTGTGAGGGCATGTGGCCATCTGCTGAAAAGTCGCTTCACCACCTAACTATTCAAGTTTAGGATCAATATTAACTCCACATCCCCAGGCCCCGTTGCAACTCCAGAAAGTTAAGTGTTCCTAGCAGAGTACAGTGATCCATACCCAACTCTGCTCTCTGCAAATTCGGCCTCTAAAGTGATTACCGCAAGGGCCACGGCTACTTCTCTTCCTTTCTTTTTTCTTTCTTTCTGCCCTACCTCTGGAAAGGAAGAGACAGAATTCCAAATCACCCACAGATGGTACAACTTTCACTTTTCCTCTCCCACCGCGGAGGCGCGCCCTCCATCCGCTCACCCCGCACCCCCACCCTCAGAAGTGAAGGCGGGACCCGGGCGAGCCGGGCAGCAGCGGCCCCGCGCATCCCCAGGCGGTGCGCGCCAGTGGAGCTGCGGATTGCCGCGGCTCGAGGACCAGCCGCAGCTCCGGGCGCCCCCAGCTCTGCGCGGCACTTGGCGAGGAGTAGGCGCGGGCGCCGCGGCTGCAAACTTCGTCCGCGCGCCCCGGGGCCGGAGGTCTGCAGTCCGTCTCGGGAGCGCCGAGTCCAGACCCCGAGAGCGCGGGAAGGCGCGAGCGCACGGAAGCTGCTCCGACGCCGCGCGGCGGCTCGACAGGGCGGGCTGCGGGGCCCGCAAAACAAAGAACTTCGGGCGGGACGTACCTGCGGCTGTGGCTGTCAGGTCCCAAATCCACAGACCCGCGCCGGCGGAGCGGCGGGCGGCTCGAGCTACCGTGGATGACCCGGCTGGTCGCAGTGTGCGGCCGCGGCGGGCATGGTGTAGCGCGGGCGGGCGGCGGGGCGAGCGGGCGCGGCGGGGAGCGGCGGGCGGGCGGGCGAGTGTGCGGGCGCCGGCGGCGCGGCCCGGTCCGCTCCCTCCCGCCGCTGCAGCCCGCGCATCAGTTTCAGGGATCCTGTAATCTGATCCCTCTGAGTCACCGGCCCTGAGTGACAGTTCTGATTTGGTTCAACCGCGGGTGGGAGGAGAAAGAGAAAGAAAGGAGCCCCCGACCGTCAAGTCGACTTTCAGCGACCAGGGCCCGTCCAGGCCGAGTGCCCGGGTTGCAAAAGTTGAGCTCCGCTGCGCGCGGCCTTCGCGCTCCCCTCTGCGCGCTCCTGCGCTCCTCCTCTTCCCCGCCCTCCTTCCCCAAGTTTTCACAGATGTGGCCAGACTCTCTTCTCTTTCCCCGCTCCTTCTTCCCTCGCGCGCCCCCACCCCCGCCCGTCCCTCTAATTTCCGCCACTCCGGGGAGCGCTGGGGACGCGCCGAGCAGCGGGACGCCGCCGCCGCCGCAGGGGGCGAAGTTGGGAAAAACTTGGGAGTACTGCTCGCCTTACTTTGCTTTCCCGCTCCTTCCAGGCCGCGCCCGGCGGGGTCCCGCTCCGCGCGCGGATCTCGGTGCGCTGCGCTGCGGGCGCCACTGAGGCCGCGCGTCGGGCCGGGCAGGGCTGGCGCGGGCAGCCGGGAGCCACGCGCTCCACCGCCTCCGCCCCTCCCGGGTCCTCACACAGACACATCCAGGCCTGCTCCTCCTCTTCCCCCTCCTTGACCCCGCGCCCGCGCGGCGCGCCAGGCCCCACCCACCCGGCAGGAGGAAGGGGCCCGCGGGTGATGTCACCCGAGCCCTCCGGGCCTGCGCTCCCGCGCAGCCGAGAAGCCGGGGATCGCGCGCTGCCCGGCGCTGCGCCCATGCCTTCTCACTTGGCTTTCCCTGCTCTCGGGTTGGAGTCCCCTTCCTTCTCTGGAGACCTCTCAGATCACCACTGCCCCACCCCCGCACACCTCCTGGTACTTTTCCCTAGGCCAAGCCTGAAACTTCCTCTCGCGGGATGATGCTTTTGAAAGTTCAGGACTTTCCTACCCGTTGCATTCATCTGCTTTTGGGAAGTGGGAAGTCTCACTACACAGCCTGATGTCCCCATGGGCCACTTTGCAAAGGACACAAAGACCCGAGCTAGGAGCCTGGAATTAAACGGGGTGCTTTTTCTTAAGATGCCGAGTGCCTGTCCTTGATTTCTTTTCGGGGTCCATATTACTTCAAAATGCCTTGCCATCCTTCAACCGGCCGGTCCACGGTCCACACTCATCTCTCTCTCCCCTTCAAGGTACTCACCCCAACCTGTAACTTGAAAGGGAGGATGTCAAGGGGGAGGAAGAAAGAAGAAAACCCGAGAGACATTCCAGAATCCCGGAGTAAGCAGTCGGCCCACCTACCCAGCCAGAAGTGCCTTGGTGCTCTGGGTGCTCTGTGGCGGCTGTCTTGAAGGCAGAGAGTGGGTGGATGAATAGCTATTATAATTTGAAGAATATTTTGAGATTCGCATGCTTAAGTGAAGAAATTTTTAAAAGGAATTGACAATGGTATTCGTTATTTATTTCCGGGAACTTGTTGCTTATCACAAAGACAAAAAGCAGACAGTGACTTAAGCTTTCAGGGTAGAAACAGTGGAAATGATGTAGGGCTCCGTCAGGACACTGCTTAGCCAGTTTTAAGCTTTCTCTCCACTAAAACACTCTTTAAAAAAAAAAAAAAAAAAGAGGGGGCGGGGAGGACAACCTTCACTGAGTTCAGGAATCTCAGAAAAAAGAGGTAACCCTGACTCTGCCCTCAATAACTGGGCTCAGGCCCCGGAGCATTCTCTGAGCCTCTTTAGGCTCTGAGCCCATCTGTGGGTGAGTGTAAGAAATACCAATCCTCCCAAGTCCCAGGATGGCTGTGGATTTCCAGTGAGATCATACCTGTAAAATTATAAAACGTTAAAGTGTATGAGAACCACGTTGGTTTTGGAATTGCCAGTTAGTCTTTGGCTTGTGTGTTTCTCTAGTGTCAGATACATTGTTTCTGGCATTCCGGACTGCTACTGCCTCCGCTGCGAGAATGCAAATATGGCATCCTGATAGTTTGCTCTGCTTATCCAGCGGCAAAAAGGACAGCCCATAAATCAACAAGTATAAACTATAGATTTTGACTTTTATTTCTAACAGTCTCCTAGCACATTTTGAGACATAAGGATTTTGATTTGGGGTCCTGAAAAGACTGGAACAAAGAAAAAAACTGTGAAGCTTCCCACTACACTATCAGAATCCCTAAGAACCAAGAAGGAGGAACTATTCTGTGCACTGTGTTTTGATTTCCTCACCTAGGGTCCTTAGTATAGATGGGCAGCTCTGATTTGCTGACAAACACACATGGAAGTGGACATGTTTTGCAGAAATGGGGAAGAGAAAAACTGCCTTACTGTGAGTTAAATAATGCCACAGACTTTTAACCCATGTTAGCTTCACAACTCTTTTGCCCAGGGAAATCTTAGGTACAAATCCCAAAATGAAACAATAGGAATTATTTGAGTTATTCCTGGGGTGGACCTTAGAATTGAAATCTCAAGTCTTTTGCATCACACTCCTCCTGTCCTGCAGCAGATCCTAAGTCATCTCCAACATAGTAGAGGAACTTCTGTGATGAGCAGTTACAGACACTATGTAATGATGCATAGGGAAGAGGTTGTTCCTCAGTGATGTCTGAATCCCATCCTTATACATTCACTTCCTGCCTTTTCTCATCAACAATCATTTCAAATGCAAATATCTTGGGAAATTTTAATGTCATAGCTCCTCAGTGTTGTTAGTTTTATGTCAGCTTACACAACCTAGAGTCACTTGGAAAGAGGGGCGTTCAACTGAGAAAATGCTCCATAAGATTTTCCTCTGGTACATTTTCTGGATTAACAATTGATATTGGGGGTGGGGGGCAGGCCTCTCTGGGTAGTTCCACTCTTAGGCAGATGGTCCTAGGTCATAGAAGAAAGCAGGCTATGTAAGCCATGGGAACAAGCCAATAAGCCTCACTCCTCCATGGTCTTTGTTGCAGTTTCTGCCTCTAGGTTCCTGCCTTGAGTTCCAGCCTTGGCCTCACTCAGTGATGGACTGTGATCAGGAATTGTGAAACTAAAAAAACCCTTTCCTCCCCAAGTTGCTCCCCATGATGTTTTATCACAACAACGGATATGCTAACTGAGACATCTCACAGTATTAAAACCTTTAAGATGGATTTATTTTCCAAAATGAAACAGGACTTTACAACCCTCTTGTTGATTTGCTAGCGTTGCTCTAGCAAGCTATTATGTAGTGGATGGCTTAAACAAGGGATGCACTAACTTACATTTCTGGAAGCCAGAATCCTAAGTCATGGTGTCTGCAGGGACCATGTTTCCATGCAAAGTGTGGGGAAAGCCACCGTTGGCCTCACTGACTTCTAGTTGGGGCCACCAATCTGCCATTCCTTAGCTTTCAGCTACTTCACTTACCTCTGCTGCATCATCTTAAGTCATTCTCCTTGTTACTCTCTCTTATGAGGAAGAGAGCTGTGGCCTATACTACTTAAGTCTGACTTGGCTTTAACTAATGCATCTGCAGCCTTGTTTTCAAATAAGATAGTATTCTGAAATTTGTAGGATTAGCACTTCCTTTTGAGAAGTAGAGGGCACAGTTCAGCTTAGCATCATTGCCCCCACCCTGGGGGGGTATGTATTTGGAGGCTTGGTCCTCGGTGTACTGGTGTTGAGATGGTTGAAACCATCAAGAGATAGAAGTTGGTTTGAGGTGGTTAAGCCATTGGGGTGTGTGCCTTTGGAAGAATAAGTGAATGGCCTTATAGCCCTAGTTGTTCTCAAGAAATCCAAGTTATAAAAGAGCAAGTAGGACCCCTTCCAATTCTCTGGTTTTCTGTCTCACTAGAGCCTAATGTGTGTTCCCACCACATTACTGTCTGTCATGAAGCCCCCAACAGAGGTCAAACTGTTGAGGACTATCAACCTTGAACTTTCAGCTTCTGAACTTTTGCTGAACAAGCCCTTTTGCTTTACAAAGCATTCCGCCTCAGATAATTTTTTAAGAACTATTTTATTCATGTGTATGTGTCTGTGTGGGAGTAAATACGTGTGTGTGTGTGTGTGTGTGTGTGTATGTGTGTTTGTGTGTGTGTGTGTGTGTGTGTGTGTGTTTTGGGGGTTGCCATTGGGAGCCAGAAAAGTGCATCGGATCACCCAGAGCCTGAGTAACAGACACTTGTGAGCTGCCTGGGAACCAAACTTGGGTCCTCTGTAAGAGCAGTACCCACTTTTAACCACTGAGCAATCTCCAACCCAGCTAATTTGTTATAGCAATGAGAAATATCCTAATAGGGACAAGAACAGTAGCATGGATGCAGGATCTGCAATAAGGGGGACAACTTTGAGTCTGAAAACAGCTTCACATGCGCATGCTCCTCCTCATGTTTTCTCTGTCACATTCCCTGTTGTAAATATTCTTGCCCTCACCAATGCTGTTTTTTTTTTTTGTTTGTTTTTTGTTTGTTTGTTTTGATTCTTGTATAGTTATTAGCAGCTAATCATTGGGAAATTCCAGGGAGCTGGTTCATGGATACTGATAAACTTCTGGTTTCAAATGATGGAATTCCAGCTCAAATTGGCTTAAGGTAATTGAAAATGTTAGATTTTGATGTGTTGCTAGCTAGAAAGTCAAGAAATATGCCTGCAGGTTTCAGGCAAGGCAGGATCCAGGTGCTCTCTGTCAGCCAGGTTCTAGTCTCATCTTTGAGCCCTACTTTATCTATAGTGCATGTGAACTTTCTTTAGGTAACCAAGAAAGGAGGCAGGAGGCAAGTGAAGTTTACATGATCTATCCTATAGTTTGTATTCCCTGTAATAACCACCTTTTCCAAGAGAATGTCATCTTCCTCTTGGCCAGACAAGAAAGTAACTGCACACAGGTAGACAAACACCACCTGCCTTCCATGTCACTTGCCCTTCTTCACAAAGGTCACCATTCTCTTCCGGCTTTGGCTAGACACCGTCTGCAATAGAGCCCTGGTGGCTTTGCTTCAGTTACCCTATCAAGGAGTTTGCCTACTCGGAAGAGGCTTTCGGCTCCTTGTCTCCTTCATGGCCCTCAGTGCACTGTAGTCACACTAGCACATCCTGCCTGCATATAGGTGGCCAAAGGATTCTCCCTCCCTGGGTTACACTTGATAACAGCCTTTTTGTTTCTTCCTCTTCTTTGTGTTCCCCCATTTCTCCACTTCCTCCTCCCTAACCTTCTTTCTCGCAACTCCTGTGACTTCCTGTGACTAGAGAAACATTAATAAAAAGATGTGCCAGCCGACGGTAAGAAAGGAAAGTGTTCTCTCTCCAGGTCTAGCTACTAGAAAGCCAGTTTCGTGTTATGCAAAAATCACCACCAAGACAAAACATTTAGGGATCAAGATTTGGGGATTTGGGGAGTGTCAACTGCTGTTCTGAGCATCTTAGTGGGTTCAGGTAAATTCACATGTAAAAATTCAACCAGAATTGATCAAACGAGGCTTGAGCGGTCCATTTTCTCTAACCTCGCTGCAGTCATCCCCCCAGGGCCATGATAACCTTGCCTGACCTTGCTTGACCTTGCCTGCCAGCTAAGCAAACTGGCTACTGCACTCGGCTTCCCGGAACGCATTTCCTTCACTTTCCAACAGCTCACACTCATTTCCTGGTCGTAGGGATTCTGTCAGCACCATACCATCCTGCACCCCTTGCAGGGGGAACACTGAGGAACAGTAGAACTGGTGCTTTCGGGAGCACTCCCAGGATGGGACCACTCCTGTAGGTACCAGAATGGAAGGGGTGGAGTCTCCTCGTGTCACAGGGCAGCTGCCATACAGGAAAATGCTTTTAAGGGCACTGTGCATGGGCCTTTCTGAGGCCTTCTCACTCAACACCCCTGTAACTAGTTCTTCCATCTTCCTGGAACATTGGGATTATAAATGGAACCCAGATGTTGGCTGTGTCCTTCTTCACCTTGGAGATGTAGCTATAATTGGCTTGGACTTCAGCCAATCCCACAACTTGGGAAGATCTAAAACCCTCTCTTTGAATTTCTGCTAACTTCAGGCTCTTTGGATGCTGCATGACACTGAACTGTGCCCCACACTAAAGTCTTTGCTTGCACCACAGGAAACTACTCACAGTGGGGATGAGGGAGCCTGGTAGATTTAACTAATGATTTAGGCATCTAGGGGAAGAATTTTTCTAACCCTCTCTTTCATAAATAAAATAAGCTTTCTCTGGATCTCAAGCAGAGCAGTTTAGTGAGTAAAATTCTGTGTCCTGGCTGGGCATTTATGTCTGCTGCATGTAAGATTCATTTGATTTTTCCCTTTTAGCCCAGTGCCTGCTCCTCTACCTTGGTGATCAGCTCCCATCCACTTGGCAGCCATGTTCCACACCTCTTTTAGATTCCCTAAAGCTAGGGCAACCGGGACGGAAGTCTTTCCATGCCATGTCATTCGATGTGTGGTGGTAAAGTAGACATGTCTCCAGCCACAGCCTTCGCTCTTTGGTTGGCCACAATCTGCGTCACTTCCTACTGTCTTCAGTGAAGCTTCCCTCGTTCATACAGTGTGCCTTACCAGCAGAGAATTCTGCATTCACTGTTTCTGTCCTAAATAACCCACTTACACAAACTGTAGGTTTTATGGACAAAAACAAAAACAAAACAAAACAAAACCAACAAACAGAAAAACAGGCCGCAAGAGAAGGGATGTGACGTCAACTACAGCCATCACAGCCATCGGGTCCAGTATCTCCCACTGGAATGCTGCTGTTGGTCCTTCTCCAGCCATGCCTCTCCCAGGTTATTTTTATTCACTGTGCCTTCCTGTTCAGTACCTAACCCTACTCATTTTTCCTCTCTTAGGCAGAGTAATTTACTCCATCTTACCAAACGGAGTATTCTGAGAGACTCCAGTATACCAGCACAGCGGAGTGCCCTTTAGGACCGATCCATCTTTCTTAGAGAGGTTTTAGAATGACAGGTTCAAGTCGATCTGTCTTGAGTCTTACCCACTACTCACCTCCTCTCGCACACATTCGGTGATAGGCCAATGCAGTTTTTCCGATGAGGAATAAAATTGCCTGGGTTCTGTTACATAAGAACTGGGAAATACCAGGGCCCACACACCTGGGAATATAATTAGCAGCTAGGCAATTTCAGGACAAGACATGCTAGGCAAGCAATGACCATGTGCTTAAGAACTATAATGCTCATTTGAATAGGTTCTATCCTGCCTAAGAGCTGTGAGATTCTGGGGAGGAGCCCTGAAATCAGAGGAAGAGGTTAAGAGGAACAATTATGGGAAGCAATGGATTACCCCCTTTAAACAGCTGTGAAACCAGCCAGGATGAGTGAGACTAGTGAGAGACTAGCATTTGTAGTACTCATGAGAGAAGTTTAGTGAGTACCAAATAGAACGTGGGGGTCCCAGAGAACACTAGCACGAAAAGGGAAGGACATGGGGGTGCTGTTGTACATGTTTTATAACTTTACTGTTCTCACATATTGTTACAGAGGACTGCAGCTAAAAAGGAAAGCATAAGCTACATAGAGAAATGCTATCCTCTGTCTACCATCTCCCTACCTATCTATCTTTGTCCATAGGGCTCTACTTTTTTATTAAGTGGACAATTCATTCATATATATGGTACATATGTTTACTCTTACTCCACCCTATCTAGTCTCCCTCTCTTATCTATTATCAGAACCCCCTTACAGGTCTCTTTCTCTAGTGTCTTTTTGTTTTGTTTTATGAACTGCTGAGTTTAACCAGGACCATCCTTATGACCACTGGTTTGGAACTATCCACTGGAGCCTGGCTGGGTATACACTGTCAGGTATATACTACACAATTGAAAAGAATGACCACTCCTCCCCCCAAATGTTCAGCATGGAGGGATAGGGGCCTATGAGCCCCTTCCCTATCCAAGATTGACTTCTGACAAGCCCAGTGTGTGTCTGCCCAGTGCAGACAACCACAGCTGTTGGAAGATCATGTTTGCAACGACTGTATCATGCCCTGAAGATAGTGTTTCACAGCCCTTCTCCCTATTTGCTGGCTCTTAAATTCTTTTTACTCCTTCTTCTGCAGTGTTTTCTGAGCATTAGTCAGGGAGGTATGGATATCTTGTTTAGTTCTGAGCACTCAACTGTCACTCTAAGCACCTTAAGCAGCTAAGCATCTTTACATTCACTCTTGTTCACTGCAGAAAGAACTTTCTCTGATTAAGGATAAAAGTAGCATTTGTCTATGGGTATAAATGTAAATATTTAGATTCCAGTTTGGTGCCATGTAGAGTTAGTTGAATAACGGTAGTGAATTCCCCGGCTAGAGGTTATGACCTCCACATACAAGTATGTATTTCCTCCTTTACAAAGAGCTTCAAATCCAAGATGAGAGCAATTGGTTACACCCAAAACAGTTGGACTACTATTGTACCCATGTGGATACCTTGACTGGAAGATTAGCATTGTCTCATAGGATTTTCAGTTTAGCAATATCATTGGTGCCTTATCACCTCCCCACCGCCCCCTGGCAGTAACCTGGATAGCACATTGCAGTGCATTGAAATCTAGCTACCATGGAAGAAGCTTCCAGCTCAGTTTAGCTTGATTTCTCTGTATTATGTATGTAACCAAAGTGTGTGGTGTCTTCAGCAGGCAGATCTTATCACCTTGAACTGATGAGAACCCAAGAAGAATAGCATGAGCCTGTGCTGTTGCAGGTATGGTAATGCACACCCTTAATCCTAGCATTCAGGAAGGAGGGAGAAGCAAACGGAACTCTGTGAATGTGAGGCCAGCCTGATCTACATAGCGGATTCTAGGCCAATGGGGGCTACATAGTCAGATCCTTTCTCAAAAATCTTTTTTTTAAAAAGAGCCTGTATTATTTAGGTGACCTCTGGGCTTCTCTGATCAACAGCTCATAAGGAGTATCACATACCTAGTATGAGGATTTTGGTTTAATTAACAAATGACTTCTAGAAACGATATTATCTGCCCATTCAGTATGCCCCCCTTCTAAGTCTTTAACTTTTTTTTTTTAACTCACACCTTTTTTAGTTGCCTAACAAATAGTAGGTTTCTACAGCTTTTTCAGATACCTTTCATTGTAGTTAGCCCTCCTTTCCTGACCCTTCATCTCTCATATCTCCCCACCCTATCTCCACTTAAACCTTTCTTGCCCACTGGAGTGTCCCCTCTCTCTATTTTCATATCATCAATGCTCTACTAGCCTGTCCCCTTCTTTTTAAAATTACTTATTTAAAATTGCCTTTTTCTGATTAACTTAAAAATAGAAACATCATTCTGAGGATTTAAGGGAAGCCACCCAACTACTTATCTTGTTTCCAACTAGTGAGCTTCAATACAGTTACAATTCTGAAGCAACTGAGCTTTGCGTATGGTTTTACACTGTCATTCTCAATTACCTTTTAAAGCCCCTCCTCTTAAAGCACCCCATGACCCTTTTCTAGCTCCCTGGCTTCTACAGGTACTCCAAATAAAATACACATACCTAAAGATCTGCTTGTGAGGGAACACACAGCATTTGTCACTCTGTGCCTAGATGACCTCATTAGCTATAACTTTTCCAAGTTCCATCCATTTTCCTGCAGATTTCATTTTTTTCTTACAAATAAATAAAATTACATTGTGTATATGTATATTTTCAACATCCATTCGTCTGTTGAAGGGCCTTTAAACTGTTTCTGTTTCCTGGCTATCATGAATAGAATAGCAGTCAACATGAATGAGCATGTCTAGAGTCTTTTAGGTGTATGCCCAGGCTATCTGGGTCATGTGGTAGTCGTCTTTCAAGCCTCCAGGCTGATTTCGATAGTACCTACACCAGAACACACTCCCACCAACACTAAATAAGGCTTCCTTTCCCCCACAACCTTCCAACATCTGCTGTCCTTTGACAGCCCTTCTGTCTAACGTCTAATGGTGTTGAACACTTTTCAACGTGTTTACTATTTCTTATTTTGAAAATCTCTATTCAGTTCCAGAAGCTCTACTTTTGATGCTAATGACCGATAGTCATATTTGCTTAATCCGACTCAGAAGTATATAAGATGGGATGGACCTGGATTTAAATCCTTCATCCAATATTAGTAGATTTACCAATCAATTTGCCCACATATCTTATAGAAATGGCTTCCATCCCATGGTGACTGTGGGAAGGTAATGAGGCGGTGTCAATGAAGATGTGACTCTATTGCTGACATCCATAATGCCAAGGGAAGCAGGTTGCCTCTTCCTTCTTCCCTCCCTTCTGTTTTTGTTTGTTTGTTTGATTGATTGATTGATTAATTGGTTGGTTGGTTGTGTAGAGAGAGACCCTGTTGCTGTGGGACAGTCTTTCTGTATGCTGTGAATATATGTTGCTCCCAATGGTTAATAAATAAAGCTGCTTTGGCCTCTCTACACAGCCCTGGGTGTCCTAGAACTCACTCAAACTCACAGAGATCTGACTTTTTCAGTATATATTTAGTCCATAATTTTACTTCTAGGTGAAAATTTAGAGCTGCATCTCATATTATTGTTCTTTCCACAAATTTTTAATCTATATTCAACAGCATTGATTGTATATATTTCACAAGATAAAAACCTGGAGATTCTTTGCTAAACTTACCAGTCAAGTAAAAATAAAAATATTAATCCTGCTACCTATTTCATAAAATATAAGATATGTATTAGGGGATAAACATATAAAGCTTTGTGTATTTACCTACAGAAAGCATTACAAAGAGAGGCATTACCAATAAGCACATACTTTTGAAAACTGTAATTAAAATCAAAATTGAGACCAAAATACAAATTTATTATACCCTTGGTTGCTTGCTAACTTGAGTTAATAGTGCCTGAGTAACTATAGTCAGACTTCATCTACATGTAAAATGAGGACAATCCAGAAAATCAACTCTGTATGGGCCAGGCAATTAGGGCAAAAGCTGGTGAATGCGTCCAGATTATCCAGATTCTGATGTTACCAGAAAGCCGAATCAAAAAAGTCAGAATGAAACACTTTTCATTTTAAAAAAAATTAAATAATTGCAGTATTGAATGAATGGCACCAGATAAACAGCCATCAAGGGTAAAGTTCCTCAATGAAGAATACCCATGAAAACCATTCAAGCCTGCCCAAATAAAAGACTAAGGCAATAATTAAATTCCTGTGTGCATCCCAAACCCAGAAAGAAAGTATTCACGTGGAAAGAGGCACCTTTAACAATTAAGGACAAGTTTTAGGGTTTTAAGAGGCATGCAGGATACTGCCCACTTTATATTCTGTAGCAGGAATGGACACTGAGATCCACACTACCTGGAGGAGATTGCCTGCCTGCCAGCATAATGGACTCAGCTCCCACTGACTTCCTAGGAGTCTTTGGTGTATGTGCCAGACACAGCTTTCTCATCCTGTTCCATTTCCAGAAAGACCCAGTAATAGAAACCATCAAAAGAAATATTTACTTGTCCTTCTGCTGTCTCTCTGTTGATTGAAAAGCCTGGGTTCTGACATTTTGGGCCAAAATGTATTTTTTTTAATTATTTTTTATTTTATATGTGTATGAGTGTTTTTTCTACGTGCGTGCGCGTATGTGGACTACTTGCACGCCTGATGCCTACAGATGCCAGAAGAGGGCATTAAATTCTTTAGAACTGAACTTACAGAAAGTTGACCATTGTGAGCTGCCCTATGGTGCTGGGAATTGAACCTGGGTCCTCTGGAAAAGCAGCCAGGGCTTTTAACCACTAATTCATTTCTCCAGACCCTTGGCTATGTATTTTTTTAGCAAGCTACTCAACCCCTCTGTGCTGAAATTTCCTCAAAATGAAAGTTGGGTCTTTGGCTTATTGAATGAGGTGATGCTTACTCTGCCCTCTGCACTTGGCCACTCAACATGTGCTTTTCTCCTTATTTGCAAGAGCCTGCCTTCCAAGATCGGGTCTCCACCAACCTTTCTCAAATGAACTGTTTAATAAAGTTCTGGGTCTATCTGGCAACTTTGGGAAATTATTTAAAAACTTCAGAGAATAGATTTAAATGTGCACCAGTCTTTTATGTGCCAGTACCCTCCAGAAAGCCAGTCTGTAATCACAGACTTTGAATGTGGTGATTCCTGAATGTGGTCTCTCATATAGATGGGCTTCATGAGACTCTAATTTCAGGCCACAGAAACATGGTGCTTTCAGTCAACAAGGATAATTCAAAAGAAGCCTAAAAATAACAGCAGGCTCCCAGGATGGCAGATACAGAGGAGCGTATCAGCACTCTGTCAGCATCCTCTCTTCCTTCCATTTCTATGTTAGTTTGGTCCTTGGCTGGACTTCTTCCTGAGGACTGGTTCTCTCATAAGGAAGAAAACATGAATGAAGATGACAAGATTGTCATTGCTTATTGCCTCCGTCCCGGAAAGACAGTGCCTCTGCCACTACAGCCATTTCACAGTTCACATGAAACCTGGGAGACCCAGATGGAGGAGTTTGCCCTTGGTAATTGCTCTGTCGAGGAAGAGATGGAGACTGTCAGGTAATTGCTACTTTTTCATATGAGGGTGGCAGCAACATAGTGTAAGTTACAGGACTGAAGAGCACGTGGAAGTTAGAGTACTTTTCAGAAGCAAGGCAAGGATAGTATGTGCCATGTTGATATTTTGAGTTTGAAGTTTTGTGGCAATAAGAGTTAGAAATGTTCTTAGCCTACTAGATACAAAAATATGGAGTCAGGGTAAGGGACGCTTTGAGTCAGAGATAAAGCCTTTGAAATCTTAAACACAGTCAGTGAGAAAAGGAAAAGAAAGACTTTGCCCACCAGGTCAAGGGGCTTAAACCCAAAAGATAAAAACATACGGTGGGATGGAACTCTGGGTGAGAGCGACACTAAACATGACAACCCAGCTGATGAACAGAGAAAGCAAAGCTACTTCAGTCCCAAGGAAAGGGAGAAAGGGTGGTCCTTAACAAAGGCAGTCACTGTTCAGATACAGAGAGGCCACATTAGTTGTGGATTAAAAGCCTGTCAGATTTGCAAAGCTTGTTGTTTTGTTTTGTTTTGTTTTCTACAGATTTGTTGATCACTAATGTGCTTCAGGCACCATGACAGAGGTTGGGCTGAGGTGAGGGAGAGGGGATTGTTCGGATGCATTTCAAACTTTAATTCACACCGTAGTTTCCCAGAGCTCCCTGTGCTGCATGCAATCTGTTTTAGAAGCCTGGTGTGAGCTGAAGATTCCAAATTCCTAATAAGCTCTCCAGCGGTATGGACACTGTTGACGTGCCGGTCCATCTTTGAACATCAAGGATCAAATAATATGATGCTATAGATCGTCATAAGGAGTCAGCTGACTCTCAGTGAAGTATTGGAACCTACTGATGTTTGGGATTATTTTTTGGGTGCCAGGGTTTGATGGCAGTAGACATGGAAGAAAGAGTGGTTGGGAGGTCAGAGTGTAGATGAAATCTTGCAAGTGAGACTCTGGACTATAGCAATGTGAAAGAAATGGTAATATTTTTAAAATTTTTATTAACTAATTAATTTATTTATTGTGTGTGTGTAGAGGAAAACTTGTGGAATTCAGTTCTCGCCTTCCACAATGTGGGTCCTAGGGATTGAACTCAGGTCTTCAGACTTGATGGCAGGTACTTTAATCACCAAGCCATCTCACCAGCCCCCCCAAATGGGAATCTTTAAGATTTATTTTATTATGGTGTGTGTGAGTGTGTGTGTGTGTGTGTGCGCGCGTGTGCGCGTGCGTGTGCACGCCTGTGTGAGTATGTGTCCAAGCAGCTGGTGATATAGGCATCTGTGAGCCATCTGATGAGAATAATGGGAACTGAACTATCTTCTGCCTAAGCAGCAAGCCCTGTTAGCAGCTGAGCTATCTCTCCAGCCCCATAAACAGGAATCACTGAAAGGCTTATATGTATCTGATGTGCCCTGTTCAACCCTTACAGGCAGGAAGATTTCCCAGATAATATCTGTCCCTTGACTATGCCACCACCATGTCTTCCTCCTCCTTCCTCCTTTTTAGATGTGATCTTACTGAGTAGCCCTGCCTGTCCCTGTTCTTGGTATGTAGACCAGGCTGACCTTGAACTCAGAGATCTGCATATTATAGTCTCCTGAGTGCTGATACCAAAGGCATATAGCCCACACCCAGCCTCCCCTTTTCTTTTTAAAAGTCACATCTGGAGCCCCGTACAGCCTTGATAAGGCATATTTCTTAGAATTTGTTCTATTCTGGGGGATATGATTATAAACATAGAAACACAAAAAGGTTGGGCTTAAAATTTGAGAATCTAAATCTAATCTGCGATATTGATTTCTTTGACCCATTGGTTAATATGTTAATGTTTAGTTGATTTAATCTAAGTTTTTAGTCTAAAATTAGTTGATTTTGTCTAAAACAATAAATTTTAATGGATTTTTATTAAGCGGCATGTAAAGGGTCAGGCCCCATCAATGCCTGGCTTTTCTAAGTTTGTAGATACAGTTGCTCCCATAATTTTAATGAGGCTATTAGCACTGTGTCCTGGGGCAGCAGAGCTGAGAAGACTAATGTTTTAATTTCTCCTTCTATTGATGATGATGCCCATTCTTCAGCTCACAGCTGCACAGAGCTGGGTAGGGAGTGGGGGTTAAGTTTAACCACAAAGTGTGCTCATTGATCCCAATGGGTTTGGGCGTCCAAGCTTCCTGCTGAAGACTGTCTGCCCATGACACATACAGTCATCTTCTCATGGACCAAGAAACTCAAGTCACTCCTTTTTAAAAAAAATCTTCAGGTTTCAAGGAGGACATAAGATAGAAAATATTCCATTTCTCTTCAGCCCACCAATAGGCTTCTTCATATTTGACTTATATGAAGTCTTATATATTATTCCATATATAAAGTTATGGTGTGTGGTCCTGTACTTCCTTTTAAGGCTGGTTAACAAGAAACCCACAGCATTAACAAGGAATTAGGAATCACTGACCCTGCACTTAGCAGGGGCTACAGGGCACTCCACATATTCTAATACTCAGCTCTTTTTCCAGGAATGGAAGGTATAGCTTTATCTGGTCAGAGACCCTAGTTATGGCCATTTCCACATGGGAAGCGTTTCTCTTTGTAGATTGTTTTATGCTCTAAGGGAGTGACATGGTGGTGCTATAGAATGGAACTTGGTGCACATTTGTTCCATTCTATAGAATTGCAGTTCTGCCTTTGAGATTTCCTATGGAATTCACCAGTCTGAAGAGACCCAGATTTCTTCTCAAAATACATACCACAACAAGACACAATGAGTGTGTTTGTGTTCGTAGTTGAATCTGTGGTCCCTGGATTAAGCACTTCAGAAAAGAAATTCAATATTGTTATTGTCAGTTACCAAAAGTGTATTTTTATTATTATTTAACTTTTTAAAAAATGTCTATATAAAACGCATACCAGCATATTTCTTTGTCTTTTCCCCCGAAATTCTAAACTTCAAATTGGTGATAAACCAGTGAACTATAAAGTTTATACTGTTGTCGCTCAATGCATCCCTGTAAATCCTCCCAAGCAGCCAGCTATCATAAAGCTGCTCAATAGTTCCTAAAAGGATAGTGACATAATTGGGAGTTGAGATCCTGACTAAGGATCTGGAGTAAAATAAATCATGGATACGGCCACTGATCTGCCGTAAATGCAAAGCCATAGCTGCTCTCAGCCTCTATGCTCACTTAACAGTCTAAAATGATGTTTTCAGTCACAGAAGCCTGTAATTTTATTGCTTTGAGGAACCATGGGAATTGTCTTGTCTGGGCCACAGTTTGAAGATAAGAAAGCTTAAATCAGAAAAGATGAAATGACTTGTTTAGTTTAGTTAGAAGATCCAGGAAAGGACCATCTCCGTCCTCATCCTCTGCTAAATTCTTGGTTGGCAAAAAGCCCTGCAAATTGTTCAGGTAAATGCTGAGGGGAAAGACAGTGCTGTGCATATGAGACAGAAATGTGATCAAAGTTGGTATGTTCAGTATACAATATCATGGAGATGGAGCATGTCCCTTGTCTGATGTGTGTGACCTGAAGTGCTTTGAATTGGTATTCTAAGATTGCAGGATATTTGCATGTACCTAATGGGGATATTTTGGAGACAAGAGCAATGTCTAAACATGAAACTGGTTTGTGTTTCATACACACATTCTATATATGGCCTTTAGACAATTTTATGCCCTACTTTAAATAATTTAGTGCATGAAACACTGGTTCATACTCTGGAACTTACCACCTGTGGCACCATGCCAATTCCCAGAAAGTTTTCAGTATAGGAGCATTTTGGGTCTTAACTTTTTGGATTAGGGATGCCCACTGTCCTAGGCAACCCTGTAGCCTTGTCAAGTGATCATTTCTTTCCAGCTACTCAAGCTTGTCATTGTAGAGTCAGAACATTCCAGTATGTAAGGAATGGCGGCACTATGTTCTGCTGACTCTCAAGCTATGGAGACTGCAATTTAAATTTCATATTGTTATAATTTTCATATATTACAAACTGTTGTCTGGTCGTTTCCGAACTCCCTAAAAATATAAAGCCATTCACAACTTATAACTCTAAGGAAATAGGCAAGGTAACAAATTTGGCCTTTGGCTTTGTTATCTATCTGTGGTTGCAGCAGGAGAAGAGATTCAGATTAGAAAAATCTAATTTCAAAATTTATTTATGCCTGAAGTTTTATTTTATTATTTTTGTCCTATTTGTCTATCCGTAAGTGTACTGACACAGTTTCATCTAGCGGTGTGAAAATGAGGTGAGTCTACATTTACAGAGGGCCCAGGAGAGACTCTGGACAGCAGATATATCACATATGCTGCCTCTCCTCTCTGGATCCTCTTCTCCTCCCCTACACCAGGACTTCTACACAGGCACACTCAACACCTTTTAAAAACTTTTTTAAAAGATGTTTTTCTTGTCTCTGTTTTTATTTTTCCTCTTCCAAGACCCTAGATATTGACTTTTGTAAAGATATACCCAGAATGTGGGCTTAATGATTGGACAAATCAATATTCTCTGTAATATAGACTACCTGTTTTCCCTTTTCTATATTCGTTCTTGGAAAACAGAAACAGAAAACCAACAGCAACAAGCTGCAGATACAAGAGGAACTGACTGGGTGGTCTTGGATGACTTCCTAAGGCAAGAATGAGAAAGCTTTAACACATTCAGCTGTCACTTGGAGCTATCTTCTGCTGAAAGGTGTGGTTCAACACTGCTGCCTAGTCTCAAGCTTGACTCTGGAGCCATCTCAGCTGATCTCCAAAGAGTAGTCTTTTTATGACAAACAGCTCCATGAATTGTAAAGCGTTGAGAAGCTCTTGCCGACATAATGCCTACTGTACTGTCATCACCAAAGGGTACCAAACCTTCCTCTGACCCACCTACAATTAGAGGGTGAAATAAAGTGACAAATGGGAACTAGATGGATTTGAATGGAAAAGGGAGTCTTTCGGCAATAAGGTCCAGAGGAAGATGGGACAAAGTAGAACACAGGAAAATATCATACTTATATCTGTAATCAGACTTTTGGTTATATATTAGACACTGTGGTTGCCTTCCTTTTGCTGTCCCAAGTCATTGTTACAGAAGTGGGATAGCATGGGCTCCTCCATTCAAGTATCATCCATTGACCACCTAAGTACAAGGCCTCTCACAGTGGGAGCTGAGTGTTCACGGACCAATAGAATACCAACTTTCTCAAGCAGCTTCCCCCAAGGAAATAAGGGAGAGCAACAGACAAGAAAATGAAAATGGCCATGCTCTGTGGTAACTAAGATGAGGTTAACATTGGGCTCTGTGTGGCATTCAGAGGGTTTCTGGTCTAGTCTGTGGTAGATAGGAAATGAAAGAGCGATGGAACAAGATTAGGCAAAAGCAAGAAAGGGGTGGGACATAGAGAGGGAAAGAGGGGATAAGAAACAGTGAAAAATTGGCATTTTGGAGCACTTACTATATGCCATGCATCACTTGGGGATGTTTACATACCTTGCTTCAATTATGGGCTGGTTCCTGTCACAATCCCCTTTTATATGACAAAACGGAGAGGTTGGGTGCCTGCTTAGTGTCACACGTTTAAGGAGTAAACTGGAGTTAAAACCAAGCATTCCATCACCAGAGTCTCCACTCTTACCTGTCACACAGAGAAAACAGCAAGAGAGAATGCAGTGCCTTCCAAAGTAACTGCATGTTGTCTAGGGTGTTGAATGGGGCCACATCTCTGCAGTACACAAATGCCTACTTTTTACTTTCCCATAATAAAATAAGTATTCTTCAAATAAAGTATGATATAAAGAGGATTCCCAGCCCTGTTCGTATTGGAACCCACATAGAAAATGATCCTGAGAGTATGATGCTGTCCTGGTTAGTGTTAGTTCATCAGCTTGCCACAAGCTAGAATCAAATGGGAAGGGGAATCTCAGTAAAGAAAATACCTCCATCAGATTGCCTGATGGCAAGTCTGTGGGGCGTTGTCTTGATTGCTGATTGGTAGAGGAGGTTCTAGCCCACTGTGGTTGGTGCTGAACCTGGGCAGGTCATTCTGGGTTATATAAGAAAGCAGGCTGAGTAAGCCATGGGGAGCAAGTCAGTTCCTCTGTGGCTTCAGTTCCTCCCTCCCCTTTTTCCTGTCCTGCTTGAGTTCCTGCCTTGGTTCTTTCAGTGATGGACTGTGACTGGGAATAGTAAGTCAAAATAAACCCTTTCCTCCCCAGCTTGCTTTAGTTCGTGGTCATTATCACAGCCATAGAAAGCAAACTAGAACAGCTGGGTCAGATTTAATGTATTCGGAGAGGCTTAGTAGAAAGAAAACAGTTATATTTTCCTTATGTACAACTACGGCAAGAAAAATAAAGTAAATGTATTAAATATAGCAATATAAAACTTATATAAAGCCTATACACTACCTTTTTGCAACATTTTTGCCAAAAACTTGAGTCTGATTCCATGATCATAACTATATGTAACAGGATTTAATGCATCAAATGGACACAAAGAGCTTCCAACTAAGAGATTTTATATTACTCATATATACATCTTATTTTATGGATGTGTGTGTACCTAAGTGTATGTATGTGTACCACATGGGTACAGAAGCCCAAGGAGATCTGATGAGGTGTTGCATTACTTGGATCTGGAATTACAGATATTTGTGAGCCACCATGTGGGGGCTGGGAACCAAATCCAGGTCCTCTGCCACAGCAGTTAAGTGCTCTTAACCACTGAGCAATCTCTCCAGCTCCTTAAGAGAGTTTAATACTCATTTCTTTAAAGTCTTTTAAAAAATGATTTTTTTTATTTTATGTGCATTGGTGTTTTACCTACATATATGTCTGTGTGAGGGCGTCAGATCCGCTGAAATTAGAGTTACAAATAGTTGTGAGCCTGGATAGCAGGAATGGACCCTGGTCCTCTAGAAGAGCCACCTGTGTTCTTAACCACTGAGCTATCCCTCCAGCTCCCCAACTCAAAAGTTTTAAATAAATCAAGATAACGATGTATCTCATGTTAGCTGAATCCATGAGCAGTACCCAGGCAGTCATCTTGCAGCTAGCTGACTTATACCTTGAAGGGCATGTCTGTGGCTGCCTGACAGATGTACTCAATTATATGGGAACAGAATCCTTTTTAGGTAGCCTCTACTTCTCTGTCCACAAGAATTGGAGCCTAGGGCTGCTGTCTGTGTCACACATGCACTTTGGATAAAAAACTTCTCTAGGAGCTCCAGAGGTATCCGGACCACAGTGCTGCCAAGATAGATATCCAAGTTTAGGGTATGTGACTCATCCACAGTGAAGCATCAGGCATAGTCAGGGCTCCTCACCCCTATTTAGAGAGATGGAGAATAGCATCAGAGCTGATCACCCATCCTCTTAGATGCCCTGGACTAGACTGCTCACAGCCTGGGGCCACCAGCCTGGCTGCCCCAGGGCCGAACGAATCAATTACAGGTGGCACATCTGTAGTTCATTCATGGTTCACAAATTGGGAAGTTTCTAATTAAGTAGTGCCAATGCCTGAAGGCTCTGGAGCCAGAGTGCCTAGGTTTGAAGCCAGTTTATCCTGTCCTGAGCCTTGTGTCTTTTGAGAATGTGAAATAAATATCACCTTCCCAGTTTGATGACTTGTACGCTCATGTATAAGACGCAGCACAAATGAGGTGCTTAAAACTCATCCTTGTTATTCAGCAAATGTGAAGCATGGTTATCTGCACCAAATCCAGGATTGAGCATACCTTATTTAATGACTGAATTTAGCTATAGACTCAATATTGAGGTTTTTAAGTGTTAAGGAATTTCCACTTTTATTTTCAATCACATATTCACCTATTTACAAACATTCAATATAGCACGTATTATATGTCAGCTCTGTTCCTATACTCTCAGGGCTTATATTCTAGTAGGGAAGATCAATGCCAAATAAGCAAGTGGAAGCTTAGAAACTGAGATCATTGCTGTGCAGGCCAGTGAAGGACACCGCAAGAACTTAATTGGTAGCCTTAAATTGCCGAATTCTACTTGAACAGTAACATGGATTGTACTTTGAGCAAGGGATGTTTGAGCTGAGACACACATACTGAGTAGGAGTTGTTGAGGATTAGGTAGAAGCTAGAAATAAATTCTAAGCTAAGAAAACCCCAGGTTCAAGGCCCTCAAGTGGGATGGAACTTAGTATTTGTGAGAAACAGACCAGTTGACTGCACACTCTGAGAATATGAATGGACAGGACTGGTTTCATCTAGAGCTGAGTCAGGTCTCCTCACAAGCCTCAGGTGGGCCATCTTAGGGAATTTCATTTTCTTAACCTTCAGGTTTGAGTAGAGTATAAACATCATTCAAAAATGGTTCAGATGATGATGGCATAAGCCAGATGATGACATACTTTAAAGGTGATGTATTTTGACAGGAGATAAGGTCATAGAGAGGAGGGGAGGAGTAAGCTGAGTTGTCTGTTTTGAAGAAGTGTGTTGATAGTACCGTCACTTTGCTAAGATTTGAGAGGAGACATTATTTGACTTTGAAAATGCGTTGCATATTTGTGAGACACTTATGTGAAGATGTCTACATGTTCAATTAATTTATGCTTGCTAAGATAATAAGGATACAATGACACACTTGTTTTTGGTTTGGCTTTATTTAATAATTTTCTATTTTTGACAACTTCATACATGAACACTGTATCTCCATCATTCTCACCTTTCCCTTTTTCCCCTCCAACCTCCTGTGTCTCCCTCCTAAATTAATGATCTTCTCCTTTATTATTGTTACATTATATGCATATATGGTCATACAGGTATACACAATGTATTGAGTTTGTTTAACTTTGCTTGTATGTAAATGTGTCTAGAACTGACAGTTTGGGAATGGACAATCTATGCAGGAATTTGCCCTGGAGAAGACTGATCTTTCCTTTCTCTATAGGCATTGACCACATGTAGCTCTTTATGTGGGAATGGGACCACGTAGAATTTCTCCTGTCCACATTGGCATGTCAACTAGTTTTATTTTTGTGTTAATATTTTGCCTGCATATATGTCTGTGTATAGGCCTTCAGGGCAGTTCCAGTTTGATCCCTCTGAGTATAAAGACATATTTGAATAGGCAAAATCGCCAGGATAGTATAGTGCTAAAACTAACATGCTCAGTTGAGCAGGAATCATAGGTAAAGACTAAATGCAGAGGAAGGAGTCACCAGTGGACAAGTAGCTAAAAAGCTAGAAGAAAATCCTTTTTACAAATCAGCCAGTGTAAGGAAAGAGGTCCTCCAGAATGTCAGAGGGGCCTTTCTGGGAGATGCTGCTTCATAGTAAGTGAACAATCATTTAAATGTGCCTGCATTTGGCAACTATGAAACAATTAAATGCCCAAAAGTGCTCAAATGGATGTATTTTCTCTGCACAGCTCTACTGTTTCTTTCCTTTTATTCCCAAAATCATTTAATTATAGCCTAAATCTGCTTCTTTCATTTATTGTCACCCACTTCCTTTTTTATTCCCAGTGCCCACAAAGTGTGGTGCATTTGTGGTTTAGATATGAAATGTCCCTGGAAAGTTCATGTGTTTAAGTCTTGATCCAGAAAGCCATGTTCAGAGGTGGAGCTTTGGGGGAGTGATTGGATTGTGAAGGCTTTGATTCATTAATAGATTCATTCTTTAACGGATGACTATGTGATGATGTCATTGAGAGGTGGTGGAAGCTGTGGAAACAGGGACTGCTTAGAAGAAGCAGACCACTGGGCGTATGTGCTTAAGGGTATACCTTGTACCCAGCCTACTCCAAACACTCTGCTTCCTGGCTGCCATGAGGTGAGCAGATCAACCATTCTCTCCCCCATAATGTTTCAGACTCACCTCAAGCCTGCAGTAATGGAGCCAGCTAGTCATGGAATGAGATCTCTGGGACCATCAGCCATAATAAATCTTTTTTCTCTAAGTTGTTCACAAGGCATTTTTTGTCACAGTGAAAAACAAACAAACAAACAGAGTACAGAGATTCCTGTTTGTAAAGGGCAGTCTTCATGAGAAGTCCCATGATCTCTGATTTTATTTGACTTCAGGAAGAGAAAAAAATCCTTTCCCTTATTATTAGATGTTTTCAAATACCAAATGAAGAGATGAAAGGCCCAAGTGTATAGTGTAGAAGAGCTCACAGTGGGAGTGAGAAATAATTTTGACTAAGTTTGGTTACTACTAACTGTAGAACACTGTATACTTCTTTACATAATCTCTACACAGTGGAGTTCTATCTTTTTCTACCCCAGCTCAATGACTGACTTTCACATGATGCCAGATTTCATGATTTATTCTACACCTTTATTTTCCTACCCAATAAAGCATAGGCTAAGTGCAGTGGCTTCTGATTATAAACTCAGCACTTGGAAAGCTGAGACAAGAGGATTGTCGTGTGTGAAACCAGTCTATGCTACAGAATGAGACTCTGTCTCAAGGAACCAAAAGCAAAAACAAAAACAAAAACAAAAGGGGGTCTGGAGAGACAAGTCAGTGAAATTGATGCTTTTGCAAAGGACCTGAGTTCAGTTCCCAGCACCCACAAGACTGCTTACAACTATTCCTAATTCTGGTTCCAGGGAATCTGACACCCTCTTCTGTCCTCTGCATGCACCAGGTGCACACATAGTACACATAACACATGAAGGAGAATAATTCACATAAAACAAACAAAATTTTAAAAAGGGAATGGAAAAGGGAGAAAGACAAGAACCAGAAAAAAACAAAGCATAGTTTATTAAAATATTAAGATGACAGTGATAGTTACAAGGCTAATTTTGAATCTATTGATATGAATTGAAAAAAAATACTGACAAACTTGAAAATTTTGTTACTAGTAACAAATCCTTGTGACATACCATAACCATAGTAGATAAAGATGAGGTAGGTCAAAGCTGAGACTCTTATTTATACTTATTTCCTTCCTTACTTTTATTTTATTCATTTAGGGGGAGGGAGAATATGTGCAGAGGTCAGAGGACAATATGCGGATGTAGGAAGGGCTCACAAAGCCTCACCACTAGCTGAAGAACTATGGGCAGTCCATGACTGCTGAGGAAAAGACAGCCAGTTTCTTCAGAGATGAGCCCCCCAATTGTTTGCCCATGCCTACTGTTCAGCCTACACCCATGTGCATACAAGCAACACTAAGTGGATATGTATATGCACACATACACAAATATATATATATATAATATATGCATATATAATTATAGAAGAGGATGGATATGAATTTGGAAGGAGTTCTGGAGTGACACATGGAAGGATTTGGAGGGTCTAGAGGTGGGTATGATGACAATATGTTGTATTCATATGTGAATTCTAACAAATACCATGTTTTAAAAGAAGGAAAATTAAGATAAAGGCAGTTTGCTATTCTAGAACCGATTGTACAGAGACCCACTTACATCGTGGACCGTGGGCCCACAAGTATACTTTGAGCATTAGCATGTTGATTTGAGCGTAACCTGTTGATTTTTCTAGAGCTCGAGTATGTAAATAAAGAAGATACTTTATTTGAAGGGTTTTCTTTAAGCTTTGAGGATAAACTAAAAGAAAGATGGTTATGCTCAGTTGTTGAATGCACATCTAAATACCCAGTTATGTAAAGAAATGGTTATTTATTTTCCTGTTGGTAGAAAGGCAAATTGATACAATCACTTAAAAATGATAATAAAATGCAATTTCTCTTATCTGTGCTGAGATGTCAACTGGTATGGTCTGTGCAGGCATCCATATTATTGAAAATTCATGGCCTGTCTGGACTATTTCCCAGCAGTCCTCTGGCTCCTACAGTCCTTCCACTCGCTCTTCCGCCATGTTCCCCGAGCCTTAAGTGTAAGTGGTGTGTTACAGATGTCCCATTTAACTTCTTCCAGCACCAGCTCAAAAGGGAAAAGTCCAGATGGTTATCTGGCTGTATCTAGATCAGCCATGGCTAGAGTCAAAGCATGTCGGGATGAAGGATCTCTAACCACGAGACTGTAAAATCAAGTGAGTTTTCTACTTCCAATATGCTTAGGAGATACAATCTTCTAAAAAGGAGACACGGAAAAGGAGAAGAGGCTCCAAATAAGTCTAATCTCAAACACGGAAAAAATAACCCAGTCTTAAAGCCCCGTGTCCTGGTTTCTGTGCACTCTGGAGCAAGGTGAACACCCAAAGCCTGGGGGAGCTGTGCTCTACATCATTGCTGAGCATAGGCTGTGCTTCTGTTCTGCCCTGTGCAGTCAGAGTCTTGAGACTGTAGCTTCCCCAGGCTGCTGTTGCCCAGTGAAGACCTATAGATCTCACTGGAGGTCCTACTGGGGATGCTCTCTGGTGGCTCCACTCCTGCCTTAAGTCTCTGCCTTGGGCTCCTGGTTGCTTAATCCATCCTTTTCAATCCAGGTGGAGTCCTGCTTCCACCAGCTCTGGCATTTCTGTATGTCTACTGAATTGATACCATGAAGATGCTGGCAAGGCTTAGCATTTGTGCCTTCTGGGCAGTGAGTTGAGCCACTCTTGGGCCTTTTGTGAAAGGTTGTATGGCAGTGCACTGGGATAGGAGAGCAGTAACTTGAGGCACTCTGAGTAGTGAGCGCCTAGAGGCTGGTCCAGGTCTATTCTGTAACTATTCTGCCCTTCAGGAGCCCTGGACCAGGATGTTGTCAGCAACCATGTCAGGGTCCTTCCCCCACTATCTATACCAATCTTTTTAGGGAAAGTTTTTTTTTCCCTCACACCCTGGGTGTTATTCAAAATCTTCCTTTGTTGCTCCTCATTCACGTACAAATTCTACCCCTTGATCACTTTCTCTCTCACAGCTTAATGTAAGTGGTTAACTGCAGCCACGCGGCACCTAGGCAGCAGCCTGAACAGTTTGCTGTAGATTTTTCATTGCTCCTGAGCTTTAGTTTTCACAAAGCCCTCAGGCATGGTCATAACCCAGCAAAGTTCTTTGTTAGTTTATAAGCTAAAGGGAAAAATCAGGGAAGGGGAGAGGAATCTCTGTGAAATACTCATTTTAAAAGGCAAAGGATCATTTTTCTTAACCAGTTTGGGTTTGAGGGCTTCTGAACTTAATTAAAATCAGAAGAAGATAAATTATATTTGTTCTCTTGTTTTCTGGGAAACTCATTTTATAAACTAAATATTTGTGTCCCCCAAATTCGTGTGTTGAAACTCTATCCACAATGTGCTGATATTTGGAAGTGGGTGTGTTTAGATGAGGTTGGGAGTCCGGAGCCCCTCTAAGGGGATTAGCATCTTCTCTCAGCCAGAGCGACAACGTGGTGAGAAGATAACCACATGCCAGGAAGTTGGCCTTTATTAGGAGAAGTGAACTTTGAACTTGCTGGCACTCCAGCCTTGGACTTCAGCCTCTAAAATGGTGAGGAAATATGTCTGTTCTTCAACCCATGCAGTCCAAAGCATTTTGTTATAGCGATCCACATGAACACAATCCAGATCAATTAAAATGTCTTAACACAGGGGAATGGATCAGAATGGTCACTTTCTAAGTTCTACCAGAGACTAAAGCCTTCAGCCAGGCTGTGTTTGCCAGGTGCCTGTTTCTGCAGAGTCTCATCGCAAGTTCCCAGGAACTGCACAGGATAACTAGTGTGCCGGGTCAGTGCTCCAGGAATTGTGTCACCTAGATTCCTTGGGTTGCTATGGTGTGTGTGTGTGTGTGTGTGTGTGTGTGTGTGTGTCCTTTATTTTTGTGTTCAAAAACTTGAAACTTTTCTTTCCTTGTACTTCAGGGGAATTTGGGGAAGAACAGCAGTTAAACTGTGATCTATCTGCCTTCTAAACAAAAAAAAAAAATTGGTCTAAAGCTTTGCCCTAGCATCCTGACTAACATGGTATCTGAAAATGAACGCTTTATTGGTTTTAGAAACTGTACTATAAGAACATACGTCATGGGGCTGGAGAGATGGCTCAGAGGTTAAGAGCACCCACTGTTCTTCCAGAGGACCTGAGTTCAATTCCCAGCACCCATATGGTGGCTCACAACCATCTGTAATGAGATCTGGTGCCCTCTTCTGTGTACATAATAAATAAATAAGTCCTTTAAAAAAAAAAAAAAAAAAGAACATAGGTCATGGGAAAATGAGACTGTTGCATTGCCAACTGGTGCAGCTTGGTCAAATCTGGCTGTGGAATGGCATACTGTCCTTGAATAGTATAGGCCTCTAGAGGCGGTCCCTCCAGGTCAGGGTTGAGGCACAAGGACAGGGTGGTGTGGGGAAAGCTCGCACTGTCGCTGCCTGTGCTGTACCCGTCCCGACCACCTGCCTGTGCCGTACCCGTCCCGACCACCTGCCTGTGCCGTACCCGTCCCGACCACCTGCCTGTGCCGTACCCGTCCCGACCACCTGCCTGTGCCGTACCCGTCCGGACCACCTGCCTGTGCTGTACCCGTCCCGACCACCTGCCTGTGCTGTACCCGTCCCGACCACCTGCCTGTGCTGTACCTGTCCTGACCACCTGCAAAGATGACTGGAGAACTCGAGGGCTTGGCTGAGATATCCATATTTAGTTTTATAAGCTTCTCCTCTTTCTTCCATTTTTTTGGGTTATTTTGGTTCATGAATTTTTGTTTGTCATGGAAATGTAAGAGTGGAATATTAATACATTTCAGTTTAGTTCTGTAATGTCAGGAATTTTTCAAAAAAAAATTTAAAAGTGGACTGGAAAAAAAAAAGAACATAGGGAATATGAAGGGCTATGTCTTCCTTACAGGTAACACACAAGATTTGAGCTATCTCAGTCTAGTGCTCTTTATAGGAGGAGAATGAAGACTTTGCTTCAGGATATTTTTGTTCCCTTTACTTCTATAGCCTCCTTTTTTTTAAAAACTGTCCTGGTAACTGTGTGTGAATAGTTATTCCATTTAGTCATTTTTGTGAATAGTCTTTAAGTGTTTGCAGTTACCTGTATTATTTTTTTTCTATTTCATAAGTTTACTTCTACCTTTATTATTTGTTCCTTTTTATCTTCTTTGGACTTACTCTGTCCTTTTTCCAGACTCTTCGGTTGAAAACAGCTCATTTCTCTCTCACATACATGCATATAAGGACAGACATTTCCTTCTTAATATTGCTTTACAGCATGACTCAAGATTTCTTTACAGCACTTGGGTTACAGATTTTCTCTGTAATTCCTGCCTTATCTAAAATTAGTTTTTCATTCTAGCACTTGGGAAGTTGAGGCAGGAGGATCAGAAGTCTCAGGTCAAGAAGGGCTACCTGAGACTGTTCCATCCAATCAAAATAGAGTTTACAATCTATTTTACTTGTATTTTAACTACAAACTAAATGTAATATAATTGCTTTTGGTTAAAAATACTTATGCATTAATGATAATTCCCTGAAATCCACAGGACTTCTTTGGTGGCTTAATAATTAGTCAGTATTTTACAAATGTTTTCAAAAGAAATGAATGTTCTCTTTTTGAGAGTCATGATGTATAATCATAATTTTCAAATTTATTATACTCTCAGAGTTTTTTACTTTTTATTGTAGAAGGGTCTCCTTATGTAGACCAGGCAGGCCTGGAACTCACAGAGATCTGCCTGGCTCTCTCTCCCAAGTGCTGGGATGAAAGGTGTACGCCAGGATGACTGGCTCCATGTTTTGGCTTCTTAATCTCTTATTTTCTGGAGAATATATCTTAAAATCTTCCACTGTAGTGGAACCATTTACTTTTTAGGAGGGTTTAGACTCATAGTTACTGATTCTTCTTGAAACAAAATTATATTTTCTTATTCTGTAGTATGTTTCTACCAACCTTAGAATTTCTTATTTAATTCTATTATCTAAAACAAGTACAAACATTTTAAAATTGGTTTTCTTTTGAATTTCCCCTTATATCTGGAAGGGAAAATAAATTGTAAATTAAAAACATTTTTTTCCCCAGACAGAGTTTCATATAGCCAAGGATGGCCTTAACCCCCGACTTTCTCATGCAGGCTTTCATGTACTGAGATTACAAGTATATATGCCATGCCTGGCCTAAACACTCATTTTTATCTTATTAATCTGGGATTTTGCTTTTATTGCGTCACTTAAGATACATAGATGTATATTCTATATCTCATTTTTGCTTTTATACCTCTTTTGAATTGTATCTTTGATGAATGTGCTTTCTTACATTCATTATGTTCATTAATGTATTAGAATTACTTTGGCCACTTGTTTTAGTGTTTTCTCTTTTGATTCTGTTTCTTATTGTCTTATTTTTTGTGATTAGTGAAATTGGATCACTTTTTCTAATCTTTCTAACTTTCAGAGTTATAATTTGGATTGTTTTTATAATTTTCTTTTTTAAATTTGTTTTTGAGATTATAATATAGTTACATTTCTCCCTTCCCTTTCCTCCCTTCAAGCTCTCCCATATGACTCTCCTTTGTCTCTTACAAACTAATGGCCTTCCTTTTTCATCAATTATTACATGCACACATGTAAACATATAGGCATATACATATATCTCCCTAAATATAACCGGCTCAGCTTATATAATGTTATTTGCATGCATGTTTTATAGAGCTGACATTTGTCATTAGATAACAGATTGGTGTGTTCATCCCAGGGCAAGCAAATTTCTCTTGCTGTAGCACAAACATTTAAATGCTGAGTGTAACGTATTAAATAATACGTAAATCAATTTAGTGCCTATAGTTTTCAGCTGAGGAAAACTAAATATTTTAGCACTATAATTACACTTAAAATTCTTTTTAAGTGTCCTTTAAAATTAAAATTATTTATTTACTTTGTGTACACACACACACACACACACACACACACACACACACACACACACCCCGCAGTGTGTTTGTGCAGGTCAGAGAGGCCAGACGATAATCTGGGAGTCGGTGCTCTCCTTTCTTCGTGTGAGTTCAGGGGATTGAACTCAGATTGTCCAGCTTCTCAGTGGGCACCCTTACCTGCTGAGCCATTTCACTGCCCTACCTATTTGATCAATAAAAAGTAAGTGTCTAGGTTGTTCTATTCCTGGTGAGCCATTAATGGAGTTTACCACTGTCTTACGCCATTAGCTGTGCCTGTCATTGCTGCTTGCGTGGCATTCTTTCCTTGGATGTACTTCATGCTCAACTCCTCCCTTTTGTGCTTCCTTCAGAGAGGATCTGTGGTGGGTGATCTCTTAGTGTTTGAACTGAAATAGCTTTATTTTGTTCTCACTCCTAAAACATTTGATGAAGTACATACTTCTGAGTCAATGGTTTCTTTCCTTCCTTCCTTCCTTCCTTCCTTCCTTCCTTCCTTCCTTCCTTCCTTCCTTCTTTCCTTCCTTCTTTTCCTCCCCCTTCCTTCCTTCCCTTCCCTTCCCCTTCTTTCCTTCTTCCTTCCTTCTTTCCCTTCCCTTCCCCTTCTTTCCTTCTTCCTTCCTTCTTTCCCTTCCCCTTCCTTCCTTCCTTCCTTCCTTCCTTCCTTCCTTCCTTTCTTCCCTTTCTTTCCCCTTCTTTTCTTCCTCCTTCCCCTCCCTCCTTTCCTTCCCTTCCCTTCCCCTTCCTTCCTTCCTTTCTTTCTTTCTCTTTCTTTCTCTTTCTTTCTTTCTTTCTTCTCAGCACTGTAAAGATGCTACTTCCTAGACTTTGGCCTTCGTTCTTGCCTGTAAGGAAACTCTCATATCTGTAAGTGCCGGTTTAAAAAAAAGAAAAGAAAAGAAAAGAAAAAGAATAGTCTATTTCACCTCTCTGTCAGCTTTTAATATTTTTGTTTTAGTCTTTGAAGTCCTGAAATTTTACTGAGATAGATTTACTTGGGAATATTCCTGGTATGCAATATTCTCTTTCCAGGAAGACTCATGTCTTCTTTATTCTAGTAAATTTTAAGATATTTTATTTAAATCCTGCCTCACTACCACTTTCCTTATGGTACCTACTAGGATTATTCTTAGATAAAGGATGGAGTCTCTCCAGACCACAGTTCAGACATACACATTTTCTCGTCTTCTCTATCCCATCCTATTCTGCTTCTTACTTCCTACAGCCCCCTTTTCCAACACTTCGTTCTCAGTAACTCTACTTCTGAGGCCCAGGTTACATACATTCCCAAAGTCATGCATGGATGTGTTAGTGGTACCACTCTCTCAGCTGCCACATTATACATCCACAGGGAAGCAGTGTCTAGAATGGAGTCAGTAGTGCCCCAGCCATGGATCTCTCCCAGGACTATGTGTGGGCAGCTTTTGTGGATGGCTGCCTTCTGCCTTCCATGCACATTGTACACTGAATCATGATGGCCTGCAGGACTTGGCTCAGCTGGCCCAGCTGACCCCTTCCCAAGGCTTCCTTCAGTTCCTTAGATTGGTCATTCCAGCCTCAGATCTGATTGAATTTCGTTTGCACTGTTTGTGTTGGAGGAGTGGAGTGGGGGAGTCTGGTCTTTCTCCACATTCTGCTCAGTCTCTCCTCTGGCACAGAGGCACTTGCTGCCTTCTTTCCTTCCAGGCCTGCTCTTTCTGGTTCTCTCTAGCCTTTTCTCCTTGGAGAATTCTTCCTCTTGCATTTCAAAGATCTTAGCTTTAAAAAGTATTGTTTCTGCTCCAGAATCAAGAGCTTCCTCTGGAAGTGAGAACTGAGAACTGTTTCTCTTGTTTCAGCTGTCGTTCTCCTCAGGCTCACTGGGTGTTGTAAGAGGGAGGGATTCCTCTAAGTGTTGTGGGGTTTTCATTTTGCTTTGATCCTGCTTACATGAGTGCACAGTATGATAAACAGGAATGAATCCAGTTACTCATCATTTGGAACGTGTTGATCTGTGTTTAGACATTCCTCTTAGTGATCTTGAAAGCAAAGAAAATAATGGCAATCAGAACAAAAATTTAGTATCTTTTCCTCCCTGTCTGATAGATTACCCAAAAGAGAACTTTCATACCCCATTTCTAGTAGGGTTCTATGAAGTGGGGGCTATTAGTCAGGTCTGCTGACGGTGTTAATCAGTGAAGTGACAGTTTTGGAAAGTCAAGTAACAGTGGGAACCGATCTCCAGTAGCTTGTAGAGCTCGATTCTACCACACGTGCACATACACATGCACTCACACAATCCACAAAAATGGTATAGTGTCTACTTTTCTACTGCTGTGATAAAACATTGTGACCAAGGCAACTGACCCAAGAAAGCATGTTATTGGGCTTATGGTTACAGAGAGTTAGAATCTATGATGGTCGATTAAAGCCATGGTGGCAGGAACAGGCGAGAGCTGACATCTTGAACCACAGACAGAGAACAGAGAGCTCAATGGGAATGACACTAGTCTTTGAAACCTCAAAGCCTACCCCCCAGTGACATGCCTCCCCCAACAAGACCACACCTCCAAATAGTTCTACTAACTGGGGACTAAGCATCCAAATATATGAGCCTCTGGGGACCATTCTCATTCAAATCACCACAAATGCACATGGAGATTAGAGAGATTTGTGGGGAGTAGGGATCATGAACAAGAATGGCATAGAGATGTGAGAAGGTAAGTAGTGAGAGTGGTCAGTTTAACATTGAGTAGTATGTGAAATTGTCAAAGAACAATAAAAGATCATTCAATAAAATAAAATGAACATACATCTTAAGTAGTTAAATTAAAATGTTATTTTAAAACTTATGTGTAATATTTAAAACTATTTAGAATGTAATATAAAAGAAGTGAGGGCATTTACAAGATGGTAACAGGGTAGTTATGTCATGTATATTTCTTCTTACTAAGATTTTTTTATAGCCAGATATGGTAATGCATGCCTTTAATCCCAGAACTCAGGAGACGGAGGTAGGTGGATCTCCGAGTCTGAGACCAGCCTGGTCTGCAGAGAGTTCCAGGACATCCAGTGCTACCCAGTGAAATCCTGTCTCAAAAAAAAAAGTTTTTTTTATTACATTATATATTGCTTCTATAATTAAAACACAGGTATATTTTATTATATTATTTATTACCTTTATTTTTCCTAGTAATGACACAATGCCTAGTGGAGAAAACACAGATAATGGAGAAAACTATGAAGAATAAGATTAGCTTCCATGCTGCTGTTTGTATTTTAAACCCCAACATTCCACTCTTCTGTGGGAGCTGCACATGATGCAAACAGTTCTCAGCATTTCACTCCTTTCTGCGGTGCACAGGATGCGCAGCACTCTGTGATCAAGTTGGCATTGCACTGCTTTCCCTTTCCTTCCCTGTCAGTTTCTTAGGCTGCTGGGTTTTGTATCCCATACTTATCTTTGATCTTTCTATGAAAGACTGTTCTTCCTTTCCTGGGATCTCTACATGCCCATCATAGGGAGGATCCCAAGCAGCCTTGAAGTATTCCTGTCATCTTCAGAGTTGAGCTGTGACTCTAACACTTGTAGCCACTACTCTTTTCTCTCTATCCTCCCATAGGTCCCATGCCACTACTTAATTGACTACTCTTTAACTGCCTTTTAGTCAAGTGAGACCCACCTAGACCTTGGTCACCTGCGTCTCTCTGAGCCCATGCAGCTTTCTTGCAAGTGGAGAGCAGTCGCAGCTTTCTTGCAAGTGGAGAGCAGTCGAGGCCAATGCACTCAGTCAGCTCTCTTCCTGATAGGCACTTCTTACTTGGTTTTTCTGGATGCAATCGGAACATTCACCCACACTCTGTCAGTTTCCCCAGAATGAAGGAAACATTCATATTCTGTAAAAACAGAGGCGCTCTCCAACAGATGCACAGGTAAAGCTCATGGCACAGGCAACTCCCACGGCTCTTCTTGTCGCCCTTACTAGTAGCCTGAGGCAGTTTACATGAAAAGAAATACGTACACACAGACAAAATATATTATCTTCTGCTTCTTCTGTTGACTTAGCACTCAAATAAGCCAAGTCCCTCCTATGTTTTCTTTTTTTCCCCTGCCTCTGCCTCTGATTCACATGGTAGAGAATCAGCTATAGGCTGATGTAGCTCTTCTATTTAGTGTCAGGACTGAACTAGACACAAGGTCCCTTGTGAGTACAGGGGAAACTCTACTCATGAAACAGATGTTGTTCTTCAGTGAGATAAAATCTTTAGGCACGTGCAGAAAAGCTGTGCAAATAATAAAACAAACACTTAATGTGCCTGCTAGGTGCAAATATGTGTCTCACATATTGGTGCCTTGGAAGTGACAGCTGTATGGCTGTTCTTGTTCTCTTTTTCATTAGTTCTAAACTACTACGTCTCAGTTTGGAGACGACTGCAGGAGAAGCCTGTATCTTCTCCTACCTGTTTTGTGAGAGGTGAACTTACATTTCATATGGTAAATGCAGAAAACGTTTTGCTTCTTAATCTACTTCCAAGTAAATATGCTTGTTGGAAATTTTTAGGAATGCCTCTAGAATTCTCTAAAAGGTTACATGTGAGCCTTATTTTTTAGTGCTGTTTTAACTTTTATTTTCTGGTTATTATGAGAAGATGCTGGCTTGAACACTAAAAATTGAGGGTCTCTGATATCTTGTCAGATATACTTTTTAAAATGATGGTATTCTACCCTTTCTAACGTATTATTAAACTTTCTAAAATTACATAGAAATATGCAAACATACCTAAAAATGGGGAATTTTTATAAAATTAAAAGTTAAAGGGGATGGACTTTAGAATGAGAATTGGTAATGTATTTACCTACCCATTCATCCATTTCTTAAGACACAATATTTCTGCTCAGAAGCAGTTGATATAAAGTAAGGAGGTGAATGTTTCATCTCTTCTTTTCTTGTTCGTGCTTGACCCCTGACATAGGGCCAAGATTTGACTTTGGGAACATTGGGTAGCCATCTCTTTACTGTGAGTGACCTTCTCTGCTACATGTTTCTGTACAACATATCCTAAAGCTCCACATGAGTAGCAAGTAGGGTAGAGGCAAAATCGGGGCCAGGGAGATAGTCAATAGGATAGCTTATGGGTACTTCAGGAGGAAAAGAGATTACGATTCTTTTGTTACTGTTATTATTACTATTACTATTATTGTTTGCGTGTGTGCATGCGTGAGTGAGTGTGTGTGTGTGTGTGTGTGTGTGTGTGTGTGTATGATGTGGGGTGGGGGGCACGAATGTCTTGGTATGCCTGTGGAGGTCAGAGAACAACTTTTTGAAGTTGGTTCTCTCCTTCTACCTTTACACAGGATCTGGAATTTGAGCTTGGGTTGTCAGGCTTGAGCAGAAATTGCCTCTACCTGTTGAACCATCTTGCCAGCCAACAAAAGGGTTGTTTATTTAGCTCATAGTCTGGGACCTTCTATTGAGGGCCTCATGGCAGTCAGTATCACAATGCTGGAGCATGTGTACCAAAGATCCTATGGTAAGGCAGACAGCTACACTGATTCTGAAGCCTTCTTGCTCTTTTTATAACAATCTGTTCTTGTAAGAGTATCGAGCTTCTGTAAGAACTGCATTACTTCCTTCCCAGAGCAGTGCCTGCATGACCTAATCACCTTCCCCTATGCTGTACCTCTTAATGACTCTACTTCCTCCCAACATGGTCACAGTGGGGACCAGGCACCTAGCAATGAACCTTCGGGGATGTCCTCAAGCTACATCTAAACCTTAGCAGATGGATTTTTTTTTTTATATACCCATGATTTATAATATCAGAGAACCAGCTGTAGGACTGAGTGATTCTCAAGCTTGGTGTCAGGGCTGAACTAAAAACAAATGCCTCTCACAAATGAACAGGAAGCTCTGCCCGAGAAACAGATCTGTTACTGAAGGCATAAAAATTGATTAAACCATTAAATGGACTATTTATGGAAAATCTTCAAGGTAGCATAAGGCTGACTTGAAGGCTTTAAATAAAAAAGAACATGTTTTGTTTCGTTTAAAATATCAAAAAGAAGAGGGAAGACTGAAAGATGAAGCCGAGGCAGAACGCGGCATGCTGCAACGGAAGACAGCGGGCAAGAACAAGAATACCAGGAAAAAAATATGCCTGTGACTCAGCCTGGAACAGAGGCGAAGAATTAAAAGTGGACCTCTGAGGTGGGGAGCTAGCTGCTTGGAGCATCCTGTGCCGAGGGCAGAACAGCTTCTTCCGAGGAATGAAAATTCCTTTGCTCTTTTGGCCAACAGAGAAGCTTGGTCTGATTAAAATTATTCAGAAGTAAATTCTCTGTGGAGTCAGATGAGCAGCCAGAGGAGTTGGGAGATTCCCTTTGCAGGGAAAATAGCTACGTATGCATGTTTGTTGACAACTTGTTTATGAAGTTCATGGGCAGAAATATCTTGGATGGGTCTCCATGTACAGCACTGCTTTGGTTATCTGGCATCTGCACAGAATGATTCATTCTGGAGAACAATGTGAGTTCGGTGATTTAGAGTGCTACCCATTTATGACTCTCTCCCCTGTCTCTTCGCGTGTCTCCTGTATGGAAACCCCAGCTTTTTCAGGAGAGCAGAAACCCCTAGACACTCCTACCACACATTGTTTTAAAACAAAAGATAATTTAGGGATAGCAAAGAATCAAAGAATGATAAACTACAGAAATAAACTTGGGAGAAACATGTAAGATTTGTTTATCATGAGCTGAAGAGATGGCTTACTGGTTAAAAAAAAACCTTCTGCTCTTACCTAGGACCTGGTTCCTATTCGTTGCATTTACATTGGGCGTCTCACAACCACCTGTAACTCCAGTTCTAGGAGATCTGATGTCCTCTGGCATCCGGGGGTACCTTCATGTGTGTGGTGCACAGAAACTCATGATGATGAACACATACATCTTTTAAAATGTTTCATTATATTAAGAAAATAATTATTATTTACAGGATGGATTAAAATGAACACTTTCTATATTTTATGGTATAAATTATGCTCTATGAACTTAAAATTTCTAACAACTACTTCTCAGTTATCTTGAGAGTCCAAACAATGCAAATGTACAGGCACTGTACCAAGTGAGGTGTGGCCTGGTTTCTGCACAGGTTTCATTGATAAACAGTGAGTCATGGGGACTGGAGTGATGGCTCAGCAGTTAATAGCACTCGCTGCTCTTCCAGAGGACCGGAGTTTGCTTCCCAGCATCCACCGCTGGTAGTTCACAACTGCCTGTAACTCTGCTTCCAGAGGATCCAAGAACCCTTTGGTGGCTTTCAAAGGCTCCTTCACACACATGGTGTGCATAAATTCATACAGGTACATAAATAATAAATAAATAAATCTTGGAAAAAAAAGAATGAATGATGTATGAATTTAGTACATGCTAAAGTTCAGTCACCGGAAATCTTGTCAGAAATACTGTTTGAGGCAAATGTTAGTGACAGATTAAAGAGTAATTCATATTTATGAAAATAAAACTCACAGCATTTAAAAACTACAACTGATTCAAGGCAGCAAAAAGGCCAAACTAACAACACAGTCCTACCCTTCCCAACTGGAAATTCTACCATCCGAATGTGCATGCACACAGGCCTTTGTAGAGTCAGAGCCTTGGATAACAGCCATATTTCTAAAAGAATACTGATCTAGATATATTTGATAAAGTCAATGAGCTTGTTGGTATTAGTCTATGAATACCAAATTGTAGTCATATTTAATATATTAGGAAGCTACAAATAGTATGTTGGGTGGTAAAGCTCTATGATGTCATCAATCTGTTATCCACAAGAATTTACAAATGGACTCTTAAGAAGGATCCTAAAGGCTGGACTTCAAGAATCATGAAGCTGGAATGCCCTTGTAGGAGGTTTAGAAGGGCTTGTTGGCTTGTCAGTAACCTTGCTTGTTACCAACCTTAAAGGCAGAGAAAACCTGACCCCCAGGGGAAATGACATAGAATTGTGTAAAACACACGTTGAGCATTGCTCTTCCAAGAACCACATTTGAAAGAAGCATTTTTAAATGAAATTATGCTGAAGATGTGCACTAATCATTTCTTTGCCCTTTAGCTAGAATATTCTCACAACAATTAAGTGGCTTTTGTCATTGCTATTGGTATCAGTTCTTGGAAAACACTGCAATAAAATGATAGCCACGGGGCTTCCTGGGAGTGGAATATTTGTGTCTACATGACATAATCTGCTCCCTGAATAGAGTTTCAACAGTTTTTCAGTCTCTCTTCCTTTCTGTCAGCTTGCTCTTCTTTCAGTCTACTCTGTCCAGTCTTTTAAATTGCTGTTTCTAATAGAAATTTAAAAATACTATCTTGGAGAGAACTATCTTACTTCAATACATGTTCTTAATACATATGAAATTTTTTTGTAGGTAAAAGGTTTAATATTGTAATTTTCTGAATTACTACAGGAAATACTTTCTTAGATTTTGAGACTGTTGCACCAAAAAAGATTTTTGAATTTACATATTTAACCAATTTTAGATTATTACTAACAAAAATGCAACACTTTTCACTTTATGGTATTCTTCAGTTTGCAAACATTTTGAACCATCCGTTTGAGATGCTTCTTGTCAAATTCCTTGTTGATAGGTAGAACTAATAGTCACATCTTATTTACTTACTCATATAATCGACTAATAATTATGGCCTATGTACCACACACTGAAAAAAACCAGAAATTTAAGAGATTACGTAGCTTGGAAATAGAAACACTAAGAGGACAAGAAAGCTGTATCAATTCTAGAGTTCTCTGCATAGTATTATTCTATATTATATGATCCCTGGGTAACTTTATTACTTAACTCTCTACATTAATTTTCTGAATTAGATACTTCTATATGAGCAGTGGCTAAGACACATGCAAGCTCAGAGACTTGACCACCTATAAAATCAAGGTCAGGTTGATCAGTCTGCCAAGCTATTGATGTGGTAGGATAAAGGGCCAGAATAGATCATCATATGGTACTTGCCTTTTTATATATACCATTTAATTTTTTTTTCTATTTTTGCCTTTGAAAATCCCAAATAGGGCCGGGCGGTGGTGGCGCACGCCTTTAATCCCAGCACTCGGGAGGCAGAGCCAGGCGGATCTCTGTGAGTTCGAGGCCGGCCTGGGCTACCAAGTGAGTTCCAGGAAAAGGCACAAAGCTACACAGAGAAACCCTGTCTCGAAAAACAAAAAAACAAAAAAAACAAAAAAAAGAAAATCCCAAATAGGAAGAAGCATTCCTTCCCAGTCACTTTTCTTGATGTCAATATAAGAATTTTTGTCTGGTATGGAGGATAGGTGACCCCTTCCTACTGAGGGGTCCTAATTAGGGAATCCCTAAAAGCCTCCATGACCTTTGCATTTTATATTCTGTATGATGTGGGGTGTCTAATCTGTCCAGCTTGCTTGAACTCCCCCAGAATAATTTTAGAGGGTCTTTGATTTCCAAGTATTGTCAACTTTTCTCCTGGAAAGCAATTCTCCTTTAAAGATATGCATGCTGACGTCCTTCCCAAATGTGTCTGTATTGCAATTTAAGGATGAATTCAGCTTCTTCAACATGCTCGCTCATTCCTTCAGCAGCAGGTGCCAAGGACCCTGCTCAAGTGGGAAGTGAATTGAGTTTGCCTCACACACTGGAAGGGTTGCAGGGACTATTGGGAACTAACTGATCCTTCCAAGGTATCTTTGTCTCTTATAGAGTCACTGGGAGCTTTGAGGGTTTTGCCCCCAGGACTGATCTCCCTGTTTCTCATCTGTTCGGGTGTGGCAGGTTCAGGAAGAGAAGAACCCTTTTTTGTTTTTTGTTTGTTCAATGTGGTTGATAGATTGTGCACCCCAATAAACTTATCTGGGGGTCAGAGAACAGAACAGCTAAAATATTAAACATGGAGGTTTAGGCAGTGGTAGCACACTCCTTTAATCCTAGCATTCAGGAGGCAGAGATCCATCTGGATCTCTGTGAGTTCAAAGCCACACTGGAAACAGCCAGGCATGGTGACATACACCTTTAATCCCAAGAAGTGATGGCAGGAAGCAGAAAGTGTTGTGGCCACATCGCAAGACTCCCAAGCAAGACCACCACAGAGCCAATATCTGATGCAAAACACACAGGGATTTACTGATAACAAGCAAGCTCAGGCTTGGTCCAAGTCCAACATCTAACACAGAGGGTGGAGAAGGACAACCCTGAGCTCTCAGGGTGAGGGGTTTTTAAAGGGAAAACCGCAAACAGGGTGATACAAGCCTTGGTGTCATATGATTGGGTGAGGGTGTGTAACCTTTGAATTTACTGGTTGGGGGTTACAGTTTTCATTTTGGGGGCAGGCCTGGACAAGTCCCAGGCTTTGTCCTTGAGCTGCCATGGGGGCTGGCATGTACTGACTGTGGGGGCTGACTTAGTGGCCCAGACTCTTTCCTTGAGCTGCCATGGAGGCTGGCTGGCCTCACACGTTCACATTGACCCATGCACATAGCTCTAAGTTCGTGAGGGGTCCCAGACAGTAAACAACTGCCTGAACCTTGAGCAGTCAGAGTATGTGCAGAAAGGGAGCTACTGCAAGGACTTTGTCATTCTCCTCCCAGAAACTGCTTGCTCAAGTCTCAGGAAACTGAAATTGAGGCCTGATCTCTGAGAGAAGACTGAGCAGCCTGTTATGGCATCTGTTTGGTCCTTTCAAAAGGTATATAAGGTGTGAGGACCAGTAACTAGAGGCTTTTTATGTTTGTTAAGCTTTTAGGCTTTTAGCAGCAGTTCAGTTGAGATTCATTCCGGATGAGGACTCAGAGGCTTCAATCTAAGGAAACAAGATGACCTGAGGAATTGACGAGGTGAGGTTGGATGTGGCCTGTTCTGTTTCTCTGATCTTTTAGTGCTCACCCCAATACCTGGCTCTGGGTTTGTTTTTATTAATAAGACCTTTCAAGATTTGTGCTACAGTTTGTTTTGGTTTTTGGTTTTTCGAGACAGGGTTTCTCTGTGTAGCTTTGGAGCCTGTTGTGGGACTTGCTGGCCTCGAACTCACAGAGATCCGCCTGCCTCTGGAGAGGAACCCTTTCTGATGGAGCTATACAGAGCATGGTGGAACTAACGTTAACTACTTGAGTATTGGGCAAGTAGTATCAGTAAGTGTTGGGCACTCTTCTTCTGAGAGTAGAAGAAGAAAGACTAGGAGTAAATTCAGTGTTTAAAATAAAGCAATCAGATACAGGTTGCTACTGCTTTCATGTATTGATGTATTTCATGTATTGAATATTGAAAGCCAAAGAAATCTGAAAAAGAAAATGGCTCTTTGAGTTGCCATAAAATATGGAACATAGATTATCATTGTTTTAGAATTTAGTTGAAAATGTATGTTTAAATTTAATATTTTCCATCCTTCTTTCTATGACCCCTGTAGTGTTTTGCTTTGCTTTCCCCCTCCTGAATCTTGGGAATTGAACCTTGGGCCTTTTCCGTGCTAACCAAATGCTGGACAATTGAGCTGCCTTCTCAGCTGATGTAGGTAGTTCTAAGTGCTGTGTTGATTGCTAACAAATGAGTATTCATTCGTTTAATTCTCAAAACGACACCATGAGGTATTATTATTTTCCCCTGTTAATGTACACAACAGTTAAAGAATTTGCCTGTGTTATTTCTCTAAATGACAGAATAAAATATAACCCAGGCTGCTAGTCCCCAAGCCTCCATTTCAAGCATTGCACTGTTCTGCATTCTGCTTGGAGAAACCATCTTGAATACATTATGTTTCTTTCAAAAGCATCTTTTTTTTCCTTTCTATCTTTTCAGAAGAAGCCCATCTTTAAAGCTGTTTTATAAAATATTCACTTAAACTGGTATAAACAAAACAAAACTCACTTTAAAATTTTTCTTTTCTGAAAACAAGGCAGGCTTTTGAGTCAGAAGTGCAGCAGAGAGGAGCAGGGCAGGTGATTAGGATGAGCTCCGGACCCCTGTGGAACCTGTGGAACCTGTGGAACCCACAGCTGCAGGATAGCAAAGGTGTTTCTTTCACGGCCAAGCAAATAGCAACCAGGTGACTTTTCTGCTATCTCGTGACAAATATAGGGACCAGATTAATCTATGCAGTGAAGACTAATGATAACCCCAAAACTTAATGTTCAAAAAGACCGCACAATGCTGGGCATAGTGGCTTGGGCTTTTAATTATAGCACATGAGAGGCAGGGGCAAGTGGATCTCTGTGAGTTCGAAGCTAGCCTGGTCTACATCATGAATTCCAAGCCAGTCTGGGTTATGTAGTGAGAGCCTATTTCAACAAATGAACAGACAAAGAGACCATATCAGGTGTAGCACAGAGGTCCTTAGCATAGTAAGTGTACTCTGCTAAATGCTACAATGATACATATCTTTACATATATGTCCAAACCCATACAAAGTTCACTCCCAAAGGGGAATGCTTACAGAAATTGGGATTCCTGAATGATAAAAATATGCCGGTATAGGTTCAGCAGTTGCAGTAAATATACCACGTGGGTGCTAGATGTTCTTAACAGGGCTGGCTATAAGTGGGTGGAACAGCAAGAATAGTACTTCCCCTCTCTGTCTTGCCTGGGAGGCAAACTATTCCTCTGTTCAATATATCCATGCTGCACATACTTCCCTCCCACTAGTCACTTAGAATCACCTCCATATCAGATCGAGCATCATGTTATTACAATGCTTGTGTTCAAATAACCCTATTTAACTTGGTAACAGCTGTAATGAATGAGAGCTGTGATGCTGGTGATTTTGATATGTCAAAGAGAAGCTGTAACTTTCTCCTTGTAGCTGAGGTTTAAGTTTATGTGTAGAGAAAAACATAATGCATGGTGTATATTGAGAGATTTTATTTCTGTGACTAATTTCAAGCATCCACTAGCATCTTGGAAGTTTTCCAAGTAAGTACTATCTAGGAGAAGTCTGGCATATTCAGTTTAACTTTTCTGTGAATCTAAAACTACACTCAGAATCGTGTACATTATAAAATACTACAAAACAACATGTTCATTGAAAGAAGCCAAACACAATCAACTACATATTAAATGATGAAATTTATATAAAACAACCAGAACAGGTGAATCCACACAGACAGAATGCAGATCAGTGTGGGGAGGGGGAGGTGAGAAGCAGGTGCTTAGTTGGTATAGAATTTCTTTTGGGATGGCAAAATGGTTCAAAGCTCAGCAGTGGCTAGAGAAATTACACAGAATTATAAATGGGCTGAAAGCTACTGAATGGAATAATAAAAAGGGGTGATTTAGTGAATTTTGTGTTATGTTAACTTTCTCTCAATTAAAAACAATTTAATAACGCAGCACAAGAGAATGAAATACCACTTTGAAATTTCAGGATGAAGAATGCTTTTGAAAATGATTTATTTTAAATAGTTTGAAAAAGAAGTACTTTCAAAAACTTTGACATGAAAAGTTGTGATCTTTGAAGTGGTTTCAGAGGGATGCAGTGAGAGACGAGGATGACAGGATGGTATGAAGGAGAGCTGTACCGGAGATGGAAAGTTTGAAATGAAATCAAAACTGAAGAATTTAAATCTGGTTAGAAGTGGCCAAACCTGGGCTAACACTGTGGACAAGAGGGTCACTGATGCAAAAGGAAGAGCTGAGACATTTTCCCCAGAGTACAGAGAGACAGAATATGCAGGCAAAGGGTAGGGATGTGGTGCAGGGCGGGGAGAATGGTAGTGCTCAGCACAGAATCAGTAACCAGAGCATAAGACAAAGCTTGAAAACAGAAGGTATCATGGAACATAGCCGAAGACAGACGATGAAAGCATATCTAGCAATACTTTTATTTAAGCAAAACAAAGAAAATAGTACATGTAGTATCTCAACAGGACACACTGGTTGCCTGAAAATGAACAAAAAATAAAGCTAAGAACAGATCTCTTTAAAACAGAGACTCTACAAAGATATTGGATGCATATACAGAATTTCAAGAAAAATCTATCCTGACACAAGCGTACTTTTTTTTGTCAGCTTATCATACGTGTGAAGCAATAAAAAGATGTGCTAACATAAGCAAAGACCCATATAATATAAACCATACCCTTTTTCTTAAAGTTGGCAGGGGAAAATTGTGCAGACACTCTGGAAAACAGCTTGGCAGTTTCATATCAACTACCCATGCAATGGCCATGTGACCTAGCAATTACATTCTTGGCATTATCCCAGAGAAATGAAACTTACACAAACCTTGTATGTTCATAATATTATTGTTAATTAAAAGACCTTAACTATGAACAGCTGTATGTCCTTTAAGATGTATACTTTTATACCATAGTATATCTCTATCATGGAATATTACTCAATAATAAAAATGAAATCAAAGCTTGGTGTTTAACTCAGTGTTATAACATGTACTTAGGACTCTGGAGTCCTGACTGTGATCCTCCTGAATAAAACACACACACACACACACACACACACACACACACACACACACACAAACAAAACAACAACAACAACAAACTAATGTATATTATTATCAGTCTCCAAATAATTATCTATGAAAAAATCCTCAAAAGTAGGATACTCAGTAATTCCATGCATATAATAACATTCTTAAGATGAAAAACAAAATGGATTTGCCAATTCCTTTTGAATTCAGGTCGCAATGTACCTGTCACTTCATCATTGGACCCATTCCCTTTATTTCTCAGGAGAAATTGGTAAGCACTCCTCTGGTCACTGGCTCCTTCAAAACTCCTCCTCCCATGAATGACAGACCCCTAATCCCTGCCTTTGTCCACTTATTGGACTGAGGGATCTAGGAAGATAACCTTGGTAGACAACATTTTTTTTTTTTTTTTTTTTTGGCTTTTCGAGACAGGGTTTCTCTGTGTAGCTTTGCGCCTTTCCTGGGACTCACTTGGTAGTCCAGGCTGGCCTCGAACTCACAGAGATCCGCCTGGCTCTGCCTCCCGAGTGCTGGGATTAAAGGCGTGCGCCACCACCGCCCGGCCGGTAGACAACCTTTTAATCACTTTACTTCCTGGGTCTTAAATAGATTCCTTTCACTTAATAGGGCAGTGTGAGGATTTCTCCATAGTATTCTATTTCCTTTTACCACAGGTGCTTTCACATTGCTTCCTACACTCAGGTAGACCAGAGTCCCTGAAGAAGGTACTCACGAGAGAGAGGAAGGTGGTTAGGAGCTTTTTGGTTCAGTCAGTGCAAATTTACATTAGGCTGCTTAATGTTTAGTTTGAAGACAGTGCTGTGGTGGGCCAGCCCCCACCTTTTTTCTCCAGGGTACTCTTGAGGAGTGAGGGATAAGAGATTTAGATAGAAATATAGAGGGGAGAAAAACAGATAGAAACACAAGATAGCCTCAGGAGGGCCTAGATCTATATCCACCATCTCAGAACTTTATTCAAAAGGGCTATTTATAACAATGCCAAGGGGCAAGGCAAAAGACCTCCCCCTTGCTAGATACAACCAAGTGTATACCCTTCCAAACAGCTGGTACCCAGGCCCGTGGTCCAATCAACCTCTTATGCAGTCCTGCTAGATAAAGCAAGCTCAGATCTCACTAGAAAACCTCTATGGGCAGGCTCCCACAGGTCCCTCTTCTTAATATTTTAAAAAGCTCCCTATTAAGAGCTTACAAGTAGCTGTAGCAACCACAGCAATCCCCATAGCTGCCACACTTCCCAGTGAAGAAGTAGAGGATGATAAAGATGGAATATCCTTTTTGGAATGGGTCTAAGGTGACTACAGCAGTCTTAGCTGCACCAAGCCTATTTTTAAAATCAAATCAAAAATTTAAATTAAAAACTCTTGATGAAATTGCATCAAACAAATCAATAAACTTTTTTTTTTTTTTTCGAGACAGGGTTTCTGTGTAGCTTTGCGCTTTTCCTGGAACTCACTTGGTAGCCCAGGCTGGCCTCGAACTCACAGAGATCCACCTGACTCTGCCTCCTGAGTGCTGGGATTAAAGGCGTGCGCCACCACCGCCTGGCCAAATCAATAAACTTTTGATGCATCCACATCAAACTTAAATACTCCCTTAGCTTCACCAAACATCAACAGGTTAACATAATTCTAACATAAATATTACTATACATAATTATAGTTCTCTCAAACCTACATCCAAAAGCAAACTCTTAATAGAACTATTAACACTTTTAAAACTTTAGCAAAAATATACTTTAAAGCAATCTCTTAATAGAACCATTTGCATTTCTTACTAACAAAACATAGAACAAACTTCTGATGGATCCAAATCAAATTTACATACTCCCTTAGCTTCACCAAACCATGGTGCATCAATATCAACAGGTTAACATAATAACTCTAACATAAATATTGCTTTACACAATTACAATTCCTACAAACCTACCTCTAAAAGCAATACTCTCAATATAAGTATTAACACTTTAAAAACTTTAGCAAACCTCCAAAAGCAATTTCTTAATACAAAACATAGGGTACATGAACACAAGTTAACATCAGTCCACTCAAGGGACAAAAAAATGTTTTTTAAATTAAATTATTTTTATTGAGCCTATTTAGAAAAAAAAACAACAAACTTTTCCATATAAACAGTTCCTTTTTTTTTTTTTTTTTGTTTTGTTTTTTTGAGACAGGGTTTCTCTATGTAGTTTTGGTGCCTGTCCTGGATTTTTCTCTGTAGACCAGGCTGGCCTCAAACTCAGAGATCTCCCTGGCCCTGTCTCCTGAGTGCTGGGATTAAAGGTGTGCCCAGCAACAGTTCCATTTTTCATACAAAACTGTTCATAAGTAGAGTCTATATGCATAAGTAAAGTCAAAATTGTCCCATTGCAATGTAATCATTCCTTCCCATCTCATTTCTTAAGTCCAAAAAGTTCAAAAAAGTAAATTCAGGAACCAGTCTTCCAAATATGAAGAAACCCATAACCAAAACCTTTTTGCAGTTAACAATTCTAGTTCAAACAAGCATCCCTGAAACTTTCAGTTACAGCAGCATTTTATGGCAGTCTTTCCCTAGGAACCTTGCCTCAGGTAAAAGCAACTGCCATAGTAACTGAGCTGCTAAGAGTTCTTTGGAAAATCTCTCTGAGCAGCCAGCAAACAGAAGCTGCAAGGGTTTTGGCTCCTGGCTTTCACAGCTTTCACAGTCCCAGTCTGTCTGTGCCTCCCATAATGGGGCTGTTCCCAGGACCCCTGCATCGTGAGGCCCTAAGGGCTTTCAATCACCTCATGCCATACAGGCTCAAGAAGCTGTCCTTGCTATAAGCTGCTGCTCTCAGGACCTGGGGTCCAGGAGGAAACCCAGTCATATCCAGTCATGACCACTGCACCCTGGCTGCATTACTGCTGTCCTTGAGTCCCATGTTCTGCCAACTGCCACCTCAGGCTCCCCAGTGTTCCCAGAATGTACTCAGACTCAGAGCCCCTATTCCCTGGCCATCCTGGTGTGTGCCCTGAGGGCGTCTTTCTATGGAGGCTTTGTCTCTTGCACAGCTGCTGCAGCACCCTGCGCTCTTGCTCTCCAGCTTCCCGCTCAGCTCTCACCCTCTCCCACAGCATCTCTGCCCGGCTCTGGCAGCTGAGGTCCGAAGTCTCTGTTGCACTCCAAGCCTCCACCTGCCATTCACCTCTCTCATGACACAGTATCTCTGCTTGGCTCCTCACCACAGCTTTTTCATGGCAGAAAGCTTGTAGACACTCATTGCTCACACTGTCTCAGGCATCTGTTACCTGTGCTACACTGAAGCCCCATGGGTCTCAGCTGCTGATGCCTGGCTACTGCTGTTTGCATTGACTCTGGCATCTGCCATTGTTGGCAGCTTCTGAAGCTTCTGAAGCCACTCAGACTGCCAAGCTTGCAGAATGCTATGGATGCTGCTTTCTGCGTCCCAGGTTCTGCTTGTACTCAGGGAGGAAAAAAAAATAGTCTACTCTAAATTTCTATTATACCTAAGTCTTATTCTACCCTAATATACCTAAGCCTACATTTCTATGGCTTACTTATACTATCATTTTAAAACCTAATTTTAGTAGAGATTTGAGAGAGAAGAGAAAAAGAGAAGCTTAGACAGAAAGAGATATACGCTGTGGCCTCACTTGGGCATCTTTTAGCCACTTCACTTTCACTCCCAAGAATAAAATACTATCACTTTTGTTTTTCAATTCCTTATTGGCATGCCTCCTTATACCTGTGATGCCCCCTGACACTCCTTTTGCCAAGTCCCTGGTTCCTGTTTATGGCACCATTTGTAGGATGCCAACCCTCACCTTTACCTGGGTATTTTTGAGGAGTGAGGAATAAGAGATTTAGATAGAAATATAGAGGGGAGAAAAACAGATAGAAATACAGGATAGCCTTGGGAGGGCCTGGACCCTTGTCCAACAGCCCAGAACTTTATTCAAAGGGGCTATTTATAACAATGCCAAAGGGCAAGGCAAAAGACCTCCCTTTTGCTAGATACAACCAAGTATATACCCTTCCAAACAGCTGGTACCCAGGTCCGTGGTCCAATCATTCTCTTATGCAGTCCTGCTGGGTAAAGCAAGCTCAGATCTCACTAGGAAACCTCTGTGGGCTCCCACACAGTGCATTAGTTACCTTTTCACAGCTATGAGCAAAATACTTAACAGAAACCACTTGAGGAAGCAAAGATCTATTTTGGTTGACAGTTTCAGAAAGTAAAGTCTGTCATAGCAGAGAAAGCATAGGCATGGCAGAAGCATGTGACCACTATGTTTCACATTGTGGCCAATCAGGAAGCAGAGAACATCACCTGAAACCAAAAACAGTATATTCAAAAGCATATCCTGAAGTGACTACTTGCCTCTGCCTCCATTGAGACTACATGTCTCAAATGTTCCACAATCTCCCAGCAGAGTGTCATTACTTAGGGATGAAGTGTCAAACAGATGATCCCCTGGAGACATTTTGAACTCAAACCATAACAGAACAAATCCATAGGTTAGACAACAAAATGGAAATATACTTGCCAACCTCAATTTGAATGGCTTAAGCAGTTCTCTGTAGTGGGATATTTAAGTAGCCACCAATCTTACCTTGCTATAAACACCCCCATATCTTGTCTATCTGACTGTTCATGTTCTTCTGCTATAGACTGGTTCATTAATGTCTCCAAAAGTCCATGTGTTCTGGCCTTAGTCTTGTTGTACAAACCATATTGGAGGTGTGTCCTTAGAGACATTGTGGGACCCTGGCCTCCTCCTCACTCTTTTTCCCACTTTGGTTGTGAGGCAAGCAGTTTTGATCCACTGTGAATTTCCATATGATATGCTACCACAGTCACAAAAGCATTAGGGACAACTAAACACTGACTGAAATCTGAATCTGTGAGCCAAGATGAATATTTTTTCTTTAGAAGGCATCTCTTAACAGTAATTGGGATCTGACCAACATAGACATCTTTTATTAAAAGTCTTTTGGATGATACTTTTTATCTCCATGGGAAGCCTTTTTTTTTTTTTTCAGTTTCTCTTTTTTACTTTCTTTAAGCTCAACCTGGATTTTCACCAGGTTTCTAACAATAAGCATGTGGAAGGCTTGTCCCTGAACTTAAGGGCTCTCTACACTTTCTTTCCTAGCAAAGGGAGCAGCTTCAGGAAGAGGACTTTGTTTTTGTCCGTGTTCTTGCAGACGATGGATGCATTGCTGTTTTTCCCATGAATGGATGTTCTGTGCAGCTCTTCTTCCAAGCTCCATGCCCATTAAGCCAAGTGGCTCTCAGGCTTTGGCAGGCACAAGGCTCACTTGGAGAGCTTGTCAGAGTGTAAATGCCTGGCCTGCTCCATAGGGAGTAAGGAGGCTGAAAGGCTGCCCAAAGCTAGAGAAGCTGCTTCTGAGAGGCCCTGCATTACAATATTTTTAAATAGTGTTTTAGATTTATTTATTTGATGTGCATGTGTGTATGCCTGAGAACATAAACGTGGACCATCTTGTGTAGGAGCCTGCAGAGGAAAGAAGAAGGCATCAGACCCTCTGCAATTGGAATTACAGGTGGTTGTAAACCACCATGTGGGTGCTGGGGACTGGACCCAGGTCCTCTGCAGGAGTGGCAAGTGCTCTTAACTGCTGAGTCATCTCTTTAGCCTATTTTTTTTCTTTACTAGTCACTGAAAGAATCCAGAATTTCTGAACTGCTGAGCCTTCTCTCCAGCCCTGATGAATGAACAATATTTTACCCTTTTTCTTCCTAGATGGATTTTCTTAAGAAGATAAAGTGTTTTGATAGCTGATGGAAACATGGGTCTATTCAGACATTCTCCCTTTACTGAACAAAAATAGTGAGCAGGAATTTTGATTTTACAACCATTTTTGTGTGGTTGTGAGTTTTATTAGTATGAGTTATTTTCCTTGAGCTTTGTACACTGTGGAAAACTGTCAAATCCACTTTTTATTCCTTATTTGCTGAGATGTAGCTCTTGGAACATGTAGACCCCATTAAGGCGGTGGCATCCAAGGAGGCACTCTGAGCAGCTGGCTGGTTGGCTTTCCTTCTGAACCTCTGTATCTTCTGCTTCATCGACACGCCAGTAAATGACATATTCTTTCTTTCTAATCGTCTCCAAAACCCGCTTACAGATTTACATCCATTAGCATGCAGAGACCAGAAGCAGAATGGTACCCTTGAACAGTTGGCACTTGGAGGACTCTTTGAAAAGGACAGATGTAAATCATAGCTGTTATCTCCAGTAAAGGAATGTGGACATGCAGAGGTCTGTGGTGATGGGGGAGGGGATGCTAGGAGCTGTGCTTCCTGGAGGGTAATTCATAAGAAAGATGTAAGGTGGGATGATGTAAGGAGAGGAAACAATTCTGAGGAAGAGGCTAATTACCCCCCAGAGCTGGCTAGTAATGAAGGTCTGATTATAGCTGGGAAATTACCTTCTTTTGATTCTCATGCATTTAATGGTGCTCTCCAGAACGAGTCTTGGGTGCCCTGGCTCCTGTCCAGGACAATCGTATTTAAAATAATGGGTGTTCAGTTCAGAAACTTGTGGAGTTTGCAGGGTGGGAGATGGCTCACTAAATCTCCTTTATGTTTCTTTATACCTCTCATTCCCAATGACTCCAGCATGTTATTTATCTTCAGAGTAAGCTCGATGTGTATGTGTGTGTGGAGGTATGGTAGTAGGAGTTACAAATGGGGGAAAAGGTATCAGGGGGCATATCAGCTGAAGTCCAACCTAGGGCTGTCAGTAGCTGCTCTCTCTGGCACTCCCTGAGGATTAGATGAACAAGGATTGGCAACACATTCAGATTCTTGTCATAGGAATGATTCATTTAAATAACACATGAGTACATGCTTTATACTGCATCACAGAATGACAGCAAGTAGGAGCAACAAGCTGGCTTCTATTTCTATCAGTGATGGATTGTACCCTTACTAAATGGCTTCGGTTATATTCATTCTTAAATTTGTCACTCGTATTTCTCTAAGTTCTTCTCAAGAAATGTGATCAGTGTCAAGCAATAGGAAGTAGTTCAAGTTTGCTACCATCAGGATAAGGAAATACTATAGAATTGAGACTGAAAGCTAATAATGAATTATTAACATAAAAAAAAAAACTGTCCCAGGAAGATCTGTGAGGTTGATACACATCAGAGCCCTCAGCTTCCTTTTGGGTTGTTGCTATATCTTGGGCTCAGAATGTGTCTCAGAAGCTCATGGGTTAAAGTCTTGTTCACCTGGGTGCTATTGAGAGGTAGTGGGAAGTTTAAGACGTAGGACTTACTGGGAGGTCTTCTGGTCATTAGGGGTGTGTCCTTGAAGGGAACAAGAGGACTCTAGTCCCTTTCCCTTTCTGTCTCTCAATTTCTTCTCATGAGATGAACACTTTTGCTCTGTCAAGAGCTTTACCCATGGAATGCTGCCTCTCTACAAGTCAAAAACAATGGCACCAACCAGCCTTGGAATGAAAAAGCAAATCAGAACAAGGACAGCAAACCTAACAAGCCTCTGAAACTGTGGTCCTCAGTGACTTTCTTCCACAGATTGACTCACCTCAGGTGTTAGTGCAGTGATGTGATTCAGACCAAAGCAGCTGCTTCATACAGGAAGCTGTTTCTCCTGGCACTTCTGGAGTAGAGTGGGCAAGGCAGAAGGGATCAGCTCTTTCCTCCCTGAGAGACTTAGGAGGACTTTTGGACAGTTGGGTAGTGCTGATATTCTGCAGGGGTCTTGAGTTGGTGTCATGAAGAGCCTAGCTCTATAGTTTTCTTATCCTATAAATTGGGACAAGAACAACTTCCTTCCCTTATACCCACAGCTTGGGGAGCTATGTAGTACTTCAGTTACAGTTTACAGGGAGAGGCAGAGAATTCTTCCTGAATTTCAATTTTCTGTTAGGTTGGACTCCATCAGCTCTTCCTATGATATTCACACTTACTTCTTCAATATAGCAAATTGGGGGGGGGGCTGGAAATAACACCTTTCTCATCCTTCAACTACAAGGCACTGAAGACTCAGCCAACTAGCATCACCCAAATGCTCTGTTTCTCCCAGCCAATGCTTACAAAGCAGAAGCTCCAAAGACTAGCTTGCTTGCATATTAATTTTGAATCATACTCTGTCATCACCATATCTCTGTGTTGGCTAGTCTTATGTCAACATGATACAAGCTAGAGTCATTTTGGAAGAGAGAGCCTCGATTGAGAAAATGCCTCCATCAGATTGGCCTGTGAATTTTCTTCTTGGTGGTTGATGTGGGTGGCCCCAACTCAGTGAGAGTAGTCTCATCCCTGAACTGGCAATGCTAGTTGCTATAAGAAATCAGGCTAAGAGCTCTGGGAGTCCAGTCAAAGAGAGGGAAGAGGGATTATATGAGCAAGGGGGGGGGGGGGGTCAAGGTCATGATGGGGAAGCCTACAGAGAACTGAACCAAGCTCATGGGAACTTACCAACTCCAGACCTGGGACTGGACTAGGCCCTCTGCATACTGGAGACAGTTGGATAGTTTGGTCTGTTTGAGAGGTCCCTGGCACTGAGATCAGGATCTATCCCTGGTGCATGAGCTGACTTTGTGGAGCCCATTACTATGGTGGGATGCCTTGCTCAGCCTTGATGCAATGGAGAGGAGCTTGGTCCGAATGTACCAGGCTCTGCTGACTCCCCATGGGAGGCCATACCTTTTTAAGAGGAGGGATGAGAGGGGGATCTATGGTCAGTATGTAAAATGAATAAAAAATTTCTTAAACAAAAAAAATTAAATTAAAATTAAAAAAAAAAAGGAATCAGGCTGAGCAAGTGATGTGGAGAAAGCCAGTAAGCAGTCCAACTCCATGACCCTGGTGTTGGCTCTTACCTCTAGGTGTTTGCCCTGTTTGAGTGATAGACTGTGATGTGAAACTCTAAGCTGAAATAAACCCTTTCCTCCTCAAGTTGCTTTTGGCCATGGTGTTTTATCACAGCAATAGAAACTCTAACCAAGACAATTTCTCTCAAGGTCCTTTGCTTGCTGGATTAAAGCGTTAATAATGTTATCCACTATTTCAAGGTCAGGACAAACCAAAAGTTATGTGAGTCCTCAGGTAGCTAGTAAATCAGAAGTCTTCATATAATGTATTAAGGAGTACTTGAACAAGGCATGTTGGTTTACACCTCTTAAAACCAGGCATGTTGGTTTACACTTCGAAGGATGAGGCAGGAGGATTGTGAGTTTGAGGCTAGCCTATATTACTGTCTCAAATGAGATAGAATGAGACTGTCTCAAAAAGCAAAACAGGAAAAAAAAAGTAAAGAGAAAAAGGAATATGTGCAGGGATTGCTGAAGGACAGGGGTCTAACATGAGCCCTCCAATGTGAAATGATAGCGTTTGATTTTCTGCCTTAGGAGGATTTTTACAGACTTATTGTTAGACCTTCTCCTTTTTTCTTGGTAACTTAGTCTAAGCGTATTTTCTAAAGAGGCCTCTACCAGTTTGCTTTCTGTTGTGATCAAACCCTGACCAAAAGCAACTTGGGGAGGAAAAAGATTATTAAATCTACAAGTTACAGTCAAACATTAATAGATAGATACCAAGGCAGGAACTGGAGCAAACGTGGAAGAATGCTGCTTACTGTTTTGCCCTCCATGGATGTTCAGCCTGTTTTCCTTGTACAACCTAGGATCACCAGACCAGGGGAGGCACCACCCACAGTGGGTTTGGCCCTCCTACATCAAGAAAATGCCACATAAACATGCTCACTGGCCATTGGATGGAGACATTTTCTCAATTGAGGCTCTCTCTTCCCAGGTGACTCTAGTTTTTTGACTAAACTAAGCAGCACAATGGACCCCTTGTCACCTTGACACACAAACATATCATTATCTTGTCCTCAAGATCATACATTAATGGCATAATACATACTACAGTTCAACTTTAAAAGTCCCATTGTCTTTGAAAGATTTCAATACATTAAAAGTTCAAGATCTCAAGCCCATCCTGGTCTCCATAGTGGGTTTCAAGACAGCCAGAGCTACACAGTGAGATCCTGCCTCAAAAACAAACAAACAAACAACAACAACAACAAAAAATCCAACCAAACCAAAAAAAAAAAAATGTCCAAGATCTCTTTAAAAAGTCCAAAGTTCCTCAACTGAGGGCTTTTCTAAAATAAGCATAAGTTACATACCTTCTTATTCCAACCAGGTCACAGACACATTCAGATCCAAGTCAAAACAAACTCCAACAGTATAAATAGCTCAGTACCCAACTCTGGAACTCGTTCATGACCTTTTGAGCTTTAAAGGACGTGGATAGCCACACCTCTCTGGTTCTGCTCTCCACAGCATACACATATAGCTTTCCTGGTAGGCTGGCTCCTCTATATACCTGCTGCTGTGCTGGTTATCCCATCATCCTAGCATCTCTAACATGTTGGGGTCTCCACTGCAACTGAGGCTGCACTTTTCCCAGTGGACACTCCTGGTGCTGAGCCTCAGCTTCTCTCTGTGATCCCTTCAATTCTGGGGACTCTGCTACAAGTGAGGTTGCAGCTTCAGCAATGGCCACTTCAAGCCTCTTGTGGTGTCAAGCCTCAACGACCTCAATGCTCTCAGTGGCCCCTTAATGCTGAAAAATCAGTACCATGTGGGAAACTGACACATTGTTGAGTTCAGCGTCCAGCCTTAGGTGCACCCTTGGCTTCCTCGGGACCACGGCTTTTGTGTGCTGATGCTGGGGAAATACTTCCCAGAAGATTTCACTTCAGTGATTTTGATCTCTTATTAATCACAGCTGATTTTTTTCAGCCCCAGCTAACCAGCATCGATTGTTCTGATAAAGCAAAGATTTCGATTTAATGATGCTGGTCTCTTGTTAATCACAGCTGAGTCTTCACTTTTCAGGACTCACAGATTATTGAAACAAAATATCATACAAACAACTCTGATAGAGGCTTTGCTTCCCTCTGAAACTTCACAAGCCAGGCCTTCATCTTTCTTCATCTGTCAACACTCTTATCTTCTAAGCTCCCCTGAAAGCCCAGTAAATTCTGAGGAGTCAATAGTTTCTCTAGTCCAAAGCTCCGAACATCTCCATAATCTTACCCATGCTACCCCACAAAAGCCAACATGATCAGGTTCACTACAGCAACACTTCACTACCAGTTTCTGTTCTAGTTTTTTATCTTTTGCTGTGATAAAACACCGACCAAAAGCAATTTGGGGAGAAAGGGGTTTATTTGGCTTATGGCTTACAGTCAATCACAAATAAATACCAAGGCAGGAACTCAAAGCAGGAACCTGGAGGCAGGAACTGAAGCAGAGACCGTGGAGGAATACTGTTTACTAGCTGCTTCTTCACGGTTGCTCAACTTTCTTTTAATACAACCACCTGGCCACCTGCCCCTGGTTGGCACAATCCACAGTGGACTGGGGCCTCCCAGATCAAACATTGGTCAGGAAAATGGCACACAGACCTGCCCAGAAGCCAATCTGATGGAAGTAATTCCTTAATTAAGGTTCTCTCTTACCAGAAGACTCTAGTTTGTGTCAAATTGACAAAAAACTAAGCAGCACAAGGACCATTAAAATTTGTCTAACCTCATATAATTTCTCCCAGAGAAGAGCCTTACATAGTAAGGATTCTTCCACATCTTTTTCACCCGGTCTGAGGTTGTAGCAGTGTTTTTTGTTTATTTTTTTTCTCCTTTATAGACTAAAACACTAGCCATCTCATGGCCTGTGCTTAGTCTAGCTCCACTAATGGTAATGCCAATTAAAATCCTCTGCAATGTCCAGGCCAATAAATTCAGACACATGTTAGAAAGAGTCCACAGCTGTAAGTATGAGTGTAAATACAAAACATACCACTTATGCCTAAGGTTCAAATATCACCTCATTTAGTTAGAAATGCTTAATTCCATCTTGTAAAAACAAACAAACAACACACACACACACACACACACACACACACACACACACACACACCAAAAAACCTTCAAAGGCACCTCATTATTATTGTAGGCCAAAGGATGCAAACCTCTTGCCTATCTGCTTTGCTGTTTAGCTGACGTTGGGAGAGTTATTCGTCAAAGCACAAAGCACAAACCACTTTCCTAACACATTCAACCAGTAGTGCTTTTAATGAATGTATCACTAGGGCAAGAATTTGGGGCCAAAAAAATAATCCATATTACATTTTTGTAAGAAATGTCAGAAAATTAATTTAATCACCAATAATTTATCAGAAAGAGCATTGAGTACATTTGAAAGCTTAGAGTCTAACTTAAATTAGAAAACTTAAAAACCAGAAATGAAAAGGTCATCTAAATCTAGATATCATCCTAAGATGTCTTTATGGAAATCATAGAAACGAGCTGCAATGACAAAGTTAGAGTCACTGTCTAGTTCCTCTAGATAAACAATGAAGTGTTTAGGAAATCCAACTAGCTACTGTTTTAAAATTCATAAGTATTTCTGCAAGTTCTGGTACTAGCCAAGTGTTCTCTCTTCCACTTTTGATCTGTTTGTTGCAAGTCTGCAGGGAGAATTTTCTTTTGGTTTGTAGGGAAAGCACTGGTTCTATGAATGCAAACTTCGGTCTTCCGGCCTTTGTTAAAAATACTCTAACAACATCATATATAAAAGCCAACTAAAGTGGAGCATAAACATAAATAAAAACTTACAACTATAAAACAGCTTGAACAAAATTTGGGACAACGCCTTTGTAATATCGGATTAAACAAAATATGAACTCAGTATGAAAATTCATCACAAAAAAGGGGTAAATTGACCCCTGTCTGCATTAAACTCTCCCATTCCCTGGAGAGCAGTCAATGACAAACCTAATGTATGACAGAGACTTCTTAAAATTGTGATAGAGCTGAAACTGTTCTATTGTATGATAGCTATGATGACATTGTAGGGAAAAGCATGACTCATGAGTTTGTGGTGATGATGGTGGGAACAAACCCACTGTGAAGTCAGTCATAGACAAGTTTAGCTTGTGTCATTGTGGGTGTACACAATGCTTGATAACAAACAACAAACAACTTACACTGGTTATTTATTGTTTTAATATATATTCCACTACTTACTAAAAGAATGAGCTGTAAAACAGTACCCCATGTAGCAACAGCAGCCACCTCTTGTTTTTGTTTTAACAGCTACCCCTTGATTACATCAAGAATACAGGCCTGTGTAAGTCTACTTCATGACATAACAATGCATTGCTCAGAATGCATTTGCGTTGATAAGCAATGCAGGAGTCTATTGGCAAAGAACATATCTGATACTGATCCTATGTCCAGAACATAAAAACATTTCTGAAAACTCAATAATGAGAAAGAAAGACAAACAAACACAAACAAAAAACCCACTCAATTGAAAAAAATATGAGAAGAAATGTTAAGAAGACAAGAAAACATACGAATGGCTAATTACTATAGGATGGGATGCTCTGCATGATGAGCATTAAGGGAATGCAAATGAAAAGCACAGGGAGGTACTCCATACAGTATGAGAATGGCTATAAACAGCTCCACAAGGAACAAGCAAACAAAAGAATCATGCTAACAATAGTGACTTTGGGGGAGAAATCATGAGCAACTAGAGCTCTAACTTACTGTTGGTGGCGATGCAAAATGTTACAAGCCTTTTGGAAACCCACTGTTTCTTAAAAAGTCATACGTGTACGTACCTACTGTGCTACCCAGCTGCACCAGCCTTCCTTTGGCATTTATCCAAAGAACCGGGATTTCTATTGACAAAAAAAATTGTTTATATATGTTGATAGCAGCTTTATTCATAATAGCCAAATACTGGGAGAAAATAAAATGTCTTCTACTTGTCCTCCACCCTTTTTTTCTCAATAATTTCAACTCAAAATGCTTCCAAACCTCTCCATGGGTTTTCCTGGTATACGTGATTTGTCCTTTAATACCGTTTTTGAGTCTATCCATAGGTAGGCCCTTCTTTACTCGGCATTCTCATCTAGCTCCCCAGGATATTGTCCAGCAAGTACACCACGTGGACTCAATTACAGCCTCCGGAGGGGCGGATGCAAAAGCCAGCCTCCCCCACTAGAGGCCTAGAGAAAAGGAGGCCCACCTCCTTTTTCTGTCCTTGTTCAGCTCAGAAGTTGGATGCCATCCACCAAGTGTGCTTCGGGTTTATCTCCCTTTCCTGTAAAATCATTTTTCTGGTTTTTTTTTTTTGTTGTTGTTTATTTTTTTAAATACATAAACAAAAGGCTGGACTGTCAGAATGTGCTGATAGGAATGTAAGAATGCGATGTTTCTAGCCCCTGAGCTGGCTGTCATACCTGCAGCAGCCTTCCTCGCCTCCTTAGACGGATACAGACAGGCACCCTGCTGATACATTGTCTGTGAGTCCCTACTGCACAGACAATCCCCTCGCCATTATTTCTCACCTGGGAAGTGAGTTAACATCAAAGGGATTATTGGCATGTGACACATCCTGCTCCCCACCCCCTTCCCTGCCTCCTGCCAGGGAATCTGAGAGCCTGGCTCCAGGCTCTTGCTGTGAAACCTCCCCCATCCTCACAGAGCTCTGCCGAGAGGCTCCCTCCTCTGCCCCAAGGGCTCGGGTTTCTCTCCCCTCTAAGTCCCGCCTTACTGTGGCCTCTCTGTCTGTCTGTCCATGGCTTAATAACTCTTCTAATAAACCCCCTCTTCCCCGATAATTCATCTCAATGTCCTCTGGAACCCTTGCCATCCCCTTTCCAAAATCTAACACAACAAAGGACCTGACTAAGCATGCAACACTCCTGGCTGTATGTTAAATACATTCTGACTATGAAAGTAGCCATAGTCAAGAGTACACAAGTACATGAACACCCTGTGGTTCCATTTACATGCATTCAAAGCAGGGAAACTACAGGGACAGGGAGCAGATGCATGAAGCTGGAGCAGGGAGCCAACTGTAAGAAGACTCTGAGGGAGATTTTTTGAGGTGAATATACTGTGCTCTGTGTTTGTGGTGGTGTGTACATTAATTGAAATTAATAGAACTATTCACTGGGGGGAAATATGTGTTTTATCGCATAAGATTTATCTCAATTAAAATGGCCCTGGTAGTATTTACTGGGAAGGGATAGTCTTAACTGGGAAAGTACCCTCTGTTGTGTTTGTTTCATTGGGGGCTGATGTCAAAGCTCCGTGCTTACATCATAACCCTGCTGCAGAGAATCGTCTCAGAGAGTCTTCTAGCAGCCCCATGGTCTTTAGGTCTATGGTTCCAGCTTTGTTCTGGTTTTGATCATCTCCTGGGAAAAATAATGAAGTCGTCAATCCCCTTCCCATTTCTTTGACCACACTTTCTGGAATCCACATGCAATATGAGTTTTGCTTTAACGGCGGCACTTTCACTCTGTATCACAGCTACTGTCTGGGTGCAGCTCTTTCTTCTGGAAAGTCCAGAGTCCATAGGAGTTTCACTTCAGACCACAAACTCTGCTTGATTTTACTCATATTTTTATGGCATAATACTGTTCCCTCTGGATTTCTTCCCATATCTTGTTTCTTTAGGCTTAAGAGATGTGTATCTCTTAAGTTTTGGCTAAAGAGAGTATAGATACTTACCAGTCCTTCTATCATATTCTCATATCATACAGGCATGAGAAATATAGTATACTATTATTATTTGATAATTTGTGTATCTGCTCAGATTGTTCTGTCCTTGAAACTTTATTCAAGCTCTTTCACATTACTCTCATTCCAGGTCCATTCAGTAAGTGAATTTTCATTCTTCATCACGTCTTTTCGGACCATCACCTATGGGATTGGCAAACATGGAACCAGCAATCAAGTGAGGGAAATAATTCACGTGAATGAAAATGTATCCTCAGACACATTTTCCTGATAGGGAAAACCTTGAGTTTGTTTTCTAAACTTGTTGGTCAAACATAACTCTTTGGCCCCTGTCTTAATACTTTAGTGTGCTGCTGTAATAATATCTGACAAAGGCAATGTAAGGAAGAAAGGGTTCATTTGGGTTGAGGACACAGTCCATCATGGTAGGGCAGTCATGGCTGCAGGGAACTTGAGGTACCTAAGCACGTTATATCCACAGTCAGGAAGCAGAGAGTGATAAATGCTTGTGGTCATGCCTTTCTCCTTTTTATTCAGTTTGGGAGCCCAGTCCACGGAGTGTGGGTGAGTTTACTCACCTTCATTTAGCCTAATCTAGAAATCACAACCATTCTTAGAGGCTAACCTAATTTATATAGTCCCTCACAAGCATGCTCAAAAGCTTGTCTCATGGATGGTTCTAGAACCTGTCAAGGTGACAATCAGGATTAACCATAACAGGCCTCATTACTCTGCTTCTTAATTTTGGCAAGTGATTTGTTTTCATAGCATGTTACAGCCATCAAAGAGCTTGCCAGCCAGTCTTTAGATAGCTTTCAGTCAGGTTGTTTTTTATTGTCAAGTTATAAGAGTGATAGATACATTCTGGATGCAGCTCCCTTGCCAGATAAATGATTTACAAATATTTTATTTCATTCTCTACATTATATTTTAGCTTTTGGATGTCCTTTAAGACATAAAAGTCTTTAAATTTAATGCAAACCATTTAATCTATTATTCTTTTGTTGTTTGTGCTTTTGTTGTAATATTCAAGAAAATGTTTTCTACTCCAAGGTCACAGAAATTTATGGCAATATTTTTTGTCTAAAAAATTTTAAAAAGCACCCCTGCATTTAGACTTAGTGCTCTGATTCATTTGAGTTAAATTTGGTGCATGGAGTAAAGACAGATTTAGCTTTATTCTGGTGCATATTAATATCCATTTTTAAGAAAAATTTTTGTTATTTGCTCTCTCATTCTATTTTAGAAAACTAGCTTTTCTAGATTTCCTCCTGTATATGTTAGAAATATATATAAAATCAACAGTTCCCAAGTTTGTATGTTATGGCTGTTACAGTGATGAGTGGAAATGCTAAACCCTATGCATACTTTAACATCAAACCCCAGGGTAGGGCCTCTGACTGTCCAACTTGGTTCAAAAATACAGGCTTGGACTGGCAATGTGAGGGGAATAAGTCATGGGTGCCAAGAGCCACCTGGGGCTGGAGACTAACTCCTTAGGCATCCTATGTGGCCACTGCAAAATGTTGCAACAATGTTAAAGAGAAAGAAGGGCATTGCAGGTAAGGGTCATTTTTACCTGAGTATAAATAAAGAGTAGTTAAGCCAGATGTGGTGCTATATGTCTGTGATCTCAGCACTCTGGAGGCTCAGGCAGAGTTAAGATTTGAACGCTGGGCTGGAGAGATGGCTCAGAGGTTAAGAGCACTGACTGCTCTTCCAGAGGACCAGAGTTCAATTTCCAGCACCCATATGGAAGCTCACAACTACTAGTAATGTCAGTTTCAGGGGACCTGACACTCATGGCAAAAACACCAGTGCACATTAAAATAAATAAATAAAAATAAAATCAATAATAAATAAAAACTTATTAAAAATATTTTAATGCCAGACCCAGATTCTTGGTGGGACTCTGTCTCAAAACAACCACTGACAACAAACTATTAAACACTGTTATTAGTTACTTGTCTTGTTGCTATGACCAAACATCTGACACAATCAGCTTCAGGGAGGATTTTATGTTGGCTAATGGTTTGATGGGATATGGTCCATCATGGCAGGAGGCATGGCCGAAGGAGTCTTCATGGTGGCGCATGCTCAAGGTTGCTTACTCACATTTCGCTGGATCCAGAAACAAAGACGGGGAATTCTGCATTCAGCTGGTTCATTCATTTTCTTCCCTTTCATTCATTCTGGGAATCTAGCCTATTTAATGGTGCCACTCACATCCAGAACAACCTACCTTCTCAGTTAATCCTCCTCTGAAGCCCTAATACACACATTAAAAATGTACTTCATTTAAAGCCATAGTTGTTTATTGATCCAATCAACTGACAATTGAAATTAACCATCACAAATACACAATACATTTAAATATGAACACGCTCACATGTAATGAGACTTTCAAGGAAGCTTTGGGCCACCATGTTTTTTTCCACCATGTTTTTTTCCACCATGTTTTTTTCCACCATGTTTTTTTCCACCATTTTTCCACCATGTTGGAGTGCAGATAGGAGTGGAACACTGATTCAAGGAAGTCAAGATGGAAGGCCTGAGTTCTAGATACAAACTGTGGCCATCATATTTACTTCATAGTAAAGATAAAATGAGAGACACAAATGCCATGCAGTGTTATGGAAACTAAAGAGCACCAGGACAGCATAATAAAAGGAGAGGAGGAGGTGAATGACTGGAGGAAGACTGGATTTTAAGACAGAGGGAACCATTGTACTGTCATATGAAACCCATTAGTGGGTAAAATGTTCTTACATTGAAGGGCAGACTTCTTAAACTTAGCACTGTTAGTATTTGAACTGACTGACTCTGTTGTGGTGCTTTTCCATGAATGGTAGAGTACAGCTGCTTCCCTGGCCTCCACTTCCCGCACATCAGGACACCCTTCTACTGTGATAAATTTGCCCTTCTTGGTTGGGAAGCAGTAGGACGTGACGAAAATGGGAGGGGGAATTCCTTCCTGGCTTTTGTGTGTAAAATTTGACAGCTTGCAAAATCCTATCTTAGGTCTTAGATGAACTGTGCAATTCATGTGTCTATAAAATGGTGACCTCAAATGCTCTTTTAGATGGATATTTGGTCAGTTTCTCTCACGCAAATCCATCAGGATTGGATAGTGTGCATATATCCAATGCTTTAGTAGTTTTGACATCGGGCATCTCTTTTCTCTTACCATCTCTTTGCTGCCTTGCCTCAGTGGTGATAAACTGAGTCTTTACTTCATTTGACTCTGCATTTATATGCACAGTGTTCCCAAAGCCAGAAATGCTTGCCTTCACCTTTCTACCCTAGAAACGGCTTTGAATCCATCTTTCTCAAATGTCATTTCCTCTGGGAATCTTTTACTGAGAACTTCAGATGGTTGCTTTTTTTTGTACCACTAAGGTACCTGGTTATTATTTTTATTGCATAACATTTTGTACTGGAATGAAGGACTTGCTTAGTTATTTCTTTCTCTCTTCCACACTAGATTGGATTCCTTAAGAGTGGGGTCTGGGGGTATATCACTTGTCACAAGCTTCTTTGCCTGGAATCTAGTAGGGACTTAATGTTTTTCCATGTGTGAAAGATGATAAATGAAGGGGCTAGAGCAAACCTATTTCTACTGCAGCCACAGCCATTCATGGTCACAACTAGACAGTCAGTTTGGATTTTTAGAAATTTCCATTCTTAAGCAACCCATGGGGCTCCTTGATTAGGGATATTGAAAAAAAGGGAAGGGAGTTGAGTCAAACAGAAACAAATGATCCTATGAGCAAGAAGCACATAAATCTATCTCCTAATTAATTTAAACATGCATGAAGCTAATTATAATATGCAGAGTACAGGTAAGATCTTGTTTAATCACTAATCTCCCTTGGTTAGTCACAATGCCCAGAGGCCATGTCTCTGTTAGTATGTTGTTGTGGGACTCGGCCCCACCCTCAGTGTCTCACTCCCGGCCTGTGTTTCAGGATCTTTTGCTTCTTTGGATTTTCTCAGTGAATGTCCATGTCCCACCACAATCCTGGCTTGTTTAGCCTTTTCATTCTTGACATGGCATCACTGCCTTGTACTCAGAAAGAGGGCTAGCAGCTTGAAGGTTCAGAGTTCTGCTTCCACTTTGCTGCCAGCCTGGCTGTGCCAACTGTTAGATGCACTCATGTGGCCTCAGCTTGGCCCATCCTTCATTCTGTGGCTGTCTAGTTCCCCAAGGTCTGTGCTGTGCCCCTCTGGATGTGCTCAGATCACTGCTGCACATCTGCTGTTTGCTTTTCTCAGCACTTTGGGAGGGGCTGTTTATCCATCCTGAGGTTTCTGGTGGGAAGAAATAGCTTCAGGGCAGAGGCTTATGAACAACATGTCTTAGAAACAGACCTCTTTCTCCTGGTTTCTTCCTGCTCCAAGCTGGAGCCTCCTTGGCTGTATTTAATTGGTGAGAATTATGGTGCTTGTTACATGCTTACACTTGGTCAGGTGGGATTAGGGAAGGCTTCAAAAGTCTTCAGGAACATTTTACTGAAAAATGAAGAATGTGAATAAAGAGCTACCAGCTGAGGGAAACGAAGGGAAACACACACAGATACAAGCACATGCAAATATTTTCATGTGTATGCATCAATTTTTTTGGAAACATACACGCAAAGGTAATGGAATTGGTCACTGATGAGAAAGGGTACTGGGCAGTTGGAAGATGGGGTGGTAGAGAAGTTTTTAATTATATCATTCTTAGTTGGAACTTTTGGCTTCTGATCCAAGAAAATTCTTTATCTAACCCAAATATAACTGGGAAAGCCTATAAATGAACAATTCATAGAAAAAAATCCATGTTTATAAGGTTAAGATGGAATAAATGTGAGTATTCACTTTTAACAAAATAAATATGAATTTAGAGAGTGATTTTTATATATTCAACTGACAAAGACCAAAACATAAAATAATATAAACTATGAAAGCGAGTTCTATCAAATACTATTGGCAGGGTGTAAATAGATTCTGATGATCTGGTATTTCTCCCAGAGATGTACCTATGTCTGTTTTCATATATCACTGAAAGTCGTAGAAAGATGTAGGCAGAAGTTTTCCTGTGTCCTGCAATCTCTCGGTCCCCAGTAAACACACAGAGGCTTACGTTAATTACAAACTGGCTTATGGCTCAGGCTTATCATTAACTAGTTCTTACAACTTAATTCAACCCAATTTCTATTAATCTATATTTTGCCACGTGACTTCGTGGCATTACCTGTCCACCCCTCCCCACCCCCCCACCCCCGCCCCAGCGCTTGGTGTCTCCTCAGACTCCACTTTCCTTCTCCCTGTATCCCTGGCTCTATTCTGTCTTGCCATAGGCCATAGCAGCTTCTTTATTAACAAACGGTAGCGACACATATTCACAGCATACAGAAAGACCATCCCATAGCAGAAAGACGTTCATTACAGAATTATATGTATTGGTAAATGACTAAAAGCAATCTAAACCAGTAATAAATATTAAATTCATCGTATATTTATTCGGGTTTAATATTGTCATTAAAAAGAATATGATCTAATATATTTACAAATATGTATATCAACACATTTCTAAGACATTTAGTTCACTAGAAAATGTCTGATGCAGAATGGTCTGAACACAGTGCTTCCCTATGGCTGTTTCTGCTTTATGGCCCCTTTCCTTCTTTCCCAGGTTTTAGTTATGGTATTTTAAAAGTAAGGCATCTAAATAATTCAATTATTTTAATTATGAAATTATTTTTAATTATTAAATTAAAGGAGTCTATTTGATTGCAAGTGTGTTTACAAATCAAGATAAATGCTGCTTCTATTAAATGAGTCCATACTTCCTCTGTTGAAATGAACATAATATTTTAACCTTTTTTTTTCATGAATTGATTTTTTAATATTACCATTGTTTGGGTGAGAGCTTCTCAAAGGTTCATGTGATAAGGTCATCGGTCTGTGGCACAATAGGGAGATAGTGACTCCTTTAGAAGGTTGTACCTAGTGGAAGAGAGTTAGTTCCTAGGGACAGCCCTTAAGGAAGTATTGGGACCATAGCCCCTACCTGTTTCTCTTTGTTTTCTGACTACCATGAGGTGAACAGGCCTCTTTTAACACATGCTACTGCTGCTGGGCACTGTGCTGCCGCATGCTCAAAGCATTTGATTTTGATATTATGCTGGCCTCATAGAATAAATATGCAAAGTTTGTTGTTGTTACATAGAAAGGCAACTGATTTTGTATCTTAGCACTTGTTTCTAAGACTTTTCTGCTGGAGTCTTTAGCGTCTTTTAAGTATAGTATTATATGGTGTACAAATAGGGATAATTTGACTTCTTAGTTTCATCCCTTTCATGTTTTTGTTTTTTGTTTTATTGCTCTAACTGTGGTTTTGAGCACTGTATTGAATATGAGTGGAGAGAATTCATACTCTTGTCTCATTCTAGGTTTTAGTGGAAACACTTTCAGTTTTTCCCCTTTTAGTATAATATTGGCTATAGGTTTGCTGAACACAGCCTTTACAATGTTGAGGCATGTATCTACTGTGATCCTGTAATTTCTCTCTTTAAGACTTTTTATATACTCCATTACATTTATAAATTTTGGTGTGTTGAATCATGCTTGCATTCCTAGAGTAAAATCAGCTTCACTATTGTATGTAATCTTAATAATGTATTTTTGAATTTGGTTTATAAGGGTTTTAATGAGTATTTTTGCACCTATGTTTGTCAGGGAAATTGGTCTTTTTTTTATTTTTTTTTTAATTATTTGTAGCCAGAACTTATTGATCTTTTATGTCCATTAGAGTTTGATTTCTGAACTTGAGAGTCCCAACAGGGACTCATAATATTTATAATTATTATATATTTTCAATGAATTGTTTCATTAATTAATATGTAGAGATTTGCTTTCTCTCTTCTGCATAATTTTGATTTGGGGTTTACTGAATCAGAATAGCTATGTCAAGTGGTTTTGGCTTGCATTTGGTTTATAAACTCTATCCCATCCCTTGGGCCCTCAGCCCATGCATATTTCTATCAATAAGGTATATTCCTTTTCTTTTCTTTTTTTTTCTTTTTTTTTTTTTTTTTGGTTTTTCGAGACAGGGTTTCTCTGTGTAGTTTTGGTGCCTGTCCTGGATCTCTGTAGCCCAGGCTGGCCTCAAACTCACAGAGATCTGCCTGGCTCTGCCTCCCGAGTGCTGGGATTAAAGGTGTGTGCCACCACCGCCTGGCGAGGTATATTTCTTGAAGTCAACAGGTAGAAGAAACTACTTTTTAAGTCCTGTCAGCCAGTTTGGATTTTTTTAAAAACATAATTCTTTATTGAGTCTTTGGGGATGTCACATTATGCACCCTGATCCTGGTTACCTCCCAGTCCCTCCATATCCTCCCCTCACCCCTGCAGAATGCCCCCCCCACCCAAAAAAAATAATTTAAAAGAAAAGAAAACAAAGAAACCACTTCACTCCTCCATCTTCCCAACACCTCTTCATTCACACTGGTGGCATCAGGAACTGCACTGTGTTACAAAGTTCATCCTTTGTCCAATCAGTCCCACCTGGGAAATGTTCAAGGCCTCTGGCACACCATCATCACTGGACCCTAATCAAAACTCTTCTCAGATATCCTGCTGTTGCCCCAAGTCATTGGATCTTCATGATTATCGTTCCTCAGGACCAGTTCCTTCATGCACTTCAGGAGGTCATAGGTGGGATAGATGTTAGGGTGGGCCAACCCAAGGCTCAGGATGTGGGTTGAGGTGGTGGCTGAGCTGGTCTGTCTGGGTCACTGGTACTGCCCTTCAAGCAAGGGGCAGAGCCAGTTCTCCTAGGCCCATGCCATCAGGGCCAGCTCTTCCATGCTGGTGAGGGGTGGGACCATCTCTCCTGACTGTGGTGGCCAGATCTCCCACAGGGGGAGGGGGACAGCTCTTTTGCTGGAGTGTCCAGTGACAGGCATGGCCAGCTATCCCAGGGCCAGTGAGGGTTGGGGCTGGCTCAGCATATCCCTTGGATTTCAACCACATGGTTCCAATTACTACCCCTGTGGTAACATGTGCCATGGACATTATCACAGACCCCAGATGCAGTAGGAACACAAACCCAGGGGTGTCTTTGGCAGCAACTATGGCCCGGGTGTCACCATGGCCCTGGTGGCAGCACAGGCCACCTAGATCAGTATGGCTCTGGTGACAGCAAGGCCTTAGGATACCAACATGATCTCAGGTGGCTATCCAGACTCGGGGCATCCACTCAGGCCCTGGTGGCAACAGGAGCCGTGAACATCAACCCAGATCCTAGCTGCTGCTGGGCCATGAACCCAGACATGGCTGTGTCAGCAGCCCTGGCCCAGACAACACTATGGCCCCAGGTGGCAGCACAGGCTATCCAGATTAGCATGGCCCCACTGCAGCATGGTCCTCGAACACCAACATGGACTCAGGTGTCTGACAAGACCTCAGTCTTCTGCACAGCCTTCAGAGGTTACTGAAGCCATATGGACATCAACACAGACCCTGGCTGCTGCAGGGCCATGGACTCAGACATGCCCCCCATCTCCAGCATCCTGGCCCAGATGTCATCATGCCCCCTGATGGCAGCACAGGCCACTCAGATCAACATGGCCCCAGTAGCGGCATGGACCTCGGACACCAAAATGGCCACAGGTGGTGGCTCAGATCCCGGGCATTACTATGGCCTTGGTGGCGAGATAGGCCATGGACATCAATAGAGACCCCAGGTTTGGTAGGACCACAGTCCCAGACATGGTCCTGGTCCAGGGTGGCAAGCAGGCCACCTACATCAGCCCATTCCTCACTGCCCTCACTTCTTCAGAACTGTCTCCTACCATAGCATATGAAACATTCTGCCTTTTTTTTCCCACCCATTTCTCCACCACATACTTGCTCATCATAATGATACCCACCCACCTAGCAAGGCAAGGCACCAGGTGAACCTGTGGATGCTTCAGGTAGGCTTGGACCATGAGGATCCAGGCTGTCTCATGTGTGTCTGTCATGCATTACAGTTATGAAGTAGCAACTAACCACAACATGAGGAACTGCATTAACAGGTCAAAGCATTAGGGAGGTTGAGAACCACTGCCATAAGGTGAAGTCTATTCTTGATGAGGGGATAAATTTCTTGGAGGCAACAGAAATATGAAATTATTATTATTTTTTTTTTTTGTTTTTCTCCTTTTGGTTTTTTGAGATTGGGTTTCTCTGTGTAACAGCCCAGGGTGTTATGGAACTCTCTTTGTAAACCAGGCTGGCCGGGAACTCACAGAGATCTGCCTGCACTGGCCTGCCAAGTGCTGGGATTAAAGGTATGCACCACCACCACCCTGCTCTTGGAACCAGTTTTCTAATCCAATCTGTTAGTCTGTGTCTTTTTATTGGGGAATTGGAACCATTAATATTGAGAGTTATTAGTGAGTAGTACTTGTTGACTCCTATTATCTTGTTGTGATCATGTGGGTATTCCCCCACTCTTTGATTATTTATACTTTGAATTCTCTTGAGTGTGGTTACTCTCTTCAATTTTCCTTTTAGTGCCTTCTGTAGAATGGGACTGGTAGAAGGGAATTCTGCAAATTTGGTTTTATTGTGTAATGTTTTTCTTTCTCTGTGGATTGTGATTGATAGTTTTGCTCGGTATTATAACATGACTCTTAAAAGGTCTTATTAATAAAAACAAACCCAGAGCCAGGTATTGGGGTGAATGCTGAAAGATCAGAGAAACAGAACAAGCCACAGCTAACCTCACCTCAGCAACTCCTCATCCAATCCTGTTTCCATGAATTGTAGCTAGAGTTTTCCTGCCTGGCCCACAGTCAGGACAAATCTCTCTCACCCGCCAGTCCCGCAGCTGCTCAGACCCAACCAATTAAACACAGAGACTTATATTGCTTACAAACTGTATGGCCATACCAGGCTTCTTGCTAACTGTTCTTACAGCTTAAATTAATCCATTTCCATTAATCTATACCTTGCCACGTGGCTTGTGGCTTACCAGCATCTTCACATCCTGTTTGTCATCGTGGTGGCTGGCAGTGTCTCTGACTCAGCCTTCCACTTCCCAGTTTTATTCTCCTCCTTGTCCCGCCTATACTTCCTCCTCCTGACTACTGGCCAATCAATGTTTTATTTACCAACCAATCAGAGCAACACATTTGCCATACAGAACATCCCACAGCAATGAATCCTCAGCATGAAAGCTTCTGAGTCCTCACCCAAATGGCTCTCAGCTGAACTGCTGCTAAAAGCCTAAAATCTTAAAAAGCTTCCTGGTCCTCATGCCTTATATACCTTTCTGCTTCCTGCCATCATGTTTTGGGATTAAAGGCGTGTGTCTTTCCCAAGCAAGACATGAGATCTCAAGTCCTGGGATTAAAGGTATGTGCCATCCCGCCTGGCTTCCATGTCTATCTAGTGGCTGTTCTGTTCTCTGACCCCAGATAAGCTTATTGGGGTGCACAATCTATCAATCACAGGGTATTGCTGTGATATTTGTAATCTAAAAAATAAAGCTTGCTTGAAGATCAGAGGACAGAGCCAGTCACAGATGTTAGGCAGTGGTGGCACACACCTTTAATCCTAGCACTAGGGAGGCAGAGATCCATCTGGATTTCTGTGAGTTCAAGGCCACACTGGGCTACATGAGATTAATCCAGTCTAAAAAAGAAACAGAGCCAGGCAATAGTGGCACATACCTTTAATTCCGGCACTTGGAATCACACACCTTTAACCCCAGCACTAGGAAGGTTGAAACAGGAAGTGATATGGCTTGGCAGAGAAAGGAATATAAGGTGGAAGGGGACAGGAATTCGTTCTTTTGCAGAGGCTCTGTCAGGTTTGTCAGGCTGAGAAGTTGGTGAGGTAGAGGTGGTAGCTGTGGCTTGCTCTGCTTCTCTGATCTTTCAGCTTTCACCCTGATATTTGGCTCTGTTTTTTTATTATAAGACCATTTAGGATTTGTACAACAGGGTATAACATTCTGGGCTGGCATCTATGGTCTTTCAGAGCTTCTCCAGAGACTTTTAGAGGCTCCAATTGAAAAGTCAGGTTTTAGTCTAATGGGCCTGCCTTTATATGTGATTTGGTCATATCTTTTCTTTGTTTTGTACATTCAGTATTTTGATTATTATGGGTTCCAAAGAATTTCTTTTCTGGCCCTGTCTGTTTGGTGTTCTGTATACTTCTTATACCTAATTAGGCATCTCTTTCTTTAGAGTTGGGAAAATTTTCTTCTATGACATTGTTATAAATATTTTCTGTGTTTATGACCTGGATTTCTTCTCTGCCCTCTATACCTATTATTCATAGATTTGGCTTTTTCATAGTGTCCTAAATTTTCTATGCCTAGGCATTTTCAAATTTAACATTTTCTTTCACTGAGCTAGCCATGCCTTCTACCTTATCTTCAGGGCCTAAATGTCTTTCTTCCATGCCTTATAATCTCTTAGTGAGGCTTACCTCTGAGGTTTCTGTTTGACATCCTGAGGTTTTCATGTCCAGTTTTACTTTAATTTGTTTTTTCTTTAATGATTCTGTTTCTTTGTTAAATTTTACTTTCACATCTTGAATTGTTTTCATTATTTCACTCAACTGTTTGTGTATAACTGTCCCCATTAGGACATTTATTAATATCCTATCATGATTGCTATTTTGGTCCTTGTTCCATACTTTAACTAAATTGCTTTTCTCAGGGCCTATTGCGCAATAAGGTTGCTGGCTTCTGGAGGAGGCATATTGTCTGGATATTTGGGGGGAGCAGTGGGATTCTGGGATCTAGGTAACTGAAATTATGACATTTGAAGTGTTTCTTGGTTTAGAAATTAATTTTTTACAAAATAGGCAAAAACACAGTGAAAAAAAATCCTATTCAACAAGTAGTGCTGGCAAGCTAGATATCTACCCACAAAAGATGAAATTAGATTCATGGATTTTACCTTTTTCAAAAATCAACTTGAAAGAAATCAAATTTAATTTAAAACATGAAATACTGGAATTAATAGATATAAATATAGAAATTACTCTTTAAATTACTCTTTAAGACACCAAGGTAGTCAAGAACTTTCTGAACAGAGCTCCAACAGCACAGGCCCAGAAAGTTAGAATGTATATGCACAACAAAGGAATCAGTCAGCACAGCAAACAGACAGCCCACAGCATGGAGAACGTCCTTATCAGTTATGCTTCTGACTGGAGCTAATATCCAGAATTTACAAGGAACTAGAAAAATTGAATGGCCAGGAAATAAAACTGCCAATCAACAAATGGGTTAATGACTTGAACATAGTTTTCAAAAGAAGAAAAAATACAAATAGCTGACAGCTGTTTTTAAAAGTGTTCAACTTCCCTAATCACCATTAAAATTAAAATGACTTTGAGACATTACCTTATGTTCTTCAGAATGGCTATCATCAAGAAATGTGACAATAAATCTTGGAGAGGATGTGGGAAAAGATGAATCCTTATTTACTGCTTGTGTGGGTGGAAATTATCACAATCATTACGGAAATCAGTTCAGATGTTCCTTAAAAATGAAAGAACTACCATATGACTGACTCATCTGTTTCACTCCCGGGCATACCCTCAGGGGACTCCATATCCTACCAAAGTGATACTTGTACATCCTTGTTTATTACTGCTCTACTGATAACAGCAAGGAAGCGGAAACAACTTAGATCACCACCCACAGATGAATAGATAGTTAAATGTGGTAGGTACCTATACAAAAAAAAAACCAATATTATTAACTTTAAGGAAAGATAAAATTAGCAAGAAAATGAATAGACTTAGACTGTATAATATTAATTGAACTCCCTCAAAACTCAAGAAGAAAGAGAGAAAGGAAGGAAGGAAGGAGGAAGGAAGGAAGGAAGGAAGGAAGGAAAGAAGGAAGAAAGGAAGGAAGGAAGGAAGGAGGAAGGGAAGGAAGGAAGAACAGCTCTCATATATTCTCCCCTATTTGTGGATCCTAACCTGTGCTAGGGTCTATGATTACCCAGACATGGGTTTTTGTCCAGGTTTACAGCATGAGGCATAAAACTCCTTCTGTGGAGCAGGTCTCACATCCCACAAGAATGCTGTTGGTTACATCCATACCTATCATACCGCTATTGCACCAGTGGATGAGATCTCAACTCCTTTTATCCTGTGTGTCTTAGGTTTGGTCTATTGATTGGATACAAGAGTTCTTAGAGAATATGTCAACAGTTGTTTATGTTTTGTTCTCCATTTCTGATATATATATTTTTGTTCTACCTGGTGAAGTGTTTTTTATTTCATTCATCAGCTTTTAAATTTCAGCAGTTCTATTTGTTTTCTTTCAAAATTTTAGTTTCCTTTCTGAGTTTTTTTTTTCTATGTTGCTGTCTTGTTGATCCACAGGGTTGATTTTCTGATCCATTTTTCTAACTTTGCTCTACGTTGCTGAATTTCCTCTTCATGTCCTAGATTGGATTCTTCTATTTTTCTTTTCCTTCTTCCCCTCTTTATTTCTTCTTCTTTTGAGACAAGGTCTCACTATACAACTCTGGCTGGCCTGGCATTCACTATATAGACCAGGTTAGCCTTGAACTCACAGGGTCTCAGGATCTGTCTCCTTTGTCTCCCTAGTGCTGGAATTAGGAGCATTCATCACCGTTTCTGCCAGTTCTTCTGCTTCTTTGTCTCCTCTTTTCTCTCCTTGATCAGTTTTACCAGAAAAATTCTGAAATCTTCACCTAGCATTTGCTTAACTCAGCATTTTTTTGTTTTTGTTTTTGTTTTGTTTCTGAGACAAAGTTTCTCTGTATAGCCTGGCTGTCCTGCAACTCACTCAGTGGATTAGGCTGGCCTTGAACTCAGACAGCCACCTGGCTCTGCCTCCTGAGTGCTGGGATTAAAGGCATGTGCCACCACACCTGGCTCTACCTCAGTGTCTTTTGAGTCTAATATTTGGGGAGTTACGATTTGTTGGAAGAGTTCTGTTGCTCTGTTTTCTCACGTTTCTGTGTTTTTTTTTTTCATCGTGATCTGCGCATTTATTGATTCATATAACATTTCCAGGTTGATCTGAGTAAATTTTCACTTAACAGCCTCGCTAATAGCAAGCCTAAAGTATCTGTAATGATATCAAATCGTGCAAGGTAGAGAAATACACTTAAAATCAGTTGAAGTCCAATAATATGTTATTAATCAACTTTCATGTTCATTAGAAAATAGCAAAACCAGCATAGTGTGTGCTAGGAATTTTTAATTATTTAGGATAAATATTAGAGTAGTGAATAAATGAAATAGTGAAATGGGGAGGAAGAGAGGAAAGTAGAGGAGAAGCAGGGATAAATTAATAATAATAAAAAGAAAAATGTGAAAGGAATATCATTGAGAGAAAAAGGAAGAAGAAATTTTAAAAAGAGAGAAAAAAATTTCTAATAATGAGGAAGCTTGAAAACAAAACTAGAGAACTGTAAGAATAGAAGTCAAATCTGAAAATTGTCCCAGTGAAATGGCTCGTGGGTAAAGTCACTTACCATCAAGCATGATGACCTGAATTTGATACTTGGATGGTGAAAGGAGAGAACTGACTCCCACATGTTGTCATCTAACATCCACACCTTCCCTGTGTCACAAGGACACCCATGCAAATGCACACATATACACTCACATACACATAAGCATACACAAGTAAGTGTAACTAAAAATCACTTAAATAAAATATTAATTTAAAATAAAAATTAAATTAAAAAAATTAAAAATATAAAGGCTTTCTTATGTTGCTTAAAAAGTAAGATGAGAGATTTGTTCTACAGGTGCATGGAAAGTTCCCCATATTTTAGCAGCTCCATGTTAGTATAATGCTGAAAGGAGAAAAATATCAAGCATTTCCACTAACATCAGGGACAAGACAAGGGTGTCGTCTACTTTCTTCATTCCTAGCACCCATATCAGGTGGCTCACAACTACCTGTCATATCACATTAAATAAATAAATCTTTAAAAATAAAGTGTTTTAACACTGTAAAGTAAAAACATTACTAAATTTTATTAAAAAGTAAAACAACAGAAACACAAGAGCAAAAAATAAATAAAAATGGATTATTGGAACAGCCTCGTTCTGAGTCTTTGAAACTTGCTCTCATGCTCACAGTGGGGTTGGAGTAAGAGTTGTGTTCATTTGGACTTGTGCACACTCACCTTTTCAGTGACTTATGCTGGTGCCGAGCCTGTATTGACTACGTGTCTGATGTTCACCATAGTTGTCTTCACATTAGTAGGCTCCTTTCTTACTATACCAGGGCTTCTGTGACCATGCTTTACTCTGCAGTCTGTGGGTTGGGCAGGTTCTCTACTCTCTTGAGACTCTTAGGTTGTAACCCGTGAAGTGACTCATGTTCTAGCTGAAGAGTCTTCTAAGTGCATTGGGAGTGGAGGAAGCAGCCACAGCACTGCCTTCCTTGAATGTCATAGGTTTTGATGTGTTCTATTTTCATTTTTATTTGATTATAAGAACTTCTAAGTTTCTTTGATTTCTGTCAGTGTTCCAGTTATTATTCAATAGTATTGTTTAGTCTCCACAGGTTTGTGTATTTTCTGTGGTTTTTCTTGTTATTGAGTTCTATCTTTAATCCTTATTGTGGTCAGACAGAATACAGGAAGTTATTAAAATTTTCCTACATTTATTTAGTCTCTCTTTGGAGTCTAATATGTGATCAGTTTTTAGAAAACATACCATGGACTGCCAAGAGGAACGTATATTCTGTAGCATTTGACTGAAATGTTCTATAAATGTCTGTTAGTCTATTTTATTTATAGTGTCAGTTAGCTTCGGTATTTCTCAATTCATTTTTTGCATGTATGATCTATTAGTGACAATAGGGTATTGAAGTCACCTACTATTACTGTGCTATGTTAATCTGTGACTTTAAATCTAGTGGTGTTTGCTTTACAATATTGGGTGCATCTGTGTTCAGTGCATAAATGTTTAGAATGGCACTGTTCTATTGAGGGATTGTTTCCTTGATCTGTATGAAGTAAGCTTATTTCGTCTGATCTGTAATGATTGAAGATAGGAGAATAAAGACTCCATTTTATTGGAATAATCTTGCCCATCTTTTCTCCCTGTCTGTCTTTAGTTGTGAAGTGCATTACCCAAAGGCAGCAAAAAGATGGATCCTATTTTCTGATGCGGTCTGTTTGTTGGTGTCTTTTGATTAGACAATTGAGTCTATTGGTAGACATTCCGAGTTATTAATGAAAGGTATGCATTAATTCCTGCCATTTTCTTGATTTTGTGGTGTTTTCTTCATCTTCACTTGCTTAACAAATGTCTTAATACCTTTAATTCTTTTCCTGCAGCTTCTTTGATGTGTTTAGCATTCTCTTTCATTCGAAGCTCTCATTCCAATATCTTCCATGGTACAGACATAGTGGCATAAATTGCTCTAGCCTGCTTTTTTTCATGGAAAGTTTTTCTATTTACTTACATCATGACATATAGTAGTCTAGACTGGCAGTTGTAACCTTTCAGACTTGAAATATACTCTTCCATGCCTTTCTCACTTTGGAGTTTCCATCGAAAAATCAGCTGTTATTCTGGTGAGTCTGCCTTTGTATGCCATTTGTGTCTTCTTTCCCGAAACTTTCAATACACTGTATTTTTTTATATATATTTAGTGTTTTACCTATGACATAAGTAGTTTATTCTATGGTCCTCTTTGGTTTTCTGTATGTCTCTTGTTTTCTGATAGTGCCAACTTGTTTGGATGTTGTATGCTATTCTACTACCACTGCTGCCATTACTGCATTCTCTGTGTATTTTGGAATATTGCTTCCTGGGGAGGGGTGACACAGAGTCTCACTCTATAGCACAGACTGACCTACAGCTCACTGTGTAGCCCAGACTGGCTTCGGACTTGTGACATTCCTGCCCGAGCCTCCCAACCAGTAGAAATGCATATATGATTCAACATGCCTTGACTAAGTGTCATCTGGTTTGGAGAATTATTTCTAATTATTTAATCACTTATTGATATTGTATAAGTAGGTGTGCTTGTGTGTATGTATATCCACTACAAGCATTCACACATTGACAGAGGCTAGAAGGGGATGCTGGATCCCCAGGAACTGAAGTTATAGGCCGTTGTTAGCACCTGACATGGGTGTTGGGAACCACACTCTGCAAGTGCTCTTAACCATATAGTCACCGCTCCAGCTCTGAAATAGTCTGTTTTGTTTTGTTTTTAATAAAAAAACAAAAACAAGAGTAGGCAGGTAGTGACAGCTTTAAGTGAGTTACTGTGTATCTTAACAACACCTTTCTTATTTTATGATAATGTATAATTTTAAAATGGTGACCTTTCTGGAAACAGTTTGCATGTTTTCTGAATTTGAGTGTTTTTTTTTTTTCTGAAGGACTTTAATTTTCGCTGCTAAACATTTCTGATTTCCCATTACCACTGAGACTATAAAATACAACTATTGCTTTCAGAAAAGTGGTACCATTTACCCTCAAAGTGGTACCTTCTTGAGAGCCCAGCCTCTGATTGCAGTTCTTTCCCTTCCTTTTCAGAATTTCCATGTCTAGCCAGGTCTCAGACCTATTTTGTATTTCTCTATTCAGAGCTGGACTTATTCTGAGAGTAAAGTTTTTAATTTAATCTTTACTCATTATGTGAATTAACTTCTGAGAGAAGAGTTTTTTTTTTAATTTAATCTTTACTCATTGAGTGAAGTAACAGAATGTATATTTATTTATTTATATATTTATTTATTTATCCCATTGGTGCTGCTTCTGTTGGTTTTGAAGTGTTTGTTTTCATACTCATGTGGGTTTTAGATTGTTGCTATGACCTGCATAGCTTTGGGGTAGAACTGACTGGGCCAAGGAGGGAGGGAATAAAGAAACTGCAGACATACCTATTGAAAAGCTGCAATCGAGTGGGGCGTGTGCTTTGATGGACATGCACCAGCAGCCTGGAAACTCAATGTGTCCATTTTATCTGTAACCATGGAAGAGGCAGGTTTATTGTATACAGTGAATGAGGAGGCAGGGTTAGCTAATCTCAGTAGGCAGTCTCTAGAGGGGAGCAGTATCCGGCTGTAAACATTCAGGAGGAGGCTGCAGTCCACACTTTTTGCACACACTGTCAATCTCCAGATACATATCAGTGGGAGGCTTTGCTGCCATTTCTCTGATCCTGACCTAGGAGTCTTTGACATTGGGGTCCTGGACATAGTCATGCCCATGTCAACACCCGATCACTCAGGACTTCATCTGCTCCCCACAGTTTGTTTCCATATGTGTGATACAGGCCTAGTTAACAGTGGTTTAATTGTCTCTCTTCATTATTCTGTGTAATTTTATTAGTTTCAGGTTTAGGTGACTGATCATATACTATTAACATCCTGGAGATTATTCTCCTTGGCTTCCTCAGGTATATTTTTCTATTGGGTTTAGATTTTACTGTTCCTGTTTTTTTAGAGTTAGATGTCAAAGCATCACTCTATTGACCAGAAGCACTTCTGCTTCCCTGACAAGTTTGCCTACTTCCTTGATTTTCTGTTTTACTGTGAGGCCTTACAGTTCTATTCTAGTTATGGGTCACCTTAGGCTTTTTTAACTGATGGCTTGGTATCTTTAACCTGTTCACAGCTACAAAAATTTAAACGATAATGAGCCACTTTTTCCCTCTTCCTCCGTTTAAATTCAAATTACATGTGTTTTAGACTCTATTTCTTATCTGTTAATTTTTACCTCTACTAGCTTGTCTTTTGCATATTTTCTCCTTTCTAGGTATTATCTTTTGACCCCTCACTCCTCTTCTTCTCTGTAGTTTGACTAATGTGCTATGAAAGTTAGTGAGTTCTTAAGTTTGTTTCTACGTGCTTCATTTGTAGATTTTAGATGTTCTTATAGCTTCTGGTTCTTTAATGTTATTCTTAATATTGTCTTTTCTAAGGTGACCAATCCTCTAGTTTTGCTGGAAATGAAGACTTCCTGGGATATACCACTTTAAATACACAGACTGGCTTGAAAAGACTTTTGTGAGGATTTAATCATTTTATTTGTATTTCTTCACGCATAGAGAATGGAACTATATTATATAGACAATGTCTTGCAAAACTCCAACTACAATCTTTATCGTATTTTCACAGTGCCTTTCTTTGTGTTATTTAGATTTTGAGTGTACATGATTATTTTTAATATGCTAAACAACATGCTTTCAAATGATCTGTAAAGTAATCTGAGGTTATTCTTTCTCCTAGAGGTTATTTTTGTGTCTGCCAGATACACGAGGCTACCGTGAATTTAGAAAGCCTGATACTTCAAGAAATGACATCACCTAAATTCACTCATGATTCTAAGCTGAGCTGAATCTGTAGCAGAGATCTTATTATATCAGTTCATTCTTTATTGATTTTGTTAGATTTATTTTATTTTACATGTATGAGTGTTTCGTCTGCATGCATGCATATATGTGCACCATGTGCATGCCTGGTACCCAAGGAGATCAGAAGAAGGTATCTTCTCTTTGCAACAGATGGAGACCATTATAGAAAACCACAGCCAATCAAAATAGAGAATTGTGGAGCTTGGTCCCAATGGATCCATCTACAAAACACTTCTGCACCTAAGGCTCAGGGAACAACAAGGAAGAGGAGGGGCAGAAAGATCATAAGAATCAGAAGAGCAGGGAGTTTGCTGCGAGATTATGACTCCTAGTATTGTCAGAAATTACATCCACCAAGTCTCATCAACATGACTACCTAAACATGAGATGAACAAGAATAACACCAATGGACAGGTTTCCAACGTTAACAGGGAAAAGCCCAAGAGGCCTCAACCCTACACAAAGAACTATAGGTAGCTAAGTTCTGACAGTTGGAGAAATAGTCTTCTCCAGGGCTTTCTTTCTTCACTACACCTGGCTGTTATACAAATAAAAGCACTGATGCACACTTAAGGTCTCTTAGATAGGCCCACTGGTAGATACCCCAATTATGATGGCCCCTCCTAGCAGGAAGAAGCCAGATCAGTCACCACCCAGTCAAATGGCAATTGGGGTTACCTCTTTAGATGTGGGAATGATGAGGATAGGAGAGAGAAATGGACAAGTAATTTAGGGATAAGGGCCATTGCTGTCCTTGGTCAGAACTGGAAACACCCTTTATTCTATCCTGAGACCAGAAATTTTAGAATTATTTGGAGGCTTTGGTCCCTGGTCTGGTTCCTAAGTGATTTTTAGGGTCTCAACTCTGATGTAGGAATATTACAGATTGGCAGATTTGGAAGACATTGAGGATGGACCTACCCCCATCACCCCTAATGGACTTTAAATTCCACCTGCTGTTTCCCTGGTAAAAATAGAAAGGTAAACATCACCCCCTCTGCCCCCCTAGGATTTAAATTACCATATTACAAGGTGGAAATACTAGGGCTTTGTTGAGGACCATTAAGAAAAAGCTGCTTCCTTCTGGTCAAAAGAGTGGAATCTAAATTCTACCTCTTGCTATGTGTAGGGCCATTCTAAGCTTCCCAAATAACACATACTATTGTCTTTCTCTTCAACTAGCTGGTCCACCAGGAAAGTTGATTTATCAGAAGCTGTGCAAAGGAGCATAATTAAGCCCTTGCTGAGATTTATTATCCCAGGAAACCTCTTCTTCCTGCAGATGCTGACAAAGCTTCCATTACTTGTACTGCAGAGTTTGTGTAGTTTTCTCAGTTACCCAGAAAGCCTTTTTCTCATAGATATTGGCCAAAGCCTGGGCATGCTTTCCTTGACGTTCTGGGTTTCCTCTATCTCCCTCTGAAGCAGGCCCCCCCCCCCCCCCCCCCCGCCTCCTCCCCACCATGTAGATGTTTGCTTACCACCATTGCAAAAGGCATGGCAGTCACTCTTCCATCTTCTCTACTTCTTTCCCCTGGGCAGCTGCTGAGAATTACATTTCTCCTGCTATTGGAATTTCTGGCCACTCCCTCAGTTACATGACTGGGCATGCGCTGGCAAAAATGATTAGTCATTCCAAGGCTTTATGCTACTTGATCGAGAAATTTGTGCCCAGTATGTATTCCATGTATTCCATAGGCCTAAGCACATTCTCTTCTGTCCCTCCTTCCCCAATAAACTCTGATAGTGGGTTTTGTCCTGCCTCCTGACTTTTCTCACAAGGTAACAGCCCACTTAATGAATAACATTTCGCCTAATAAAAACCAACACCTGCCCTGTTGTTTTGTCTTAAGCTCTAATAAAATTGTTTTTGAGCTTCCTTTTGATTCTATTTTTAAATTCTTTTATTAACAAGACTAAGAATTCCAAAGTGAGAACTCAATTTTCTCAGTGTGACGGAACAAGACAGTACCGAAGTTCCTCCATTTTGTATTGTGGCTGAAGCCATTTTAGGTTTAGCTAGAATTTGATCTCCTTGATGGGAAAGCTCATGGAAAATTACTCAATTCTATTCTAGGAATCTAAGGTCAAGCTTCTGTTAAACTGCCTACTTGTGCAAAACCTCTCCCTTCAGCTAACTGCTTATCTCAGCTTCTGTTAAATTGCTTGCTTGTATACAACCGTGATGTGGTTTTGCCTTAAAAAACCCCTTACTCTAAATGCTTGGCATTACACTTGGGTCCCAAATGTCTGAGTGTTGTCCTAGCCAGCTGGAATAAAGACTTTCAATTGGCCTCTGTTCTGTATTTTTTTTTTTTTTTTTTTTTTTTTTTTGGTTTTTCGAGACAGTGTAGCTTTGCGCCTTTTCCTGGAACTCACTTGGTAGCCCAGGCTGGTCTTGAACTCACAGAGATCTGCCTGCTTCTGCCTCCCGAGTGCTGGGATTAAAGGCGTGCGCCACCACCACCCGGCCTGTATTTTTAAAACGCGGGGAAGAGACTTTGGTGGGTTGGAGCCAAGGTGCCCCAAGGTGAGTAAGAGACAGAGACATGTCTTCTTATGTGGAGAGTTTTATTAGTGGGGAAGGGGGGAGGGAGAGAGGAGAGAGAAAAGGAGCATAGAGCTGCCTCATGGGGGCGGAGGAAAGAGGGAGATAGGGAGAGAGAGAGAGAGAGAGAGAGACAGAGAGAGAGAGAGAGAGAGAGAGAGAGACAGAGAGACAGAGAAGGGAGAGACAGAGACAGAGAGACAGAGAAGGGAGAGAGGGAGAGGGAGAAAGAAAGAGGAAGGGGGGCTGAGGAGAGAGGATGAGAAAAGAAGAGAAAGGAAAGGGGGGAGGGTGGAGATGCAGAGAGACCTCAACTTCGTGGGAAGACAAAGAGAGAGAAATCAGGTGGGGCCCCGCCTTTTATGAGGGGATGCAGCACACACGCAGAGCAGCAAAGAGCACATGACGCTGTTAGGACCCTAAGCAGGCCAAGGTACTGCCTGTGCACTGGCGAGCTTATACGCCGTGCACCGTATCAAGTCCCCAAGGGGCAGGTCTGAATGCTAGCACTCTGCAACCAACACTTTCCCTGGCTTTCTCTAAAGGGAGACCCACCCTTTTGACTTAAGATCTGTGCCCTCTTGTTGGGGACCTGAATCCTTTTGGCCCATCCGATTTGCCCAGAGAAACCCCAAATCTCTGCCAACTCTCAGCCTAACTGGAGGAGACTGATACCCCCTCACCACTCTAGAGACTCGGTTACAGTTTGTTTGTCTGGTGGGCACCCCGTAGTAACACTACTAACACCACCAAGTGTGGAGCCACCTTCTCCTAAGCACTTTAACGGCAGAGCCAAGTCTCCTTCTACCTGTACTTTTAGGCTATTGGCCCTTTCGCTTTCTACCACTGCTTCCCAGAATTGCTCCTTCCCTGACCTCTGCAGGCTGTGGCATGTTCAATTGAGCCTTGTCATTGTTCCCTGTTCTCAGGCACATAGGGTAGCTCAATTTTAAAAACCAGGTTTCCTCTCAAGATGGTGCTAGACCACTGACCTCCAAGTCACATGGATGACCAAATGGGATTGTTTTAGTCACTGTTCTATGGCTATGAAGAAACGCCACGACCAAGGCAACTCTTATAAAAGAAAGCATTTAATTGGGGTCTTGCTTATAGTTTCAGAGGCTTAGTCCATTATCATAGCAGGTAGCGTGGAGGTACCCACCCAGGCATGGTGCTGGAGAAGTAGCTAAGAGTTCTACATCCTAATCCACAAGCAACAGGAAGAGAGAGAGAGAAAACTGTACCTGGCAAGGGCTTTTGAATCCTCAACGCCCATGCCCAGTGACACATTTCCTCCAACAAGGCCATACCTACTCCAACAAGGCTACACCTTCTAATTCTTCTCAAAGAGTGGCACTCCCTGATGACTAATGGGGACCATTCTTATTCAAACCACCACAGGGGTGCTTATCCACTACTAACCCATCTGCTGGAGGAATCAAGGTTGTCAGCAACCTGCAACTGTATGTATTTCTGGCTTACCAGAGCTGTGTGCTTCTCTTGAAGGCGGGCCTGCTGGTCAGTTTCTTTTCACCATGGCTGCCTGGCTTGCATTTTGAGTACAGCTTGATTTCCCTCCCTGAGCCTTCTAGCCATGCACATAGATCCGTGTTCTACTTGGCTTCCTTTTCTCCCCTATGTCCCCCTTCTTTCTCCAACCCCACACTTTTTAGGTATCCTGTCACAGCCTTGGGGACCTTCTGAAGCTCTTCTTCTCCTCTTCTGGCTCTTTTTCACTAGGTCACAGAACAGCTGTTTCTAGTCTACCATCCTACCCAGAAGTCTAGCTGGTTAGCAAGCCTCAAATCCAAAGGGGAGAAATCAGACCCTCCCTTTTCCTGGGCAAACATTTGCTTTCCTTTAGCATTTCATTGCTTATGGTTGGGGCAATCAGAAAACTCTTGGTATCTCATCAGAATCCACAGTAGTAGCTCCTTCTGACTATTACCGGAATTGTGTGCTGAAGGAGGTGATAGCGTGCTTACTCCAAACAATTAGAACATGTTGGAGAGGTTTGCCTTGGGCTAGAGCTTGAGAAGCAGCTCATGCTTTGGCAAGACTAGGGTGATGGATGTTGTCCCAGAAGCTATGAGTTTCTAAACCATGGCAGAAAAATAAAGGCTCTGCTCTGTAGAGAGCAGAGGGATCTCTGAATGAGCGAAGTCCTGAGTGTTCTGTTGACATAGCCATGGCCATGTCAAGGACCATAGCCTTAGACCTGTGGAAAGGCAAAGACTTCTCCCCAGGATGAGGCTCAGAGGGTCAGCAAAGCCTTCCTGTGCTCTAAGTGTAAGTGTTGATAGTGTGTGCAAAAGATGTCCACCATGGCTTACCCCGACTGCACAAACGTTTACATTGGAAGACTGCTCCCCTCTACCTGCTCAGGTTAGCTGAACCTGTCTTCTTGATCCGGCTGCATCCCATAAACCCTGCCTCCTTGTTTATCTGTATTACTAACTCCAACTCCCTGATCAACTGTACGTAATACAACACTCTTGAGTTTCCTAGGTGCTGTGGTTTCTTCATCCAAAAGCCAAGTACACTGGACCCCAGATTCTCTGACTATGGGTCTGTCTGTCTGTCTTTTCTTCATTGTCTCACCACTTTAGTTAGGTCCATCCCTAGAGCATGCTAGGCATGGCACTGCCCCTTGGAAATCTTCCTGTAACCTTCCCATGCTCTTTGTGCAGAAGGGGACAGAGGTACTTCTGTGGCAGGGGACACTTCAAAGAAGTTTGTTTTGACTTGGAAGAATGTTTTTGTAACCTCCTGGGTTCTAGTTGAGTTAGACAGCAGGGCTTTTTGTAAGAAAACACAACTCCTAAGCAATAAAACTTCCACTGGGCATATGACCCATGTGGGCACCTTCTGGCCTTCCTGTTCTGTAGGTGGGGGGATGCCATCTCAGTTCGATAACTATGGTTGGAAGACAGAGATCTCTTTTCTTCCCAGATTCCTGTTGTTGAGTATCCTCTTAATTAAAAGAGGATTTGGATTTGAAGGCCCCTTCTTACTGATCTCTGGTTTTGTTTTATGTTTGGTTTAGTTTAATTTCCCTTTTCCCTTCTGCTGTTTAAAAATTAAGTTTATTTAAATGCAAAGAATGTACTGTTTATTTAAGCAAATGTTATCTTTATGTAGAAAAGAGGCGGTGTGGGCGGGATTCAGACTGCTTTCCTTGCTGCTCCAGCTTAAGAGCTCTGTGGTTTGCCTTTTCTCTTTTGGGTGTGTTTTACTTCCAGCTGTGCTGAACACATGAAACCGCTGTGTGGTGAGACACTTTGGCAAGCGATGCTACCTAAATGTTCATTAAGCAAACAACTGTTCATCATCATCTATCCTTCATAAGATAATATTGCCATACTTTTTTTAAAAAATCTTGTAACAATTGATTTTCCATCTGCATCAACTTTTCTTAGTATGTTTATTGGAATTTTGTTTTTGTTGGGGCACAGACTGTAAGCAGTGTGGAGAAAACATTTTTTTTTTTTTTTTTGTGCCATGTGTGCTGGGGTAGCTTTTGTTTTCACAATGCTTAAAATTCTTAGGCTTTTCCAATTTTTTTTTTTTTTTTTTTTTTTTTTTTGAGACCAAGGTTTCTCTGTGTAACTCTGGCTGTCCTGGAACTTACTCTATAGACCAGGCTGCTGTGGGATGTCCTGTATGTTGTGAATATATGTTGCTATGATTGATTGATAAATAAAATGCTGATTGGCCAGTAGCCAGGCAGGAAGTACAGGATAGGTGGGACAAACAGAGAAAAGAGGCTGGGAGGTGGAAGTCTGGGAGAGACACCAGCCTTCCGTCCAGGGAGCAACATGTAAAGGCAACAGGTAAAGCCATGGAACACGTGGTGACATATAGATTAACAGAAATGGTCTGAGTTTAAGTGTAAGAGCTAGACAATGGTAGGCTTGAGCTAATGGCCAAGCAGTTTAATTAATATGAGCTTCTGAGTGATTATTTTATAAGCGGTTGTGGGGTCTGTGGGGCTGGGCAGGACTGGAGAAAACTCCAGCTACACCAGGCTGTCCTTCAACTCAGAGATCTGCCTGCCTCTGCCAGCCTAGTGCTAAGATTAAAGGTGTATGCCACCATTGCCAGACTCATCTTTTCAAATTTTGATAGTCCTTGGCAGAGATGAAAATTTTAGCTTTAGAGTCCAGGTTGTCAACTCCCTTCCCTCTACTCAAGGATCATGCCTTTGAAATTGTACTAGAAAGTCATTGTCAAATCACTGATTATACAGATTTTTCTCCTGTCACATCTAGGAGTTTTATTTTGTGTTTTGAATTTATTTCCATGATCCACTTGAATTAATTGTGAAAAGTGTAAGGCCTACACTCAGATTAACTTTATTTATTTAAAATGACAAACAAAAATTGTATATGTTTATGCTGTGCAACTTGACAAATTGAGGATAGTTAAATCAAAGTAATTCTGAGATACTGTATTACTGTACCACATTATAAATTACAGTCAGATTTTTAATAGACACACAGGATTTTTTTTTTTTTTTTTTGGTGGTGAGAGCTTTAAAAAAAAAATCTATCCTTTAAACCATTTTAAGTATATTGCATATTCTTGTCAATGTAATCATCAGTAATTGTACAGTGGATGTTTTAAAATTTCTTTCTCCCATCTTGGTAATGTAATGTAATCTTCTAGAAATTTCTCTCTAACCCATATCCTAACCCCAACCCCTGGTATCTACCAAGCTACTCTCTACTTCTGTGAATTAGTTATTTTTAAATTCTACATACAAATAACATCATAAAACATTTGTCTTTCTTTCCTTTCTTTCTTTCTTTCTTTCTTTTCTTTCTTTCTTCCTTCCTTCCTTCCTTCCTTCCTTCCTTTCTTTCTTTCTTTCTGAACATTTTATTTTATTTACTTTTTTCATTTTACGTACCAACCACAGATTCCCCTCTCTTCCCTCCTCTGGCTCCCCAGCCTTCCCTCTCCAACCTAGCCCCCGCTTCCCTCTTCCAACAAGGTAAGGCCTCCCATGGGGAGTTAGCAGAGCTTGGTACATTCAGTTGAGGCAGTTCCAAGTCCCTCCTCTTGCGCAAGGCTGTGCAAGGTGTCCCATCATAGGTAGTGGGCTCCAAAAAGCCTGCTCATGCACCAGGGAGGCATCTTGATCCTACTGCTGGGGGCTCCTTAAACAAATCAAGCTACATGACTGTCTTGCTTATGCAGAGGGCCTAGTTCAGTCCCATGGAGGCTCCACAGGTATTAGCCTAAAGTTCATGAGTTCTCACTAGTTTGGTTTGGTTGTCTCTGTAGGTTTCCCCATCATGATCTTGATGCCCCTTGTTCATAGAATCCTTCTTCTCTCTGTTCGACTGGACTCCTGCAGTTCAGCCTGGTGCTTGGCTGTGGATCTCTGCATCTGCTCTTCCATCAGTTTCTGGATGAAGGCTCTGTGATGACAGTTAGGGTATTCACTGATCTGATTACTGGTGTAAGCCAGTTCAGGCACCCTCTCCACTATTGCTAGTAGTCTAAGCTGGGGTCACCCTTGTGGATTCCTGGAACTTCCCTAGCACCTGATTTCTCCCTATCCCCATGATGTCTCCCTCCATCATGGTATCTCTTTCATTGCTCTCCCAATCCATCCCTGTTCCAGCTCGACTACCCCATTCCCTTATGTTCTTGTCCCCTACCCTCTATTGCCCCCCCTCTTGACATTTGCCTTTCCATGCCTGGCTTATTTAACTTCATACAGTGTCTCTCAGGTTCATTCATGTTGTCACAAGTGACAAGATTTTCTCATTTTTAAAAGTTAAATACTACCCTAGATCTACACATACTCCATTTTTCATTATCCATTTCTTTTCTTTTTCCTTTTTTTCTTTCTTTCTTTTTTTTTTTTTAAGACAGAGTTTCTTTGTGTAGCCCTGGCTATCCTAGAAGTCTATAGACCAGGCTGACCTTGAACTCACAGAGATTCACCTGCCTCTGCCTCCAGAGTGCTGGGATTAAAGGCGTGCACCACGACCTGGCTCACTATCCATTTCTACCAACTTGTGTTGGTTCCATATCTTGACCATTTTAAAATAGACTCTTTTTATGCATGTTGCTGTCGAGTTATTCCAGCATCAGTGTTGAAAATTCTTCTGTGTTCCTTTGTTGAAGATGAGTTAGTTACACTTAGGTGGCTGTCCGCTGGGCCTCTAGTCTGTTCTTTTATTGCTTTACCTATCCTTGTCAACTATACTCCATGGCTTTGAATCCTGGCCTTTATATGTAGGTTTTGAAGTTGAGAAGAGTTGGTACCCCATCTCTGTTGTTCCCCAATATTTTGCTGATTATTCTGATGTTTTGCCTGTCCTGGTTCTTTACAATCAATTTGCTGACAGCTACAAAATGCATCTGTTGAGATTTGGATTGGGATTGCATTGATTGTATGGGTTGGGTTGAGAGGAACTTACTGCTTCATATTGAGTTTCTCCCCATTGATCCAGAATGCTTTCTGATTTATCTAGTACTTCTTTAATTTCCTTGATCAGAATCCTGTAGTTTTTCTTATATAGAGATTTTACATATTTTGTTAAATTTATACCTAAGCATTTTTATTTTTGAGATGTACTAGTGTAACAACTGCTTTTCATCTAAAAATTTGTTTGTTCATTGCTGGTATTTAGGAAAGTACTTGGCTTTGGGACATTAACTTTTTATCCTTTAGACTTGCTGCAATCCCATATTTGTTCCAGGAGTTTAGTTCATTCTTTTGGATTGTCTTCATAATCATGTCAGGTTTGAGCAAAGACATTCTTTCAAATCTGCATTCTTCTCCCTCCCTTTCTCCCTCCCTCTCTTCTTTCCTTCCTTTCTCTCTTCCTTTCTGTCTTTCTTTTGTTTTTCAAGGCAGGGCTTCTCTGTGTATCCCTGCTGTCCTGCAACTTGCTGTGTAGACCAGATCTGCCTGCCTTTGCCTCCCAAGTGCTGGGGTCAAAGGTATGCACCATCACCACTGCTTTCCAGTCTGCATACTCTTCAAACCTTTTTTTCTGAGCTTTGTTTTTAGCTGAGATTTCTAGCTTTATGTTGAAGAGCAGTCTGGTGGAGAGACACTTGCATTGTTCTGACCTTGGTGAGTTAGATTCTAATTTCTCACCATGAAGTATATTAGTTACAAACACAGAGAGAGAACTTATTTGTCAAGTTGAGGAAATTCCCCATTATTTTCTAATTTACAGAGAGCTTGTATGTCATGGATGGACATTGAAACCTCCTTAAATTTTCAGAAAGACTGACTCATGTAGTCTGTAAAGTCCACACATGAAAGTGTACAAATTAGTGTTTCTTAGACCATTCACAGAACAGTGTACATTTTATTTTGAACATTTTCTCATTTTAAAGAAGTCCTGTTTTCATTAGAAATCTTCCATTTTTTACTCTCCTAGCCAGAATCAACCTCAGTTCTGCTTTCTGTTTCTATGGATTTGCTTACTTTAGACATTTCATATAAATGCAGTCATACACTATGTTGTTCACCTTTGTCTGGCTTCCTTCATGTAACAATGTTTTCAGGGCTCATCCATGTTATAACATCTATTAATAGTTCATTGTTTTTTATTTACTAATAGTGTTCCATTGTGTGGTCTAGCACACTGTGTTAATTTACTCAGTTAACAGATACTTTAGGTTCTTTCACTTTTACGTGATTGCAAATAATATTGTACATTTTCATAGGCAGATTTCTGTGTGGCCAAATTTCATTTGGTTTCAATGTAACTGGAAATGGCATGCTGAGCATATGGTAACTCTGTGCTCAGATTTTGCAATAACTACATTTTTCCCCCAAAGTGGATATATTATTTTATATATTTACCGGTAACATATGAGGGCCCCTATTTTTCTATATCTTCAACAGCACATATTGTTTTTGTCTTTTGTTAGTGTCCTAATGGATGTGTAGTTGTATTTTATCACAGCTTGCTTTTGCCTCTCTTCAAAGACCACTGGTGTTTGGATCTTTTCTATGGTAATATTTTATTAGTACTGAAATGTGATTTTATTTGTATGTTAATAAATAAGGTTGCCTGGGGGTCAGAGCTAATAGCAAGCCATAGCAGAGCTGGGCATTCGTGGCACACGCCTTTAATCCCAGCACTTGGTAGGCAGAGCTAGGTAGATCTCTGTGTGGTCAAGGATACAGCCAGCATTGGAGACACACACCTTTTATCTCAATACCAACCATAGAAGACCTGGAGGTCTGTACAGACAGGCAGTGATGAGGTGGTCATGTGGTTGGGTTTACAACCAATAAGAAGGCAGAACAGAAAGTCTATATAAAGACAAACACACAGGAAGTAGGTCTCTTTTGGCTGAAGAGGATCGCTGAAGCAGGAAGGGTAAGGCTCTTAGCTCTGACCTCTTGGCTTTTATCTTTACATTGGCTCTGTGTTTCTTATTGAATAAGATGGTTACTTCTACATTTGGCATCCACTTTTCTTGTGAGTTTTGTTGCTTATATGTCTTTGAAGAAATGTTTAAATCACCTCTCCATTTTAAAGTTGCATTAGTTTTCTTTTTTACTTAAGATTTTTTTTTAAACCAGCACAATCCCTAACAACAATCTAAAACATTTGTCCTTAAAAAAGCACAGTCCCTAACAAAAATCTAAACACTTGTCTTTATACCCACAGATAACTGCAGTCTTAACTACTGGCCAAGGAAACTTCTCTTTGAAACAGATGGAGACCATTACAGAAAACCACTGTGGGGGCCCACAGAGGCTCCCTAGTAAGGACTTGCTCAAGGTCAGAAAGTCTGAGCTTGCTTTCCCCAGCAGAGCTGCATAATAGGATAATTTGGTCAAGGGCATTGTTACCAGGCGTTTTGAAGGGTCTACACTTGTTGGTACTTTATACCTCAACCTTGAAAGGGGGAAGTCTTTTGCTCCTCCCTTTGCTGATGTATAAAATGCCCATCATGATTATACTTGGGGCCACTGGGTATTGACCCAGGGCCCTCCTGAAGCTATCCTGTGTCTCTGTTTTTCTCATTATCTCCGTCTATGTTTCTATCCAATACTTCTTTGTTATCTCTCCTCCCTCCAAGAACCCTTCGACAGGTTGGATCTGGCCTCCAACAAAAAAACAAAACAAAACAAAACAAAAAACCCACAACCAATCAAAATTCAGTGTTGAGAAGACCAGTCCCAATGGATACATCTACAAAACATCTGCATGTAAGCCTCAGGGATCATTGAGGGAGAAGGGGCAGAAAAATGGTAAGATCCAGAAGATCAGGGGGTTTGTTATAAGATTGTGTCTCCTATTAATGTCAGAAGTTACACCCATTAAGTCTCAATAACATGACTGCATGAACATGAGCTGACCATTGACCACACCAATAGACAAGCCTAAGTGGATGAGAAATGCCCATGAGACCTTAAGCCTACACACAGAACTACAGGAAACTGAATCATGCTGGGAGTGGGAGAAATAGTCTTCCCCAGGAAAGAGCATACCAACTGGTTATCCAATACCAAATGGTCAGCCCTGGGAATATATATGTGAGTAAGCTTATACAGACTGAGCAGGTTATATTTAGGAATATATATGTACAAACATATATGCATATAATCATAATTAATGAAAAAAGGTCATGAGTTTGAAAGAGAGCAAGGAAGGGTATATAGGAGGGTTTGAAGGGAAGAAAAGGAAGGGAGGAATGTAATTATAATTGCAAAAAAAGTAAAACATTTTTTTCCTTTTCAAAAATTATTTGTACTAATTAAATTTGTTGACATTGCATTCATGTTTCACTCTGTTATCATCCCCTCCTCCTTACAAATCCCCTTTCCATAATGAAGGTCAGTTTGTGATATCTTCTCAATGGAAAGAATGTTCATGTTTATAGACTTCATGATTTTTATACTGATTCATTTCAATCTCTTTAGTCTGTGTTTATATAGTAGCTTGTCTAGCTCATTGATACTTTTAATTGCTTCTTCTTGGAACATCTTATTTTATTAAGTGTTCTTTAACATATATGGAATTAATTGTTGAAGACATTTCACAAAGCAAGGAAATGTTCTTTTTTGTGGGATGGGGGAAGCCATACTTGAGTTACATAGAATTTCTGGTCTTGAGGAAAATGTTATGGTGATTTTTCTATCTTTCCACCATCAATACAGAAGTCTTCCTTATATCAGATTTATATGTCCCTCATGCAGATAGAGCAGAGAATAGCCAACCAAGAATGTTTAGTAACATATGCAGGCCTGTTTAGGAAGCTTATTCTACCATACAGAGTTCTTTGACTTGGGGCAAGATACTTAATCTTCTCTTAAGTAAAATGGGGATAATCAGTAGCACATTACAATATGACTGTAAAGATTAAACTGAAAGTGTAAAACAGCTTACAAAATGACTATGTTTATCTATCATCCATCTATTTATCTTTTTCTCTATCATTTATCTATCAATCATTTATCATCTATCTATCTATCTATCTATCTATCTATCTATCTATCTATCTATCTACTCAACAAATCCTTGCTTTCCCTGTGCTTCTATGCATTTCACACCACATCATGCCCTTAATATTGAGAATGCTCTGTTAAATCTACAGGTGTGAAGTTCAAACAGGATATTATAAGATTATCAGATTAATCAATCATAGCACCAATATTCAGAACTATTTTATACACTCTCCTCCTGTTGAGCAGTGCAGACACATGTACATGCACTCAGATTGTTTCTATCTAAAGACCAAGCAGCTCTCATCAGTGAAAGTTTACTACTTAAAGTTAAACTTCTGAGGGTAGAAAGATAGCTCAGCAGTTGAGTGCTTACTGCTCTAGCAGAGAACCCAAACTGGGTTACCAGCACCCATGTCTAGTGGCTCACAACTGCTCCCAGCACCCATGTCTAGTAGCTCAAAACTGCCTGTACCTCCAGCTCCAGGGGATCAAAAGTTTCTGGGCCTCCAATGTTACCAGAATTCACATGCTTTTGGCATCTTTCTTTGATCTAAGTATCTTAATGACTTTCTTTTTGAAGTGACTTGCTGTAGAATATTACTTTAAGGCGTGTTACTTTTGTTTATGATGCACTTGTTTAATTCTGTGATCCTGTGTTACTTTGCCTTCCTAAAACACCTGACTGGTCTAATAAAAATCTAATCAGCCAATAGCAAGGCAGGAGAGAGAGATAGAGGCAGGGCTGGCAGGAAGAGAGAATATATAGACAGAGAAATCTGGGAGGAGGAAGAAGAAAAGAGATTTAGGAGCCAGAGAAGGAGGAGGACATTATGGGCCAGCCACCCAGCTGCACAGCAAGCCACAGAATAAGAGTAAGATTTACAGAAGTAAGAGAACAGGAAAAGCCCAGAGGCAAAAGATAGGTGGGATAATTTGTTTGGGAAAGCTGGCAAGAAAAAAAGCCAAGCTAAGGCCGGGCATTGCTAATTAAAACTAAGTCTCCATGTGTGATTTATTTGAGAGCTAAGTGGCACCCCTCCAAAAAAAAAAAGAACCGGATAAAACAAACAACAACGACTTTTGAGGCTTGTCATATTTTCTAGCTTTCACTGGCTACATGGTGTTATTTTGTGATCTCTTTTCACTTTTAGCATAGTTCCACACTGGATTCTATGCCTTTTCTTTGTTTGATTCCTACTTCATTTTTATATAGCATACCCTCAGTAACACTTTTCAGAATAGGTATGTAGTAAAACCCTGATGATGTGCTAACTTTAGAGTTTCAGGTTTGAAACTCATGTTTCCTGGAATTCAGTTTTTCTCTAGCATTCTCATAAGGTCCTTGCTATTTTAATTCCTGTTCACTTGTAAATAAACATAGACACCTCTCTCCATTTGGAAGATTTTGTGATAGATTTTAATTTCATTTACAAATTTTGAAATTATTGTATGTATATGGGTATTTTGCCAGCATGTAGTCTGCCTGGTGCCCAGAGAAGTCATCAGATTCCATGAACTGAAGTTACAGTGGGAATTGAACCTGGGTCCTCTGGAAGAGCAGTCAGTGCTCTTGTTTGCTCAATCATCTTTCCAGCCTCAGAGTTAATTTCTTTTGAGTCTAAGAAGTTTCAAAGGGTGAGATTTTCCTCCTATAGCTTGAAGATTACCATTCTATTTTAAATTATTTTTCAGCCTTATTGATTTTCAATTGTTTTAGGCATACAAAGTAGAATTTTGATAGGCATGTACATAGAGAGGCCATCCATCAGCTCACAGGCTGTTATGTAATGAGGGTTCTAGAGCTCCACACTCTTGGAAGATCTTAGCACATGTACAGTGATGCTGGCCTGTCACTCAACTGGAATGAATTCATCTAGTGTAGGTGTGTGTTCACTAACATCTTTCAGTTTCCTTCACTCTCTTTTTCTCATAGCTCAGCTTTATATTATTCACTTTCTGATTTTGGGGTTGAGACTTCTCTAGTAATGACTGTCCCTCTATAGACAGCATCCAGCCCTTCCTCACTGGTGGATTTTATATAAGAGAATGTGTAGGCATATTTTTCTGTTCCTCCTGCCAGCTCCCAATGTTGTGGAATAATCTTTTTCTACACTGTGAAGATGTGTCACTCTGGTTGGTTTAATCAAAGGCTGAATGGCTAATAGCTAGGCAGGATTTCCAGGCAGAGAGGATGCTGGGAAGAAGACAGGGGAGTTGCCAGACAGACACAGAATGAATCAGACACACAAAATGAGATAGAGGTAGAATGTAAGTTAATAAAAATAGGGGTTAATTTAAGTTACAAGAGCTAGTTAAGAACAAGCCTAAGCTATCAGCTGAGACATAATTAATATATCTCCATGTTGTGATTTGGCAGCTGGTAGGAGGGACAGAAAAATATGCCTACAAGAATGAGCCCTTCTTTCTTTTTCAGATCTTCCTGTTTATAAGGAGCATAAACTCTGGTCTTATTTCTGCTACCTAGGGGCCTGGCTGACTTCTGTGGCTTGAGGTTATATGACCACACATATAGGGAAATTCATCCACTGAATATGAATGTTTGTCCAGTTCAGAAAGAAGACATTTTCAGACTCACTGAGCCACACACAGAAACAAGGCCTGGTCTCCAGTGAGCTCTCTAGTTAACAGTGCTTTCCTCTTATTATGTCTCACTCTTGTTTCTGTTTCTCGACTGATTCTGAACCTAAAATAAAGAAGACTCTCCTTGCCTTATACTAGCTTGTGAGGGCTTTCATGGCAAATAGCATATTTTATATTATTTACAGAAATAGGTTTCATCATGAGTCTAGACCCTAGAAGTCTGAGATCAAGATGTTGAGGGTTTGTTTCTTCTGAGGTCTCTGGTTTGTAGACTTGTGCTCTTATGTCTTCATATGGTCTTTGCTCTGAGATTGTCCTCATTTTCTCATAAGAGCATCAGTCATGTTAGATTAGGACCTACTCTAACAATCTTATTTTGATTTTATTACCTCTTTAAACTCCATATTTCCAAATGCAGTCATGTTCTACTGTAGGTTAGAAGATCCACATGAATTTTGTGGGGACACAGTTCAGCTCATAGCAGGTACTACTACAGCTATTCCTTGTTAGTTTCCTGATATCCCAGCTTGTACATATGGATGCATTTGTAGCTGCATTTTTCTGGACTTTATCATACTTAGAAGTCTTTTACTTTAAAAATTTACCATAATGACTTAACCACATGAGTCTCATACATAAGATTAATTATGTAAGCTGGTATGGCAAGAAGAACTATCTCGTTATAGCCTGGAGTACAATGTGACTACAAACCTTTGACCCATGATCACATTACCAAAATTATATTATTAAAAAAAGAGTATGTTTCCAGCTATTCTGATGAATCAGTTTACATTTATGCAAAGAAGTGTGGCTCAGAATGACAGAATGCCCCGAGCTTTCAAGTCACAGATATTATCAGTTCCTGGAAAGAGTTAACAGAAGAATAGACAGAGTTGAGTCTATGCCTGGATTCTGTAGTCAGAAAACATGCACATTGAATAAAGGTAGTCAAAAGGGATCATCTCAGCGGCACAGAGATGAGGATGCCCTTTATCCTTAGAGGCTGACTGTTTAAGGCAATGAGCAGTACTGATTGGTAAGTCTTTCTGAGGAGAAGATGTTATTGTGGTCTCTCATGAGCATGCTTGTTAAAGCCAGGCAGAGGTTGAAAGGAGTAGAGCCTTTCATCTACAAAGACAAATGGGAGGAGGTACAAGGCAGTTTCAGTTAGGGAGAAGAGTGGTCATGGAGAGGCAGATAGGATCACAAACTAGAGTAGTTTCTCTAGCACAGAAGAACACTGGCTTTAGACATACATTAATTAAATAGTCAGGAGTGTTATTTATTTTCTTCTTCAGCATTTAAAGAATTGCCATCAATGGAGAACCCTATAAAATATTGTGTCTTTTTATTTACCTTTTAGTATCTTTCTTTTATAGGGAAACTTTGTATGTATAGGTATTAATCTACAGGTGCTATCCCTATCCTGGGTGACCATAGGAGATGGGAACAAGTTCCTGAAAGGTGGCAGAGGTCAGCTTGAGAGGCAAACCCTTGTCTCTGTACCTCTGTTGGTTTCTCCTCCTTCCTGACCCTATAGTCATCACCTTGCCCTAGAGCTTTACTTATTGAAAATCACTGTTCTCCCCAAAACAATTATTTTAATTTCTAGCATTGTCTTCCAGGTTTTTCTTGCAGGTAACTTAAATGATTCTGCTTGCTTAGCCACCGTGCACATCCTGGAGATTAGAAGACAAGATTGAAGACAGGCAACTGGTAATTAATGAAGCATTTGTAAAGGTGCCCTTCTTCAATGGTTTTGACCCCCCTCATTAGCACATCTGAGGTTCCCCCAGCACAGAAGAGCACGGGCTTTAGACACACATTAATTAAATAGTCAAGAGTGTTATTTATTTTCTTCTTCACCATTTAAAGAATTGCCATCAATGGAGAACCCTATAAAATAGTGTGCCTTTTTATTTACCTTTTAGTTCTTCAGTGCCAGGAAAATAAAAATTCCTTTGATCCAAAAGAGTTGTGAGAAGAACTTTTGAAGTTCTCTTCCCACCTTCGCTGGAATCTTTAATCTTTTGAGATCGTGAAAGTAAAAAAGATTATTGTGAAATCATCATCTGAATTCAGAACTAACAAGAGTACGATTCTAGAGGCTCTGGGGGTGGATGCAATGCATGGACTTCACCTGCCATCCTCTCTGTCTCTAACTCACAGGGTTTTTCCAACTCTGATTCTGGTTTATTGTTATGGGAACTATGCTATCCTCCCTTCCCACATCTTCCTTCTCTACCAAGGCAAGGATCTGATTCTTCAAGTACTGATTCCATAATAGGCAAACAAAAACAAAAACAACACAAAACAAAAATAGAAAAGTCATGACATTATTTATCTTATTATATATAGGACTGTCTCCATCTGTTACTTAACTTCTTCAAAGATCAAAAGCTCAGCTATGGTAGATTACTTTATGTACTCTAATAAGACTGTCTTTGTGTTTTCTGCATGGTTGACCGAAGGACTGACTGAGCCCCACAGTTTAACAATGTTTACACAGGTAATATTAATTTATGATGTATGCAATTTGGGTTCAAGGTGACGTTACACAGTACTATCTTCTAAGACAAACAACTGTCATGACATCAGCTGTGCCAACTGGAAACGATCATTGCAACTAGGCTTCTTGATTGGTGGCTTGTTAATATTACTATGTTTCATAAGGTAGACTGGATGGTTTTCCAGAATGAAAAAGAAAGTTGTAAAGCTTAAGTTACAGTAGTCTGAGCAAATCATGTAAGTTATGTGGTAGGTCAAATTTCAGTGCACTGATGTCATATCTCTGCTTAAATCAATTGAATTATTGTTCTACCCTTAATAACAATTACAAGGACTAGCTTGTGGTTGTTGTTTTTTACTCTTTTGGCTCTTTTCTATATGAGGGGTGTCCACTACCCAGCTCCCAAATAAGTACACACATGGAGTCTTATTCTTACTTAAGAATGCCCGGCCTTAGCTTGGCTTATTTCTAGCCAATTTTTCTTTCCTTTTTTTTTTTTTTTTTTTGAGACAGGGCTTTTCTGTGTAGCTTTGTACCCTTTCTGGATCTCACTCTGTAGACCAGGCTGGCCTCGAACTCACAAAGATCAGCCTGCTTCTGCCTCCCGAGTGCTGGGATTAAAGGCGTGCACCACCACTGCCCAGCTTTTAACCAGTTTTTCTTAACTTAAACTATCCCATCTACTTTTTGCTTCCTGGACTTTTATTTTTTCTGTTCTACATACCTTTCTTTACTTCTTACTCCTTGTCTTGCTGTATAGCTAGGTGGTTGGCCCCTGGAGTCCTCATTCTTCTCTCACTCCTCAATTCTCTTCCAAGATTTCTCCTTCTATTTATTCTCTCTGCCTGCCAGCCCCACCTATCCTTTCTCCTGCCTTGCTAATTGGCCATTTAGCTCTTTATTAGAACAATCAGATGTTTTAGACAGGCAAAGCAACACAGCTTCACAGAGTTAAACAAATGCAAAATAAAAGAATGTACATCTTTGCATCATTAAACAAATGTTCCACAGCATAAACAAATATAACGTATCTAAAATAATATTCTTCAACACCAACTTAAATAATAAAAATGTATGTCAAAGCAAAGTTTATTTTGTTGTTCGATTTTTGCCCTAGTTTTATCTAAATTTTCCATAATAGCTAAAAGGACCAGCCTGGTCTAACTGATCTTTTGAGTGTTTGTTCTATTACTATACTTGGTGCTATGCTCTACTATTATGTGGCCAAGGGGATTAAAAGAGAGAATATTTTCCCCCTTGCCCTCCAAGGTCAACCAGGTTTCAGGGGACTATGAGGTATATCTCAAAATGTTCTGTAATTATAGAGACTCACCTGTTCTCTTGTTTGTGGTGGGGGGCATGGAGACACCATCCAGTGACCTCTAACCAGTATCTAGTCTAGAAAGAGGAGTTTTAACACAGGGCAAAAATCTCCTCCATGCACCTAAGAAAAGCCATGGTTAAGCAAGACCTTTAACATGTTCTCATGTACATAGAACAACAGTAACAGGAAAGCAAGGGGAGACAGAGGTTCCTTTCAAGAACAAGTGACTCCTGAGGACCAGATTCTCAACTGGCCTTGACAGAAAACATAAAAGTGAATAATTTTGGCTACCTTCATAGTCTTAAACACAAAACAGGGCAGTATAACCAAAGAATAAAAAGATTGGTATGTTTCTTTAAGAGTGTGAGGGATCACAATCCCTAGAATAGAAGGTGTAAATTTATATGAGATGCCATTTAGACAACCATGTCTTACTAGTAATTTTTTTTTTTCGAGACAGGGTTTCTCTGTGTAGCTTTGCGCCTTTCCTGGATCTCGCTGTGTAGACCAGGCTGGCCTTGAACTCACAGAGATCCGCCTGCCTCTGCCTCCCAAGTGCTGGGATTAAAGGCGTGCGCCACCACCGCCCGGCTCTTACTAGTAATGTTATTGATAAGAAAAATACTGTCCAGATTTAGGACATGATGACATTGGCTCAATTCAACACTGGAAGCCAAGATATGGGCTCATAATTGTTTAAGCAGAAATAAATGATGGTTAAATTTCTCCTCTCTCTCTCTCTTCTTTCCCTCTCTCTCTGTCTCTGTCCCTCTTCAGTTCTCTCTGCCTTGTGGGAGGGATCTTGTGTTGTGGTGATAGCCACGCCAACAACTATCCAAGTGCCTGAAATCAGATATTGACTTCATCACTCTTGAGACCAGCCTTGGAACAATTGTTACTATGTGGGACATTTCTGGGAATGACCACCCTACTATTGAATATACTATAGTGACCTTTAGTGTATACTAGTGACATCCAATGTACTCTTATAGACAATATACTACAGTGACCTCCTCTTCACTCCTATAGCCCCATTGCTCCTACAGATGTAGCCCAAGATGCACTGCCTGCCAGAATTTTACCAACATTCCCTGGACTGTCTACAGAAACCTGCTTCATATAAGTCATCCCCACTTTCTTGGACCAACAACTCTAGACCTTGTCCCCTGTCAGCATGAAGCAAGTAGAATGCTCATTTCCTTCTCCCCTAACAGCATTCAGTCATTCAGCATGTGTCTCTAAGACAAGGAAAGTGAAAATAGTCTTCCTGAGATAGAGAGCTCTTGATCCCAGAAGACATTTCCAGGAGAAACAGCAGGAAGTCACAGCAGTGGGCATCAAACAGGAGCATGAGAGAATGGGGAGAAACCAGAGGCCTTATAAAATCTCAAGCCAGAATCTGTTTAGTAGATTCCTAAACTTAGGGCCCCTCTTATCCCAAAGGGATAAAGCAGTTATTTTCCCTTTCTCTGTGGCTTAGTTTTCTGTCTTCCTGAGTTCAAAACTCATTGACTGTGCCAGGAAATGAGCTCAGAGATTTCCTACTTGACTACCAGTACCACGCTACATATATTAAGATGACTGACTAATTTTTGAATGTTAATTTTGAATTCTTTCACTTTGCTGAAAATGTTTATCAGACCAAAGTGTTGTCTAGTTGAGACTTTATAGTCTTTATGTGTAGAATCATATCACCTGGAAACAAAGCTAGTTTAACTTTTTCTTTCTTATTTGTATCCTCTTTATTTCCTTTTCTTGTTCTTACTGGTAGACTTTGTCTTAGGGTTTTATTGCTGTCAAAAGACACCATGATCACAACAATTCTTATAAAGGAAAACATTTAATTGAGGGTGGCTTGCTTACAGTTTCAGACGTTCAGTCTATTATCATCATGTGGGGCATGGCAGCATGCAGGCAGACACAATACTGGAGGAATAGCTGAGAGTCCTACATCTTGCAGGCAACAGGAAGTCGACTGACACACTGGGTGGTATCCTGAATATTTGAAACCTCAAAGCCCGCCTCCACAGTGACACACTTCCTCTAACAAGGTCATATCCACTCCAACAAAGTCACAGCTCCTAATAGTGCTACTCCTTATGAGATTATGGGGGCCAAATCATTCAAACCACCACAGACTTCAAGTAATATACTGAATAGAAGTAAAGAAAGAGGACACCATGTCTTATTTCCTTTTCTTAGTGGAATTACTTTCAGTTTTCTCCAGTTAGCATGATGTATATCTATTTAGATAATAAATAATATATATGTATACTCAACACACACATATATACTATACATATACATATTGTATATAAATATATAAGGATATAATGTTTATATAAAGTTGTAAGTTACTTGAGATACAACTTAATTATATTGAGATATATTACTTTTATTCTAGTTTCTCCAGGGATGTGATCATGAATATATATTGTATTTTGTCAAAGGCTTTTGCTGCAACTATTGATTATAAGGACATGATTTCAGTTCCTGAGTTCATTTATTGATTTGTATTATATTTATTGATTTGTGTATGCCCAACTATCTGTGCATCTCTATAATAATGTCAAGTCGATAATAGAGGACGGTCTTTTTTGTCCTATTCTTGAATTTAGAGAATTCTTACAACTGTGTTCATCAGGGAGATAGCCCTATAATTTTCTTTTTTGCTACTTCTTTATCTGTTTGTTATAAGGTTAATAGTAACTTCATAAAATGAGTTTGATGGCATTCCTTCCATTTATATCTTATGGAAAAGTTTGAGGAGCAAAGATATCCATTCATTTATAAAGGTCTCTTAGACTTTCTTTGGACTTGGATTCTCTCTCTAAGTTGGGATTTATATTGGATTCATCACTCTCAAGACCAGCCTTGGACCAATTGCTCTTATATGGAACATTTATGGGAATGGTCACCCTATGTTGAATATACTGTAGTGACCTTTAGTAGTCTCCTCTCCACTCCTTTGGTCCTTCTGCTTTTAAAGATGGAGCCCCAGATGCACTGCCCACCAGAATTTTACCAAGTTCACTGGTCCAGCCATAGGAGCTTGTCTCATAAAAGTCCCTTCTTTTTTAGACCAACAATGAATATATATTACCAATTGTCTTAATGTAGTGAAGTTTCTAGTGTTGTGATAAAATGCTGACAGAAAGTAACTTGGAGAAAAAAAGAGTTATCTTAGCTTACAGTTTATAGTCAGCCCATCATTGAGTAAAGTCATTGTGGGAACTCAAAGCAAGAGCCTATAGCAGAGGTCTTGGAGAGCTTGCTCAGCATACTTTTTCTTATACAACCCAGGACTAGGTATGGTACAACCTTTAGTGAGCTGAGCCCTTCCACATCAATCAAGAAAATACTTCATAGACTTTCCCACAGACCAATCTGACAGGGGTGGGGGTGGTGTGTGGGGCATTTTCTTAATGGAGATTTCCTCTTCTTAGATGACTCCAGTTTGTATGAGTTGACAAAAACATTAACCAGCACACTGCTTCAATCTATTGTTATAAGCCTAAGTTGTTTATCTCATTTAAAAAAATTGGTAGGTTATAAACATCTAGAAATTCATCTGTTTCTTTTAGTTTATTCCTTTTTTATTTCAATATAAGTGCTTAATTTGGTTGTGGTGACACAAGCTGGTAGGATTTGCTGAAGGAGGTAGAGGCAGGAGGATCTCTGCGAGTTTGAGGCCAGCCTAAACTACAAAGTGAGCTTCAGGACAGCTAAGGCAGCATAGTGAGACCCTGTCTCAAAAGAAAAAAAAAGGTTTTAAGTTATGGCCTAGTTATTTTCTGAATTTCATTGGTATCTGTTGGAATGCAGTGAGACACGTAAGGAAGGTTTTTAAATGTTCTGACATATTTGTGGGAATTTAAAAGCTCACATATTTCTTGAGGAAATTGCTCAGAAGGTCCTAAGCTGTCACTTTGAACTGGCTCACCTTGATCTCTGCTCACCCAGGAAGGGAAGGAGCATTTCTAAACTCCTGTATGAACACTGAAGATGCATGCCAGTATACCCACAAAACCCCCAGGTCAAGTTTGGGAGACTTATCAACTCCAGGCTTTCCAGAAAATCCCTTTCCAATGATTAGGTTGCTAATAAAGGAATAAAACACAGATTTGAGTGTCATATGGCACAGAAGCTACCGAATTAGTCCAGGAAAATAACAAAGCAAACAATAACAGGAGAGAGAAAACAGCACTAAGCTCCAAGAGCAACAAACTGTTGAAGGTAAATAATCTGGGTTCAAGATTACATTCTTTCAAGTGTTCAGTTTTCTGTGGAAAAAAAACCAATAAAGGACAAGGAAAGTATGGGCCACAGAGGAAGAAGAATAGGCAATAGAAACATCTCCAAAGAATATCATACAATGAACTAGCAAGCTAAAAGTCTCTCTCTCTCTCTGCACATTGTCAGCTGTGGGTCTCTGTATTAGTTCCCGTCTGCTGCAGGAAGAAGCTCCTCTGATGAGGGCTGAGAAAGGCACTGATCTATGGGTAGAGCAGGGTGCAAGCAGGAGTCATTTTGTCTCTATGTTCTTTTGGCAGAATAATAGTAGGTTTCCCCTAGGCCCATGACCTATCTAGTCTCAGGTTCTTGACCACTTCAGCAGTATCAGGTGTGGGTTCCATCTCATGGAGTAGGCCTTGAGTCTAATCAAAAAGTGATCGGTTACTCCCATAACGTTTGTGCCCCAACTGTCCGGTACATCTTACAGGAAGGTCCCTGTGGTAGCAGGATTTGTAGCTTGGCAATACTAACGATTTTCTTTCTCCTCGGGCAAAGTGCATGGTACCTTCCAGCACCACAGACACTAGTCAGTAGGTGTGAAGTTTCTAGCTGGGCACCAGTGCTACTTCTGTTTGCTGACGTAACTGTTTTCTTCAGCAATAGGGCCTTACCATCAAGTTGTAGAGAGTAACCCATAACCTTGGCAATAGCCTGTGATATTCTTTTTTGGGGGTGGGGTCCATGAGACTCCTTTGTCCAACAGCTCAAGGTGTAACCAATTTTCACTTTGGAGGTTTTACCTGGTGGCATAAAATGTCTACTTAGGGCATTGTCTCCCCCGTAACATGTGACACCATTTAAATCCCTTTTGTATGTGTATATATTGTAGGAAGCTTCTACGGTAGTAGATGTCCATATGGTTTTTCAAAAGTCCTTTAGTGTTAGTTAGTTGTCCCTTCCCATGTTTCTTTCTTTACCCTGATCTCCCATCTCCTTTCTATTGTACTTTCCTTTTATTTCTCTGTGACACTACATTCTATTTCCCCTTCCTTGGGAGATCTTTTCTACCCATCGGTCTCTTACCAGGTACCTAACCCTCTGTGGTTGTTCAGATTGTAGCACACACACTGAAAGTTTAAAAGCTAACATCCACATATGAGAGCAAACATACAATATTTGTCTTTTTGGGTTTGGGTTATCTCACTCAGGATGATTTTGTTCTCAGCTCCATCCATTTACCTGCAAATTTCAGAATTTCATTTTTTCTTACATCTGAATAATATTTCATTGTGCAAACATGTCACATTTTTATTATCCATTCATCAGTTGATGGGCATTTAGGCCTTTTCCAATTTCTGGCTATTATAAATAGAGCAGCAATGAACATAGATGAGCAAGTATCATTGTAATAAGTTGTAAAGTCTGAGTGGTATAGCTAGATCTTGAGGTGGATAGATTCTTAGCTTTCCGAGGAGCCTCCATACTGATTGCCATAGTGGCTCTACCAATTTGCACTCCCACTAGCAATGAGTAAGTGTATCCCTTTGCTCGAATTCTTGTCAGCATGTGCTATCAATCATTTGTTTTATTGATTTTGTTCATTATGACTAAGGTAAGAGGAAATCTCAAAGTAGTTTCAGTTTTCGTTTCCTTGATGGGCTAAGATGTTGAATATTTCTTTAAGTGTCTCTCAGCCATTAGTGTTCCATCTTTTGAAAACTCTTTGTTTAGTTCTGTGCCCCGTTTTTTTAGTTGGATTGTTTGTTTTATTGGTCTTCAATTTGGCTTTTCTTCCTTCCTTCTTTCCATTCGTCCTTTCTCTCCCACCCTTACCTCCACCCCCATGTACTCTAGATACTAACTCTCTACTGTCTGATGAATAACTGGAAAAAGATGGCGTTCCATTTTGTGGACTACTGCTTTGTTCGAATGACAGGGTCCTTTGCTATATGGAAGCTTTTCAGCTTCATGAGCTCCTATTTATCAACTATTGGCCTTGATGCCTGTGCTTTTGGAGTTCTGTTAGAAAATTCTTTCCAATGAATTCAAGCTTATTTTCTACTTTCTCTTCTATCAGAGTCAAGGTATCTGGTCTTATGTTGAGGCCCTTAATCTGTTTGGATTGAGTTTTATGCAGGTTATAGATCTGTTTTCATTTTTCTACACGTAGCTATCCCATTTGACCAGCACCATTTATTGAAGATCCTGTTTTTTCCCCCCAGTGTGTATTTTTGGCTTGTTTGTCAAAAACTGAGTATTCATAGGTGTGTGGAATTATGTCTGAGTCTTTAGTTCTATTCCTTTGATTAATGTGTCTGTTTTTAGGTTAATGCCATGCTGTTTTCTTATTACTATTGCTCTGTAATACAACTTGTAATCTAGGATGGTGATACCTCAGGCAGTTCTATTATTATTCAGGATTGTTTCAGCTATCCTCTCTCTCTCCTCTCCTTCCCTCTGTGTGTGTGTGTTCCTTCCTTCCTTCCTTCCTTCCTTCCTTCCTTCCTTCCTTCCTTCCTTCCTTCTTTCTTTTTCTTTTTTTATAACTCCCTGAGTACCATTAGTGCTGCCCATATACACATGGGTATGGCTTCATCCACTAGGGCATGGGGAACTTACCAGAGACCACACCCTAAGGAAAACTGACTCTTCCTTTTCTCACTGCAATTAATTGTCGATAGCTCTTTAGCTGGAGGTGGGGGCTCAGGTACCCATTCCCAACTCATGCTGCAGTGCTGATTCTCTTCATCTTGTGTTGTTTATTCCCAGGTAACTGTAGCAGCTGTGAACTCATAAGTCTGTTGTATCCAGTAGATTTTTTTCCTCCAGTACTCATAGACCTCTGGTTCTTAGCATCTACCCACTTCCTCTTCCACCAGGTTCCTTGAACCTTGTGAGTAGGGGGTTTGATATAGACCTTCCTTATATGGCTGGCCATGCCAAAGACACTTGTTCTTTACACTTTGACCAATTGTGGATCTCTGTATTAACCATTGTCCAAAGCACAAACAAATTCTTTTGAAGAAGACTTGAGAGACTTACTAATCTATGGGTACTGAGTATTTAAAGCACAGTATGATACTATGTCCACTCTTAAACATGCTGTGAACTTCTCAGCCATGGGTTCTTGGTCAGATTTACAGTACTAAATAAACATTTCTTTGCTACTGAGGAGCATTCCTTAAATCCAATCAGAAAGCAGTTGGCTATCCCATAACATTCACACCATTTTTGCACCCATGGCCATCATTGACAGGCTGGTTGTTATTGTAACTTGTATGTAACAAGCTACACCTGAGGTTTATTTTGATTCAGGGTTGGTGTTAGAGGCTAGGAACAGCAAGAGTATGTTATCTTCTCATAGGTATTTGGTGAAGGCTTCATGCTATTTCAATTTATGGTGGAAGAAAGAAGGGCAAGTGGGTATGGATGTTGGGACAAATACCAGGAGTCTGCTTGCTTTATAATAACATATTCTGGTGGTAGCTGTTTCTGAAGAGTGGGCACTCACTCATGTCCTGGAGAATTGACCTAGTCCATTGAAAAAGTCATTATTCCCTCTTAGCACTAATCACTTAGCATCATCATCCCGAGTTTGAAAAGGACCAAGAGACAAACTATGTTTAAAGCATAGCTCCAGGTTTGTCTTCTTCTTCTTTCTATAGCTTCACATCACCATCCTACTAAAAGTGGGATATTTTGGTAGTCTCTGCAGTTCCTATAGCCGTTCTTTTTCCTCTCGATACACTCTCTGTATTGGACTTGGATGAATTTCAAAGTGTTGACCCAATCATGTCACCTTAAACTGAGTCTGTGGAGTCCAACTTTGTAAGACCTGCAGGTTTTGGCCTCTTTCTTCTAGTCCAGCTCTTTGGACCTTAGTTCTACTTTTGTAAAAGGTAACAAATTTTATAGGCAGATTGCTCATATCTATCAAGTCACTGTTTGTGACTTTAAAACGTGAAGAATGGCATTACTTGAGCTCTTGGAGTAGAAAACTTAGAGTTATTGTACTTTAAATGGATTTTGGATATTTTGAATAGCATTTTCTTTCTTCCTTTTTTTTTTTTTTGTTGGTTTTTTTGAGATAGGGTTTCTCTGTGTAGCTCTGGCTGTCCTGGAATTCACTTTGTAGACCAGGCTGTCTTTGAATTCACAGAGATCTATCTGCCTCTGCCTCCCAAGTTCTGGGATTAAAGGTGTGCATCACCACACCTGGCCTTTGAAAGTATTTTTAAGAATTGTGCAGATAATATTCTTATGACAGAAATATGAAACCTTCTTTAACAGCCTCCTCACCCCTTAATGGCTACACCAGCTTAGGAAACCTTTGAACACAAAGACAAACTTTAACTTTAGTTTTCAAGTGTGCAGTGGGTATATGGGGCAGGAAAATGAAACCTGGTCTTGTGTTGTTCTGATGCCTGTCTTGCTTTCTGACCTAAATCATCTGGAGAACTAAATTTGTCCAAATCATCCTGAGAACTCTGCTGAACCCCACTGGACAAATGTGTCAAACATTGTTTTTAAAAAGTGATGCCATAGGCTTGAATTTTTTCCATCGGCATTAATTTTTTTTAAAATATTCATTTTAAGTAAGATCTTCCACATACTCATTTTTTTTTAACATTGATACTATCTCCATTTCCCTTTTTGATTAATGTGTATGACGTTCTATTCCTTCTCTGGCCACCAGCACTATACTCAATTCTTCTCTGAGAATCATCTGAAGGGTTCTGTGTGGCTGTTTGCAAAAAAAACCAATCCATCATTTCAGATACACTTTTTCATTTAGTAATATTAATGGTGCTTTTGGAGGCATGGACTTTTCACTGACCCCATAAATGCCATGGATCCTCCCCTACATCATTGTGATGACGGCATAAATGCCAGTCTTAGGAAACTTCCACCCTAAGACATCTTTTCAAATATCTGGCTTCTATTTTTCCAATTTTTATATGTCTCCAAGAAGTACTCTTCCCAGTTTTGTGCTAGAAAATATGTAATAACTATCTTGCATAGAAGCAAAATCCTTATTTATAACGTTTGCCTATTGTTTTGTTTTTACACTTCAAATAAGTTGAAATTATCAATGATGTCAGTGAATAAAGGTGAGGCAGAGAGTGCTATGGCTTTGTGATATGTGGCATTTCTACTCTGCACACATAATAGAGGTAAGAACCCTGAACATTAATTTCACTGTAAGTTTATATAATTTAACTTATAACTGCTCCTTTTAAGAACTATCTCAGAGGATTCTTGAAAATGAAACCTTCAGTTCTTGTGTGCTTCCAGTAATTGGAGCTAACAAAGACACAAGGATAATTTTTCTACGTATCAGATAGCAGAGTGAAGCAGAGGCAGTAAATTGGTTTGACTTGGGTGTTAACTCTTACCAGCTCTTGGTACTTTAGATGGCTGTGTTGAGAAGAACTGGAAATTCTGTTTGCAGAGGGTCTATTGGCAGTTTTGCTGTATGTATGCATGTATATATTATATGTGTGTTTTTATACATATATTACATGAAAGCCAAAGTGGTACTATTGAGAAGGGAAGAGGAGAGGAAGAGCAGGAGAGGGGAACAGGTCCTTATGGTCAAAGTACATGATGTACTTGAATAAAAATATCATTGTGAGATTCATTATTTTGTACAACGACTTTATGTTATCAATTTTTTTAAGAAGTACTTTAGATTTCATTTTGAATATTTTTGTGCCTTTCTAGATGTATTTTCGCGTTTAAGCAGTAGAGGAACATAAAGAACAAAAACATTTCTTCTCTTTCCAGATCTATAAGCCGTCTGCCCATGCTTCAAATATAGTTCCATGTTCTTCCCAATGTCAGAACCACTTCCATGGCCCCGTCTTCTGGTGTTGCTGACTCTACCCTCCATTGCATTGCTGATTCTACCTTCCATATCCCTGGAAGTGTTTATCTAATCATTCTTTATCAGTAAGAACTCGGAAGTCAGATATCAGCATAAAAACATGAATGATCAGAGAAGCCTTGGAGAAGCGACCATTGACCCTCCTCTCTTTCGTCTTAGATCCAAAAGGGCCGAGACTCCCTCTTAGCCCCACCCTACTACTTCCTGTGTCTGTATCTGTCCTTAGTCCTTCAAAACCTCTATGACTAATTTTGGTCAGCTAGTAGATAGCTCCACCCTCTGATTCAAAGCAAACGTTATTGGCAGTTTCCAGAGTGTCAGAATGCAATCAAAATATCCCACAACATTCCCCTCCTAAGCTCTGGAGTTCCTGAGGACAGACCAGAGGCTGCCAGTTTGGACCCAGCTGACACTGGAGTTGGGTCCTTGATTCCACAGTCTTGTCTCCCTAGTCACAGTGCTTGGTTTATATTCAGCCTTATGATATCTGCTGTGCATCCCGTTTTGTTTTCTGAACTAAAAACCCTCATATGCTTCAGACAGCAACATCTTGTCAGTTCAGCCTGTGTCTTGGGAGTCATTCTTTAACCAGACCTGAAACTCAAAGAATCTCTGTTTAGATGAGGCTTCATGCCATGCCCCCTTCCTTCTGTAATCCTCTCCTCAGTTGTAGAAAGAGGCTGGATAACTACCTTTAGTTCCCTCTAGCTATTCTTTCTGAGTACCCACTGAGTATTTGCTGGTTGCTTTTCCTTTACTGTGACCAACACAGACAACCACCTTATAAAAAAAAAAGAAAGGATTGTTTTAAATCCTGGTTTTGAAACTTGCAGCCTATCATCACTTGGATCTGTTGCTTCTGAGCCTGTGGCAGGCAGCACATCTGGCAGGAAATGCATGGTAGAGCAAAGATGCTTACCAGGCCATGAATAAAAGGGAGAGGAGCCTCTTCGACTTCTCCATGTGAAGTTCCCAACACCTCTTAGGAAGAGCAAAGAGGGGACAAAGCCTCTAACACCAGTGCCTTCAGAGGACACTCCAGATCACTAGTGACAGTTCTGTCATCTTCAGCCTCTACTTTCTCTTCACAAGACAGATCGAAACTTCAAGTTAGAATAAAAACCAATAATGTTTAATGGAATTCTCCCAACCCTTAGAAAATAGTTTTTTTCCCCAGTAAGGAAATAGCCTTTCCATAGCTTTTATATTTGAAAGAAAGTTGTAGGCATTTTCTTGACTAGAGGCTCAGTGTTTTCCATTTATTATGCTAGCTCTTGCCTTTAAAAATAGCAAGTTGTCTCATACTGCTCTGTGACTGTCCTTCACCCTGAACTTGTCTGAAATGTAGTTCATGTTTCTAATGAGAAATGAAATTGACACAAAAACAAAAAGGGAGAAACACAGGTACTAGAATTGTCGCTACTGTATAAGGGAACAACCTACAGTTTTGTAGTTTGTTTTTGGTTTGTTTTTCTTTTCAATGTAAAACACCATCGAATTTGTCATGCTTTTAGTGTGTGAATGCTTACTTTTGCCTGTTACAGTTAGTGGCCACATAATGTGTATTTTTTTGAGAGCAGAGGTAAGGATAAATGTGGGTAGATCATAGCAGTTATAATATTTTAATAAAAATAGTTCTTTAAAACAATGGAAAGTAGAGGGCCTATAAACTAGTTTGGTGAGCTCTGAAACACAGAAGTGTGCAAGACGGTAAGTTGAACAGTTCCAGTCAGAAGGTTGCTTTTAACTAAGGCCTAAGAGCTCAGTCAGCCTTTGAGGGCTGGGGGCAGGGAGTGGGTAACATGATATAAAGTTTCCTAAAGAAACCAAGAACAAAGGTAGAAGAGATGGAATGTGACTGCCTCCCAAACATGGCACACAGGAAATGAGACGGTATGGGAGAAACTGCTCTTTCTTTACACTGTTTACTTGAAGCATGTTTTATCTTAGACATCCTCTGAGTGCTGTTTTCATTATCCTCATTAGAAATTATGAGAACATTTACTTAGTTTAAATTCTTGCCTTTAATTCCCTCAAGACTCATCAAATGCTGGATTAATGAAAAGGGTAAGGAACATTGTAAAGAATTTTTTTTCTTTACTAAATCAGTGAGCATTATTTTAAAAAGTGTGCTTAGGGAAGAAAAGGTCTTTTTGCAGTGGTAACACTTCATATTTTAGAAGAAAATGTGCATTTAATTAAAATTCCATTTGACAATCATAGTATATTATTTAAATACCAAATGATTATTAAAATCACATTTAATTGTGGCCTGAAAAATATAACAGATATATACCCATGAAACAGCTGTTAAACATCACCCAAATTTCCTTGATCATTTTTTTTCTTTTTCTTTTTTGTCTTATTTTTTTTTCTTCTCAGGCATTTTCCTGCCAGTTACAATCAGCCTGGCTTAAAAATATTTCTTACACATATATGCACATACACATACATAAATCTCATTAATATTATAATAAGAGATTTTTGTCAGAATGAACGACAACATAGTAAGCATTATCTATGATTTGAAAATAACAGCCGAATAAACCCTGGGCTTTCTATGTGTGTGTGGTGTTACATAGAAAACTACCTACAGATCACAGGAGTGTGCCACGGTGAAGATGGACTGTAAGAACACAGAACTGCAAGCCCAAGGTGAATCATAATGTAACTGCTACAACTGCACTGTTGAGTGAGATCAGAGGGCTTTGAGACACTGACTGCCAGTACCAACTATAGCAATGCTGTTTCAAATCTACTCTCCAGGAGGAAGCAGTTTTCTATATCCAAAGGTTTCAGTCGAGTTTATCGAGGTGAACCTTCCATTCAGGGATTGCAAACGAGGCTGTGGCCACCACCGTATTTGTGGACAGCACTCCAGAGAGGACACTAGTTCTATTGTTTTATTCTTCCTTCTACTTTACGACATACTTCACTAACTTCATAGCTTCTCCGAATACCACTATTTTTGACTCTAGGTTCTGAAAGTCTTGAAGGACAAACAGACTCTTGCATTGTTATTACACCTGATTTATCTTCCTCCCAAGAAGATGGCAATTCTACAGTTATTTTTCTTTCTGCCTCCTAGAGGCCCCTCACACCAAATCTTTGTTCATTAATGTCTAGACAAACCATTTAAGATAATTCACACTCACAAACAGTCTTGCAGAGAGTTAGCTACAGTTAGAAATGGATCTTTCCCTCCTGCTCCCTTTCCACCCTGCCTCCATCCTTCCTTTCCTTTCTCTGCCTTAGATTCTTTTCTTTTTAGAAAAACAGCCCAGGATGTCTGGGTAAGAGTGTGATGTCAGCACAAGTGTCTAATTCCTTTCCTTCCAGATTCCCATTAAAATGACTGATAGATACAAAAATAAGAGAAAAAAACCGTACCAGTGCTGACGCTTGGGAAGGCTGAAATGTGCACACCAAATCTCCAAGAATTTCTGTTAGATGAGAATGAATTGAAAGAAAAGGCCAATTCATGACTCACCCTAAGTGGGAGAGGAGCCATGCACAGGCGAAGTGGCAGAAACACATGCAGAGCTCTGCTAATAGAACTTAGGTTAAAAGAACAAGGGGTGGGCACAAGGTTAGACCATCTGGAGGTCAGGAGAACATCTGGAATCCTTCAGTGTGTTTGAAAAGCATTGTTTCCAGGGTGGGGGTAGCAGACCTAGAGCGAGGGGGCTCATTTACCGCACTGCCAGAGTGAAGAAGCCACGGCAGGAGGACTGGGACAGGAGCAGGGACATGTGTGGGGAAGGAAGATAGATGGGTTTTTTTGTGCTCGGTTTCACATGCACCTCAATTTATTTCCTAAGGATGCGTTCTTGGAAGGATGATCAGGCCCAAGGCTATGAACAGTTTTATGATTGCTGGATTAAAATGTTTCACAGATTAGCAGTTTGTACTTCCAGAGCAAGATGCTCTAGCCTTCCCATCCTCCCCAATGCTGAGCCTTAACAGTAGACAAAAATGACAACTCACAGTTGTGTGAGTGTTAGCAAGTTGACTCAGTTAATGTGCTCTGGGCATTTACATCATTTTTTTTCTGACCAAACTTCCTTTGCCATTTTTTAAAAATTTTGTGGCCTCTATATTTCATTTTGATTTGTTAGATTCCTACTTAAGAGGGGAAGTAACAGCTATGAAAAGTATGTAGTTCTAGTTCTTTACATCTGTGTTTAAGAGAAAAAAATGTGACTTCCACCGACTGTTTGATTGACAGCCAGGAGGGTCAGTGAACCCAGCCGGGCAAACTCCCCATTTTTTTAATTGTTTGCTCCTCTCTTCTCATCTTTCCCCAATTGTTTCAGAAGATGTGTCAGTTTTACAAGCTTTGTATACTTTTTGATGTGAGCATCTGAATAGATAGATGGATATTGGCTAAGTTGTGTGAGTCTCGGATCTGATCACCTTGCTTGTGAAAGGGGGGCAATTTTCTTTTAGGGAACAGCTCAGAAAGAGTAGGCGATGATCTTAAGCTGTACAAATACTTTAATTCCCTTCCTCTTTTTATCACCCGGAGAGGCCTGCCCAGGTGTTACATGATGGGCACTCCATAGCTAACTAAGAGACTACTGTGTAACTTTGAAAAGACAGAGATGTATTGTCCTAAGAAAGAGAGAAAAAGAGCAGGGAGCAGAGATCCTCCCCACGTAGAGTGTTCTGGTCCCTGGAACACAGAGGTAAACATGCTCTGTTTACAGCTTTGCTTGCTTAAGAAGACTTGAATTCCAGAGCCCACAGAACCAATTCCATCCACAGGAAAATGAACCCTGTGGGTCCACAGGGTCCTTGGCACAGACATCTTTTGCGGCCTATCTCTGCCCAGTTTCCTATCAGTAATTCCCACTATGTGGTCATGCAAGGCACTCCCTAAAGCCTGTGACTTTGCACCTCTGGTGATCCTGCTCCCATTTAGTCTTGGCTGGCTTCTTAAAAAGAGAGCTGATTGTTCCTGGGATTTCAGTATGAGAAATAGAAAGTTGCTGTCTAGGCAGCTTGGCCGTCTCCTTTTCTAGCTGTGGAGCTAGAGGCTGCGAAGCGGCCATGGCCCTAGTGGTTCCTTCACCCTGTTTGAAGACCCTAATGAAATGGGCAGCTTTCAGAGCGCTGGCAGCCTGCAGTTCTCTGCAGCTGAATTCCACCCTCTAATGAGTGCCCTTAAATCTGCCATCAGATGACTTTATTGACTCTCAGATCATAATTAACCAACACCCTCTTTTGCAGTTATTTTGATGGCACCCCACCCCCATTCTGTGTTTGGATGTCTGGATCCAGCCCAAGTTAGATATTTCAACAGATATTTAGTGGCTAGACACCAACCAGGGGTTGTCTTTCTTTTCACTCCTGAAGGAAACGATGGGAAGTTGTGTGTGTGTGTGTGTGTGTGTGTGTGTGTGTGTGTGTGTACAGCATTGCATGACTTAGAGTAGTTTCCAGAACCACTTGGTGTCTTGAAAGGAGGCAAGCAGCCCTCCACTGGCTAATTGACACTGCTTGTGATGTTTTTATTACTTTTCAATTAGGGGAGGTGATACAACATTCGGTTAGCAGAAAGTCTTGACTTCATTGGAACCACATGCTGGTTAAAGTTGTGGACTAAGACGGCTAAATCAGTTGCCACCTTTTCCTTTTCCTCGTCAGACTGAGATAAAACTGTGATAAATGGGCAATTAGACAAAGGCCTCGTTGTTTTCTGAGGAGATGTGTTCCCTGCGGCTCCCTGTCATTTCAGTTTGATTTCCAGACGACTCCATGCTCGCCTGAGCTGGGAAGCTCGATGGGTAGACACCACATTTTAACCCGTGAGCACTCTCACACTGCAGACTGCATGCCTTTAGTCCAGTGCTGTTTGTAATGGGAAACAGATAGATGTAAAAGCTTCACCTTGCGCTTACAGGATATAGATGACTCAATTAATTAGTGGGGTGATCTTTATTGGTCAGAGCTGTGAGTCCCATTTTCCTGAGGGGACATTTGTGGCCCAGAGGAAATTAAGATCAGTTCAACATGAGACCTAATTGACCAGATGTCACTTAGAGGCAGTTAACACTCTTTCTCTCAATTCAGGTTTCTGCTTTGTAGTTCTTATTTCCTAGGATGGCAACATGTCCCATCTTGTCCTGTTGGGAGCTGTAGAGCAATTTCACTTTTCTAAGCTGCCAAGTCTCTAAGCAGCAGACAATGATATAGTAGAGGGTACTGGATTTCAGAAATAATTCTTCTCCTCCTCTTCCTCCTCTGCCCTTGCTGGCCTGGACTTGCTATGTAGACCAGACTGGTCTTAAACTCCCAGAGACCCACCTGTCTCTGCCTCCCTAGGGCTGGGATTAAAGGAATGCACCACTATGCCAGCAATTGTTTTCTTTTTAAAATTTTTGTATGTACATATCTTGGTAAAGGGACTCAAACTGAACTTCAAAGTTTATTTATGTTTTAAATTTACCTTATTCACTCAATATAATTTCATCTGTAGTATACCTGTATTTTGACTATGACCTGATACACTCAATAGTGTCTATACCCAAAAAGTTTTGGATTTTGGAGCACTTTAGATTCTAGAATTTTGGATTGGGCAAGCTCAACCTTTGTGTGTGTGTGTGTGTGTGTGTGTGTGTGTGTGTGTGTGTAGATTCAATGTGGAACTATCAGTAAAGTGTTCACTATAGAGGGAAGTGTTTCTAAGTAACATTTTATATAGCCATGAAATATTAAGTGATATAATGAGGGAAAGGCATCAGGGCTGAACCATTCTTCCTATCCCCACATTGCACACTAGCAGTTTTCTAGGACAAACTGGATGAGGAGAAGGGCCTCCTTGAGTTCAGGCTCCATATCATAGCTGTGACAGCTGGGCAGGGCCCTGGGTCTGGCTGACACACACGTGCAGTCCTGACCGTTGCCACTCTGGTTTGGATTATCTCAGACAGCTTCTCCCAGCAACCTCCACTGTAAATTTGCAGAACACCTTGAGGGGACTTATGTCGAAGTTCAAAGGAGTCTGGTAACTGATTAAAAAGGTCTTTCCCGGTTTGAGGCTCTGTTCTCTCTCTAAACAAGAAATTGGCCAGAAGCAGAGGGCCCCAGAGAGGCAATGGGCAGGACCTTGCAGGCACGGGGCAGGCATGAGGTGGGCTGTTTGTGTAAATCCACTGGTCTCAGGGACAGTCAGCTCTTTCACTTGGTCACATCTAGTCTGGGCTAGCACCTGACACAGGACAGTGGAGGTTTGAAAATATCCCTAACATTGATAGAGAACCTGCTTACAGTTATTATTTGAATAATTATTATTTGAGTTATGGATCAGAATGTGAGTGGCTAGAGTGTTGGTTTGCAGCATCTCCTGGAGACACTTTACAGCCGCCAGGAGCTCACAGGGCTGAAAGCAGTAAGCAGAAGATTGCCCAGGCTAGTTGAGATTGTAGCTGGAGACTCGGCTGAAATCAGACTGCCTTTCTGGAATTACAAAAGAATAAAGTCAAATCCTGTAAAGAGGCTATGAAGAGAAGCTCTGTGCTCTGTCAAAACAGTCCTGTGTACCATCCTTCACCAATCAAGACAGCGAATGCTAGTTCTTTGTTCAAATTATTCCTCAAACACTTCAGTCACAACACAAAGACTTGGTGGCTTCCTTGAAGAAGCATAGAGGAGAAAAGATACTATTATGTCGTCCCATGGCTTTGCAGACATCGCCGAGATAGGAGGGTGTGGATCTCGGGAATGAGGGCTCGCCTTTGTAAATCTTATCTTTCCCTTCCATGGAATGGGGAAGCAATCCTTGATTCAGAGATCTTCTAGGTGTGAGGAAATAGTACTGTGGGATCAATTGGGTCAGTGAGAACAGTGAGGGCACAGTATAAGGCAGCTATTGGTGATGTTGATATTGACACTATTAGCTGATGCAAAAGAGAATATAAGAACCCCATAGGGCATCAGGCCCAGATTATGCTGAACTTCAAGTGCCTCATTAAGTCCTCACCCCATCCTGCTAGTTGGTATCATTAGGCATTGTGTTGAGGGAAAAGAGACCCATGCATGGAAGGCAGTTTCCATATGCAATTAACTGGGACACAAATGGCCAGGATTCAAACCCAGGAGCTGCCACAGTTCCCATTGCTTCCAATAGAGTACAGCATGCCTTCCTTTCTGAAGACATAGCAAGCACAAGCCCTTCAATCAGACAGCAGCGTGTCTGCTAGGGTCCAGGAGTTGGGGTGGTTGGCAGGACTGCACACCTCTCTTCTGGCTGAAGGCTGTCTACACTCTGCACATGCTGCTTTTTAAGTGGCTTCCCTTCCTCAGATTCCTTTAACTGTTTCCTTTCCTTCCTTTGTTTTCTTCCCTCTCTCCCTCTCTTCCCTTTCTGCCCTTCTCTCCTTCCTTTCTTTTCTCTGTTACTTTAGTGTCTCACTATGATGCAGCCTGGGCTGGCTGCCAATTGATTTTCTTTTTTTTTTTTTTTCTTTTCGAGACAGGGTTTCTCTGTGTAGCTTTGCGCCTTTCCTGGAACTCGCTTTGGAGACCAGGCTGGCCTCGAACTCACAAAGATCCGCCTGCCTCTGCCTCCCGAGTGCTGGGACTAAAGGCGTGCGCCACCACCGCCCGGCCAATTGATTTTCTTGTCTGTACCTCTCAAATGCTGAGACTTGGTTAATACTTACCCTTGAAGTAAATTCATTATTTTATTTTATGTCTATGAGTTTTGCTTGCATTTATGTCTGTGCGTTACATGTGTGCCTGGTGCCCATGGAGGCCAGAAGAGGGTGTCAGATCCCTTGGAATTGCAGATAGTTGTGAGCTGCCACATGAGTGCTAGAAACTGAATCCAGAGCTTCTAGAAGAGCATCCAGTATCCCTTCAGTCCTAATACTTACCTTTTTCGAAGTGACTGAACTAGACTTATCTGATGTTCATGAGGGGCTAGCTAGCAGACATTTTTGAATTACAAATCTATTCACAGAACTTTCAATATCACTTCTGGCTTGGAATAATCTGTTTATGGATGTATCTTTTCACTAGACAGTAAGATCCCCAAGGGTCATATTCATTGTTCCACTGCTGGCCTAACACAAGCTCTACCCAGATAAATAAGCTAAAGGAATATTTGTTAAATTGAGCTGAACATAGCTTGGAGAGAAGTGGTTCCAAGAGTCATGTTACTTCATTCCTTTATCTACAAGAGAAATGGGGAAAAACTAAGAAACTAAGAAGCATTTTGATTTGTTTTTTTTTTTTGAATAATGCTTGTATGAACATATTCTGTATCTACTTAAGGGCATTTTTCCTAGATTCATAGAAATTAGACACAGTTAAATGTTGCCACCAAACATGTTTAATTAAAAGTGAGATCTCTAGCCAACATTTTAAGATTTCCATGTTTAAGAAAAGTATATAATGTTGTGGGAAACAAAAGCAAACAAAACTAAACTAAAAATAGTAATACACTTTTTGCTTCTTTCTGATCTCAGTTTCTAGAGCTAGCTGCCAGAATTAATCTGGTATGTGACCACATAGGCTACTGTCCAGTAGACTGTTCTGTGCTCATGCAATGTTCTAGAGTTGGGCTGTCTAATGTATGAAACCTTCTAGCTGTTCATAGTTACTGAACACTTGGACTGTGGCTGTTGTGTTGAAAAATTGATCTGTTAATATAGCTTGACTTTAATGGCTTCATATTTATATACAGATAGCCATTGGCCATGTGAACCTGTATCTTTTCTGATCATTCAAGCCTACATGTTAAATATAAACAAATAGAATTTTGAAAACACATTTTATTTATATTGGTTGAAAAACTATGCCTGGAAACTATTAGTACCAGGAGCACGCTTGGCTTCCTTTTCTCCCCAGGGCTTGTCTGAGATACTCAGTAATGGTCTTGTCATTTTGTTCTGGGCTCACAGGGGATATGCCGCAAAAGATGTGCGTGAGCAGGTGTGGCACTGGAAGTGAGTTCATGGTTACTGGGCTGTGACCTTTTCTTTCCTTTTTTCTTTTCAAATTCCTAAGACAGAGTCAGGTGGCAGAAGAATTTCCTTGCTGTGAATGCTGTTAACCACAAATGATAATCTTTAGGAAGGTTATGGAGTTCTTTAGTTCTTTTTTTTTTTAATGGTTATTAAAAATATCAAGGAAAGTGCTAACAATCTGGGGTAAGCATTAGTCATGCTGACAAGAAATAAGCTACAGGGCAGTTCTACCAGTTTGCTTCTGATGAGTCCTATATTCCATTCATAACCCCCAGCAAGGTGTTTAGAATCATCTTCCTTATGAAAACACTGAGGAAATTGCAAGACAAATATGTACCAATTTTTGACAGTTAAGAAAGTGCACGGAAGAGGGAACAATGGAGTATGGTTTGTCAGTTCAGGAGTGAAAGGCCCTGATGACCAGATGTGGTTTCACCCTTCAAGAAATGGGTTGAAAAACTATGTCACTGTTTTTAGCCATGGAGTTTGAGGCCCATTCTTACCTGAATTGACTTATCCTGCTGGTCATACCAATTAGTAGATCACTCAGTTATTTTACCAAGTCTGCTATGAGCAGTTTCAGACCTGGGCTCAGTGGGTCTTAAGCAAGGCAACACTTTAACCAGAGCTCAGAAACACACATTGTCACAGGAGATCTGAGGACCTGGTATAATGGAATGCTTACCCGGTTCCTACCCAAATCCAGCTATTTGGCTACGAAAAGAACAGTGACTAGTTTCTTGTATTCAGACTTTTCACCCTCACCCCCACAAACCAATTAGGAGAGCATGAATTAAACATTTCCTCAGAAACAGAATTACTTTTTATTCTACATTGAAATCATGTAGAATCGCTTTCACTTAATCACAATAGCAAACTATCCCAAATCAGCATGTGAGCTTCTCTAGAGTCTCATCAGAAAGAAGAGGATGTGAATTTAGTTTGCATTTCAGTGGATGAGTCCCCTGAGTAACCTGAGGAGGACCAAGTTCCTCCTCCTCCTTAAAGTAAGTCTCATGGTCTCTGGGGCAGTGAGCGTCCAGATTAGGGGCTTGTGGCAGTTTAGGGTCTCTTTATAGTCTGATTTTGGACTTGGCATATCAGCATTACTGAGGACATGTAGAAATGCATGATCAGGATTCACCACTGAATAGGAATCTGCATTTTAACAAGGCTGCATGTTAGTTTTTAAAAAGAAAAATTCATTTAATGTTAGGTGTATGCATGTGCACTACATTCATTCAGTGCCTGAGGAGGGAATTCGATTCCCTTGAACTGGAGTTATAGATGATTGTGAGCTACCATGTAGGTTCTAGGAATCAAACCCAGGTTGTCGTGCATTTAAATCTGGTGAACACTAGCTCAGGGAGTCTGAGTTTTATCTTCTAAGGGTATCCTGATACACAAATCTCATTTGGCCTCTAAGGTCCTTGATTACAGAATGTATCTTGCAATCTTTCTGATCTAAATCAGTTTTCCTTTCTGAGCACCTACAATGACTGGCACTTACAAAGCATCCCGTTTCTTTGCATTACTCAAAGCTTTTCCGCCCAGAGATCTGCCGTTTTGCTCTAGGAAGCCAGGTGGCTGTGTTTGAGATAAAGATTTGCTGTAAGTTGATTACCATCTATGGCTCTGAAAAATTAAGTGGAAACATCTGTTCTAAGGTCAAGATGAATTCAGTTGACTCTCAGATCCCTGGAATTCACACAATATGGCCAGAGTCTCCTTGTTCAGGGCTGCCTTTATAAAGTGTCTTCACCAAGCTAGCAGTATTAATCATGTGCCCAGTGCTAAGTTTTCAGATGTGATGGGGGAAATCTCAGAGGACATGTGATGATGTGGAGGACTGCACAACTCAGAAATGGAACGTGGTACAGTAGACGATCTGTGCTGTCTCTGGATTTGAATCCTCTTAGCTGTTTTTCTGGGAAAATACATTTGCTGATCTCTTAGAAACTGTTTTCATTTCTAGTGACCATCACTGGGAATTAGGTGGCTTGAATTAGGGCTCTTGTCATAAGAATTGCCTTACAGTCACTAGGTACCTGTCCAAGGCTACAGAATCCTGTTTTTGCGGGTGAGGGTCAGGTACCCCTGGTTATCTCCAGCTCTGCGAACAGTCCCGATGGACAGGCACAATACCTGGTCTGGGATTTCACTGGGTGTGCCACTGGAGCTCAGGGTGAGCCTGTTGACGACATTGCTGCCAGCTCTCTAAAATGGATATTTTGTAATGTCTTAACAATTACTGTTTTAAGTCCTAGTCAAAATAATGATCCAAGAAATTTAACCAACCTGTGCTAAGAAAAAAAAAGTTGCTTAGGGGTTCTTCTAAATAGTCAAATTGCCTTAGACTGAAAGGGATTAAAAAAAAAAAAACATTGACAGGACAAAAGCATATCTCTGGCATTGATTACTGGAGAGTGATAAAGAAGAATGTGGATGTGAAGACTTTCAATGCATTATTCTGCTCAGCTACAGTTTTAGGCATTTTGATCACTTATTACATACATAGCACTGTGATCTTATAATATGTATGGCATCGTGCCTAAGGGAATGCTATAAAGATGCAGTTCTCCAAACAAGTACATCATCATCAGAAGTAAACTTCAAACATTTGAGTTATTAGGATGGGCCTGTAGCCCAGCCTAGTAAGCTGAAATGTGGTTGACACTACTACAATCTTGCTGCCTGCTTGCTCACCCTAATTTTGCGCTTCAATTTTTTTTTCAAATTATATCATGTATCTATGTGTTTGCCTACTCGTATGTATGTATACATGTACAGCATACACGTGTTGCAGAGGCCAGAAGAAAGGGTCAGATCCTACAGAACTGGAGTTACAGGGAGTCATGAGTCACCTAATGTAGGTGCTAAGAACTGAGCCTGGTTCTTCTGTAAGAGCAGTGTGTGCCCTAGCCCCTGCATTTCAATTCTCGTAGATAGTTTTTATGAAGTCTCTGTCTCTGTCTCTGTCGCTGTCTCTGTCTCTGTCTCTCTCTCTCTCTCACACACACACACACACACACATACACATACACACACACACACACACAGAGAGAGAGAGAGAGAGAGAGAGAGAGAGAGAGAGAGAGAGAGAGAGAGAGGAGACTGACTTTAGTTCTCTTCCCCCCATGACTATTACATTTAAAAATTTATTTATTTTGTGTCCATGTGTCTGAATATACGGGCACCACAAGTGTGCAGTGCCCATCAAAGCCAGAGGAGGGCATCAGATACCCTGGCTGGAATTACAGGCAGTTGTGAACCTCCTGACATGGATGCAAGGAACCAAACTTTGTTCCTCTGGAAGAGCAGGAAGTGCTCTTAATGGCTGAGCCAGTGGTTCTCAACCTTCCTAATGTTGCGACCCACTAATACAGTTCCTCATATTGTGGTGACCCCCAACCATGAAATTATTTTCATTGCTACTTCGTAACTGTAATTTTGCTATTGTTATGAATTGTAAATATTTTTGGAGCTAGAGGTGTGCTGGGGGTTGCAACCCATAGGTTGGAACCATTGTAAGCTGAGTGACTTCTCTAGCCCCTGTTATATTTTTGAAAAGTAAGAAACATTATATTATGATCCTTATGTACACTTATGTGTAAATAGTTTGAAACAGCTCTCTGTGCAGAATGCTTTTTCCAAATAAATTTGATGTGGAACTTTTGGAATTGCTACTGGTTAGGTTCCCTGAACTTAGTTGTCTTTCTTCACAGACTCCTTTCTTCATAGTCCAACTGTGGCTTGTAATCGATAGCCTTCCTTGCATACATTAAGCATTGGACTTGGAGTTCCATGCTGATAGCTGTGGTCCTTGCTGGAGGACCCAGATTAGCTCTTGCTTGCTCAGGTCGTCAGGTTTATCATTGCCATATTTCTGTTAGTATCGGAAATCAACTCTTGGCCTGATCTCTGGAACCTCTCTTGGATGCTAAACCCTGCTTGCTGAACTGGATGTTTTCCAAGCATCAGCAGCTGGGTCAATCTGCCCACCACCTGTCCAATGCCAACAAGCGAAAGGTCTGGCTTTATGGTCTTGGCCCTTCCTCGGTCCTCCTGTCTTCATGCTCCTCAGTTCCCTCAATTAATTGAGTCATACCTGGCTGTATTCCAAGATACAACCCAGAGAGAAGATGAAGTTGCATTTATTTCACAGGAGATGGCTCTGTGACCAGCCTTTCTTCACATAGACTTGTGACACTTTAACCAACATTCCAAGAAGTCATCTGAAACTTCAAAATAACTCATCAACTGACTCAAACACATTACCACTATTTCCTCCTGTCTAGTCACCCTCTTTTTGTCTTTTTGTTTTGTTCTTTTTAAACCTTTTTCCTCCTCCAATTGTGATTATGTAATAACCAATTGTTCCATCCTATTGGTAGGATTGTAATCTAAAACTTTGCATCAGTAATCACCACTTGAGTTTGTTTTGATGAATTTCAGTTCTTAGATTAATCTTGTCCATGAAAAGAAACAGTTATTTTTTATCAGGTGGGTGGTGCCCAAGTAAGGATTTTTTTTCCAACTCTGGGTATACATTATGTAATAAGTAACAAACTTTCTGTGTATGCACAGTTCTTTTCATTCCAAAGATTCCCAAAGCACGTTTACAAGCTTAACTTGGATTAAATATCCCCATTACCTCATCCAGCCCTGAAATGGAGCAATCTCCGGGGGAAAGTGTGGCAGCTGCTTAACAATGTACAGACATACTGTGCTACAAGACAAATACCGGAGGCTTAGGCTGTTTTATTTTACATGGCAAGAGCTGCAGGTCAGGAGTCTGGAACGGGGCATTGCCTGGGAGTACTGCCATACTTGAATGGGAACTTCAGTTTCTTGAAATAATAAAGCATCTCACCCAAGGTCGACATCTCAGCCAAACAACTCTTTGGGAGCTGGTAGACCAGGAAAGGAACAGATTGGACACAAAGACTCTGAACTTGGTGGTGAACACCTCTAATCCTAGCACTTGGAATGCTGAGGCAGGGGGATTATGAGTTCAAGGCCAGACTGGACTAGATTGAGAGATCTTGTTTCAAAGGGGAAAAAAGATGTTTCTAGGAAATGACTTAGAGGGGTAGCATTTTGTAAACTGGATGCTGAGAATTTAAACTCTTGTATTTTGTTCATATGCTTTGAGAGCTGTACTGTTTCTCTGTTCACTTTTCATCTGTTGCACACATCACCACTCTGTCTTTATCCTGGAGAAGATAAACTTGCTGTAAAGGTTCATGGGGATTCTCCTGTACTCCAGCATCTGGGCTTAGAGAGCCATGATACTGAGATATTTGGTTCTGCTGTGGTAGTGTGTGGTTGGAATTTTCTTTGTTCTGCCAACCAGCACCCAAATAAAGACACAGAGACTTATTGTTAATTATAAATGATTGGCCTTAGCTTAGGCTTGTCACACTAGCTCTTTTAACTTAATTTAACCTGTTTCAATTAGTCCACATTTTGCCTTGGGCCTTTTTAACCTATCTTTCATTCTGTATGTCCTGCTTTCCTGCTTCCTTCATGTCTTGCTGGCTTGCCCCTAAAATCTCCTTGTTGTTTCCTTTTCTTTCTTCTTTTTGAGCCTAATTTCCTCCTCCTATTTACTCTCCCTGCCTGGAAGTTCCATCTATACATCCTCCCTTTTTTATTGACCATTCAGCTTTTTATTAGACCAATCAGGTCCCTTAGGTAGGCAAGGAAAATAGAAACACATTTTTACATAATTAAACAAATGCAACATATCTTTGCATAATTAAACAAATATTTCACAACAGTAGTGTTTGTCACCAAAGCTTGTGAGGGACAATTTCTTAACATCCATGACTGCTCTTCTTGAATTACTCACATTTTCCCTCTTCTAACTTAGTAGACCTAATAGGGATAAGAGCTGTACAGTGTTGTTAGTTCCAGAGGTATCATATTCCCTGGATACCTATCTACCCAAAGTGATCTTTGTAAAGAATCCATTTTGTAGTCTTTTCAAATGCTATTTTAAGTGTAGTGTCTCCTGGAACCTGATGGTTCATGCATGAGAAATCAGAGTGAAGAATCCTATACCCTCTATCTATGAAATAAAGCCAACTTAATTATGGTGCCTGCTCTTTTTGATATGTTCTTTACTTTAAAGTATTTCACTGAAAATTTTTGTGTCTATGCTCATCAGACAGATTGTTCTATAACTCTCTCTCTCTCTCTCTCTCTCTCTCTCTCTCTCTCTCTCTGTGTATGTGTGTGTCTTTATCTGGTTTTGCTATGATAGCAATACTGGCAAAAGAGTTTGTAAGCAACAAAGGAATACATAGTGAGAATCATCCAGTTCACCTTTCCTTTGTGATAAAACATCAAGACCAAGGCAACTTGCATAAGAAAGAATTTCTTTAGGTTTATGATTCGAGATTATTAAAAGTCCATCATGGTCTAGTGGCAGGGCAGCAAGCCATAAGCCATGCAGCAGAATAGAAGGAAACTGAGAGCTCACATCTCAACTACAAGCAGGAAAGCAGAGAGCATGTGAGGATTGGAGCCCAGCTTTTGACCCTTAAAGCCTTCCCGAGTGCCATTCTTCTTCTAGCAAGGCCACACTTCTAAACCAAACAGCACCACCCACCGGGAATTAAGTGTTCAAATGCCTGAGATTATAGGGGACATTTTTCATTCAAGCTACCACAGTGTCGCAGCACCCTTTGTTGAAAATGCAGCATTTCCTCCAGTGTATATTTTAGTATCTCCATTGAGTATTAAATGGTTATAGTTACGTGTATTCATTTTTGGGTCTTTGATTTTTTTTCAGCTGGCCCACATACTTGTTCTTATGGCAGTGCCATTTTGTTTTTATTGTTTTGGCTCTGTAATATGTCTTTAGATCTGGAATGGCAATCCCTCCAGCATTGTGCTTCTGCTCAGGATTGTTTTGGTTATCCTGATTCTTTTGTGGTTTGGTATGAATTTTATGGTAGTGTTTTTATTCATTTCTTTGAAGAATGAGATGGGGATTTTGACTGAAATGGAATTAAGTCTGTAGATGGCTTTTGATAGAATGCTCACTTTACAATTTTGATTTAAGAGCATGAGATGTCTTCATCTTTCTTCAGAGGTTTAAAATTTGTTGTTGAGGTTCTTTACCTCTTTAGTTAGATTTATCCCTAGATTTTTTTGAGACTCTTGTGAATGGGAGTATGTTCATGATTTCCTTCTTTTGCTTCTTATTGGTATATAGAAAAAACTACTGATTTTTCTAAGTTGATTCTGTATCCTGCCATATTGCTGAAAATTATTTTATCACTTCTGTACATTTTCTGGTAAAATTTTTGTGATCTCATGTTAATTTTCATTTGACTTCTTCTTTTCCTAGCTGTATGTTTAATTTTCTTTTTTTGCCTTGTTGCTCAGCCATTGCATCAAGCACAATACTGACACAGAGTGTGGACAGTGAACAGCTCTGTCTCCTTCCCAGTTTCAGCAGGATTCCTTCAAGTTTTTCTTCATTTAGGATGATACTGGCAATGGATTTCTCATATGTAGCTTTTATTATGTTGAGATATTTTTTCTCCAGTCCTATTTTCTCTAAGACTTTTATCAGGAAGTCATGTTGAGTTTTTATCAAAGGCTTTTCTGCATCTATTGAGATGATCTTGTTATTTTTATCTTTAAGCCCATTTATGTAATTTATTACATTTATTGAGCTATATATGTCAAACCATCCTTAATCTTTGGGATAAAGCCAACTTGGTCATGGTGGATAACCTTTTTGCTATGTATCTATTCAGTTTACCAGGATTTTATTGAACATTTTTTGAAGGTCCATTCATCAGGAATATTGGCCTACTAGTAGTGTTCTTTTTTGTTTATTATTTATCTGGTTTTGGTATTAGAGTGATCATAGATGGATTTTGGGAATGCTCCTTCTGTTTCTACTTTTTGAATAATAGAAAAAATGTTGGCTGTAGATCTTCTCTGAAAGTCTCATAGGATTCTGCTGTTAATCCTTCTGGCCCTGGGCCATTTCTAGTTGGAAGACTTTTTATGACTATTCAAGCTCCTGATTGTTGTGGGTCTGTTTAAGTTGTTGATCTCTTCTTGCTTTAATTTTGGTGGTTTGGCTGAAACTAGAATTAGTTCATTTTTTACTTTTTACTTTTTGTTTTTTTTTTTTAACTTAATGGAGTACAGGCTTTTAAAGTATTCTTTATAATATTATGAATTTCTTTGGTATCTCTTGTAATGTTTTTCAGTTCATTTCTGATTTTGTTAATTTTGGCTCTTTCTTTCTTCCTTTTGGTTAGATGGGACACAAGGGTCTGCCAATATGGTTAATCTTCTCAAAGAACCAGCTTGTTTTTTAAAAAAACTTTGTGGATTTCACATCATGCATTCCAGTCCCACTTATCTCCCTATCTCTTCACATTTGCCCTATGCCTTTGAAACCTTCCCCCAAAACAAAATCAAATAAAAAAAAAAACAACCAAAAACCCAAACCGAAACCAAACCAAACCAAGAAAATGAGAGAGAGAGAGAGAGAGAGAGAGAGAGAGAGAGAGAGAGAGAGAGAGAGAGAGAGAGAAGAATCTTGTTGTGGAAGCTGTAGTATGGCCTGTTGACTCACACAGTTTAGCCTTTAGTCCGTTCATCTTTACTCACAATTGTTCATTGCCATGAGTCATTGGTGTGGCTGGAGGTCTCTGGCTTCTGCTGTGCCACCAATAATGGGCTCTTACTGGGGCTCCTTTTGTATAACCTGTTGTCCTGTGTCGTGGAGATTTGTGGTCTTGGATCTGTAGGTTTGTCTCCTTCTCATTCTCCATAGACACAGTGGATGTTGGGGTAGGCTAATTCATAGCTCTGGAAAGAACCAGCTCTTAAATTCATTGATTCTTTTATTGTTTTCTTTGTTTCTATTTAATTAATGTCTGCTTTGATCTTTTTTCCACCAACTGCCTTTGACTTTGGTTTGTTCTTGTTTTTCCAAATTCTTGAGTTTTATCATTAAGTCATTTTTGTACTCTTTAAAAAATTTTTTTTTAAGTATAACACTTGGGGATATAAACTTTCTTCTTACAACTGTTTTTATTGTATCCCAGATATTTTGTTGTGTTTTCATTTTCATTTAGTTTTAGCAACATTTTGATTTCTTTTTTGACCCATTGATCATTTAGTAGTGAATTATTTAATCTCCCTCAATGTACACACTTACTTGGGTCTTGATTTTGTTTTATTGCATTGTGGACAGAAAGGATACACAGAAGTGTTTCAGCTTGTGTGTGTGTGTGTGTATGTGTTTTAATTTCTAAAGATTTGTTTTATGTCCTAGGATGTGGTTTATTTTAGAGAAACTTTCATGTCTTGCTGAGTAGAATGTGTATTCTTTCATGTTTGGATGGAGTATTTTGTAGATAACTGTTAGGTCATTTGATGTAAGATGTCATTTACTCCAGTGGTTTCTCTGTTTATTTTTGTAAAGATGTCCTATTCATTGGAGAAAGTGAATCTGTGTATTTAATTCCATTTGTGTGCTTGTTATGAAATTGGGCATATCAGAGTTTGGTGTATGTTCAGTATTGTAGTATTTCCTTGATTAATTAATCCCTTGATTAGAATGTTGTGCCCTTCTTTGTCTCTTCTGGTTAGTTTTTATTTGAAGTTTATTTTGTCAGATATTAGGCTGCCCATGGTTGTTTAGTTCCTGATTCCATTTGTTTGGAATACTTTTTTCTGCTCTTTCACTTTGATGTAGTGTCTATCTTTAAAACTAAGTTGAGTTTCTTATAGACAACAAAGATGGATTCTCTTATTCTATTCAGCTAGCTTACATCTTTTGATAGGAGTGTTGATTAATAGAATTATTATTGAAATGATAATAATTGAAAGGTGTTTGTAAATTACAGTCATATTTTTCTGATTTGTGTTCTTAATTATGGTTTGTGTTTCATTAATTGTACTTTCATTTGTTTTCTTTTTAGAGTCTGTTGGCTGTGTTTATTCCCCCCTTCAGTCTGAAGTATTGCTTCAAAGATTCTGTTTAAAGTTGGTCTGCTGGATATTTTAACAGGCCCCCAGACCTTAGTACAATGGACTCCGTGATGGAAGTACCTACCATTCAGGCCATAAAACTCAGCACATAGACAGTACCACCTGCCAAAATGAAAACAAAGACCTAATCCATCAAATTTCATGGTTCTGGGAAAGTCTTTAAATGTACTAGTCTTGCTTTTTGGTGTCTGTAGTTCTGATTCTGCTAACTGTTCCTGTTAACTGAAGTAGGTCAACCAAGAACATGGATTTTGTGATTAAAATCTCATCCCAAGAAAGGCTTAGGGCTAGCTACACTGGGATCCTGAACACCCAGTGTAGTTGCTGACTGGTTAATAAAGACTTTCTACTGGCTTAAACCCATGCCTGAGCAGTCTTCTCTGGTGGATACTCCACAACAATATGAATTCTTTTAGTGTGTTTAAATCATGGAAAGTTTTTCTTTCGCCTTCAACTATGTCAGATAGTTTTTCTGGGTACAGTAGTAGGTTGGCAATTATGGTCTTTCAGCACTTGGAAAGTATTGTTCCAGGCTCTTCTGGCTTTCAAGTTTCCACTGAGAAATCATTGGTTATTCTGATAGGTTTTTCTTTATATAGTACCTGTGTATTTTTTTTTTTTTTGCAGCTTTTAATATTGTCTTTGCTCTGCATATTTTTTTGCTTTAACTATGATATTCATTGAAGAGTTTCTTTTCTGGTCTTGTCTGTTTGGTGCTTTGTGTGCTTCTTATAGCTGTATAGGTATGCCTTTCCTTAGTTTTGAGATGTTTCCTTCTGTGATCTTGTTGAAGATCTGGTCTATGCCATTGACCTGGGACTCACCTCTTTCCTCTATACCTCTACTTAGAGATTTTGTCTTCTGGAGCTATTTTACATTTCCTTCATGTTCCTTTCCTATACTTAAACATATATAATAAAATAGTCTTTGCTTTTTTAAATTTTGTCTGGATCCTCTACTTTATCTTTAATTCCCGATTTCTATCTTTCTCTTGACTCACTCTACTTCTAAGGTTTCACCCTGAGTTTTCTAATTAGGGTACTGAGTTTTTCCATTCCATCTCTATTTCAACTTGTGTTATCTTCAGTGTTTCTATCTTCTTGTTGAATTCAGCTTTCAAATCCTAAATTATCTTCATCACTTCAGTCAGCCATATAATTGTATTTTATTGGCTATTATTCAGGTATTTATTATTACCCTCTTGGAAGTCAGTGAAGTGTTTGTGTCTTTTTAAATTCTTTAATTCAATGTGTGATTATTTTTTTAAATTCAGTATCATAGGGTTTATTTAGGCAGTTCTTGTTAGAAAACACTTCTACAGGACCAATGGGTTTGAAGAGAGATAGGTTGTGTTGGTCATTCATGTTGCTTTTGTCTTGAAATTTGGCTCGGTCATGTGGATGTCTTTCCATGGTTGTGTATATGATAAGCCTGCCTGCCTTAGATTTGGCCAGTTCAGGTAGTCATGCTTGAGCTACTCCTAGTAAAGGTGGTGTATGAGCTGTTTAATTGGACCAAGCCAAGATGACTCCCAAATCTAGAGCTGTCCTGTGGCTACAAAAACGACAGTGGGTAGAGAAAAGGATGGAAGGGGAACAGAGCATCTCAACAATTAAAGGTGGCTCATAAATAAATTGGCTTTGAAGGCCATGGATCTGCAGCCAGTCTTGTGGATATAGACATGGCAAGAAGTGGAATAAAGGATGACAAAGAGAAAAAGTGACTTAGCAGGTGTGGTGGTTTGAAAGAAAATGGTCCCTCAAGTGAGTGGCATTATTAGGAGATGTGACCTTGTTGGAGTAGGTGTGGTCTTATTTGAGGAAGTGTGTTACTGTGAAGGCAGGCTTTGAGGACTCACATGTGTTCAAGCCACACTCACTTCCTGTTGCCTGTATATCAAGATGTAAAATTCTCAGCTCCTTCTCCAGCACAGTGTCTGCCTGTACACTGCCATGATGACAATGGACTGAACCTCTGAACTTTAAGCCACCAAATTAAGTATTTTTTTTTTAATAAAAGTTGCCATGGTCACAGTGTCTCTTCACAGTAATAGAAACTCTAAATGAGACAGAAGTTTGTACCAGGGACTGGAGTATTACTGTGATAGGCCTGACTCTGCTTTTGTTTAAAGAAATTCATATGGATCTTGGAACCGTGGATTAGAAAAGCAGTTGAACACTCGAAGTGCTGCTTAATGGGCCATCCTAGTAGGAGCACTGAAGGCAGTGGTGCTAAGAGTGATTTGAACTGTGGGGACTGGCTCAAGAGGTTCCAGAGGAGAAGAATATGAATATGTGGGCTAGAGGTCATCTCTGATATTTTGGTGAAGAAAGTAGCTGCATTTTGCCCTTGTCTGAAGAGTTTGCCTGAGACTAAAATGAAGAGTTTTGGATGAATTCCATCAGCAGAGTAAATCTCAAAACAGCCTAGTATATAGACTCTGTTGTGTGGTTCTTAGTGGTAACTCTAATGAAAATTTATAGTGAAAAGGAGTAAGCTGAGCAGGGTAAATTACAAAATGTAAAATTTGAGGAGAAAAGGAGTATCAAGAAGTGGAATGGAGCTAAGTCCTGAGTTCAGGGAGGTAAACAGATTTTGAAATAGAATAAAAGGGAATAGTAACCCCAGGGCAAGCTACCACCCAGCTAAGTTTCCAACTTGTGAAAAGGAATTAAAGAAAAACTAAGCACTGGGTTTGGTGGTGGATGCCTTTAATCCCAATATGTGGAAGGCATAGGCTGGCAGATCTCTGAGTTTGAGGTCAGCCTGGTCTGTAGAGTGATTTCTAGGGCAGCTAAGCTTAGGCAGTGAAGGTAACAATCAAACAGAAAGCTGGTAAAGATGCAATTGAATGAGGAGGCCATGTTTCAGCCCTAGTAAGCAGTGGAGCTTGGCAGTTTTAGCCACGTGGTTCTGGCTTTAAGGAGAGAAGAAAGGGGCTATGGAATTTTCCTTCACGACTAAGACAAGCTGCGGAGGCCAGGCACATGTCAGGGGTGTCCCTGAATGGAGGCCTAGAGAGGTCATTTCATGAAGCTGTGAGGTTGAAGCCTGTATTGCCTTGGAGACCCCAAGATGTTAGAGATGCCAGAGCTGTGGGATACCTGCCAAGGAAAGCTGCTAACAGGGAGTGGAAATCAGCCCAAAAGAAAGAAGTAAGTTACAGTTAACAAAGCTGAAAAGAGTTGGAGAACTGAAGAACATTTTGACATTAGACATGGAAGATGTAGAGTTTAGAGTTTGCCCAGCTAGTTTTTGGTCTTGCTTTGGCCCGGTATTTCCTCACTATGCTCCCTTCCCTATGTTTTGTAATGGTAATGTATATCTTGTGTCATTATATGTTGGAAGAAGTATATGATCTCTTTTGATTTTGATTTTATAGGGGATTACAGGTAAGAGAATCTCAGAAGAGACTTTGAACTTTGGGCTTTTAAACATTGTTAAGACTGTGATAGACTTGGAGACTTTTGAAGTTGGACTAAATACATTTTGCATTATGACGTGGTTATAAGCCTTTGGGGGCCAGGGAGTGGAATATAGTAGTTTGAAAGAAAATGGCCCCCATTAAGGGAGTGGCACTATTAGGAGATGTGGCCTTGTTGGAGTAGGTGTGGTCTTGTTGAAGGAAGTGTGTCACTGTGGAGGCAGGCTTTGAGGACACATATATGCTCAAGCTACACCCATTGTCTCAGATCACTTCCTGTTGCCTGCAGATCAAGATGTAGAATTCTCAGCTCCTTCTCCAGCACCATGTCTGCCTACATACTACCATGTTCCACCATGATGACAATGGAATGAACCTCTGAAACTGTAAGCAAGCCACCCAATTGATTTTTTTTTTTAATAAAAGTTACCATGGTCATGGTGTATATAGCAATAAAAACCCTAAGACAGCAGGCAAAGGTGGTTCATGAAAAATACTTGTTTCTTGGGCTGTGGGTATTGATCTAAACCTGTGGGTAGGGAGAAGATATAGGGGCAGGAGGGATGGTAATATGAAAGGGAAATAATTACTCACATAGTAAAGGTGGTTCTTTGTAGCTAGAGTTTTTCTGCCTGGCCCACGGTCAGGGCAAATCTCTCTCACCTGCCAGTCCCACAAACGCTCAGACCCGACCAAGTAAACAAAGAGACTTATATTCCTTACAAACTGTATGGCTATGGCAGGCTTCTTGCTAACTGTTCTTACAGCTTAAATTAATCCATTTCTATAAATCTATACCTTGCCATGTGGCTCGTGGCTTACTGGCATCTTCACATGCTATTTGTCATTGTGGCGGCTGGCAGTGTCTCTCTGACTCAGCCTTCCACTTCCCAGCTTTATTCTCCTCCTTGTCCCGCCTATACTTCCTGCCTGGCCACTGGCCAATCAGTGATTTATTTATTGACCAATCAGCAACACACTTGACATACAGACCATCCCACAGCAGTTCTTGAACAAAGCACTTTCTCAGGGGCTATGTTTCTGAAACTAGGCTTGTGAGTTTTCAGAGTGTTGGCAGGATGGTAAAGGGATGGCAAAAGGAAGAGGCAACTTACCAGGGAAGAGTAGCTCATGAACACACAGAGGCCTTGTCTAGTTTTTGATGGTTATATTTGTTCTTGTTTTTCCAAGGTTTTCAGCTACATTTTAAAGTTGTTGGTGATATCTTTTTTTTTTTTAAATGTAGGCACTTAACTGCAATAAATTTTACTGGTAGAACTGACTTTATTATGTCTCTCATGTTTTGATATGTTATGTTTTCATTTCATTCAGTTCTAGGAATTTTTAAATTTCCTTTTTTATTTCCTCTTTCACCCAATTTTGATTCAGTAGTATGTTGTTTAGCTTCCAAGCATTTGTGTACTTTCTATCATTTCTACTGTTGTTGATGTTTAGCTTTATTCCTTTGTAATCAGATAGAATATAGGATGTGATTTCAGTTTTCCCTTATTTGTGGAGATTTGCTTTTGGTCCTATTATGCAGCCTATTATGGGAAATTTCAATGGGCTGCTGAGAATAACATGTGTTCTTTGTTGTTTGGTAGAATGTTCTTTAGGTCCATTTGATTTATGATGTCATTCACCTCCAGATTTTCTCTGTTTTTTATTTTTATTTTTTTCAGATGCTGTGACTATTAGTGAGAATGAGATATTAAAGTCATCCAAGATCACTGCGTTAGGGCCAGTCTGTGTTTTTAGATCTAATAATGTTTATTTATATGAAATCAGGTGCCATGGTGTTTAATTGCATATATGTTTAGGATTGTAATAACATGGTGGATTTTTTTCTTCAATGCCTATGAAGTGTCCCTTCTTATCTTTTTTGACTAGTTTTGTTTTTATATCCTTTTTGTCAGATATTAGAATAACTATACCAGCCTATTTCATTGTTTCATTTAGTAGGAATACCCATTTCATCCTTTTACCCCTAAAGTATTATCTATCATTGATGGTAAGGTGTTTTTCTTGAAGGTAAGAAATATGTAGATCTACTGTGGGATGGTCTGTATGTCAAATTACTCTGATTGGTCAATAAATAAAACATTGATTGACCAGTGGCTAGGCAGGAAGTATAGGCAGGACTAACAGGAGAAAAAAAAGAACAGGAAGCCACCGCCATGACAAGCAGCATGTGAAGATGCCAGTAAGCCACAAGCCACGTGGCAAGGTATAGATTTATGGAAATGGATTAATTTAAGATATAAGAACAGTTAGCAAGAAGCCTGCCACGGCCATACAGTTTGTAAGGAATATAAGTCTCTGTGTTTACTTGGTTGGGTCTGAGCAGCTGTGTGACTGGCGGGTGACAGAGATTTGTCCTGACTGTGGGCTAGGCAGGAAAACTCTAGCTACAAATGGCGCCCAATGTGTTGGCAAGAGTTTCCACCTAAAACCTGATTTAAAAGATTCTAAAATGGAGCTAAAAACAATTCCTAGTTGTCTCTTTCAAGCTAGTGGTAGCCTGTGTGTTTGAGCTACTATGGCGGGTTCCTGGCGTGTGTGCTTGACCTGCAGTATGGCAGGAATGAGGCCTCTGCAAGTGACACATTAAGCTGTGTGGTGGACTTAGACTTTGCTAGTACAAAACAAAAAAAGAGGTTTCTGCGCTAGATGATGCTTTGATAGAAGCATAGACCCACTATTTCTGAGAGTTGATGGCTCCCAGACCTGGCGGAAAAACGTACCACTGCCATGTTGGGAAGCTGAAGTGGACGGAGCCAGCAGCCACAGCACCATTTCAGGCTTAGAAGGCTGCAGTTTAAAGCAATAGGCTCAAGGTAATATAAAAAATAAGACACGTAAAGATGGCTACCACACAGAGAATCTGGATTATGTTCTCTTTGATATTCGTAACTGAAGAAAAACATTTGATTGCAAAAGCTGTTGAGTTATGCCAAAATGTATATTTTAAAGGTACCTTGACTTCAAAATTTGGATATAAGGATATGTTGCTTTGGAAAGGAGGCTCTGCTTTTGTTTCCACAGAAAGCCAGAGGCTATGGATTTGTTCCAGATTAAGATACATCAGGTTTGACCAGCCAAGACCCCCTGAAAGGTCTCCGATGACACCATGACCCAGATAATCCAACATCCAGAACCGTTTCAAGGCAACTGGCTCAGACAATACACCCTCATGGACTACTCCATAATCCTAAAATTTTCTTTGTGTCCCCATAAGATACAGCGACCCCTCCAGCAGGAAGTAGTAAAAGAAGCTACGCCCAAATTCCCAAATATACCAAGCTGGCTTTGGAGATGTGTAAAAGTTAAAACCTTCCTTTAAAAAAAAAAAAAAAAAAAGAAAAGGGGAAGTACTGTGGGATGGTCTGTATGTCAAATTACTCTGATTGGTCAATAAATAAAACACTGTTTGGCCAGTGGCTAGGCAGGAAGTATAGGCGGGACTAACAGGAGAAAAGAAAGAACAGGAAGGCGGAAGGAGACACTGCCAGCCACCACCATGACAAGCAGCATGTGAAGACGCCAGTAAACCACAAGCCACGTGGCAAGGTGTAGATTTATGGAAATGGATTAATTTAAGATATAAGAACAGTTAACAAGAAGCCTGCCACGGCCATATAGTTTGTAAGGAATATAATTCTCTGTGTTTACTTGGTTGGGTCTGAGCAGCTGTGTGACTGGCGGGTGACAGAGATTTGTCCTGACTGTGGGCAAGGCAGGAAAACTCTAGCTACATAGATCCTGTTTTCTAATCTAGTCTATTAGCCTATATCTGTTTTATTGGGGAAGCAAGATCATTAATATTTAGAGTTAACATTGAAAGATGTGTATTAATTCCTGCCATTTTGTTGATTTTATGGCCTTTTCTCATGTCTCCTTTGATTGCCTCTCTTGACATTATTTCTTCATTGTGACCTCTTGGGTGTGCTTATCCACCATTTTCTTCAATTGAAGTATTCCTTCTATTTCCTTTATAGAGCTGACTTCCTACATATACAGTCATTTACTCTGTTTTTATCATAGAGAATTTTTACTTCCCCTTACATTTACTATTATTATATTATTTTTGTGAATGGGTGTATTGTCTGAATGTAAGTCTATGAATCACATGTGTGACTGCTGCCAAGCATGGAGGCACGGAAAGGGCTTCAGATCACTAGAACTGGAGTTACAGATGGTTGTAAGCCACCATATGCATTCTGGGAATGGATTCCGAGTCCTCTGGAAGAACAGCCAGTGCTCTTAGCTACTGAGCCATCTCTCTATCCCTTTCCCCTTAAGCTTTCAGAGATAGTTTTAGTGGGTATAATAGCCTGGGTTGACCGTTGAGATTTTTCAAGATTTGTAGAACATTTTTATAGGACATTTTGGCACTAAAAGTTTAAGTAATTCTGTGTTATTTTGGTAGGCCTAACTTTGTAAGTAACTTGACCTTTTTCTCTTTTAGCTTTCAATACATTTAAAACAATTCTTCATATTTAATATATTATCTATAATACATTATTGAAAATTCCTTTTCTGGTCTTGTCTAGTTGGTGTTTTGTAGGCCTTTTGTAACTGAGTGAGCATCTCTTTCTCTAGGTTTGGAAGTTTTCTTCTATTATTTTATACAAGATACCAACTCCCTAGTCCTTTGCTGTTGTGTTCTTCTCCTGTGTCTATACTTCAGAAGCTAGGTCTTCTCACTGTGCTGCCAAACTCCCCATGTTCCATTCATATTATTTTTAAAACTCATTGACTTTTGCTGAGTGATCCAGTTTGTCTCTTTTGTCTTCCATCTCTAACTCTCTGTTTTTGAGAAGATCCATTCTGTTAGTGAAGTTTTCCACTGGGTTTTTAAATTGTGCTACCACAGTCAACTTGGCTTTTAACTTTTTGCACACATAGTTTTTATTTTTTCTTTGGCCCAGAAGTTATTTAGCAGACCATTGTAAAATTTCTAATTGCATAATTAAAAAAATTAAAACTTTACTGCTATTTTTAGTTTACTTAACAAAGGCAAAGAATGTGTTTTTCCAAATAAAATGTGATCTATTTAGTGGCTTAAAAATAAGATACTTTCTAAAAACTACAAAGACACTGCCCAAAATAATAGTATTTATAAGTCTAAAAGTTAAAAATAATTTTTTTAAATAATTGAAATTCATTACTTCATTAAAAATATTTTATAATCTTTAAAAATTAATGTTTTGTTGACAAAGTCTTAGAGATTTTTATTTTTTCATGTTTTCTTTTTAAGTTAAATATTTTGACTGGTTGCTTGTTAGTAAGTCCTTATACCTAATGAATAGTTATCATGAACTATACATTTAACAATGCAGCATGACCTCTGTGTTTTATTACTGTCTGTAGCATTAATTATGCATAGTTTGCATTGATTCTTTCAGCTTCAAAATATTGTATTTCTATTTATACTTCTGTTTTATATGTATATAGCTTTCTTCCTTTGCATAAATTTGCTTTAGGATATACTATGAATAGGATAAGCATGGCTTTAGGATTTACTATGAATAGGATAAGCATGAGTATATATATATATATATATATATATATATATATATATATATATATTCATCTAAAAACCCTTGTGTTTCAATGGAGACCATACTCACTTACATTCAGGTGGGTCTCTGTTAAATATGATACAATTTCTGTTATTGTTGTTTCTCTTTGTTTCATCTTTGCTTGCTTTAAAAAAATCTTTAAGTTTGTATTGATGTATTTAAAACTCAAATACAATTTTAAATTCCCTGTTCATCTGCCTATATTATACTCCCATGGTTAATATTGTGTGTTTCCCATGTGAACTGTTTCATCTGCATTCATATTATCCACTTACACATATGTATGGTGGATAACTTTGGAAGACCTTCTAAGCCACACTTCTTTGTGAAGGATGTTCTTCACACCCATGTCTATGTTGGCACAGCTCTACAACAGAAGCTGTGGTCCAGGAAACCTAGGGTCGGTTTCTGAGTCTAACTGGGCAGACCAAAATCTCTCTCCCAGGGATTTGGAATTGGTGTAAAATATATGCCAGTCAGTTTAAGCTCTTTCCACAAGTAATGAAAAGGCCAGGGTTGTAGTTAAGTCTTTAAACAATTCATAGTGGAAACTGAAGAAAAAAAAAGAATGAAACAGAGGTTCACCTATCCAAAATTATCTAGGAAGAAAGAGGGGTAAGAAAGGAGGATAAATATAGAGGAAGGCCTTCCTGAGCTTCTGGGTTACTTGTACCTCTTGGGGTTCTAAGTTCTGTCTTCCATTGTCTCTGCAGTATTCTGCATCAAAACATCCACTTGTTTCTCACTTGCATCACCCTGGTACTGCCACAGCCTGCTTGCATGGTTAAAGTGGCCCCTTTCTCTCAGAAGTCACACGGGTGGATGCTTCTAGTGAATCATCGTTCCTCACCTTGCTGCAGCACCAGTGGTCTCCTATGTTATCTTCTCTTCTATGTCTTCTGGTTCTCTGTGGTCCACATGCAGCTACTTTCCTTTGGGTATAAGCTAACTAAACAGATTTGGATATATATATATATATATATATATATATATATATATATATATATATATATATATATAATTACTCAACCCAATGTTCTCGTTCAGAATAAAGGACTATTTTTATCCAAAATACACTTGATAAACAGGGTCATGTCAATATTCAATGATTTGAACAGTTAAGATTGACCTATTGCTTCCTTCCATCTCATTTTCCTAATATTTATTTTAAGATTAAAATGAATAATTATTAACACCAACATCTTTTATTTTCTTATTCTCTAGCATTTGCAAAATGATTTCAGGCAAATTATTTTATTTTATTTTAAAGTAATATATTAGTATTAATTTCATATCATCAAAGATTCAACTGGCACAGAAAGACTTTAATCTAGACACCCATCTACTGACTTCCTTATCTTACACTTGCTGCTGTAGCTAAAATTAATATATAAACACAGTGAAAACAACAACAGAAATGAATACTTTATTTTTTAAAAGACTTTAATTACTGGCCATGTGGATGGTAGAGGGAGACGTTATAGTCCAACCTTATACACAAGTGTTGTAGATGAGTCAGGCAGGCCAGGAACTAGATGGATTTAATGGCCTTCTGTGTGTAAATGAGTAAGCAGCTTCCCATTGAAGTAGGAGTGGGCGTGGAAAGTGTATACAAATTTCTTTATGAAGATTCTAATGCAAAAGCGTGTCTACTTATAAAGATGTCTCATCTCCAATGCTCCCTAGGTCTTGGAGTTGTGAAGACCGTGCTCACCTGAAACTCATGGAATCAGATACAATGCACATTGACTTCCCTGAATCTCTCACCAGTGCTGTTCCTCCTGAGCAGTGAACTCCTACCTAGACCCAGCTTTGATTCCACGGGGCTGGAAGTGCTTAAGACACACAATCAGCTTCTCTTCTCACACCATCATTTCCAGCTGCAGTTTCCCACCCATCCCTGTTTTGAATTAAGACTAATAAATGTATTTGAAATTGAAATAATCTTTCCTCTTGGCCTTTCTCCCGTGCCTTAAGTTCTCATCTAATCTCAAGTCATGATAAATACATATATAACTTATATATGGAATACATTTGCCTCTTCCTTATGCTGTACTTTTTTCATTTGCGACTTCCTGGTGTTTTCCAGCTTTGAGAATTTCTTGACCTCTGCTACTCCCCTTCCCTCCCAGTCACTTATAGTGTATTGCAAGTTCCTCTAGATAAGCTGGTAAAAGTAGTGTTCTTTACTGGCTCTAGGTGTTTTTATTTTACTGATTGTATTAGGGTTATCATTGCTGTGATGAAACACCAAGACCAAAGAAATTTGGGGAGGAAAGGAAATATTTGGCTTATGTTTCCACATCACTGTTCAGCATTGAAGGAATAGTATTATCCACAGGATATACACAATTAGAAATTATTATCATCCTTAACTAAGAAGACCAAGCCTAATGTACCTAGACAAGTCTGTATTCAGCTCTCATTTATTTTAATTCAGATTTCTTTATATTTCTTATACATCTGTAAAGCTATATATATTATATATAAAGCTATTCATATATGTGTGTATTTACATGTGTACGTATGTGAAGCATGCATCTGTATGTATGCCTTTTCTCATGTAACTGCACTTGTTGCATGTGTGTGCATGCACTTGTGGAGGTCATTGGCTGATGTTGGATGTTTACCTTTACTCTTTTATACCTTATATTGAGGCAGGGTTTCTCTCTCTCTCTCTCTCTCTCAAAAATTTTTAATTTTTATTTGTGTGTGTGTGTGTGTGTGTGTGTGTGTGTGTCAGAGAGAGAGACAGAAAGACAGAGCTAGCGAGAGAGAGAGAGAGAGAGAGAGAGAGAGAGAGAGAGAGAGAGAGAATTTTGCCTGCATGTGTGTGTGTTTATCACCTGGTATCCACAGAGGCCAGAAAAGGGAATCAGGTCCCCTAGAACTGGAGTCACAGATGGTTGTGAGCCATGCTTTGGGTGCCACAAACCCAACTGGGGTTCTCTGCAAGAGCCCCAAGTGGTCTTAACTGTGGAGCTGTTTCTCTATCCCAGTAGGCATGGTTGCTTGCTGAACCTGGTTCCAGCTTGTCTAGCTAGCCTGTCTGTTTCCTGATTGCTGTGATTACAGGAGGCCAGCATGCCTGTTTGGCCTTTGCAGGGTGCTAGGATCTGAACTCTAGTCATCACACTTGTGTAGCAAGCAGTTTTACCCACAGAGCCGTTTCTTCAGCCGTCACTCTTACACATTTTACATTTTTTGCTCATATAGATCACATCTCCTCATTCTTTAAAGTATATTTCAATGTACTGTCAATAACAGGGAAATTTTAAGAAAAAAATATCATTGATTCTATGTTGTAAATCTGTAAAAGGAAATATAAAATAGAAGGGTTAGGGAAATTTTCAAAAATGAATATCCTTTGAAATTGTCACAAAGGATTCCAATGAAATAACTGTTTGAATAGGGCAACTGGTTGGAATACCCCAGTGTATTATCCCTTGATTTCTCTTTAAAACATCTATAGAGACACAGGAAAGACTGGAAATATAAAATGAATTTACAAACTAAGATGGCCATTGAGAATAATTACACATGAAATGACACTGGATTGAGAGAAAAGCAGTGGGGCTTATCCCAGGGAATTCTTTGGCTTTTCTGCAAAGCAGAGGGCACAGGAAAAAGAAGGCATTTCTGGATCCTGCTCTATGCACTCATTAACAGAGATTGAAGGTTTGTACTCCAATGTTTTCAACCTCTAAGAGGCTGGCTATGGATTTGACCAGCATGCTATCTGTTCCACCATTGTTTAGATACTGACTGCAGACCCAGAGAAAGATTTAACCAAACCATAGGTAACATTTCACTAATAAGTCTCTGTTACTCAACCTTTGATGCAGGCATATTTGTCTTTAGTACCCATCTTATTTAGTTTTCTATTGCTGTGATAAAAATACCATGACCGAAAGCAACTCGAGGAGGAAAGAGTTTAGTTGGTTTACATATCTCAGGTCACAGTCTATTGAGGAAAACCAAAGCAGGAACCTGGAGGCAGGAACTGATGCAGAAGCCATGGAGGAGAGCTGCTTACTGGTCTGCTACTCATGGCTTGCTTAGTTTGCTTTCTTATACAAGATATAACTATCTACCCAAAGGTGACACCACCCACAGTGAGCTGGAATCTACACATCTATCATTAATCAAGAAAATTCCCTACAGACTTGCCTAGATGCAATCTGATAGAGATGGTTTCTCAACTGAGGTTCCTCTTTCCAGATAACTCTAGCTTGTGTCAAGTTGACCAGACCCCAACCTGGACAGTACCCTCTTAGTCCATTACTTCCATTTCATCTCATTTGATTACCTTTCTGTGTTCAGCAGGGACTGTCCTTTATATGTTTTTGGACAACAGCTGCCCAAGGGGAAGTTTATGCTCACATGGTATTCGAAGCAAGCATCCCCCCCTTTTTCCTCATTTACCCATACCCTTCCATATTTCACTCCAATTCATATTCCCTGTGTGATTCTATTGTTTTCGATGAAAATCCTGAATTTTTAAGACAATAAGACATAAAGCACTAATCTATTTATTATGCTTTCAGCATGACATGGGACTGGCACCTGTCTTAAGTAGACTTGCTATCAAATGTTCTATAAATCATAAAACAAAGCACCTGCTCTTAAGCCTAGACCAGCAACCAGCTCTGGGCTATGATCCTTGAAAATGTAAAGGATAGGAAATGAATTTTGTTTCCTTTTTTAAAATTTTACCTTGTATATTGGGAGTTATGTGTGTAGTTCAGAGGAAAACTTTCAGGAGTCCCTGCTAGGTCATCAGTCTTTTGTAGAAATTATTTTTTCTACATTTTTTAGTTCATTGAGAATCTTTTTTCATTAATCATTGAGAATCATAAGCAATGTGTTTTGATCATATTCATCCTCTTTCCCCAACTCCTCTAAGATTTGCTAATTCCTTCCCTACCCACTCACATTTGTGTCCTTTCTTTTTGTCCCATCAAGTCCAAATTGTGCTGTTCATGTATTATTGGATGTCTGGCCTTCCAATGGAAAATGGTTAACTTACCAGAGGCTAAAATTCTTAGAGAAAACTGACTCTCCTGTCTCTTGGCAGTTATCAATTGCCAATAGCTCTTCTGTTACTGGTGAGACTCTGTACCCACTTCCCTTTTCCATGTTAGGATTTGGTCTAGCTTAAATACCATAGGTCTTGTATGTATGCTGTCACAACCACCGTGAGTTCATACATGCAATTGCCTTGCACCATCTAAAAATTCTGACCTCAGTATTCAATACAAAAACTAACCCCCCCCCCAAAAAAAAAGGAATCTGAAGAAGGCACAAGGAAAGGAATAATTGAAGTAAGGATAGAAATATGTCAAGTAAAAAGCAGATACATGATAAAATCAATTTATCTATTAGTTATGTCTTTGAAAAAAATGTTGTAAATTACTACTTGACCTACACAAGAAAGAGATAGTGAGAGGGAGAGAAAAAAAATGCAAGTCATTAACATTATGTATGAAAAGAGACATCATTCTGTAGCCTATATTTAACATGTTTTTCTTATGTTCTGCTTCTGAAATTCTTCCTATATTCTAGGTACTAATCTGCTGTCAATTTTATACTTGGTAAAGATTTTTTTCCTGTTAGGGGATATTCAGTCACACTGTGAACCCAAGTTTGCATTTGCATTAATTAAGTTAACGTTGAGTCAGGAAGCTGCATTAGCAACTAGTTGATAGAAAGTGATTATAGAACATCAGAGAGCATCTGGGAGAGATAGAGAGACACAGGAAGTAGTAGGGTGGGGTTTGGAGTAGTGTAGTTTTTTCTGGTTTGGAGAAGCACTGGTCTTTCTGAGACTCCAGCAAGGAGAGAGGATAGCGAGTTGACACTCAGCCTCGCAGAGCTTGTAGGTTTTCAGCCTAGCCTTTGAATCGCGAGTCTTATTCATAGATAGAATGATAGGGATTTAGTTGAAGCTACCTGTAGGGGCTACAGTGAAAGGGCTGATGCCTGTGGGAGCAGAATTCCCGCCCGGCTGTAGCCTGAACAGCTGGACCATTGCTAGAGAAGCAGGTCAGTAACTGTGGAGTTGCAATTGCTGGCTGAAATAGCAGTAGATTAAGGCACAGCTACTATACCAAAGTTAAAACAACATTTGGTACTCCAAAGCATGACACAACCAAATGGACAGAGAAGTCACACCATCTGGCTCTGCCACATTTGCCATCTGGGCCTCTTCATTCCAGCACTCACAGCAGGTGGCTGCTGCTTGCTGGGATGCTGGACAGTGAGCTTGTGCTTGGAAATTGCTTGAGGGGCTTGAATTCACCACCAACACCTCAAACTACTCAGAACTCAGCAGATTTGGTGAGATACCTGGGAAGTTCTTTAGTAGAGAGTTAAATAATATTAAAAAGAAAAATCTTTCCCATGTTAAGAATGGGGAATATCACAATGTGGGGTGCTAAGACCCTGTATAGTGCTACTATGGATGGTTTGAAAATGGAAAATTTGAATGAGGGGATAAATGACTTACCTGGGATTGACATACTGTCTATTGTAATTACTATCAGTTTGGTAACTAATATTTTATCCTTAAAAAGTGGTTTGATAACTCTGTCAAATATGATAATTTGGTTGATAAGATGCAAGCTTTAGAAAGACTTTCTACTGCTAAGATACAAGCTTTAGAGAGACCTACTATTGAAAATAAGAAAAATTCTCAGACACAGACAGAGGAATTTAGAGCAGACCCGACCACACCACTGCATTATGAAACTGTAGGGGAGAAGCCTAAGGCAAGGTCACAGACCCAGACATGGTCCTCAGCCACAGCTCTGGTCCAGATAATACCATGGCCTCAGCTGACAACCCTGGCCACCCAAATTGGCCTGGCCCTGGTGGTGGCACAGCCGTCAGACACTAACATGATCACAGGTTGTGGCCCAATCCCTGGGCTTTATTTTCCAAGATTTTTATAGGGACATGTACTTGAGAAACAGTTCCCTTTCAAATAACATCAAGGTAAGAACAATGATGTATAAAATAATAAATAACAATTAACATTCAACCTTCAGTTCGCAGTAGGCCAGAGAAGCAGCAGTCCTGAGCTTTCTAAGAAACTGAACTCTATCTTACTAGGAGACAGGGTGAGCAGCTGCCTCATCCTGTCTGGATATTGCTATGCTTATGAGCCACTACTTTGCATGCTGTGACCTGTCATTTTCTTATGTCAGCAGCACCTATAAATACATTCGAGAGAATGATGATAAGATTTATTCAATAGAAATAAGTAATAAGAAGCTTTTGGTCAATAAGGAAAAAATATGAATCCTTTTCAAAGAACATAAAAGAGCAGAAAAAATGCCAATTATACTACAATTCAGTAATGCTAAGAAAAACACTCCGCTATTGTAATAGTTAATTTTATGATGACTTAGCTAAACAATTGTACCTAGTGATTGGCCAAATGATTGTCTGGATAGTGCTATGAAAGTAACTTATACTACAATGGAAATTTAAGTCAATAGACTTTGTCAGGCATAGAGGTGCATGAGGTAGAGGCAGAAGGACCAGTAGTTCAAGGTCATCCTTAGCTACATAGTGAATTCAAGGAAAGCCTGGGTTACGTTAAACCCTATCTCAAAAATAAAAAATCGCAGACTTTGAGGAAAGCAGATTAACTTCTCTCTCAGTAAGATTTTTGGCATGATGATAAAGTATAAATAGTTAAGGAAAGATTTATTTTAGCTGATGGTTTTAGAGATATCAGTTTCTGGTTTCTTGGCTCCCAGTTTTGGGAACATGGTTAGTAGAGCATTATTGCAAAGCAGTATATGCTAGAATAAATCTGATTAGCTCATGGCAGCCAAGAGGCAAATAAAAGAGAAAAAGGACTGCTGTGGGATGTTCTCTATGGCAAATGTGTTGCTGATTAGTCAATAAATAAAACACTGATTGGCCATTGGCTAGGCAGGAAGTGTAGGCGGGACAAGAAGGAGAATAAAGCTGGGAAGTGGAAGGCTGAGGCAGAGAGACACTGCCAGCCGCCACGATGACAAACAGCATGTGAAGATGCTGGTAAGCCACGAGCCATGTGGCAAGGTATAGATTAATGGAAATGGATTAATTTAAGCTGTAAGAACAGTTAGCAAGAAGCCTGCCATGGCCACACTGTTTGTAACCAATATAAGTCTCTGTGTTTACTTGGTCGGGTCTGAGTGGCTGTGGGACTGGCAGGTGAGAGAGATTTGGCCTGACTGTGGGCCAGGCAGGAAAACTCTAGCTACAAGGGACTGCAGTCTCAAGACCTACTTCAAGGGCATGCTCCAATGACCTGACTTCCTCTGTCTTTGTCTTACTGAATATTCTCTCACTTCCCAATAGTCCCAGACCAGTGATAAATCCTTCAAGCCATAGTTTCTGGGGTTATTTAAGGTTAAATCGATAACATTCCATCTCTGATTTCCAAGGGTTCATGCCCATTTCACAACACACATCTCTAGGAACGTGCAGAAGCTGAACAGTTGGAGCACTGCTAAAATATCCAGGTGTAAAATGTCCTCTGAGGCTGAAGGCAAAGGTGTAGTGTGAGCCTCTGCTCAGTCAAGCGATCAGTTTCCAGCACACAGTGTCAGAGGGTAAACATCTTCATTAGCAAAGGAAGAAGTATGAAAAGAACAAGGAGTGACTGGACAAAAGAAACACCAAAACCTAGTAGGGCAAACATTAAATTCTGCAGTTCTATGTTATGTATCTGGGGTATATGATGGTGGGTTGTGCGTCTCTAAGTGCTTGGGAATCCCCTATGGTAGTGCCTTTCTGGCTTCAGCTCAAATGGCATCTTTTTTGGGCTGGTTGTGCTGTCTGCTGTAAATTTTCTTGGCAGATGTTGCATGCCTCTGGCATCTGTAACCTCCTGAGTCTCTACAAAATTTGATCTTCATTCTTATAGCTTTATGCCTACATGACATTGTCGGGGGCTGTTTTCGGGGACTCTGATCCTGAAAGAGAGTGCCTGGTCTCTTGACATTTTCTTTGAAATCTTTGTGTTAGCTTCTATGACCCTGGTCTTTCACCAGCATGACTGAAGAAACAAAATCATGCAGTCAAGGTCAGGAATTGCCAACAGCTTGAGCAGTCGTGGGTCGTTCTTGGATCATGGCTGCAAGCAGGCTCTGAGTGACACATGAGCTGGCTGTACATGAGGACAGAAATCTGGAGGAAAGAATTCTCCAAAGGCTCTCTGTGTGAGCGCTGTCTACTCAATCCAGCATATTGAGCTTTTGGAAGGCACAATTCTATAGATCTGAGGTTCTCTCAGCACTCTTTCACATTGTGCTGGTACAAAGTATTTGGTGAATCCATCTTCCTAGGATGGTTCCATGGTCACCTGAATTAGGTGATTGATTTAGGTCAACTGGAATGTTAGGTCCCCACACAGGCCAGAGATTCTGTTTTCTTGACCAGAGTAATTTTCCTTGGCTTTTATTGCTGCACTAACACTTTATATGAAAGAAATAGGTCCTGAAGGTAGTTTTATGTACAGAAAGGTATTTTAACTTAAGTCACAGAAGGATTTCTATTACTTTCATTTTCCTAAATATGATTCAGTCTCATAGTAACAGTATGATTCAAGATTCCATTCCATTGCAAGAGAAACAGACACAGACACACAGACATAGACACCAACACATACCCAGAGAGAGAGAGAGACAGAGACAGAGAGAGACAGAGACAGAGAGACAGAGACAGAGATAGAGACAGAGTAACAGACAGACAGACAGACAGACAGACAGACACACACACACACACACACACACACACACACACGGGGGAGAGATTAGCAGCTGCATGAATCACAGCTGTCAGTACTACTTCGTTTGCTAGAACATAAGGTTCTTTATGGATCAAGGCTAGTTCTTATGCTTCTCTATTCCAAGGAGTTAGTGATTATTGGTGACTATTTTAAAAAAATGCTAATTTATTTAATGTGTGTGGGTGTTTTGCCTGCATGTACTCTTATGCACCATGTGCATGTCTGTTACCTACAGTGGCCAGGAGCTGTCATTGGATTCCCTAGTAGTGGAGTTACAAAGAGTTATGAACTACGTTGTGGGTACTGAGAACCAAACCCAGGTCATCTGAAAGATCAACAAGTGTTCTTAGAAGACTGAGCCATCTTTCTAACCCCAGTGACTCATTTTTGTAGCTCATACTCTTACATGTATAAATGGTCATCGATTTAGAGGGACTCATAACACCTCTGGAGTATAATACAGGCCTAGAAGTAAAGCTTTGCTCAGGAAGTACACAAGGACAACTCAGATATAGGAGAAGATCAGAGAGGAGATAAAAAGAGCACACTGAGGTAAAGAAAGGACCAAATTGGAGGTAGAAGGAAATTAAAAGCACTTAACAAGCTATATATTCACTTCCAGTCCATCACTGGGAGGAAATGCATGTGCCTTGCTCTCTGGCATCTTTGAGCATATCTCTCCACCAAGGAGAAATCTCAGCTTCCCAAACATGCCTTCACACTCTTCAGAGCCCAGGCCACTTACTTAGCCAATGGTATGCCGTCCCTGGGTCTGGGAGGCACATATAAGGAGGTGTAGCCAGAAGTTTCTTGGTCCCACCTGGCCCCGCGGTCCCGCAGCTGCTTATAAAATAATCACTGAGGCTTATATTAGTTACAAACTCTATGGACTATGGCTTCAGCTTCTTGCTAGCTAGCTCTTTCATCTTAAATTAAATTAAATATTCATCTTAAATTCCTATTAATCTATATGTTGCCATGTGGCATGGCATTACCAGTTTGCTGGCATCTTGTTGCTTCTTGGGTGGTGGCTGGTGTCTCTCCTGACTCCGCCCTTCTTTTTTCTGTATCTCTGTTTAGATTTCCCTCCTGGCTGTAGGCTTTCTTGCCATAGTCCAAAAGAGCTTTATTTATCATCCAGTGGGAGCCACACATATTCACAGCATACAGAAAGACATCCCACAGCACTTTCCCTTTCTGTCTAATCAAAAAGGAAAGTTTTAACTTTAACAAAGTAAAATTAGATATAACAAAAGAGTTATCAAGCAAGAATTACAGTTACAAAATCTAATCTATTTGTATTTGGCAAAATTAAAGAAAATATCTATCATCTATTCTATTTTTGTGAATCTAAAGTTTCATATCTAATTTACCTTCTATTATGACTAAGGAAAACTATAATTATAGCTATCTAGTCTTCAACTCCATCAAAGACCCCAGAAGGATATAATATTACCCAAGTAAACAAGAAGTGCATTGCAAGCAACTTCCATAATTCTAGAATTGACAGAGACATCTGGATGCCTGGACAGTCATCCAAAGCTCCTCTGTAATATTGGGGCATCTATCTTCATCCTACAGGCCTAGAGTCTCTGGCATAGCTTTCAGTGAAGCAGGAAATTTTAAGGACTGGCAAAGTTCATCAGTCACTTCTCCCCGTGTCCTGTAGATTGTCTAGCAGTTTCTTCTGTGAAATAGGAACCTGAAGGACCATCTTGCCTTGCAAATTTCACTGGTCACCTTCCTATGGGTCCTGCATGTCCAGTTTATACAGCATACTGTCAAGCAATCGAGGCACTTTTTCGCCCAATGGCTAACTTTTGCCACAAAGAAAGCAAACTCCATAATGAGTTTCTTCAGTGCCCATCATCCTCTTTGAAGCAATTGGTGCTGCCAGGAGCAGACATGTCTCATTGTCCAGAAAGTCTAAGTTCTTAAAACATTTTAATTGTCATATTCTATAGGCCTTTGAAGTGTTTGAAGATTACCTTCCTAATTGAAATATATCTTTGTATACCTAAAAAACTTAACTAACATGACTATAAATTTGACTATTAATTTGTATTTCTTAACTATACATTACATTTTTAAATGAGTTGCATAAAACATAATACCTTAAACAAGAGTAAAAATATACATACAGTGCTGTGGGATGTTCTGTATGGCAAATGTGTTGCTAATTAGTCAATAAATAAAACACTGATTGGCCATTGGCTAGGCAGGAAGTGTAGGCGGGACAAGGAGGAGAATAAAGCTGGGAAGTGGAAGGCTGAGTCGGAGAGACACTGCCAGCCACCACGATGACAAACAACATATGAAGATGCCGGTAAGCCACAAGCCACGTGGCAAGGTATAGATTAATGGAAATGGATTAATTTAAGCTGTAAGAACAGTTAGCAAGAAGCCTGCCACGACCATACAGTTTGTAACCAATATAAGTCTCTGTGTTTACTTGGTCGGGTCTGAGTGGCTGTGGGACTGGCAGGTGAGAGAGATTTGTCCTGACTGTGGACCAGGCAGGAAAACTCTAGCTACAATAAGTATAACAAAATTAATTTTAAATTTGTATCAATAAACCAAAATCCATAGCAGTATAAAATATTTCAAACAAGTTGTTGCTCTTTAAAAGTAGATTCACTAATCTACCCTTTCATCTTATCATATCTATATCCCCTTTTCTTATTTAGAAAGAGATTACATTTATAATCAATCTGCTTTAAATAAAAATAAACAGTCATAAACAATATTTTGGGAATTTGAGCATAGCTTCCTATACTACTTTCTGCTGATTGGGGGCACTGACAATCTTATGGGGATCCTGAGAAAATTAAGAATTATAGTTAAATCTTGGCTGTAATAGTCTGTGAGGCTATGTCAACCTTTCAGGGGGTCTTGGTTGATCAAACCATATTAGCCTGGAAACAATCTACAGGTTCTCATCTATGGAAACAAAGCAGAATCTCTTTTCCAAAGCAACATATCCTTAGACATAAATTTTGAAGTCAAGATACTTTTAATATATACATATTGGTTTAACTTAGTAGCCCCTACAATCAAATGTCTCTCTGCAGTTAAAAATCCCAAAGACAATATAATAGTATGCAGTATCCAGGTTCTTTGTGTAATTTTCATCTTTATGTGGCTTAACTTTTATATTATTTTTACTGTCTCTTTAAAGACTTTATTTTTCAAAATATCTGTTTCTTTATATAACTGCCTATACCTCTTTACTTCTTTCTTCCAGGATTATCTGTATTTTTACATATATTGTAAACCATTTAGAAGTTAATTCCATCTGAATCTGTCTTATTGTGTATCTATAATCCTTTTCTGGCCAGGAGGGATTTTAAACTGATAAACTGCACACAGACTTTGGCTGTTGACTCCACCCAATTGGGCTTTCCAACATGACAGACGTACGTTTACTGCCAGCTCTGGGAGCCATGCTCCCCACCAACTCTGGGAAACAGTTGGTCTATGCCTCCATCAAGAACCATGTACCCCAGAAACCTCTTCTTCTTCTTCTTCTTCTTCTTCTTCTTCTTCTTCTTCTTCTTCTTCTTCTTCTTCTTCTTCTTCTTCTTCTTCTTCTTCTTCTTCTTCTTCTTTGTTTGTACTAGCAAAAGCTAAATCCACCACAAAGCATCTTGCATGGCTTGGAGATGCCTTGGTGTACCTCAATGGGAATCTGCCATACTGTGATCAAGCTCACAGCCTGCATGCATGAGAGACATAAAGTATAAAGCTGCTCTTGACTGCATTTCTGTGTGTTAGGTCTATATGAATCAATGTCTGATGGTGGGTGCCAATTGTAGCCGGAAGTTTCTCAGTCCCATAGCCACTTATAGCTTATAAAATAATCACTCAGAAGCTTATATTAATTACAAATTGTATGGCCTATGGCTTCAGCTTCTTGCGAGCTAGCTCTTTCATCTTAAATTATCCCATTCCTATTAATCTGTATGTTGCCATGTGGCCATGGCATTACCAATCTGCTGGCATCTTGTTGTTCCTTGTGTGGCGGCTGACATCTCTCCTGACTCTACCCTTTTTCTCTCTGTATCTCTGTTTGGATTTCCTACCTGGCTGTAAGCTTTCTTGCCATAGGCCAAAAAAGCTTTATTTATCATCCAATGGGAGCCACACATATTCACAGCATATAGAAAGACATCTCACAGCAAGGAGGCTTGGAAGCCACTTAGGTATGGCTAAATGTAATGTGTAGGCCAGTTTGAAAGCCTCAAGTTAGATGAGTGGTTCTCAAACGTTAGCATCACTAGAATCTTCTGGAGAACTTTAGGCACCGATTTCCTACCTTTCTGCTTCAGCAAGTCTAGTGTAGGACTCAAGTCTGCTTTTCCTTCTTTCTTTCCTTCCTTCATTCTCTCCCTCCCTTCTGCCCTCCCTCCCCTCCCCTCTCTCTCTTTTCCTGAGACAGGGTCTCACTATGTAGCTCTAGCTGTCCTGGAACTCACTCTGTAGACCAGACTTGTCTCAAACTCACAGAGATCTACTTGTCTCTGCTTCCTTGAGTGCTGGGATTAAAGGCAAGTGCCACCATGCCTAGCTAAGAGTCTGCATTTCTAACAAGTTCTCAAGTGTTAGTTCTGCTGGGCCAGGACCATATTATGAGTTCTCACTGTTTTTCATATTTTAAAAAAATGTAGATTTAGCTAATAAGTTAAATATATCCTTGAGTGTGAATGTACCCACTGACTTACCTTTGCCATTCTTTGCTTCTGTGGAAGACAGAACTCATAGTAAGGAAGAGGGTCATCCTTCTCAGGTCTTTGATTGTATACTCATCCCTATCTCTGTAGGGTAGAGCTTGGGATTTGCACCTCAAGTCACCCAGAGCCTGCTCTTCCAGTATTGCCTTACCATTCTTCAGTTCTCACCAATCTTCCCACACCACTGAACTCCAGCACTTCCTCTCATGTTGTCACTTGCTCCCTAACACTGTGGGTAAATGAGCAGCCTACAGGTCCTCAGACTTCCACCTAAAAATGAGGGTGAGGAATTCGAAGTAAGATTCTCCATCTACCTAACCAGAAAAGCTCTGCCTAGACCCTGCACACAGGATCCTCTAAGAGTGTGAGCAGAGAGGAAGGGGTCTCTATTCTGTCTTAAGATTATGGTTAGTTTCAATTTCTGTAGCCAAAGAATAAGAGAATCCCTTTCCCATGAGAAATGGGACCTGGGAGGATCTCCTTCTGAGGCCCTGAGGATCCACAAAGAAGAGGCCCAGTTGGCCCATAGGCTGGGGTTTCATGGGAGGCTCTAGCATACACAATCTGTCATCACTCAGCAATCGCACTATGGCTTTGTTCCCTCTTCTGGTTCAACTCCCTTTTTGTATCTAGATCCAGTGTCACCTAGTAGGTTCACCCATTCCTGTTTTCCACAAAGCACCTTCTATAATCATCTCTGCCTATCCAGCCAGTAGGTGGAGTAGGTGAATTAGAGGTATGCACATCCCACAACACCTGAGGTGGTAGCAAGCACCAGGCTGCCAAGCCATAATCCAGGATTACTGACTCAAAAACAATAGGGTCAGGACCCAGAAATTTTTAACAGGTGCCCCAGGATAATCACACATTATATTTTAGGATATCTATGCTAGAATATTAGCTTCTGAGGATAGCTGTATGTTGTTGACCAGTATACCTTCACCATGTGCCACAAAGCACGCAGGAGTCATCATACCATTGATCGGGTCTTAGAGCAAGTGGGTAAATAGGCGATAACAGGTATAGGGACATGATGCTTGTGCTTTACTGGGCAGGTTGTGGTGTGTGTGTGTGTGTGTGTGTGTGTGTGTGTGTGTGTGTGTGTGTTTGTGTACCCACTGTGTTTCAGCACAGCCTTAATGTTCTTCAGCTATTGTACAAACAGATCATTGATTTTGTCTAGAGAGTGGTCACCATAAGCTGCAACTAAGCTTTTTGTTTCGTTTTTTTCAAGATTTATTTTTGTTTCTTATGTGTGTGAGCATTTTGCCTGCATACATGTATATAACATGAAGGCCAGAAGAAGGCATCAGATACCCTGGAACTGGAGTTGTAGATCACTGAGAACTGCCATGTGAGTACTTGGAATTGAACTGGGTCCTTTGCAGTTGGTTTTCTCTCTGTGTAGCTGCAATCCCCTAAGCTAAGAGGACATTGTGCATATCTCTGTAGCAAACACAAGTACATGTTTGTTGAAAGAATGAGTGAAAGCATAGGTAGCAGTTAATGGTTTTAGTGAAGCATCTATATAAATACAATTTTCTATCACGTATTAGTAGTTTTCTCTTGTCAGGGACTTTTCCAAGCAATTTACACATTATTACTTATTTAGACCTTTGACTGAAAACATTTCCCATTTCCCAAGAATGTCAGCCAAAGGAGATAGTGTCTCACTCCTGGTGACAGAGCCAAGGTGGCTGAGGCAGGCAGTGAGCCCAGGCAGCTAGCTTTGGAGCCCAGTGTTCACTCACCTCCACTCTGACTCCTTGAACATGTGTTTCAGAGGGCTCAAAAATGCATTTAGAATAGCTTCCTCAGAGAAATTCCTATTTTGTTCACATACATTGCTGTCCTCTTGAACTCAGCCCAGGAGGACCAGGTACAAACATGATAGATTAAGGTGTTTTCTCAAGCATGCTACGTGCCTGTAAAAACTGGTGGTCAGATAGATTGAAATACTATTTGAAATCCATACAAATCAACTTCTGTTTAATTTGCTTCTTGTACTTTATATTATGCTGAACTCAGGAGGACTACTGATGCTCCAAGTTACTGTGAAATTTTATGGCTAACTAAATAGCCAAAGTGCGTGCTTTACCTTGTAGTGAGAATTGAGTCTAAACAGAGGGAGACTTAATGAAATTATTATAATAGCTGTTTGTATCTTAAGATTGTAAAAAATCTACTTCAATAAAGCAGTATAAGGAACACATTAAATTATGTCACAGCGATTCTACAGCAGGCATAGTATTGGAGGCATTCCACTGATAATGATGGATAGTTTCTACAATTTGCGCTTTTTTTGAGCAAAACGAAAGTCTGTTTTGCTTGTTAAAATGCATGGTGATTTACAATAGTCAAAACTACATTTGGCAGCAAGCTATGTTGAAGACAAGATAGGTAGGAAATATTTTCTTGATTAGATAATGGTTGGTTGAAATTCCTTCCAGCTTTGTGAAACAAAAGTTAGCAATTGAAAGCATATCAGATGATGCATCAATTTTCCATAAGCAGGAGCCTGCAACCTACTTTATTGAAAAACCTTTATATGGAGCTAGATTTAATCTCTCAATTTGAGAAGCGGTGCCATGAAATAAGATGTTCGCATGCAAAATCTTCAGATTTCCAATGGAAATTTAAAACAAAGAAGTACTCCATTCCCTTGGGGATAGCACCTATCTTGGATTCATTTTTTTCTCTGATGTTCTCGCATAGTTTTATCAGTAGCTTCAGGGAAGTGAAACAGTGTGCTGCCTTCAGAACAAAGACTTGGAGGATTGGAGAAAAAAGGAAGATAATATTTGAAAAGCACTTTCTCTACCATTCTTTTATTTTGTTACGGATTTCTTGTGGAGTGATCATTATTTCAAATAATTTATATCTTAAATAATTTTAATATTTAATATGGCAGGGAGCTACATATAACCTAAATTTATGTTTTGTTTTCTGCCTAAGTCACCCATGAAAATCTTTCTTAATGTAGGTAAATTTTAACTATACAAAACTGAAAAAAAAATGAACTTAAGAGACAACTGTGTGTTTCTTACAAAGATAGCAAGTTACACTGCCAAAAGAAACAGAAGAAAAAGGAGCTTTGTTAGCTCCTTCACGATGAGTTGGCAATGCACTCCTCAGCAATTGGTATGTGCTTCGACATGAAGGGCCGATGAAGAAGAGGCAGCCCTAGAGTCAGGCCCAGTGGAATTACATGCATCCTTGTATGCAGCTGGTGCATACTGTAGATCTGTGGCCTGCGTCTCTTCCAGCTGTGTATTTGTGGCTAATTGAACAATTTTGTCAGTGTCTGTAACAGGACACTGTTACAGTTATTTCACACCCTGTAAAGCAGCAGTTCGCTGACTTCTGTTTTTTATTGTCAAATGTGCACAAGTCTAACCTACTCTTTAAGAATAATGCCACAAGAAGGTCAAGGTTTATATTGCTTCCACAAAGCCATTTCTCTCTACATATTTATTTGTATTTTAATACGCAATTTTAGGTAAGTTAAGCATAAATTTCCAAGACATTTTAGTCAAACAACCTGTTATTTTTTCTGAAGAAACAACGTGAAGGCCTGTCTAGGTAGTTTTCAGGAAATACTGTTTCTCATACAAGGGAAGCATGAGCTCCTGGAGAAATCACTCTGTCAGATTAGACCCCAGTGTTGGAAATTTCCATCTAGAATGCAGAACACAAGTCTGGATCATTGTGAGATGATGTCAAAAGGTACATGGAATCTATATAGACTTCCCTGCTAAAGGTAGGACCATTTTAGTACGTAAAACAATGATGGGGCCTCTTGAAGCATCTTCATCATGCAAAACTATGTGATTTCAAACAGCATTGTTTGCTTTTAGAAACTTATAAGGTATCAAGCCATTTTTCTGAAAAGATTAAAAAAAAACTTGGTAAGTAAAAGTAATCATTTTGGGCAGGACACATAGTACATTTCAAAGTGATGGATACTCAAGAATTCTACCTACTAAATGTAGAAGAAATGATAGAATTAGATGGCAATTTTACAATCCCAACGAGAAACTGCATTTAGAAAACCATAACAGTTCTATGCTAAAGCCATCAACTGTGTGTCCATGGGGACCTTTATAATGATTGATAGCAATGTGGAGACTCTGCTGTCTTCTGTCTCAATCCCACTGTGTAGCATTGCCCAGAAGGGAATGCTCATTATATATTAGTGTCAAAAAGTTAAGATGAAATCTAATCAAATTTCTGATGATCACCTTAGAGTAAATGCAGGAAGTCAGAGAATGTGTTAAATGATACCACTGGGTCAGAACCAACCAAACTTGGAACTAATTACTTGGTTATTTTAGGATGTGCATTTAAGTAGCTGATGTTTATAAGAAGTGAGGGAGAGAACGCTGGTGGAAACTAAAAGAAGTCATAAAGATTTATAAACTAAAAGTGTTCTGTTGAATTTACTGAGCTTTGATTTAAATAAACTATCCATGTACTGTTACAGTATGACTCAAGAACCTAAGCTGTCAGGTGATGATGCTAAGAATGCTTCATTTCACTAAACGATGTTACCAAAGTGTGGTTATTTTACTAGCACGTATTCTATTGGAGAATGATAGACATATGTGATTGTTAAGAGTACTCTAGTTATCTTCCACAAAAGCACGTGGATAAAAGATGAAACGGCATTGTCAAAGTGCTCATAATTGCATAACTTTTTCATTGGGGTTTGTATGTCTGCCCTCTCTCCTTTTGAGTGTGTTTCTAAGTCCTTGGCACAGAATCCACAAGGCACTGAGTAAGCAAAAACAGACATTAATTATATTCAATGTGTTAAAAATTTTCTCTCTTTTGTAAGGGAAATACCTTAAGTGTTCTTCCTTCTCTGAGGACTGTATGGATTTTGGGGCCCCTGCTGCTCCTGGATGTCTTGATTTATAGTCCAATGTATAATATAAGACACCAGTTGGAATCCTTCTCCACACACCCAACCCAAGACCACAGCTTCATCTTTATTACTGGCTCAAGGGTAAACGCAGCATGAACATTAGAACTGGCTCCAATAGTAATGAAAGCAGGTCTCTGTTCACTGCTGTGGCCTCATGACGGGGAATTTTTCCATTTCTGGAAATCACATCAGTTAAAGCAGGAAAGCAAGAGTCAGAAATCAGTGGCTCTGGATCCAGAGGGACCGTGTTTCTAACTTTGTTACTGTCACCAACAATCTGGGTGCTTTGTACAGTGTGACCAGTTATAGTGCCCAGTGCTGTGGTTACTGGGCAAGCAGAAGGACTGTGTTTAACTTAGGGATGAACATAGGGCAGGAAAAAAGGCACAGAATGTGTTCAAATATGATGTCATCTGTTTCATTAACTTGATGTTCTCCTGAATTCATTTTATTTTCCTTTCAAACTCATTTCTTCCTATGATCACATGTATTCTGTTTGGACAATTATTTCTTTAATTTCTTTCTTTAGTATCTTAAAGTTTTTATTATACAAGTCTTTCCCATGTGTGGTTAGTGTTACTCTGAGATATATTTTTTGAGGCTGTTGGAAAAGTACTGTTTCCCTGATTTCTTTCTCTGTATATTTGTCATTTCTATATAGGAAAGCTACTTACTTTCGTGTGTAAATTTTGTGTCTTGCTACTTTGCTGAAAGTATTTATCAGCTGTATAAATTTCCTAGTGGTGTATTTAGGGTCTTTATGTAAAAAACCACCATCTGCAAACAAGGATACTTTGACTTCTTAGTTTCCTGTTTTTACTCCCTTGATCTCCTTCAGCTATCTTATGGATAGCTGAACTAAGAATCCAACAGCTATGAAGAAAGTAGGCATCTTTGTCTTGTTCCTGATTGTAGAGGAAATTCTTTGAGTATCTCTTCATTTAAGATGATTTTGGCTTGGGAGAGCAGGCCCTGCACCTCAACAGAGTGGCACAATAGAGCCAACCCTGTTAGACCAGGTGAGCCAGCCTCAAAGTTGTGAGCATGGGAAAGCAGGCCCAATTTCTCATCAGTCTTCTGGCAAAATGGGTGAGGAAAAGAAGCCATTCACCCTGCCCACCAATACTTGGGGCAGTTGGGAGAGCTGGACCTATGGTCTTAAGAGTGGGAGAGCTATCCCCAATCCCCACCATCCGCTACACTCAGGAGAGCAGGCCCTGCACCCGACCAGAGCAGCACAACAGATCCTACCCTGTTAGCACAGGTGTGGATGAGCCACCTCTGAAATCATGAGCATAGGACAGCTGTCCCCATTTCCCATCTGGTGGACCAACCCTACAGCTGTCTAGGCCCAGACCCAGGGTTATGACTTGGCCTGCTCCAACATCCATGCCATCAATGATCTGCTGGAGCATGTGAAGGGACCTGACCCACAGACCCAAAGCTGCAGGATCTTCATAGCACAGGGTGCCAGTGGGATGTCCAGGAAGAGTCCTAGTGGGGACCCCACATCATATGTGTAATAGAGACCAGGGGCCTCAAACCAGACCAATGATTCTTCACAATAAACACTAATTTACAATAAAGAGATGTTAATGGTGGCTTCACAAAAAAAATAATTTGGAAATGTTTCTCAGTTTCCATTTTTTTTTTTTTTAGTAACTGAGGAGTACTGATATTAATTCTTCCTAGAATGTCTGGTAGCATTTTGTGCTGAATCCATCTGGTCCTTGGTCTTATATATTTGGGAGATTTTTAATTACTGCTTCTATTTCACTAGGGATTATGGGTCTATTTAAATAGTTTCCTGTTATTTAAAGTATAGATTTTTCATGCAATTTATTCTGATTATGGTTTCCCCTCTCCCTATTCCTCCCAGTCCTTTCCCACCTCCCCTCCTATCTGAATCCATACCCTTTTTGTCTCTCTGTAGCAAACAAAAAGACATCTAAGGAATAATAATAAAATAAAGTAAAATCAGATAAAATAAAAGTAAAAAATAAGATAAATAAAAACAAATTAATTGAAACATGACCAAACAACCAAACAAGAAAAAGAGCCAAGAAAAAGCACAAGAAATCCATATAGATGCAGAAACACACAGGCTCACACACTTAGCAGTCTCATAAAAATCCCAAACCTGGAAGCCATAATATATATATTCACACAAAGGACTCCACCCACCTTCTGAGACTGTAGGTACTCCCTGAGACAGAGCCTGCCAGCATAGATTGGACTAAGAGCTGCTCCCTGAGACACAGAGTCCATCAGCACTGATTGGACCAAGAGCCCTGACTAGACTAATCACTAAATGCCCACATAAAGAAGATAGAGTAATCTAACACTAGTGACTTCACAGCACACCTGAAAGCTCTAAAACATAAAGAAGCAAGCTCACCCAGGAGGAACAGATGCCAGGAAATAATAAAATTGAGGGCTGAAATCAATAAAATAGAAACAAAGAGAATAATACAAGGAATCAATGAAACAAAGAGTTGGTTCTTTGAGAAAATCAACAAGATAGACAAGCCCTTATCCAAATTAAACAGAAGACAGAGCGAGAGAGAGAGAGAGAGAGAGAGAGAGAGAGAGAGAGAGAGAGAGAATCCATATTAACAAAATCAGAAATGAAAAGGGAGACATAACAACAGAGAGTGAGGAAATCCAGAGAATCATCAGGTCATACTTCAAAAACCTATAATCCACAAAATTGGAAAATCTAAAAGAAATGGGCAATTTTCTGGATAGGTACCATATACCAAAGTTAAATCGAGACCAGATAAACAATTTAACTAGACCAATAACCTGTAAGGAAATAGAAACAGTCATTAAAAGTCTCCCAACCCAAAAAAAAAAAAAAAAGAAAGCCCAAGACCAGATGGTTTTAGTGCAGAATTCTACCAGAATTTCAAAGAAGAGCTAATTCCAATACTCTTAAAATTGTTCCACACAATAGAAACAGAATGAACATTACCAAACTCTTTTTATGAGGCTACAGTTACCCTGATATCCAAACCACACACAGATGCAACAAAGAAAGAGAATTACAGACCAATCTCCCTCATGAACATTGATGAAAAAATACTCAATAAAATGCTGGACAACCGAATCCAGGAACACATCAAAAAAATTATCCACTATGACCAAGTAGGCTTCATCCCAAGGATGCAAGGATGGTTCAACATATGAAAATCTGTCAATGTAATACACCACATAAACAAACTGAAAGAAAAAAACACATGATCATTTCATTAGATGCTGAAAAAGCCTTTGACAAAATCCAGCACCCCTTCATAATAAAGGTTCTAGAGAGATCAGGAATACAAGGAACATACCTAAGCATAATAAAGGCAATTTATGGCAATTCAACAGCCAACATCAATATAAATGGAGAGAAACTCAAAGTGATTCCACTAAAATCAGTAACATGACAAGGCTGTCCACTCTCCTCATATTTATTCAATATAGTACTTGAAGTTCTAGCTAGAGCAATAAGACAACAAAAGGAGATAGAAATTGGAAAGGAAGAAGTCAAACTTTCACTATTTGTAGACAATATGATAGTATATATGAGTAAACCCAAAAATTCTACCAGGGAACTCCTATAGCTGATAAACTCCTTCAGTAATGTGGCAGGATACAAGATTAACTCAAAAAAAAATTAGTAGCCCTCATATATACAAATCATAAATGGGCTGAGAAAGAAATCAGAGAAACATCACCCTTTACAATAGCCACAAATAATACAAAATATCTTGGGGTAACTCTAAGCAAGTAAAAGACCTGTATGATAAGAACTTTAAGTTTCTGAAGAAAGAAATAGAAGAAGATATCAGAAAATGCAAAGTTCTCCCATGCTCATGGATAGGCAGGATTAACATAGTAAAAATGGCAATCTTACCAAAAGCAATCTACAGATTCAATGCAATCCCCATCAAAATCCCAACATAATTCTTCACAGATTTGGAAAGAACAATACTTAACTTCATATGGAAAAACAAAAAAATCCAGAATAGCTAAAAGAATCCTGAATAATAAAGCAACTTCTGGAAGCATCATGATCCCTGACCTCAATTTAGAGCTATAGTAATAAAAACAGCTTGATAGTGGCATAAAAACTGACATGTGGAACAATAGAATCAAATTGAAGACCTTGACATTAATCCACACACCTATAAACACCTGACTTTTGACAAAGAAGCCAAAACTGTACCATGGAAAAAAGAAAGCATCTTCAACAAATGGTGCTGGCATAACTGGATGTCAACATGTAGAATATTGCAAATAGATCCATATCTGTCGCCATGCACAAAACTCAAGTCCAAGTGGATCAAAGACCTCAACATAAATCCAGTTACACTGAACTTGATAGAAGAGAAAGTAGGAAGTCATCTTGAATGCATTGGCACAGGAGACCAGTTTCTGATATAACACTAGTAGCACAGACACTAAGAGCAACAATTAATAAATGGGACCTCCTGAAACTGAGAAGCTTCTGTAAGGCAAAGGACATGGTAAATACGACAAACGACAGCCTACAGAATGGGAAAAGATCTTCACTAACACCACATCTGACAGAGGGCTAATCTCCAAAATATATAAATAATTCAAGAAACTAGACATCAAAATACTGAACAATCCAATTAAAAAATGGGTATAGAGCTAAACAGAGAATTCTCAACAGAAAAATCTTAAATGGCTGGAAGACATTTAAGGAATTGCTCAACATCCTTAGTCGTCAGGGAAATGCAAATCAAAACGACTCTGAGATACTACCTTACACCTGTCAGAATGGCTATGATAAAAAACACTGAAGACAGCTTATGTTGGAGAGGATATGGAGCAAGGGGATCATTCCTTCACTGCTGGTAGGAATGCAAACTTGTACAGCCACTTTGGAAATCAATATGGCGGTTTCTTAGAAAATTGGGAATCAATCTACCTCAGGACCCAGCTATACTACTCTTGGGCATATACCCAAGCAATGCTCAATCATACCACAAGGACACATGCTCAACTATGTTCATAGCAGCATTATTTGTAATAGCCAGAACCTGGAAACAACCTAGATGTCCCTCACCTGAAGAATGGATAAAGAAAATGTAGCGCATATCTACAATGGCATAGTACTCAGCAGAGAAAAACAATGACATCATGAAATTTGCAGACAAATGGATGGGACTAGAAAATATCATCCTGAGTGAGGTAACCCAGACTCAGAAAGACAAACCTGGTATGTACTCACTCATAAGTAGATACTAGATATAAAGCAAAGTTAACCAGACTACAACCCAGAGCTCCAGAGAAGCTAGCTAACAAGGAGGACCCTAAGAGGGACATATAGATAACCCAGTGAAGGCAAAACAGATGAGATCCACATGAGTAAACTGCGGGTGACGGGGATGTAATGGAGGGCAAGGAATGGGGCATTAGAACATAAGGAAATGGGAGGTTTGAGCTGGGACAGGGACAGAGTGGAAGAGCAAGGAATGAGATACCATTATAAATGAAGATATCATGGGAATAAGGAGAAACAGGGTGCTAGGGAAGTTCCTAGGAATCCACAAGGATGATTCCACCTTAGACTACTAGCAGTAGTTGAGAGGGTGTCTAAACTGGTCTACTCCAGTAACCAGATTAGTGAATACCCTAACTGTCATCATAGAGCCTTCATCCAGTTACTGATGGAAGCAGATGCAGAGATCCATGGCTGGGTGCAAGGCCGAGCTCCAGGAGTCCAATCAATGAGAGAAAGAGATTCTATAAGTAAGGGACATTGAGATCATGATGGGAAAACATATGGAGACGGCCAGCCAAACTAGTTGAAACCCATGAACTGTGGACCAATAGCTGTGGTGCCCCCATGGGACTGAACTAAGCCCTCTGGACACATGAGACAGTTGTTTAGCTTGAACTGTTTGGGGGCCCACAGGTAGGGGATTGGGATCCATCCCTGGTACATGAGTGAGTTTTTTGGAGCCTAGTGTCTAAGGTGTGACACCTTGTGTAGCCTTGGTGCAGCGAGGGGCGGGGGGCCTTGAACCTGCCTCAACTAAATGTACTCCCCATGGGAGACCTTGACTTGGAGGAGGTGGGAATGGGGGAGGGTTGAAGGGGAAGGCTAGGGGGTGGGAAGAGGGAGGATGGGGGATCTGTGGTTGGTATTTAAAATGAATAGAAAATTTCTTAATAGAAATGGTAAAAAAATAAAAACATAAAAATATATATACAAAGTACTTAAAGATAGGAAAAACAAACAAACAAGCAAACAGGCAGACAAACAAAGGAAACAAAACAAGACAAAAAAAAAAAAAACCTACCCTGACTTAACGTTATGAGAGAAAGAACCTCCAAAGATGCCACTGAGTTTGTTCTGTGTTGGCCATCTACTGCTGGCCATGGGGCCTACCCTTAAGAGTGGTTGCTTCCCCAGTGAGACTCTCTTCGAGAAAATTAACTTCTCATTTGTAAGTGGCTGTCAATTGGAACTAGCTTCTGGGTTAGGTATGGGGGCATGTGTCTGCTTCTCCTTTCAGCTCTAGGACCCCATCTGGTGTAGACCCATGCCGGCCTTGTGCATGCTGCCACAGTATCTGTGAGTTCAAATGTCTACCATTCCTATTGTATTTAGAAAGCCTTAATTCCTTGGTGTCCTCCAAACCTAGCTCTTACACTCTTTATGCCCTCTCTTCTGCAGAGTCCCCATAGCTGTGAGGGGAGGTATTTAATGGAGACATTACTTTTAGGGCTAAGTGTTCAAAAGTCTCTCACTCTCTGCATATTGTCTGATTGTGGATCTCTGTGTTTGTTTCCATCTGCTGTAGGAACCTTCTCTGATGATGACTGAGAATGCAGGAATCTGACTATAGCAGAATGTCCTAAGGAGTCATTTTATTGCTATGTCTCCTTAGCAGAATAGTATTTGGTTTTCTCTTAGGTCCCTGACCTATATAGTCTCAGATTCTTGGCTACCCAAGCAGCGTTGGCTATGGATTCCATCTCATGGAGTGAGTCTTAACTCAAATCAGATATTGATTGTTTAGTTCCACAAACTTTGTGCAACTACTACATCAGCATATGTTGTAGGCAGGTCTTGTAGATCAAAGAGTTTGTAGCTGGGTTGGTCTTTACATTTCTCATTTGATAGCATGCAGAATATGTTCCAGTAATATGAATACTAGTCAGTAGGGGTGAAGGCTAAAGATAGCTTCTACTGTATTAGGTTTCCATAAATGGCCACAAAGGTCCCATAGGTTTAGTTGTCCCTCTTCCTATTCACTTCCTTCTCTCCCTCTTTCCTTCTCCTTTTTTGATGCTCCCATTCCAGTAACACCCCTCTTTCATCCACATAATCTATTCTATGTCCATTTCCTAGGGAGATCCAACTCTAGTCCCTAGTCCCTTACTCTCTACCTAACATCTGTGGTTATATGGACTGTAGCTTGCTTAACAATGAATTAACAGCTAACATTTACATATTAGCAAATATATACCTTATTTTATTTTTAGATCTGAGCTACCTTATTCATGATGATTTTTTTCTAGTTCCATTTATTTGCCTGTGAATTACATGATTTTGTTTTTTAATGGCTAAGTAATATTCCATTGTGTATATGTACCATATTTTATTTATCCATTTATGTATTGACAGGTTGTTTCCAATTTCTGCCTATTATGAACAGAGCAGCAATGACCATGGTTGAGCAGTGTCTCTGTGGTAGGATGAAGTGTCCTTTGGCTATATGACAAGAGCGTATAGATGGATCTTGAGGTAGATCGATTTCCAACTTTCTGATGAACCCCCATGCTGATTTCCTTAGTAGCTGTGGATGAGAGCATGAGATATCATTTGTTTCATTGATCTTGGCCATTCTGACTGGTGTGAGATGAAATCTCAAAGTAGTTTTGACTTGGGTTTCCCTGATGGCTAAAGATGTTGAACATTTCTCTAAGCGTTCCTCAGCCATTTGAGTTTCCTCTTTTGACAATTCTTTTTAGATCTGTACCTCATTAAAAAAAATGTGTTGTTTTCTTGATGTATAATTTTTGAGTTCTTTATATGTATTTTGGATATTAGGAATGTTTAGTTGGTATAATTTTCCCATTCTATAGGCTGTTTCTTTGTCTGAATGATGTTGTACTTTGTTGTACAGAAGCTTTTCAGTTTCATGAGGTCCCATTTATCCATTGTTGCTCATATTGTCTGTATGAACTAATGATGTTCTGGAAATCTTTACATGAGATTCAAGCTCTGGGCTTAGACTCCAAGCAGTCTCAGTTTGGTATAGTCAAGGGATGAATGACTAAAGACAAAGAAGGCTAGTTTAAAGATTTTTTTTATTGCTATTCTAACTCATTGTTTGGTATAAATATGTTTAAATTATTTCTTTTGTCTTGGTTTAATTTCAGTATGTTCCATGCAACTAGAAATTCATCAATTGCTTTTAAGTTTCCACTTCCATGGAATATAAATTTTTTGAAAAATGTTTTGAATCTCTGAGTTTTCCTTTCTTTTAACTTTTAGTGTTATTAATTAGGATCTTGTCTTACCTTCTTTTGGTTAATTTGGCTAATATTTTATCAGTCTTGTTATTTTTTACAAAGAATCAGTTCTTCTTTTTCATGGATTCTTTGTATTGTTTTTGTTGTTCCTATTTTGTTAATTTCAGCCACATTTTGATTATCTCTTTGCATATCCATTTTTGCATATTGTTTGTGGTTGGTTTTTTTTTATGTTTTTAGGCACATCATTAAATTATTAATTTTGTATTACTCATTTTTTTTGATGTAGGTACTAAGCATTATAAATGTTCCTCCCAGGACTGTCTCCATTGTGTCCCATAGTTTTTGGTATGTTGTGTGTATTAATTATCATTCAGTTCTAGGAAGTTTTTAATTTTCTTCTTGATTTCTTCCTTTGCACAACTGTCATTAGGTATTTGGTTTCTGTGAGTTTGGGTACTTTCTATAGTTTTTATTTCTGTTGATATCCAACTGTATTCCATTGTTGTTATATGTAACGGAGGATGTGATTTCAATTTTCCTATATTTATTGACATTTGCTTTGTGCCCTAATATGTGAGCCATTTTGAGAAAATTCCATGGCCTGTTGAGCAAAATGGTTATTCTTTAATTTTTGAATCAACATTCTGTAGATATTTGTTACGGCATTTGATTTATGATGGTGTTTAACTTCAAAGTTTCTCTACTTAGTTTTTTTTTTTTTTCTGGATGATCTCTTTATTGGTGAGAGTTGGGTATTGGATTGGGGTCAATCTGTAGTTTTATATCTAATAGTGTATTTCTTACTAAACTGGGTGTCCCCATGTTTTGTGCATATATGTTTAGGATTATGATGTCCTGATAGTGGATTTTCCTTGAGTGGGTATGAAGTGTCCTTCCTTATTTCTTCTGAATAGTTTTGGCTAGAGGCCTATTCTCTTGATATTAGAATACCTATGCATATGTGTTACTTTAAAATTCCATTAGCTTAGAATACTTTTTTCCATTCTTTTATCCTAAGATGGTATCTATTTTTGTTGTTGAAGTGTATTTCTTTTTGAGCTAACAAAAGCTGGATTTTGTTTTCTAATCAAATCTATAATTCTGTCTTTTTATTGGGAATTGTGACCATTAATATTCAGAGTTATTATAAAAAAACATATTTTCCTGTCATTTTGTTGTGTTTTCTCAGATCAGCTTTGGTTGTCTGACCGGGTATTGTTTGTTTATTCCCTGTAACCTCTTGAATATGTTTGTCTTTCTTTTCAGACTAAAAACTATTCCTTCTATAATCCTCTATAGAGCTGTCTTAGCAGTCATAAATTTCTTTAATCTGTTTTTATTCTGAAAACTTTTCATTTCTTTTCCATTTTAATTAATTGTTTTGCTTGGGATATTAATCTAGGTTGACAGTTGTGGTCTTTCCAAAGTTGGGGTACATTTTTTTCCTGTCCTTTTTCTTTAAAGTTTTCTGTCAAATCATCAGGTGTTATTTTAATGGTCTTGTCTTTGTAAGTGACTTGATCTTTCTTCTGCAGCTTTCAATAGCTTTTAAAAAGTTCTATTTCTTTTTAAGCTGTTTTGTTTTGTGTGTATGGCTGCTTTGTCTTCCTGTATGTCAGTGTACCACTTGTGTACTTGGTGTGTACTTGGAGGCCAGAAAAGGTACCTGACTCCCTGGACAGTTGTGAGCTGCTCTGAGTGTACTAAGACTTGAACCTGGGTCCACTAGAACAGCAGTTAGCATTCCTAAGTGCTGAGTCATCTCTCCAGCCTTTATTTTTTTAATGTTTTATCTATAATATGCAGTGGAACTTTCTTTTCTCGTCTTGTCTATCTGTTTTTTTCTATCTATCCTGATCCTGGATGTGCATCTCTTCATATTTGGGATTTTTTTTTAATTTTACTTAAAATATTCTCTATGCCTTCATTATTGATTTTCTCTCCCTTTATGCTCATAATTCAGAGTTAGACCACTTTACAGGGTCTCCAAATTCTATTGCTTTTCATTAATTTTAAAAAGAAACCTCATTGACCTTGACTGAGAGATTCAATTCCTCCACCATGTCTTCTTCCATTGCTGACTCTGTATTTGACATGATGCACCTGGTGGTGAGGCTTTCCATTGAAGTTTTTCATTGGGCTTATAAAATTTTTCATTTCCAGCATAATTTCTATTTGGGTTTTCTTAAACACTTCTGACTATTTTCATGCCTTGGACAGACTTCCTTATTTTACTCAACTTTCATCTTGGTCTCTTTTTTTTTGAGTTATTTTGATCATAGTTATAATTGCTCTTTTGAATTCTTTTACTTGAGAGTTCTTCCAGGTCATTTTTATTAGGAGGCATTATTCTGGGATTGGTATTTTTCAAGGTGACATACTATTTTGTTTTTTCATGTTGTTTTTATTTCTACATTGGAATGTGCACACCTGGAGTCTAGTCATAAAAATTATTTGAAATTAGAAGGTTTCTAAATGTAATAGCTACATTAAAAATTAGAGATATGGATTCCCTCATCTCTCTGTCTCTCAGTCATTTCATCCAAAACCCTGCCTAGTGGCAGCACTTCTTGAAATCTAGCCCAGAACTTCAGGTAGGCTATGTAGACTTATTCTCCTCCTAGCCTGTTGGTCACACCACCCACCACCTTGTGTAGTACCAGCACAATGTGGGTTACACCCTAGATTCCCAGGTAGGTGGCTTGGACATATTTCCCTGTCTGATTGCCCCTCAGTTACTCTGTCTACCACCCCACCTGCAGCAATAATACATGGGGTCTGCCTCAGCACTCCAGATAGGTGGCCTGGACTCACTCCCTAACCCAACCAACTATCATATACCCAGTACCCCAACCAGCACCTGCACTACTTCAAGTCTTACTGAACTCAAGTATCAGTACCATGTGGTGCCCAATTCAGAAATCTAGCTGCTGCTATCAAAGGATAACCAGCAGAAACCAGATAACTCTTCATGAATTTTGAAGGTTTGCAGGAAGAATCTTCTCAGCCTCCAGAAAGTTAACTCCCAGGCTCAGAAGTTGCAACTGTCTCTAACAAGTTGAAGCCATACTCAATACCATTTTTTTCATAGAAACAAAGAGTAGTCTTAAGACTCAGCACCAAGAACCACTCAGGTGGTGCACAACCTGAGAAACTAGGGTAATATTAAACAAGTATCTAAATAACCACTTATTAAAAGTGAGAACTGATACTTGAACCAGAAAAAATTACCAGTGAATTATTCTAGGTGTCCAGGTCCCATCTCAAAAACAAAACTACATGAACAACCAATTCAATGTATCTCCTCCAGAAATTAGAACCCCGACTGTAATGTTCTCTGGTAAAAGCAACTTAATTAATGCACAGGAAAATGATTTTAAAATGGCAGTTATAAATATGTACTGGAACTCAAAGAGAATCTGAACAAATCAATGTAGACAGTGAAAACAAATAGTTGAATTAAGTAATGAAAATAATTCAAGACATGAAAATGGAATTTTGTAGAGATAGAATCCCCAAAGAAAAACCAAAATGAAATAAAACTCCAAATGTAAGACTCAGGAAGTTGAAAAAAAAAAGCTCAGAGGAAAGTCTCATCAATAAATTGGGTGACTTGGAAGACAGAATATCTTGGCCTTGAAGACAAAGCAGAAGAAATAGGTGACTCAGTCAAAGAAAATATTAAATCTGACAAAACCCCAGAAACAACACATGTAGGAATTCTGGGTCTCTGTAAAAAATACCAAACTTACCAATTCTAGGTATAGAAGAAGGAGACAAAACTCAGGTCAAAGGCACAGAAAATATTTTCAATAAAATCATAGAAGAAAACTCTCCATATCTCAGGAGATGTCTATTAAGGTGCAAGAACACCAAGAAGATAGGACCAGAAAAGAAACTCCCAGGACACATCAAATCAAAACAATTAATGTACAGAACAAAGAAAGGATACTGAAAGCTGCGAGAGGAAAAGACCAAATCACATGTAAGAATAGGAGCCTCAGCATAAGACATGACTTTTCAATGGAAACCTTGAAATCCAGAAGGGCCAGGAATGATGTCCTACAAGTTATAAAAGGCCACAGATGCCAGCTGAGATCACTATACTTCATAAAGCTATCAGTCACAATTGAAGAGGAAAGAAAAGTATTTCATGATAAAAACAGATTTAAAGAATTTATGCCTATAAAACCACCTCTACAGAGAATACTAGAAGGAATGCTTCTCTCTCAAGAGAAGATTAAACATAGTTAAAAGGGCACAAGGTCTTTGTAATCCTAGAATATTTAACCAAAACAGTTGTGAGAAAGCACCACCACCACCACAACAACAAAATAGCAGGAAATCTTAAAAATTATTCAGTGATAACTTTCAATATCTACAGATTCAATTGCCAATAAGAAGCCACTCACTAATAAGTTGGATCAGAAAGTAGATTCATCTTTTAGCTGCCTCCAAGAAACACACATTATCATCAACAATAGAGACTACCTTAAGGTAAAAGTGTAGAAAAGGTATTTCAAACAAATGGAACATGATCAATCAGGCATAAATATTTAATATCTGATTAAATAGACTTCAAACCAAAGTTCAACAGAAGAGATAGTGAAAGAATTTCATACTAATTAAAAGAAAAATCCACCAAGAGGATATTACAGTTCTAAACATTTATACACCAAACACAGAAGCATCCAACTTCATAAAAGCAACACTGTCACACCTAAAACTACAGACTGACCCCAACAAAGTGAGAGTAGATAACTTCAATACTTCACTCTCATCAATAGACTGGTCATCTAGACAAAAGCTGAGTAGAGAAAATCTAGAAGTAAATGAAATAATAAATCAAATAAAGCACTAAAGAATATTCTTTTCAGCAGACCATAGAACCTTCTCTAAATTCACTACCATGTTAGGACACAAAGCAAGCGTCAACAAATACAGAAAAACTGAAATAACAGCCTGTATACTATCTGACCACAGAAATAGAAGTTGAATATCAACAAAAATAGAAATGACAGAAAATACAAACTTATGGAAGTAACACAACACATTATTGTTGTATATATAGCAACATACTATATAATAGATAGTATGTAGCAATAAATGCCTACATAAAAACTGGTGAGATCTCAAATTAATAATTTAATTATATATCTGAAGGCTTTGGAACAAACAAGAACGACATTGAAAAAGAATAGATAGGAAGAGATAATAAATATCAGGGCTGAAATCAATGAAATAGAAATTTACGAAATTGAAATAAAAAAATTACAAAAAAATTACTGAAATAAAAAGTTAGTTCTTGGCAAAGATGAACAAAATTGACAAATCTTTAACCAAATTAACCAAAAAGAAAAGAGAGGAGCTCCAAATTAATAAAATTAGAGATGAAAAGGGAGACATAATAAGTACTGAGTATATATAGAGAATCAGAAGGATATACTGTAAAAATTTATACTCTACTACACTGGAAAATTTTAAAGAAATGGATGGATTTCTATACACATATGGCACATGAAAATTAAATCAGGATGAAGTAAAAAATTAAATAGACCCATAACAACCAATGAGATAGAAGAAGAACTAAAAATTTCCCAACTAATGCTGGAGAGATGGCTCAGGGGTTCAGAGCAATGGTTACTCTTTCTGAAGACCCAGGTTCAATTCCCAGAACACACATGGCAGCTCATATCTGTCTGTAACTCTTGTCCCAAGGGACCCAGCACCCTCTTCTGGCCTATTTGCATGCACACAAGGTGCAGAGACACATGCAGGGAAAGCACCAATAATAAATAAATAAATAAACTTTCCAACGAAAAATCCCCCCAGTCTATACATTTATAGTGTAGAATTGTCAGACTTTCAAAGAAGAACTAATGCCAACACTTCTCATGTTATTTAAAAAACCAGAAAAAGTAGGGATGCTTCTAAAATATTTTTATGAAGCCATTATCACTCTGACACCTAAACCAGACAAAAAAAGGAAAATTATTGGCCAATCTCTATAATAAATATAGATGTAAAAGTTCTCAGAAAAGTACTTACAAACTGAATTCAGTAATACACCAGAAAGATTATCCACTAGGATCAAGTCAGCTTCACCCCAGTGAGGGATGGTTCAACATACCTAAATCAATAAATATAATCTATTACATAAACAGACTCAAGTACAGAAACCATGTGAGCATCTCATTAGACACAGGAAACCTTTGACAAAATTGAACATCCCTTCACGTTAAAAGAACTGGAAAATCTAGGGATACAGAGGAAATACCTCAACATAATAAAGCTGTTATACAACAAGCATACAGCCAAAACCTTGCTAAATGAAGAAAAACTCAAAGTATTTCCACTAAAATCAGGAACAAGACAACGGTGTCTACTCTCTCATTTCCTGTTCAATATGGTGCTTAAAATCTTAGATAGAGCAATAAGACAAGTGAAGAAGACAAAGCATAAGCAAATAGGAAGAGAAAAAATCAAGTTGTCATTTGCATATGATGATTCTATACATAAAAGACCTTAAAGAGTCCACTAGAATATCCCTGTAGCTAATACTCACATTTAGCTAAGTAGTAGGGTTAATGGGGCCAAGACCTTGTAGCTGGCTAGCATATAGGCTCTAGGGACCTATAATGATAGCTTTAACTTATTAAATGGACATAGTATTAAACTGACACTGAACTATTTATTTATATACCCATAGAAGAGTGCATTTTTCAACTCTCATTAGATAAGCTTCTTCTTATTGTAGATGAAAAGTAAGAAAACAAACAAAACCCATTAAAGAAAAGTATAGGAGAACATTTTAGTGATGTTAGAATAGAAACCAATTTATTGACCTCTATACAAAGAATGAAGACACAAGGGAAAGCTCACAATAAACCTGCCATGTTTCTAATAATTCCCAAAGCTTAAACCACAAGGGCTTAACTATCATGGTTCTTGTTCACATTACATTTCCTTCAACCCCAGGCTGGGAGTTCTGCTTATTTGAGGGACCTACTGCTCTACACTTTCAAGGCAGCCAGCAACTAGAGGTGGTAAGTTCCCATGATGCCGAGTATGCCATCTTGTAAATTCCACAGGGCTTGAGCAAGCACTACATACAGTGAGTGCCAAACTAACAAAGTATATGGTAGCTTTGAGTCTATGAAATTGGAGTAATCAGACTCACATTTGTAAATTCTATATATTAATGATTAATTGTTATGCATAAAACTGAATATATTTAAATATTCATAAGGTTTCTTTTTTTTGCTTTCTTTGATTTGATCAAAACATAGAACTTGATAATAATATCTTTCAAAAAAAGGACTTTTTTTCCCCCTTCAGAAAAGGGCAGGCTTCCTAGGGATATCAACCAAACATGACTTATCAAGTTGTACCTCCTCTCATATTAAGACTGGACATGGCAACCAAGTAGGAGAAAAAGGGTCCCAAAAGCCAGCAAAAGACTTAGAGACAGCCCCTGCTCCCACTGCTAAGAATGAGTTTTGTTGTAATTTTGTTGTAGTTTTTAAGCAAGTATTTTGTCATTTCATTATTTTGTTTGAAAATGGACAAATTTGGATTAGTTTGTCTACAACATTTCTTTTGGGTTGTAGATACACCTAGTTGCACATTTCCGTACTTAGTCAATAATGTACGCTAATAAGATTGGTTTTAGAATTCCAAGCATGCACATCCATTGACTCCCAGAAACTAGCAACACGAGTTCTTTAATATCTTAAACGCCTTCTCTCTGAAAATAGCTTTTGATCAGTTTAACTTTTCTTCTAGCCAAGCAGTGACATTATTCCTTTGAAGATTGCAATTAGTCGACTGAAGAAACTACCAGTGCTGCCACTGACTAATTATCATGTGGAAAACTTGGTCTGTGAAGTTTGGTTCTGCTAATGAGTTAACAATAGAAGTAATAAGGATTTTGAGTCAGGAATCCTCTGGGTTAATTCAAGCATCTAAAATGGCCACATAAGCCCAAATCTCCAGAGACTGCCACGTTTTCTTTTATTTACAAGGTGAGGATTTAGTGGGAAGACAGGGGTAAACTAATGGAAGAAGAAAATTCCTTCTAAACCAAAGAAACTAGCCTCTCTAGAAAAAAAGTGCAGACATTAGCCAATGGACTGGGATTCAGAATGAAATCTTGGCCAAGATCATCTCTGAATTGTTTAAATTCATAAACTCACCTACATTTCTGTGATGATTTGAATAAAAATGATCCCCATGGGCTCATGTATTTAAATGCTTAGTCATCAGAGAGTGGCACTACTTCAAAAGGATTAGGAGCTGTGGCCTAATCCTTTTGTTGGAGGAAGTATGTCACTAGGGGCAGGTTTTTGAGGTTTCAAAAGCCCACACCAGGCTCAGAGGCACTTTCATCCTGCTACCTGCATTTCTGGATATAGAACTCTCAGCTACTTCTCCAGCACTATGTCTACCAGTGTGCTGCCATGCTCCCCTGCCGTGATGATGTTAGACTAAACCTCTAAAACTGTAAGTAAGCTAATTAAATGCTTTCTTTTTATAAAAGTTGCTGTGGTTAAGGTGTCTCTTCATAGCAATAGAACACTGACTAAGACAGCCTCATCTGTGCATTGTATGAGTTGGAGTTTATGTGTCTCCAAATGTCCATCATGTATTTAAAGTTGGCCCCCTATAGTGATGGCATTGGCAAACAGTGAAACTTCAGGAGGCAGTGCTGGTGTAGTTCCTGAGAAGGGGGTTGTAGACAATTTAGGTTCTGGACCTTTCCCTTATCTACTTATCCCAGGAGGGAAATAGTTGTGCTCTGTCTATGCTCCTGTTAACAACAGTGTCAGAGTATAAAGCAATGAATCCACTTGATCTTGGATTAGAACTTCCGAAATTGAGAAAAATAGATTTGTTTATAATGAATTATCTCATGTTTCAGTATAGCTGCATGAAACTCACTAATACATATACATTACATCTTTGGATAGCCTATATCCCTGGAATCTATCTTCAGTGTCAAAGATTATTTAGAGAAAGGATCCATCAAACAGAATTTAACAATTTTTAAAATTATTTTTATTAAATAAATCGACATTTATGTGCAAGATGCTCACAATGTAATATCCAATTTGTGAGGAGATTATGTATGTTTACTATTTTTTAATAATACCATCCCATTATCACTTTTTAGTGTTATAAAGGAATGTGAATGTTTCTGTTTTATTAACTGCTGCCATATTTTTATTATTTCTTCCAATCTACTGCTTTGGAGTTTTTGTTTGTTTGTTTTCATGAGACATGGTTTCTCTGTGTAACAACTCCTGTTGTCCTGGAACTCAGTTTGTAGATTAGGTTATCTTTAAACTCACGGAGATCTGCCTGCCTCTGTCTCCCAAGTGCTCGAAATAAAGACTTGCCACCACACCTGGCTCATGTTATTATTATTATTTTTTTTTGTTTTTGTTTTTTGAGACAGGGTTTCTCTGTGTAGCTTTGCGCCTTTCCTGGAACTCACTTGGTAGCCCAGGCTGGCCTCGAACTCACAGAGATCCGCCTGGCTCTGCCTCCCTAGTGCTGGGATTAAAGGCGTGCGCCACCACCGCCCGGCCATGTTATTATTTTTATAAGGCCTTAATGTACTGCAATAAATTATTAACTTTAGATCTCTCAATTTTTTTTTTTTTTTGGTTTTTCGAGACAGGGTTTCTCTGTGTAGCTTTGTGCCTTTCCTGGAACTCACTTGGTAGCCCAGGCTGGCCTCGAACTCACAGAGATCCGCCTGGCTCTGCCTCCCGAGTGCTGGGATTAAAGGCGTGCGCCACCACCGCCTGGCTCAATTTTTTTTTATGTAGACACTTAGCACTATCAAGTTTCCTCTTAGGGTTGCCTTCATAGTACTTCACCAATTTTGGTATATTATATATTTTTGATTTACATTCAATTCTTGAATTTTTAAAATTTTGTTCTGTATTCATTAACCCAATTATCATTCAATAATGTGTTGTTGAGTTTTAAAAAGTTTGTATATATTATATGGTTCCTATTGTATTGATATCCAGTTTAATTCTATTGTGGTCATATAGATTTTATTTTATTTTTTTCTGTATTTGTTGAGACTTGCTTCTTATAGTAGGAGATCAATTTCAGAGAAAGTTCTATGGTCTGTTAAGAGGAATGGGTATTTTTTATTATTTGATAGAATATTCTATAGATGTCTGTCTTAGGGTTTTTATTGCTGTGAAGAGACATCATGACCACAGCAACTCTTATGAAGAAAAACATTTAACTGAGGTAGTAGCTTGCAGCTTCAGAGATTTATTTCATTATCATCATGGCAGGGAGCATGGTGGCATGCAAGCAGACATGGTGCTGGCTGCATCTTGATATTCAGGCAACAGGAAATGATTTGAGACACTTATATATGAGACCCCAAAATCTGCCTCCATACTTCCTCCAACAAGACCAAACCTACTCCAGCAAAGCCACACCTCCTGATAGTGCCACTCCCTTTGGGGGCCATTTTCTTTCAAACCACCATATTCCACTCCCTGGCCCCTAAAGGCTTGAGGCCATATCACAATGCAAATTCATTCAGTCCCACTTCAAAAGTCCCCGTAGTCTATATAGTCTCAAACTTATTTAAAAGTATAAAGTTCAGTTTCTTCTGAGATTCATGCAATCTCTTAACTCTAATCTCCTATAAAATCAAAATAAAAAAAACCAGATAGCATACTTCTAACATATAATGGCACAGGGTATATATTACCATTCCAAAATGTAGGGAATGGAGCATAGTGAGGAAATACTGGACCAAAGCAAGGTCGAAAATCAGTTGGCCAAACTCCAAACTTTGCATCTCCATGTCTGATGTCAAAATGCTCTTCAGATCTCCAACTCCTTTCAGCTCTGTTGACTGCAATGTGCTTCTTTCTCTTGGGCTGGTTCCACTCCCTGTTAGCAGCTCTCCTTGGCAGATATCTCATGTCTCTGGTATCTCCAACATCTTGGGGTCTCCAACACAATCCAGGCTTCAAATTCACAGCTTCACTTAGTGGCCTTCCTAGGCCTCCATTCAGGGACATCCCCGACATATACTTTGGCCTCAGCAGCATTCCTTAGGTACAGAGGCAAATTCCATAGCCCTTTTTCTCCTATCCTTAACTCTAAAGCTAGAACCATGTGGCCAAAGCTGCTAAGTCCTGCTGCTTGATGGGGCTAGAACATGGTTCCTTTGTTTAATTACATCTTTACCAGCTTTCTATTTTTCCTTCACTGCCTGAGCTTGGCTCTCTTTGAACTTGCTGTATAGACAAGGCTGGCCCAAAATTCAGAGATCCACTAGTTTTTGCCATCCACATGCTGGGATTAAAGGAGTGTGCCACCAGAACTGGCTCTAAAGTTTTCTTTAATTCATTTCCACAAGCTGGAAACTTAGCTGGGTGAAATCTTGTTCTGAGGTCACTACTCCCTTTATTCCATTTCTTAATCTGTTTATCTTCTTGAACACAGCTCCATTCCATTTTCTTGTGCTCTTTCTTCCTCAAACATTTTTCCTTGCTCAGGTTGTTCCTTTTCATCATATATCTTTATTAGAGTTAACACTAGTAATCATACAACAGAGTCTATACTAAGCTGTTTTGAGATTCCCTCTGCCAAGGGAATTAATCCAAAACTCTTCACTTTAGCCTCAGGCAAACTTTTCAGACAAGGGCAAAAAGCAGCCACTTTCTTCACCAAAATATCACAAGGATGATTTCTACTTAGCATACTAAAATTCTTCTCCTCTGAAACCTCTTGAGCCAGCCTCTCATGGTTCAAATCACTCTTAGCACCACTGTCTTCCATGCTCCTATTGCTATGGCCCATTAAGCAGCACTTAAAGCATTCAACTGCTTTCCTAATCCAAAGTACCAAAGTCCAAATTCTTCCAAACAAAAACTTAGTCAGGCATATCACAGCAATACCTCACTCCTGGTACCAACTTCTGTGTTAGTTAGGGTTTCTATTGCTGTGAAGATACACCATGATAATGGCAATTCTTATAAAGGAAATTATTTAATTGAGGTGACAGCTTACAGTTTGAGGCATTTAGTCCATTATCATCATGGCAGCAAGCATGGTGACATGGAGGCAGACATGGTGCTGGCTACATCTTGACTTGCAGGCAATAGAAAGTGGACTGATACAATGGGCAGTATCTTGAGCATATATGAGACCTCAAAGCCTGCCTGCACAGTGACAAACTTTCTCCAACAAGACCAGTCCTACTTCAATAGGGCCACACCTCCTAATATTGCCATTCCCTTTTGGGGGATATTTTCTTTCAAACCACCACAATGTCTCTTGTATCCAATTCATTTATTATGTCACTTATCTCCAGTGTTTCTGTTTAGTTTTGTTAGATGACCTGTGTATTGGTGAGAGTAAGGTATTAACTACAACACTATCACTGTGTTATGCTTAATCTATGATTTTGCAACTAGTAGTAATTGTTTTTATGAGATTGTCCACAGGTGTATTTGGTGAATATACATTTAGAATTATAATATCTTGGCATAATTTTCCTTTAAAAAATATTTAGTGATCTTCCTTATTTCTTCTATCTAGTTTTGGTTTGCATTGTATTATGTCAGATATTAGAATACCTAGACTTGCTTGTTTCCTAGTTCCATTTGCTTGAAATACTTTTTCCCATCCATTTATTTTTTTATCCATCCCATCTCTTGTACCTGGCTGGGCATCTCATTGTTTGTGACATTTTCTTCTATAATTTTTTGAATAGATTTTATATGCTTCTTGTGTAGTATTACTCTATTTCTCTGCTTTTTAATTTGAAAATTCAGTTTTTTCATCATGTCCCAAAAGCTCTCCCATGTTGTGTTCATATTTTTTTTCTAAATTTCATATTGACCTTTACTGAGTGACCTAATTTCTCTACTTTGTCTTCCAGTTCTGACATTTTGTTTTCTGTATGATGTGTTCATTGATCAGCAGTTCCACTGATGTTTATTTGGCTTATTGAGTTTTTCATTTCTTTTTCATTTCAGTTTGGCTTTTCTTCAATAATTCTATGTATTAAATTCTATTTTGATATCTTGAATTGAGTTCTTCCTTTCATTCAGCTGTTTGATTTTATGTTCTTAGAATATATTCATATTTTCTTTGAGTTTTTCAACAGAAATTCAAATCTTTTTTTTTTTAAATTTATTGTCTGGGAGTTCTTCCAGATCATTAATATTAGAGCCCACCACTATGGGATTAGTAATTTTTGGAATGAACATATGTGGATTTTCATGTTTTTTTCTACTTTGTAACATTCATCTGGGCCACTTTGCACAGAGTTTAGGAATGGACTAAATCATAAGATGGTTGAGATTTGATTTCTTCTCTGGGACTAGAATTCAGGGCTTCAGGCTGTATCCCAATTCTTCTTTTCAGAGATTGCTATGATTGCTCTAATGGTCACTATCCAAGGCATAACACATCCCTTGTTGGTTTTCTTCACCACTGTTTTTTGGCTTTGACCTCATTCCTGGACCAACAACTTCTGAAGTTAAAGGAAAATTGATGAAATATTGTGCATATTTTAATTTAAATGTATTTTAAAATAATGAAACTATAAGGTGCCCAGACATAAACATCTCCTTATTGGGCTAGCATATTAATATAGGACAGGAGCAGAAGCTTCCTTTCAAGGAGCTGAATCAAATCCATATGGTGGCCAGAAACAGAAAGGCTTTCAGGAGAAAGCTTCCTCTCCAATAGTTGAATCAAGTCCATATGGTAGCCAGAAACAGAAAGGCTTTCAGGAGAAAGCAATGAATTTGGCATATTCACATGCTTCACCCTTGCTCTACTGTACTGGCAGCAGTACCCCTCTTAGTTCTCCATGTTCCAGTACAATCATCTGAGGCAGAAAAGCAGAGCATCCTTAGGAGAAGGCCTTGGAGTTGGTGACCAAAGCCTAACCCTGATTTGGACATGATCCATACTTTCAGTGTGTTCGGACAGGACCAAGTGGAGCTTTGGTTTCTTTAATATTGTAAAAAGGAATGCTATGTAAAATTTCCCCCCAAAGTTGAACATGAGCATAATTTTCTTTCACTAATTTTCACGTGTGTGAGGAGGAGGTAAAATGAAAGAATTGTCTTTCTTTTCCTATAGGCGTGTGAGAAAGATTTGGCAGAGGTTTTCTTTTAAAAAAACATGTGTTTGTGTATATGTCTCTTTGCATATATGCTATATGTATATCTGGCCCATGGAGGCCAGAGGAAGGCATGTAATTCCTGGAGCTGCAGTTACAGATGGCTTCAGTTGTCAGTTCCCTAACCTGTTTCTGGAAATCAAATTTAGGTTCTCTGGGAGAGCAACAAGTGCTCTTAACTGCTGAACCATCTCTTTGGCCCTATGTTTTGCTTTCTTATGTATTTCTCATAACTAATCAGAGGATGATCTCAGAACTTCCAGTTTCTACTTGGCAGGTAAACTTTTTGAAAATGTATGTGAATTCCTAATAGAGTTCAGTTTTGTGTATCCGAATCTACTGATACCTTCAGAGAAAGCTTTTGTAGAGTGATGTCATGGTGGAGCTAGCTTGATGTTCATTTTCTCACTACTGCCTTACATTTGTTAACAGCTCATTAGAATATCTTTTTGTTCCCAATCTCACTACATGTAGGTCTGTGTAATGGTGGGAACATGTATGTGGAAGTCCTATACATGCAAATCCCTATTTAGCCCTTCTGTGTGTGTTTATATTCTGTAATAGGGACGATCTTAGGGTTTCTGTGGCTGTGAAGAAACACCTTGACCATGGCAACTTTTGTAAAGGAAAACATTTAATTAGGTAGCTTATAGTTCAGAGGGTTTAGTCTATTATTGTAATGGTAGGACATGGTGGAATGCAGGCAGACATGGTACTGGAGAAGGAACAGAGAGTTTTTCATCTTGTTCTGTAGACAACAGGAAGTGAACTGAACCACACTGAGTGTAGCTTGAGCATAGGAGACCTCAAAGCCCACACCCACAGTGACACACTTCCTCAAACAAGGACACACCTACTCCAACAAGGCCATACCTCCTAATAGTGACACTCCCTATGGGCTTATAGGGCCAAATACATTCAAACTACCAAAGGGATTGATTCCCTAACTGTATATATCTATGTTTCTGCAGTGGTTAATCTCTGAAGATGGATACATGGTACAGAAATTTTAAAAAGTTATATCCCAATGTCACATCCAATCTTTAGGCCCAGCATGGTCCTACACAACTTGTGGTAGGGCTTAGCCTGATTAGTCCACCTAATCCTCCCCTTCATGTGATCTCTCCAACCCTAGATCTAGCCTCCATCACATATCTATTGCTCCAGCCTAGTCTGGTCCATCTTTCCTGTGGTACTCCAACTTCCAGGCTTTGACCAGAACACAATCTTATCATATGCATCAGGCCAGGTCTCCAACTATGATCTGACTACATCATTTTCACGTCATATCTGACTCCTAGGCCCAACCAGGCCCTACATTTGTTGTGCCATGGCCCAACCTGGTAATTCCATCAGATCCTCCCCTCTACATACTTTCCCAAATCTCAAGTTCTAACTCAAGTTCCATGTCCAATGTCTAGACTTAGTCTGGTCAGCTCCACCTACACCACCCCAAAGTACCAATGTTAGATCAGGACATACATCCTGTATATACTATCCTACCACATCCTATCCAAACTTCAGGCCCAATACATCTTGCAGATCTTGTGCTCTGTTTCAGTCTGCTGTATCCATGTCAGATGCAGGACTAACAAGAAAAATCCATATGCCTAGATTTCACGACAAAAATACAAACAATATGAAAGATAAAGACAGTAGTTGCCCTCAAATACACCGGTCCTGTAGAAATTATCTTCAATGAGAATTACCTGGATGAACCACAGGATACAGAACTTAAAAGAACAATCATAAATTTCATCAAAGAATTCAAAGAGTTTAAAAGAGATACAAAGAGAAAGTTCAATGAATTTAAAAAGAATAAACTTAAAGAGAATAAATGTCTTAAGTGATGCCCAAGGAAACACAAACATAAAGCTGAATGAAATGTCAAAGACAGTCCAGAATTTGAACACTGGGTCTATAAAGATATAGAAATATTGAGGAGAACTCGTGCTGAAATGAAGATGGATTGAAAAACTTAATAACTTCACAAAACTCAAGGGAAAGCTTTACAAGTAAGATGGATTAAGTAGAGGGCAGACTATTAGGACTTGATGATAAAGTAGATGAACTAAATTACACAAGCAAAAAATGTGAAAATTAAAGTAAAAACATTAAATTAAATATTAAAATAAAAAAAAAGCATGGTTTCTTGCCTTGTTTGCATTCCTGCCCTGACTTCTCTCAATGATAAATTCTGATGTGGACTATGAGCTGAAACAAACTTTTCCTGTTGTTTTTGGTCATGGTGTTTTATCACAGCAATAGAAACTCTAACCACGACACAAGCAAAGTTACATTCCCATAGATACATGAACCATGCAGAACACCAAATAGACAAGACCAGGAAAGAAACACTACATGACATATTACAGTTAAAGCACTAAATATACAGAATAGAGAAAGTGCGTTGAAAGCTGAAAGAGAAAAATTCACGTTACATATAAAGGAAAACACATCAGACTTACCAATCTCTCAATGGAAACTTTGAAAACCATAAGAGCCTGAAGCAATGCACTTCAAGTATGAAATGACCACAACTGCTAACCTAGAATACTATACCCAAAACTATCTGCCATAGCTGAAGGATTAAGGAAAAACTTACACTATCCAAACAGGATAAAATAATTCATATCTAGTGCACAAACATTGAACAGAATATTGGAAATAATACTTCAAACTGAAAGGGGAAACTAAGCATAACCAAGAGACTGTAGAAAGTGAGCAAGCAAATGAGAGAGAGAGGGAGAGAGAGAAAGAAAGAGAGAGAGCTATAATTACCAAACACAAGTACAACTAAGAATAAAATAAAAACAGCAAAACAAACACAACAAAATAACTACAATCAACATACATCTTTCAATAATATCTCTTAATTCTTCAGTCAAAATGCACATGCTGGCTCAATTGATTAAGCAACGAAATCCATCTTTCTGTTGTCTACAAGAAACTCATAGCTTTAAGATAGTCATTACCTTAAAAGTTGAAAAAATAAGTACTCTGATCAAATGAAGCAACAGATCTTGCTCTCCTAATATCTGACAAAATAGACTTCAAACTAAAACTAATAAGAAGGACACTTCATTCTAATCAAGCAAGAAGACATTACTATCTTAAACATATATGCACCATACCATGTATGATGCACCCAATTTCATAAAAATTGTACATAAATAAATATACAGATTAACATCGATCCATTAGTAGCAGGTTATTCCAATTCCCCACTTTCTCCAATAGGCAGAACATCTGGACAATAAGTAGTGGAGAAACATCAGAATTAAGTAACATCATACATAAAATGGACTTAATAGATATTGACAGAATATCTTGCTGTCAATTCATAGCTCTAAATGCTACATTAAAAAACAAATAAACAAACAAACCGAAAAACAAAGAAATAATGATGCAATTCAAGAGTCTAGAAAAAAACAAGAGGAAACTAAACTCAAGTCCGAGTGATGGCAGGAATGAGCTAAAACCAGAACAGAAATTAAGGAAATAGACACAAAAATGTACTAAGAATCAACAAGTCTATGAGCTAGCTGTCTTATAAGATAAACAAAATAAATAGCCCCTTGGCCCAACTAACCAAAAGAAAGAAAGAGATAACCCAAATTAATAAAAACAGCAATGAATAGGCAAACATTACAACAGACACTAAAGAAATCCAGGGTTATGAAGGACTACTTAAAAAACTCATACTTACTTAAGTTGGAAAGTCTAAAAGAAATGGATAAATTTCTAGATGTACTTTAACAACCAAAGTTAAACAAAGAAGATATTGGCAACCTAAACAGACCTATGACAAAGGGGGAAATTAAAGCAGTAATACAAAACCTTCTGACTGATGAAAGCCCAGGTCTAGATGGATTCACAGCAGAGTTCTACCAGATCTTCAAAGATGATCTACAGCCAATCCTAAATGGCCTGTGCTTTGGGCAGAAGAGCTGATGGGTCACCTTAATTCATGTGGTCTTAGGACAAAAGACATGTAGAGTGGCTAGTGGGTGGTTAGTTCTTATATTTTTTAATGATTGCAAAAAGTAAAACAAATGAAATAATCTTTTGTGACATCTACAATTTATATGAAATTTAATTTCCATGTCCATAAGAGAAAATTTTCTTAAATACAGCAAAGTTCTATGGTTCCCTTTCTACTGAATTGTTGTACATTACAGAGACCATCTGACCAAAAGTATTTACTATCAGACCCTGTTATGAAAAGTTGTCTGTCAGCTCTTTTATTTATTTATTTATTTATTTATTTATTTATTTATTTATTTATTTATTCCAAGACAGAGTTTCACTGTGTAGCCTTGGCTGTTCTAGAACTCACTCTATAGACTAGGCTGGTCTCATACTCACAGAGATCTGCTTCTCTCTGCCTCCCAAGTGCTGGGATTAAAGGTGTATGTCACCACTACCTATCCAGTTGTCAACTCTTGCTTTGAACTATCTCCAAGAATAATACTTGATTATTAAGGTTCTCAAAATATAGGATGCTGCGTCACATAATCATGTGATACTAAGTTCTTCAGAATTCCAAAGTTGAAGACTAGGAGTTCTCCAGAGATGTTTCAGGACTCTGGCGCCAGATTAGGACTTCTGAGACATCCAGCCTTATGGAATAAACAGCTGCACTAGGACTTTAGTCTTGGATAGCCATTGTTTGACTACCTGGAACACATGCTGTAAAACAGTTTAATAAATATCCTCTATCTATCTATCTATCTATCTATCTATCTATCTATCTATCTATCTATCTATCCATCCATCTATCTATCTACCTATCTACCATCTAATACTCTATCAGTTCTGTTCCTTTAGAAAAACCCTGATTAATAAAAAAACAATTTTTTTTTACATTTGTTAATTATTTAAGTACATGTGCATTTGTTTGACTGCACACATGCCATGGCACATGTAGAGGTGAGGAGACAAGCGGTGGGAGGTCTCTGTTCTCTTCTTCCACTATGTGGGTTCTGGGGATAAAACTCAGGACGCCAGGCTTGAAGAAAAGCACCCTTAGCTGTTGACCCATCTTACTGACTCTCATTGCAAATATTTTACAGATGGTTATAAATTTTTAATTAGAGATTTCTATAGGCCTTCCATCATTCTGGAAAACACAGATTTCATAATCAAAGGAAAGAAGTATACATTCGTGTAGCTCTCACCCATTCTTGTAAGAGGGTTTTTCTGCACAATTAGGAAAAGGGAAGACCATAGCAAACAAAGACATGACTCTAACATTAAGTCTTTCTTGTCAAAACTGTGAACAAATTCATACTCAAATGACAATGGATGGGATTTATGACTTCCTACCAGTATTCTGAAGATTGGTTAAAGAAGGTCTTTATCTTTATCTTGGGGTATGTTAAAGGTCACTAGATCTGAATCAAGAGAACAAGGTTAGTGTTTGTAGACACTGAGGGATGTTGTCTAGTGGCATGACTGTGAATTTAGAAATCTTGATGGTGTTTGAACCTGTAGTAGTGTTTACTAAGTACTGAATATATCTGTGGAGCCCAGCTTCCATTTCAGTGAAAGAAACTAGTACCTTTCTCCTAAAGAGCCATGGGAGTTAATTGAGATAATATACACAAGGGACCTAGAAACGTCGATGCATCCAGGCAAATGAGGATTATAAAAAAATCCCAGGGCATTAAGCCAGAATGTTTGTTTTCAACCCATAAATAATATGTGCCTTCATATATTTTCACTTAGATCTCAGACAGTTGATAGATGTGCCATTTTAATATATATAGTTGGAGGCCTGCTTGTTTGTAAATAGCCTATTGCTTATTTGAGAAATAAGCCAGTGGAGGAGAAACAGCAGCAACCCCTCATGGCCTGGAGAACATAAGGTATTATTATCATGGACCTGGTTAGGCTTAGCTAAATCAAGAGTTTTGAAACTGGCAAGATGTATAATTTGTAGGCTGCCTTATGTAAACTTGATTAAACTATTTTATACTTTTCCTAGCTTAGGCAGCACTTCTGTGGACTTCAAAGAAGACCCTGGGTAGCATGGGGGAGAACTGGTAATCAATTGAGTGCTATCCTCTCCATGTGCTTCTGTCCGTGCATCTCTTCCCTGTATCCCCGCCATGTGCCTGTCTATGCATCTCTCCCCTGTATCCCCTCCATGTCTTCTGTCTATGCATCTCTCCCCTGTATCCTCTCCATGTGCCTCTGTCTATGCATCTCTTTCCTGTATCTCCTCCATGTGCCTCTGTCTATGCATCTCTTCCCTGTATCCCCTCCATGTGCCTCTGTCTTAACATCTCTTCTCTGTATCTTCTCCATGTGCCTTTGTCTACTCGTCTCGTCTCTGTACGGGGATCTGATAAGCTGATGCTTCTCCATCGACCATTTTAAAGGCACACCAGCCTCCTCTTGGGGGAATGTTGGAAAGCTGAATTCCACCTAGTACTTGTTTATATGTGACAAAGCAAAAGCAGACTCTCTTCTCTTAGATGGGCCAGGCATCCAGACCCTTTGTATCCCTGACTGTTATCACCAGACATCAGAATTTTTAGATAGTGTATGTGCTGCCATCTCTAGCCCAGTGCCTCTATTATTGCTCCCAGAGCATACTATTTACACATGGGTGGAAGGACACACACAGCATCTCTTTTCTTTATATTTCTTCATAGCAATAGCATGCCAGCTTCAGAAGTGGGCAATAATAGGTTTTGAGAGAAAATGTACATCTGGGGCTGAATTTTAAGCTACCAAATACTGCTCTGGTCAGTAACCAAGCTGCCGAAGCATTCTGCCAGTGGTATGCAATGACTTCATTTCAGAGTAGACATTTATTCATCCCACAAATGCCTCGAGAACTGCTATCATGTGGCCACTTTGGGATAAATGATGAGAAAATAATTATGACCAAGACCAAGAGAGACAGCCACAAGCTGTGAAGAGAAGGCAGACCTTAAAGAAGCCACACTGCAAATGTTTAATTAATTATGGTGGTCATGTATTATGAGTCGGTTGCCAGGTAAAACACAGGACACCAAGGTGCTGAATTTCAGATAAACATTTATATATCACTTATACTACGGAGCACATTTTTTTCCCTGAAACTCAAATTTAATCAAGGACCTTCTGACTTTGATGGTCAAATGTATCAGTCCTAGGTACAAGGAGTTTAGGGTTCACAAAGCTGAGGAGCCATTATCAGCTAGCTACATTTCAAAGGTGAAACAGCCTTCACACTGCTGAATAAAGGGAATTATAAGGCTTACCTTAGAAGCCGTTCTCAGTGGATGCTGATTGAAATTGTTGTGTTGTTGGGGAATTTTTAAATGTATATAATGTATTCGGATTCAATACATTCACATATCTTCCCCTCCAATCCCTTCCACCCCTCATCACTTTCCCCTTCCAAATTCATGTTCCCTTTTTTCTTTTTTTTCTTTAAAATTCATAGTGATTTATAGATTGCTCTATGGAAAGAGTTTTAGGAGACACTGGTGTGCAGAGAGGAAGAGCTCAAAGCAGGGGTCGGATTGTGTTCTAAGAAAGCCAGGAAATGTCCTTCCTGTCCACTACCAAAAATCCACTCACTGCTCGTAAGCATCCTTGAGAAAGGCAGAAATGCAGGTGGAGGCATCATTTCCTCCAGGCCAGACTATAGCCAAGAAAATAAAAACAAAAGGCCTTGGCAGCTCCAGCCTCTGCAAGAATACTTGTGTTCATGAGGCCAAACTGCCTTAAGGTCAGTGGAAGGACTGTCTGGAATGCAAGGGAGTTCACAGAAGCTTTCTGAGGGTGTCCTATGGTCTTTGGCTCCATCTCTAATCTTCTTCAAGAGGCCTGGAGCATAACCCTGTTGGGTTGCTCTTCTTATTCACACAGCTCCCTCCACACCCACATATCTTGATCTGTTGGTCTGTTTATGACTGTTTCTTATGGCTTTAGCTTTCCCTTTCACTCTGCTGGTAAACATTTGAAATCAAAGTAGTCTCTGGATATTAGAAATTGAATCTCCAACAACAACAGCAAACAACAAAACTGAAAGTGATTATTACTTGGTACCTAGTAGAGGCCTATAATAATTAGCTGAGCCATAATTCTTTTTCTGAGAATGGTCTTCAGTACAAAAGCATTTATTTTTTACCTGTTATAAAGTCCAAGACAACATACAATCCAAATCACAAGGGACAAAACTAACATATTTAATTTAAGCACTCTATATAATATATAACTTAAATTGTCTATCATCTATCTATCATCTATCTATCTATCAATCTATCTATCTGTCTGTCTGTCTATCTACCTACCTACCTACCTATCTGTCATCTATCATCTATCTATCACCTTACCATTTTATTGTGCTAGGGATTGAATGCATGGATTTGCACATGTCAATCACATATTCTACTACTGAGCATAACCTCCCAGCTTTCTTTCTTTTTTTTTTTTAAGATTTATTTATTTATTATGTATACAGAAGAGGGTGCCAGCTCTCATTACAGATGGTTGTGAGCCACCATGTGGCTGCTGGGAATTGAACTCAGGACCTCTGGAAGAGCAGTCAGTGCTCTTAACCTCTGAGCCATCTCTCCAGCCCCCCCTTTTTTTTGTAGATGAATTTCTGAACAGTCTTATTAAATAAGAAACACAGAGTTAAATACAGAGGTAACAGCCAAAGAGATCAGAAAACCACGACTACCTTATCTTAACCATCTCGCAGCCGTAGTTTCCCCAGAGAGAGCTTCTTCCTGTCTCAACCTCCCAGCTTTCTATTCTTTGTTTGTTTGTTTGTTTTGAGACAGGGTTTCTCTGCGTAGTTTTGGTGCCTGTCCTGGATCTCACTCTGTAGACCAGACTGGCCTCGAACTCACAGAGATCCACCTGACTCTGCCTCCCAAGTGCTGGGATTAAAGGCGTGCGCTACCACTGCCTGGCTCCAGCTTTCTATTCTTGAAATAAGTCTGCTGGTTGGAAAAGAGCCACATTTATGCAATATTCAATATACAGCATAATATTTCCTCAACTATATATATATATATATATATATATATATATATATATATATATGTAATATGATTCTTCATAGCTTTTTCAGACAACCTAGGTGCAAAATTTTCCTCCTCTCTCCCTCTCCTTCTCTGTTGTCTTCCCTTCCCCCGTTTCCCATTTACCTTCTCCTGTCCTGCTAGTCCCCTCTTTAATGTTCCTTCTAACCCCCATGGTCTTTTTTTCTTTTCTTTTACTGGTTTGTATGGTTATTCCATGGTATATACTCACATACAAAGATTTGGAGCAAGGAACCACAGATGAGAGAGAGTATATGGTGTTTGTCTTTCTGGGTATGGGTTACTTCACTCAATGTACTGTTTTCTAGTTCCACATAATTACCTGCAAATTTCACTTTTGGTTACAACTGAATAGTAGTCTATGGTGGACATGTACCACATTTCCAGTTCCATTTGCCAGTTGAAGGGCATTTATGCTGTTTCTATTTCCTAACTTTTGTGAATAGGGCAGCAATGAACATGGCTGCATGAGTACCTGTGAAATAGGATGTCACGTCCTTTGGGCATATGCCAAAGCGTGGTATATCTGGGCCATATGCTCCATTTATTTTTATCTGTTTGAGAGTTCCCCACCCTGATTTCCAGAGTAGCTGTATCAGTTTGCAAGTCTACCAATAGTGAATGAGGGCTTCCCTTTCCCAAATGCCCTTCAGCATTTCTTGTTGTATGTTTGATCTTAGCCATTCTGATTGAGGGTAAGATGAAATCTTGAAGTTATTTTAATGTGCATTCCCTTAATTTCTAAGGATGATGAACATTTTTTGAGATATTCCTTAGCCATTTTTATTTCTTCTTTTGATAACTGTTTAGATCCACAGCCCACTTTTTAAAGTGGGTTAAATTTTGTCTTGACTATTTGCTTTTTGTGTTCTTTATATATTTCAGATATTAACATTCCATCATATTTTCTCACTATGTGGACTTCTTCTTCATTTGATTAGCTGTTTCCTTAGCTGTGTAGAAGCTTTTCAGTTTTGCTACGTCCCACTTATAAACTGTTGACCTTCTTTCTTGGGCAAACAGAGTGTTATTCAGAAACGCCATTCCTACACCTATATCCTGTACAACACTGCCTGTTCTTTCTTCTAACAGTGCCAGTGTTTCAGGTTTAATAGATAGGTCTTTGACCCACTTGGAATTAGTTTTTGTGCAAGGTGAGACACAGGGTCTAATTTCACTCTTTTATATGTGGGCATCCAGTTTTCCCAGCACAATTTGTTGAAGACACTTTCTTTATTCCAGTGCATTTTTTTTTTTTTTTTACATTTTTGTCAAATACTAGATAGCTGTAGTTATATGGACTCACGTTTGACTCTTCTATCTCATTCCATTGGTTTACCTGTTTGTTTTGTGCCAGTACCATACTATTTTTTTATTGCTATGATGCAGTAATATATCTTGAAAACAGGAATGATAATTCTTCCACCACTCTTATTTTTGCTAACGATGTTTGTAGATACCATGAGTATTTTGTGCAGGATCTGCCTAGGTAGACAGATGTCCATTTAGCAGAGTAATATGTTCTCTCCTAGGGTCTATGACCTATACAGAAGCAGGTTTTAGCTCTTAATAATGGTATCATCTTTAGGTTTCAATTTGTGGAGTGGGCCTAAATCTAGTCACTGCATTTCCATATCATCCCTCAAATGCCCCTCAATTCCTGCTATCTCTCTCTGCATTCTCTCCCTCAACCCTATCTCCCCTTCCCTTCCCCACCTGGTCTTCCTGTTCCATCACCTCCCACTGAGATCCATGGGTTCCTCCATTACCCTAGACCCTTCCTCTATACTTAACCTCTCTGGGTGTATGAATTGTAGCTTAGTTATCACTTACTTAACAGCTAATATCCACATATAAGCAAATATACCATATTTATCTTTTTGGGTCTGGGTTACCTCATTCAGGATCATTTTTTTCTAGTTCCATCCATTTGCCTGCAAATTTCATGATGTCCTTTTTTTTTTAAAAAAAAAAAAAACAGTAGAGTAATACTCCATTATGTACCACAATTTCTTTATCCATACTTCTGTTGAGGTACATCTAGGTTGTTTCTAGTTTCTGGGTATTATGAATAGAGCGGCAACGAACACAATTGAACAAATAAATGTCCTTGTGGTAGGATGCAACCTTCTTTGACTATAGGTACAAGAGTGATATAGCTGGGTCTTAAGGTGTATTAATTCCCATCTTTCTGAGGAACTGCCATATTGATTTCTATAGTGGCTGTACACATTTGCACTCCCACCAGCAATGGAAAAGTGCTCCCCTTATTCCATATCCTCATCAGAATGAGCTGTCACTTGTGTTATTGGTCTTAGCCACTCTGACAGGGGTAAGATTGAATCTCAAAGTACAATACAAGAGACAAGACAAAGTAAAAGCCCTCTTATCGAGGCTGGACAGGGCAACCCAACAGGAATAAAAGTGTCCCTAAAGCAAGCAAAAGAGTCAGAGATATACTCACTCCTACTGTTAGAGCCCCCCAAAACACCAAGCTAACAGCCATAAAGAAAAACAAACAAACAAACAAACAAAACCCCACAAGGCACAAAGAAGACGCACAGAGGAATCTCATAAAAATCACAAACTGGCCGAGTGTCACAAGCCTTTAATACCAGCACTCAGGAGGCAGAGGCAGGCAGATCTCTGCAAGTTCAAGGCCAGCCTGGTCTAAAGAGAGAGTTCCAGGACAGGTTCCAAAGCTATACAGAGAAACCTTGTCTTGAAAAAAACCAAAAACAAACAAAAAAACACAAACTGTAAGTCATAATATATATGCAAAGGACCTGTAAAGTAGAAAAATAAAATGTCATGACAACATTATGAGACAAAGAACCTTCAAAGATGTGTTGAGTTTGTTTTGTGTTGGCCATCTACTCTTGGGCATAGGTCTAAACCCATGATTTGTTTCTCTAGTGAGACTCCTTTGGAGAAAACTAATTTTTCATTTACAAGTGGCTATCAACTGGAGATAGCTTCTGGGCTAGGTATGAAAGCATGTGTCCACTTTTTCTTTCTGCTCTAGGATCTTATCTGGTGCAGACCCAGGTTGGCCCTGTGAATGCTGCTTCTGTCCCTGTGAGTTCAAATGTGCACCAGCCCTATTGTATCTAGAAGGTCTTGATTCCCTGGTGTCCTCCACTTCCTCTGGCTCTTACATACTTTCTGACTTCTCTTCTGCAGAATTCTCTTCTCTCTGAGGGGAGGTATTTATGGAGACATTACTTTTAGAGCTGCATGTTCCAAGGTCTCTCACTCTGCATATTGTCTGGATGTGCGTCTCTGTATTTGTTCCCATCTGTTGTAGGAGAAAGCTTCTCTGATGATGGCTAGTCAAGGCACATATCTATAAGTATGGCAGGATGTGTTAGGAATTATTTTATTGCCTGTTAGTGAAATGGAAGTATTTAGTTTTCCCCTAGGTCTATCTGGTCTCAGGTTCATGACCACTCAAGCAGTATTAGATATGGGTTCCATCTCATGGAGAGGGCTTTAACTCAAATCAGATATTAATTGTTTAATTCCACAAGCTTTGTGCAACTATTGCACCAGCATATCTTGCAGGCAGTTCTTGTAGCTCAAAGAGTTTATAGCTGTGTAGTATTTACCTTTTTCCTTTGGTAGTGTACAGACTACCTTCCAGTACTAATCAGTAGGGGTGGAGGCTCTGGATAGGCATTGGCTCAACTCCACATTCACTGAGTTAAGTGGATGGAATCTTCAGTGATACAGTCTCACTGTCAGTTTGTGGAGAACCACCAATAGCCTTGGCAATAGCCTAGGTTGTTTGGGAGTTTCGATGGGGTCTCTTCAGCCAAGAACTTTAGTAGATGTAACCATTCCTGGTACTGGAAGTCTCATTTGGTGACAAGAATAATTTAGTTGGTACTCTATCTCCCCCGTTACTTGGTGAAATATTTTAAAGGAAATTTTGGAGGAAAATATAGCACATGTAAGGATGCTTTAAAAAATTTAGAAATTTCATCTTTATATTAGGGCTCAGGCAAATGAGTGAGTAAAAGTTTTGTGATTTCAGCTTTATTTTTCAATTAATTCTTTAGATAGATCTCAAGGAAAAATTCCTCATATGATATTTCTTATTTTCATTTTATTCCCTCAAATTCTGAAATTCTTTGCATTCTCACTGGAAATAACAATTTTCACCACCTTCAGAATTAAACATAATATGATAATGGTTTAGATTATGAATCACCGTGTTAATGAATGATCATTATATTTCTCATTATATTATGGCCATTGCTAAGATTATTATTTTGCGATTATAGAACATCTAGAAATGTCAAGTTCTTGCCTAAGATGATTATTATTAACAATTAGAGGGATGGCAACCATCACATAATGTTCTACTGTAGCAGGTGCAGCCAAGATTCCTTAACACCCAATAATATGTCTTGTACAGAAGGCAAGATGAGAAATGATAATTAAGAGAGTGGTACAGAAGTATTAGAATAATGACATGAATTTATAATTTATAAACTACTCTTTGTGATAAGTGAAGGAGGTAAGAATACTCAATATTATATTCAGAATCAAACTGCTTGTATTATACTACAAAACCAAAACAACAGAACAAACAGCAAAAGGGTCAGATTGTGACTGTGAAGGGGGTTTCAGTGTATAACTTTACTGAGAAAACACAAATTACATCTAAGCATGAGCCTCTTGAGTTCAATATCTCTCCTTTATACACATTAATACACATTTATACTAATACCTTTATGCAATAACACTCACTGAAGAATAAATAGATAACAGAGAAAGTTCCCAGAAATTCCACCAATGGCTTGAAAATATATCCATATTTCACAGTTTTGGAAAGGAATATAACAATTAGTAATAACACAAATAACAGTATACCTCTACACAAATATACTGAAAATATACACATTTTACTGAAAAATCCCACTCAGTTCTCCTATTTCAAGTTTGAACTACTAATGATGGCCAATAGTATAGATAGGACTTTAAGGTTTATTTACATAAAAATAAAAAAAATCACTAAAAAAGATGAACAGTGACCCTATATACTAATTGCAGTATATAATTGTGAGATAAATTAGAATAAACATTTAGGAAGAGTGAAAGATATTTGATTACTCTAAGATTTTAAGTATAATTGAAATGAAATAAAGAAGACTTCCCAAGGAAAAACATTATATTATACCATAAGTAAGTGATGATGACTTGAGTCCTTTTTCTATTCTTCCACTGGGAACAGAGTCCTAAATGTGCAAATGTGCATTTAGGCACCAAGTCTGAGTTTAGAGAAGAAACAGTGGAAGAGTAAAATTGGTCAGTAATTGGATAGACAATGTGGGCAGGTAGTCCAGATGGATTGTGGGAAAAAGATATTTTTCCTATTTTTTTAAATCATACTTTTACTTTTTGAGATTATGATGCAATTCTATAATTTTCTCCTTCCCTTTCCTCCCTTCAAACCCTCTCCCTGTATAACCATCCTTACTCTCTTTCAAATTCATAATCTCTTTGTCAGTAGTTATTGTGTAAATGTGTATATATGTATATATATGTATATGTGTGTGTATATATATATATATATATATATATATATATATATATATATATATTGGCAATTCCCACTGTTCATTTTGTCTTTGGAGACAGGGTTTCTCTATGTATCCTTGGCTGTCTTGGAATTTACTTGGTAGACCAGGCTAGCCTGAATCTCAGAGATTTGCCTGCCTTTGGCTCACAAATGCTTGGATTAAAGGTGTGTACCACCACTGCTCAGCTCCCGTTATTCATTTTATTTTATTTTATTTTATTTTAACTTTTTTATTGATTCTTTGTGGCTTTCACATCATGCATCCTTGATCCCATTCATTTCCCTTACCTTCATGTCCACTCTTTGCCCTTAAAACCTCCCCCCACCAAAATAAAATAAGATAAAATTTAAATGAAAAGAAAGAAAAGAAAAAATAAAGAAAAAGGAAAATCTCATCATGGAAACTGTAGTGTGACACTGAGATTGACATGGTATATATACCCTTTAGTCCATATATCTTCACTTGCGAGTGTTCATTGCAAAGAGTCATTGGTCTAGTTCAAGGCCTCTGGTTTCTGCTACACTATAGATACTGGGTTCTCACTGGGACTCTCCTTGGATATCCTGTTGTTGCCCTATGTCATGGAGATCCTGCAGTTTGGGATCTTCAGGACCAGTCCTTCACGTACTGCAGCAGATCATAGATGGGGTGGATGTTGGGGTAGGCCAACTCATAGCCCTGACTCTGGGCCTGGGTGGTTGGTCAGCATGCCATCTCTCTCCATCCTCATCACCAGGGTGAGCTGTCCAGCATTGCCTTGCTAGTTCATCCTATGCAGCAAGCAGCAAGGGGAGGGGCTGGTGTTCCTGCTTTCATGCCCTCATGGTCAGCTCACCCACATCTACACCTTTAGGGCCAGCTCGACTGTGTTGCCCAGGTGAGGTACAGGGGTTACTCTCTTGAGTGTTGCAGCTGGTGAGGGGCAGGGACAGTTCTCCTATTCTCATGACCTCAGGGCCAGTTCTCTCACCTGCCATAGGTGGCAACGGGCGGGGGATGGGGAGAAGAGCAAAGAGCATCCCTCCCTAGCCCATGATATTATGGCAGATGAGGGGAGGGGTCAGATCTCCCATGCTCACATTTTTGGGGCCAGCTTACGCTCACCACCCCTGTCAACAGGGCCAGCTCTACCTGCCCAGGTGAGGTGAAGGGCCCACTTTCCCGAGTATTGCAACTGGTGAGGGATTGGGTCAGTTCTCAGCTTTTGGGCCTGCCACAAGTGGTGAGGAGTGTGTGTGTGTGTGTGTGGGGGGCATCTTTCCCTCTCCCATACTACCACATGGCAGACAAGTGGGACAAGATATTTCTCCCATTCTCATGCCCTCAGGGCCAGCGTCTTCCCGGCCCCCAAAAGGTTCAGCTCCATTGTGCTGCCTAGGCAAGGTGCAGGACTTGCTCTCCTAAGTGCTGCAGCCAGTAAGGGGCAGGGCCAGTTCTCTGTAGTGTTGAAGCCAGTGAGGGGCAGGGCCAGTTCTCCATAGTGTTGAAGCTAGTGAGGGGCAGGGCCAAGGACCTAGATACGGGCCTTGGCAGTAGCCCAGGCCAAGACATCACCATGGCCCCAGATGGCAAGCAGGCCACCCACCTTAGCCTGTTCCTCACCAACTTGACCTCTTCAGACCTGCCTCTCTCTACAGGATATGAGCCATTCTGTCTGTCTGTCTCTCTGTTTCTAATACCCCACTATATATTTGCTCACTATAATAGTGCCTAACCACCCAGTGCTGTAAGGCACCTGGCAGGCCCATATCTTATTCTTGAAGCCCAGGGCAGGCCACCCCAGGCAGGCATGTGGGTCTCCTTCTTCCGCTCATTGTTAATCCCCCCATGTGTGTATATATATATATATTCTTAAATATATAAATGCAAAGCATTCAGTCTGTATAATGTTACTTGCATGTATCTGTTTTCAGGGCTGACCATTTGGTACTGGAAAACCAATTGGTGTGCTCTTCCCAGGGTAAGACTATTTCTCCTCCCCAGCATTCCTTATTTGCCTGTTCTTTGTGTAGAGTTGAGCACCCCACAGCTTTCCCCCAGCCACATCAGCATTTCTATTGACATCATCCTTGTTCATCTCATGTTTGGGCAATAATGTTGGTGAGACTTTATGGGTGTATCTTCTGACATTACTAGGAGATAGAGTCTCACAAAATACTCCCCTTTCCTCTGGTGGGCCTTTCAATCTTTCCATTGCCCTCTTCCTCAGTGTTCCTTGAGCCTTGTGTACAGGAGTTGTGTTGTTGATGTATCACTTGGGACTGGGCTTCACATTTCTACATTTTGATTGGTTGTAGTTTTCTGCAATAGTCTCTGTTGCAAAGAGAAATGACATTTTTATATTATAGCTGCATCGAGGGGTCATTGCAGGAGAAGGATACAGCATTTGAGAAGGTTACAAAGTAGGAGTATCTGTTACTTTCAGGAGAAGTTGTAAGGAACAGTGTGACTAGGGCTAGAGAAGAAGGGGGCCTGGCCCAAGAGGAGTCTGAATCTGTGGTCCATGGACAGATGCATGGAAAGTCACAATACTGAAAACTTACACAAAGTAAGAAGGGGCTCTAGCTTGGATGTTCATAGACATATGACCCAGACTGTATTTAATAACACAACTCTTACAAATTAGCTACAGGGGCTATGAGACCAACCTTCTGTCCTGTTTGAGGAAATCTGTGAGCATGGTACTAGGGAGTTCCAGCACTGAACTGTTCTTTATGATTTTCACAGGTGCCCATTTTCTTTAACCATGACTAATGTCTCTGAAGATAAAAACCCACTTTGCAGTTGATTTCAAATCCCTTCAGTGTCTGATAGTAGAGTTCAAAGCATGAAATGCATGTTTTATAATTCTTTATGAACATCACCCATTATCTTAAAGATGCACATATGCATATATGCACAGCCTTGCTTACACATTATGGAGACTGAAGTCCTTGCTTATATTTCTAGAAGATTCATTGAGGGTGCATGCAGACGCAGTGCAAACAGAGCTGGGTGCATTTCATGTCCAGCTCAAATCTACTCTAGTGAAATTCCCACCTCGTTTTATAGGCTCAGCTCTATAGCGCATTAAGATAAGTGTCTGAAAAGAGTGGAAACACCTGTCTTAGGCTGAGGCTCACATTCTCATGGCTACAGTTATAGCTCTGACTATAAAGTCTTCAGGAGTGAGACTTAACTCCCCGGGGTACCTGTGTAAATTTATAAAATATGATATCTTTACCTGTTTATTTTTTGTTGAAATAAAAACTTATATTTCATAATTCTGATCTCAATAAGTAATTATAATATATATGTTACAGAGATGCCCAGTTAATGAAGACTTCCAATTAGCTGAGTTATTTTGCTGTACTTCAGTGTTAAGGAAAAAGAAGCAAATTACACTTGGTATGCTTGAAGTAATAACCAACACTGACTACCTAATACTACGTAAGAACCAGTGTTTAGACTGATTGAAAATGAGTAACCAAGGGCCTAATCTTCTGTGACTATCAGATTTTCATTGTTGACACACTGTAGTGTGAACTAATGTGCTTTTGACAGATTCCTTATAAGAGTGAGAAGAAAAGAATTTGCCATTGAAGCTGGAATGTACCAGTGAATTCAATGAACTGGAAAAGGCACTTTATTCCTAAGTATTTTCACTAATTGATGGTTTATGGTGCACCACTAAATAGGAGATCCAAAATTATGTGCCATTTATTGAGTCCTTTAGGATGAGCTAGTCCTTTCATGGACCCCAACTAAAGAGGATTATGTATTAGAAAGAACGAATAGATGCCAAATGAATATTTTGGCGGTAATAGTTTCTGACTTCCCTACAACCACATGTTAAATATGCATGAACATTATAGTTTTCTTTTTTTTTAGTTATACTGTAGCTCTGATAGTTTTTGATTTTCAATGGGGATTATAACATGATTTAATAATAGGTTTTTACATTGATTTAAAATTAAAAAGTAGTTTCAGGACCACATTGTGCTATCTGGCAAACCCTGGGCATTTGGGATTCATGCTACGATGGAGACCAGAAGGCATTTTCTGGTTGCTTTTGCAATTTGGAAGCTTGCTGGTCACAGTAGCAGTGCTGTTCCTAGATAACAACTGTACTGAAACTTACTTTGTGTCTCGCATAGAACCCAGAATGGAGTCTTTAAATGAAGATTCTGGAAAAAATATTCATTGAAAATTTGATAGCTGTTCCTTTCCCTGCTTTCCATGCCTGTTTCAGCAGAGCTCTAATAGTTCTAGCCCCACTTTACACAGGATTTGGACAATTACGTGGCTCGATTGTTAACAACCCAAACTAAAGTCAGATATTTCACTTTATTTCCAGGGCTGGAGAAAGGATGATTGTCACTCATCAGTTGTGAATTTGTGCTTTGTAGCATGAATCTTAAAATTTCCTGTTAATTAAAGAACAAACAAACCCAGAGCCAGGTATTGGGGTGATAGCTGAGAGATCAGAGAGACAGAACAAGCCACAGCTAACCTCACCTTGCCAACTTCTCAGCCGATCCTCTTTCCTCAGACTGGAAACCTCTGAGTCCTCATCTGAATGGAGCTCAGCTAAACTGCTGCTAAAAGCCTACAAGCTTAAAAAGGCCAAAATTCCTGATCCTCACACCTTATACACCTTTCTGCCATCACTTTCTGGGATTAAAGGCGTGTGTCTTTCCCAAGCAAAAAAATGGGATCTCAAGTGTTGGGATCAGAGGTGTGTGCCATCATACCTGGCTTTGTTCCTAGTGTGACCTTGGACTCATAGAGATCCACATGGATCTCTAACTCCCAAGTGATAGGATTAAAGGCATGTGTGCCACCATTTTCTGGCCTCTATGTCTGTCTAGTGACTGCTCTGTTCTCTGACTCTCAGATAAGTTTATTAAGATGCACAATATATTGGGGAACACAATATCACTACAGTGCTTGTCTTCAGTCACTAGAGCTGGGATGCAGCATATCTCAGCATGATCAATCACATAACTTAGGGGTTGCCAATAAGCCATTTGGAAGTTTCCAAATCATCTGTACAGTACCATAGATAGCCACTGCTCTAGAGACATTGATAAAAGTTTGGGCCTTTAATTTTATTATTTTCATACCCAATAAAATCTTGGTCATTGCCAATAAATTATCTTTACTGAAGAACAGGGAGATCTCAGTGGATAAAAAACGTTTGCTCCGAAAACTCTAGTTCAGATCCCTAGAGTTCAGATCCCTAGAACCTACATAAAAAGCCAACAATACTTGTGTGTGTCCTTAAACCCTGTAGAGACAGGCTGATCCCAAGAGTTCACTGGTCAGTCAGCCTAACTGTAACAGTAAGGAGCTTGTTCAGTGAGACCCTGTATCTGAAGATAGTAAGACAGACAGCAAGAGAAGATACTTAATGTCCTGGGCATGCACTCATGGACACCATACCTGCCTATTCCACACTCATACACCACACACTTCACTTTTGGATGTACTTGTTCTAATCTTAGTGCAAGCTGCTGCTTGGAGCTGTCTTTTAGAAAATACTCCAGCTTTCCTCCTTCTGCCTCCTTCTTCCTTTGGCTGTTCTGTCTGAGAAGCACCCAGGTGTTTAGTGGAGTGGTACAGCTCGTGCGACAGAAGGTTTCTGGAGGCTCCTCTATTAGTTGTCAAGTATTTTTTTGTTTCTGGGTATCCCTGGCCCTATTGGCATGCAAGCCTGAGGTTTGTGATTGGTGAACCTGTAATCTAAACCTCCAGCTAAGCTGATGCTCCGTGGGAATCGCCAGTCATTTTCCACTGGCTGATAAGCTCTCCCTCCTGTTTCTAGTGGTTTATTTAGTATCAAATATGTGCCATAGCCTCCATCTGGCCGTAAGTCTAGTAGGACACTGTGAAGGGTTACCTTAGTCCAATAGTCCATGCAGCCTTATTGCATCCTACCACAGGATAAGAAATCCACTTAGTTATTTAGGCTGAATGTACTATGTGGGTATGGACTCTTACTTAGAAATTTGGATGAGGAATATGGGGACATACTTCCACCCCCCTTTGCCTTCTGCATGATATAATTTATCTAGCTCATTTTGCTTTTTTGGGTTGAACTTCAGAAAAATGAATTTGAGATATGCCACTCTTCCATCAACTTCTAACTTTCTCCCTCCTCTTTCCTGAGCACTGTATGATAAAGAAACAAATTTCTATCCTCTAAGCCAAATCTCTGGGGCAGTGCCAAGGAATCTGTAGGTTTATAAACTGTCTAGGTGGTACTGATGCAGCTGATGTTTATGCCTTCTTCCTTAACCCACTATCTCAAGGCTTCGATGAAAAAAAATGGGAAAAATAAATGTATTCTTTGTGTTGTCACAGCCAGAGCTCAAATTTTTAGTTAATCTTACAACATATTACAGTCTTTCTCCATCTTTCCTCATTCCTCCAAGTAGGAAAGCACTCTGAACCAATAAATAAGAAAGTTATGGTGCTGGAAAGAAAAACAATTTTCCCCCTACTAGACCCTATAATATACACCAGACCATATGTATGGTTGCATTCAATGACTGGCGCCAAGTCACTGTACTAGATCATACTTGGTAGTAACTTGGCCAGGCAGATGCCTCTATGCAAGGCAGCCCCTATGACTTATGGGCATTTGGAGCCCTGTGCTTCTGTGATTCACACAATCAGAATCTCCTCACTGTCTGCCTGTGGGTGTTTATTGCTAACTACAAAGCATGCTGATGTGCTCTGTCTGTAGAATCTCATGATTTACATCCTCGTTCATAGGATGAAAAGATGTGTCTTCCTGTGGCCCATCATCCCTGCATAGATAGTATCAGTGGCCTCAGCTTATCTTCCAACTCAGTCTTCTCTAGAGCGCTTTCACATGCATTGACTTGGAGGGAGAGGGTTGCTGCATTGGATATTTGACGGTGAGAACACAGGCTTCTGAAACTCTGATTAGAAACCTTGTCACTCACCCCCATAGACACTTTAATATTTTGTTTAATTCAATTTAACCATCACAATAATTTTCTTTCTTTTTTTTTCCGGTTTTTCGAGGCAGGGTTTCTCTGTGTAGTTTTGCGCCTTTCCTGGAACTCACTTGGTAGCCCAGGCTGGCCTCGAACTCACAGAGATCCGCCTGGCTCTGCCTCCCGAGTGCTGGGATTAAAGGCGTGCGCCACCACCGCCCGGCCACAATAATTTTCTACTTAAGCTTTTCCAGTAACCAAGTTTTTATACACCTTCATTTTATAGATCTCTATTGGTGTAGATCATTGCTCTCAAATTGAAAGTATATCAGGATTATTTGTAAGATCATTTAATTCAGAAGTGGCTGAACCTCCTCATTTGATTACTAGTGGGGGGAATAATGTCCATATCCTAATGACTGTGCCTGGCAAACAGAGTTAAGTGTGCTAATGAATTCATCTTTAAAAAGGCAGATTGAGGTTGAAGAGATGGCTCAGCAGTGAAAAGCATGTTCTGCTCTTGCAGAAGACCTGAATTTGGCTCTCAGCACCCACACTGGTGGGGACATGACCACCTACCTCTAACTCCAGCTCTAGGGGGTCTGTTGCCTCTGATTTCTGCTATCACCTACACTCAAACACACAAACACACATGCATTTTAAAATAAATTAAAAAAATTAAGAAGAGACTGGGTATGACGGCACACGCCATTCATTCTAGCACCTGGGAGGCAGAGGCAGGTGGATCTCAGTGATTTCAAGAGCACTGGTCTACATAGTGAATTCCAGGCCAGCTGGGGCTATGTGGTGAAACCCTAACTCAAAAAAAAAAAAAAAAAAAGCAAGCAGATTATCCTGGCTTAGATGTACCCAATATAATCATGAAGCTCCGGAAATAGAAAAGAGGCATGAACAGGAAGTCAGATGAAATGTGAGAGGACTTGACTCAGGCTGGTGTGGAAGATGGAGTGACCTAACTGTAAGCTGAAGATGGAGGGGGTTCTGGATGCTCAAAAGGGCAGGAAGTGTATTGCATCTCCCTGGATGTCTCCAAAAACGAAAAAAAAAAATCAGCCTTGCTGACTGCACTTGGTTTTTGTCACTTTAGACTTTTGACACTGAGAATTGTAAGATCACAATAGGATACATTAGGGTTGGAGTGAGACTTCATCAGGATTATAGAGTAATGCTGAGGTGACTAGTCCTGGGTCAGACAAACTCTGTAAAGCATGTATATCAACTTAATTAATTCTACTTGTAACTCTTATCCTTTGCAGGCTTTGCCAGTTGTACAGATAGACTTCTGGGTCACCTTATTATCCTTTCCTCTTGTTGAGTGTAGGAGGGATCAGTTTCTTGCTTTTTACCAGATCAGTAGAACACACACACACAAAAAAAATTAATGAGAAAGTGATGGGGAAATTAGGGTATAGAAACCCCTCTGATGCTGAGATCCAGCCTTGGCTCGGGTTCAGGTCCTGAGATGGGGAAGGAGCGCCAACGCAAGGAAAACTTCTGACCACCAAATGAATTGCACTCACCTTGGATAGCTGGGTCCATCTTTATTCCTACTTAAACAGAGTTTTTCTGACCAGGGTTACATGAACAGCTTTATTATTGGCTTCTAGTTTTGACTTTAAGAAATACATCACAATTTAAGAAATATATTTTGATCATTATGAATGTCCCCATTGTTCCCCTTTATGCATCCCCAAATGTACCTTCCCACCCCCTGCTTAACCTTATTCTAGAATAGAGTTCCGCATTTTTGCAGGTTTAACTAAATATTCAGCCAGACACATCCTTCTCTCACAGTACTTAAGTCAGCTGGCAGCTACTTGCGGTTACAAAGTTAAAAAAGGCCACCACGGCTACTTTGTGAATATCTAGCAACCCCAGACACCGGCACAGTGCTTTAAGGACAACAGTATTCAAACCTAGACAATTCTTTCATGTCTGCAAGATATATTTTTATACAACTCCCCTTTCTAGAAGAAGGTCCCATGTCTCAGTCTCTCTGTAAAAGGCAGACTTTGAGAAAGCACTCTTTTCCCATCTCACTGTACCATACTTCTTCCACCAATAAAAGCTTCCATGTATGGTAAAGATGGATCTATCCATCCCACATCTTGCACTGTAGTTTTTCCTCTTGGAGCATACCAGATTCTACCGATGATTCTATGCTTGGTGTCCAGAGAACTTACTCTCAACAGTTGGCACTCTGTGTATTCCTGAGGCTTTTTTCCTATTCAGCATATGTGTGTTTTACTCTTCTTTCCAGAACTGTGAGACATGGTTAATGTTCCAAGTGTTGTTTTCTCATATGTACCTAATTGTCTCTATTGAGTCAGAAAAGTTCCCAGGATTAGGAGTTGTAGTTAGTAATTCCAGATAAGAGATTTGAGAAGCATTAGTCCCCTGATGAGCCTTAGGGGAAAATACTTGAGAAAGAACAGAATTCCCAGGGAAAATTACAGCTATTGCATGTGTGACTGACAAAGTAAAACCAAAAAACTGCCCAAAGAATCGCCAATATGAGAGGAAAGAGCCTACAAGCTGCACGAATTTTGCAAATTCCTGCGCGGTCGTGTGAACTACTGGTCCTTGCCAAGTGAGTCTGTTTCCACAGGTGCCTTGCTGATCTGGGCTGCATGGCTCCCAACACTCTGATGCTAGTGGATTTCCTTTTTCTCTCTTGCTATTGTTGAAGAAACAAACCGCTACATTGTGAAAAGTCTTCCAGAAAAGCCCACACAGCTATGACAAAGGACAACATTTAGGAGGAAGAGCTAGGAACAGTAACAATTGACAGCCTTTAGGAGCTAGGAACAGTTTTTGATTGTTAAAATGTCCTCAGTCCTGCAGTTGGAAGGAATTCAACATATACTAGGACCTGAGTGAGTCTAGAGGTATATTTGTTTCTAGTCTAGTTTCCAAACAAGGCTACGGGCCAGCAAACACCTTGATTGCAGGCTTGTACCACCCTAAACACCAGGATCCAGTTAAGCAGTGCCCTTACTGATAGCCCATGTAAATCCAGAAAATACATATGTGCTGTTTGAAGTAACTAGATGCGCATTTGTCATGCAGCCTCAAATGTTTCACAGTATTATACTTTAGTGGCTGGAATAGAAAGAGGTAACCACCTCCCCTGCACCCCCCCCCCCCCATCCATCCAGAAGAAAGTCAGCAGATCCCAATGTGGATCCTGTCTCTCTATCCAGTGTGGGCTACAATAATACAGATACCACACACAAAGCCAGTTCTGTCTGCCAGGCTTTGAGACAGTCCTAAAAGTTTTATATTCATTATTTTATCAAATCCTTGAAATTGCCTCAAGTCCACTGCACAGTCAGAGAACTAGAGGTCCCAAGATTGGGCAGACCTTTTATATCCTAGTGTTAGTAGGAGGGGCAGATTTGAAATATTAATTTGACTCTAGATGCTACATTTTTCTCACTAGTGTGAGGTGCCTCCCTCACTCATGTGAAGACAGCTGGGTAGTCAGGCAATCCAGGGAGTCCCCTTAACAGTAGTGCCCCACTGGTACCTATGGCTTCCCTGTAAGAGCTGCCCACGAAGTGGGTATACCAGGAACCATAACATCTACATCACAATTCTGTTTTCATTCATCCAACAACCTCTCTTGTGGGCCCTGCTGACCTTGGAGGATTCCTCACATATTACATTCTCCATCCACACTTTGTAGCTCACAGAACAGAAGCTAAAGTTTTGTACCTCTGGAAGTAGAAATAAGACTTGCCAACTTTAAAAATAAAAACACTGTACAAAACTACTTAAAATCTGGAAAAAGGAGTGTTGGGCTAAGCCATTCGTCTGCATAATGTATTTCCCCTATTCTGCAGGGATTGATGATTCCTCCATAGTTCTGAGTACAGGTGTGAGTGCACCAGCTCTAAGTAGATCCACAGAAATAGCTCATTTATACATCTCGGCATGCCCATTGAGTTTAATGAAGTAGAAAAATTACAGGCTCAGAAGGTTGCTGAACTCTGTAACTGTGTGCAAATACAATTAATGCACTCTTCAGTGATGGGTGTCCGGAAGTGTTCTCACCTAATATCCGATTCAAGACAACCGGCAGGACTAACCCGGCGCTTTGTCTGTGGAGACATCTGAAATAGATCAGGAAAATAAATTAACTGTCAAAAACTTCATTTATTCTACC